>NW_027137608.1:722201-1365162 GCF_001692895.1 Cenococcum geophilum 1.58
ATTATAAGGGAACGCAATTAAAAATTAAAACCCCCTACTAATAGGGCTCTAAAAAACTAACGGGTTTTAATTTTTAATTTTTATAAATTCGGGCAAGAAATCTTTTATAGGGGTAAATATTAATTTTTAAGTAGGCTTTTAGGTTGCGGGTATATATTAAATTCTGTAACTATAGTGTAAAAAGAAGGGTCGTGGCTGGCTAATTTATGCCCGGTCCCCCAAAGTTATGTATTCTTGGAAGGTTATGTAAGCTCCTTATATAAGCGAACCATTTTCCCGGGGCCTTTAAAAAAAAAAATTTAAAAAAAAATAACCAAAATCGATCAAACGCTTTACAGGGATAGGTAGCCCCAAATATATTGATCCCGTTTAATTTATGCCTAAATTTCTTCCCGTATATTTTACCATTATTAATGTAATCTAAATAGCTCCAGAGTTAGTAAGAAAAGGTAAGACGGATTTAGGGGGTTAAATTTAGGTAAAAAATTTAAAGGAATTTCGCGGGGTTTAAGCTAATTTTTAAAAGGTAGGAACTAAGGACAATTTTTGCCGTATTTCCTTTGCTTTACCTTCCGAGGGCCAGGTTATATAATTTTTCCTAATTTAAGGAAAAAAGTTCGTTATAACGGTAGTGCTGCTTACCCCTTCCTATAGCAAAAAAATCTTTTTCTTTTATTATACCTCCTTTTTTTAGTTCTTTACTTTATAGGTAAACTAAAAATGTGTTTTGATATCGGAAACCTTTACGGGTTTTAAATATAAAAAGCCCTAAAAGGGGGCTTCTTAACTCGTGAGGATTGCGTATATAGGGTTAAGGGGGGCCCCAGGCCTATTTTATTTTTTCTTTTTTCCTTTAAATTTTTAAGGGAACCCCCACCATTTAAGTTTAAAGTTGTTTTAGGCCCCTTGGGGGGCTTTTATTATTACAGTAAAAAGCAAAAAAAGCCAACAGTAAATTTTAAATTTAAACCGGCCGTTAAGTAGAGGCCTTTTTTCTTATACCCTTCTAAAACTATTTAAACAAGTACCGGAAAAAATAAATAGGGGGAATTAACTTTCTTTTTAACTATTCCTGCCAGAAGTTAATTTAGGGGCAGGGGTCCGTTATACCATATTTTCTTTTTTTTTTTACTGTAAAATTAGTAAGTGGACTTAAGGTTGAATTCCTTTTTTAATATCCCCCCCCCCGCTTGGTCCTTTTTATATTTAATATTTCTTTAACTGTTACCAGTAGCATTTCCAGGAAATTTTTTTTTTTGGGGGGGAACGTTCCCGCAAAGGCGGGAAAAACTTCGGGGGGTCTTGCCAAAACCTTTGCGTAGTCCGGCGATTTTAAGGCGATTTTTGGCGGGCAACTTGCCGGGGTTCGGGGGATTGCTACAAAAATACATAGGGGGCTACCCATTTTTGTAAACCGCCGGGCAAAATTTGGGGCGGTGACTTAAGGTAGACCCCTAATTTTTCGGGCATGCAACCAAAAAACCGGCACCCCAAAACAAATACTTTATAAAAGGCCTTCTTACACCGAAGGGCTCTTACCCACAAAGCTCTGGCCCACGAAAGCCTCTGCAACCAAAGGGGCTCTTACCACCGAAGGGCCTTCTTGCACGGAAGCTTTCTTGCACGAAAGCTTCCTTGCACGAGGGGGCCTCTGCCACCCCAAAAGCCTCTACCAACCGAAGCTCTTTGGGCACGAAAGCTCTGCAACCGGAAGCTCTATACAAAGGCCTGGGCCGGTATAAAAAAGAGGCTCTGTACCGAGGCTTCTTTTGGGGCACGAAAGCTTCCCACGGAAGGCCTTCTGGCCACGGAAAAAGCATCTACCACCCCGAGGCTTTGCCACCGAAAGGGCTTCTACCCCCCCACGAAGGGCCCTTTGCCCACCGAGGGCTCTACACGGGTGAAAGGCCTTTGCCACGAAGCTTCTTTCACGGAAGGCTTTTTGCACGAAGCTTCTTTACACGAGGGGGGCTCTACCACGGAAAGCTCTTTTAACAGCCCGAGCTTCTACCAAACGGGAAAAGGGGGCTCCTACACGGAAGGCTCTGTACACGGAAGCCTCTACCGAAATGCTTCTACACGGCGAGGCCTCCTATCTACGAAGCTTCTAAACACCGAAGCTTTTGATTAAAAAGGCTCTACCCCCGAAAGCTTCTTACCACGTAGGGGGTCTGGGCACGGGAAGGGCTCTACCCCCACGGAAGCTTTCTGCACCCGAAGGGGGGTGGCCTTGGGCATAAAGCCTCTAACCACCGAAGCCTCTTACCACGGAAGGCTCTACACAAAAAAGCTTTTTCTGCACGGCAAGCTTTTGGCGCGAGGCTTCGTACCCACGGGGAAAAGCTCACCCGGGAAGGCTTTTGCCCACAAAGGGCTCTGCATTTTGGAGGGGCTCTACACCGTGAAAGCTTCTGCACGGGGGAAGCTCTAAACCCACCGTGAAGCTTCTGCACAAGGCCTTTGGGCCCCCACCGGAGGTGCCCTCTACCACGAGGGGAGCTTATAGCGGAAGCCTCTTGCGTACCAGAGGCTTCCTGGTTACGAGGCTTTCTTGGCCACGAAAGCTTCTTACCACCGAGGCTGTTGCACCCGGAAGCTCTACCCAACGAAAGCTTTTTCTTGGGGCGCACGGAAAGGCTCTAACCACGGAAGCTCTTTTACCAACCAAAAGGGGCTTTTTTCTGCACGAAGCTTTTTGGGGGCGCGAGGGGCTCTACCAACCCGGAAAGCTTCTTAACCCACCGGAAGCTTTGGCACAAGGGGCTCTGCCCCATTTTTTAAAGGGGCTCTACAACCCCGAGGGCTTCTGCCCCACGGAAAGGCCTCTAACCAACAAGGGCTCTAACACCCGGAAAGTCTACCGTTAACAGAGGCCCTGCTTGACCGGAGGGCTTTTGCGCGGAAAAGCTCTTTACTACGGAGGGGGGGCTCTTACACCGGAAAAGCTTGTCTGCCACGGAAAGGCTCTTACCACGAACGCTTTCTACGTTACAAAAGAGGGCTTGCACGAGGCCTTGCCCGCTGACATGCCGGAGGCCTTTTCTAACCCCCGGAAAGCACCTCTGCATTTTCGGGTTTCCCGCTAATTTTCCCGAGTAAGCCCTTACCCCCAGCGTGGGGCTCTTGGGCCAAGTGTACCCCCTATCTATTATTTAACCCTAGTGTTCACGGGCCAACTTGACCCCTTGACGCAATACTGGTTTTCCAGTACTGGTTTCCCGTACTTTCCCTACTTGGGTTGTGCTTGCGGCCCCGAAACCCACCTTAAGCGACTGGGACGGGGGCCCGCGGGGCCCCTTTACTTATTTTATATACCAATACGCCCCTTTCCCACCCTTTCTCCCCCTTCTCATACCACCAATGGGTCTAGTTATTTTTCGAGTTTTTTTTACTTTAATTGGGCGGCACTTTGACCAGTTTGTGGGTATTTCTTTTTAATTGGCCGGGGCCCCCCGGTCCCGCGATTCAACTAAATTCCCTGTACCCCTAAAGCAATGGAACCCCCTTTCCGCCCCCCAGAAGGCAGAAATCGCGAACCTGCGGGGCCGGCGCCCCCCTCTTTGGCTGAAACCCGGGATTACGTTCCCTTTTAGGGGGGGGGGCATAGTTCCTAGAAACATTTTTCCTCAGTTTTTTTACCCCTAAAAGCGCCTAGATGGGGGGGAACCCGATAAACCCAAATTGCCGAATAGCCGGGGAAACCTAGAACCCCCCCTACGGACGGTTTTGTAAGAAAACCTTAATTTTATAGGAAAAACATTACCCCTAAATAATCGGGCGGGGAAATTTCTTTTGGCCGCTCCCCTAACCCGTACCCTAAGGACCCTTAAAGGGGGCCCTAGGCAAAGCGCTCTATCTTACCCCCTTATAAAACTTTACCCCCATTCAGTTCCCTTTAAACATAAAAATCGAAAGTAGGGGAGACCTAAACAGTTTGGTATGGATAAACCACAAAAACACGCTTAATTAACAAAAAGCAATAAAAAAACCTTAAGTGCCTTTTAATCGCTTTTCCTAGATAGGAATATTTAAAACCTCCCTACGGTAGAGGACGCCCTTATTACCGGTTCTAAAAAGCACAATTAAAAACCCCTATAATAATGGTCAGTAACCTTAAGCAGAAAAAAAAGACGGGGAGATCTTAAAAAAACCCCCCCACTAATTAATTTAGGCGGAAAGGTAACCCCCCGTTAGAATTAATTAAAACGGCCTAATTTAGGACCTCGAAGCTATTATTAAGATTTGGAAGGGAGGTTTCTTTCGGACCGGGAACTAGGGGGGACCTACTTGTTAAATTAGGTTTTCAGTTTCCCAGTTTCCTTTACCAGTCTCGGACGATTGCTAGTGAGGATTAAGGCTGATTGCGGAGTTTTATTAGGGTTTAGGGCCCCTAGTGAGGCCTTATGGGCCCCACCGGAGAACCCCCCAAAATAAATATAATCTGTGGAAAAAATGCCTACTAAGGGAAGATTATGCTTAAAGGACCTTACTTGCCTTACTATAAGGGTCCCTTAAAACCCCACAAAACCTAGGGGTCGGGAAAGAATAAAGCTTAACACCCTTATTTTCCCCCTAAAGGGCGAGCGGTATTTTTACTTATCTTTAGAAAGGGGGGAGAGCTTATAAAAAACAGGGCTAATAGGGTTCCGGCCGCTAGAAAGGATAAATAAAATAGAAGGGTGGGGAACCTTAACTGGCTGAAGGATTTAAACTAACTCTAACCAAGAAAAAAAACCTAAATCACAGCACCCAAAAAATCCACCCACAAAAAATACACCCTAGTAAACATGAGAAAAACCCTATATAGGGATGCAATAAGTAAAATAAGAATACCTTTTAAACAACAGAGTGTAATAGCGGCCCGCGTCGATAATAGCCTATAAAATACAACTACCAAAAGGAATACGACAAATTACTCAATCACGAACGTCTTCAACAAGGAAAAACTCTACCTCAACGTCATGAACCCACTGGCCACAAAGCCCACTAGAAACAAAAAAAAAAAACACCAACCCCGACCCAAAAAAACCTAACTGCACATAACCTCACACAAAGACAACTAATAAGATAATATCACTCACACAACTCAAACGGGGAGCGTAAAGCCCCCACACACACTTACTACACAAAAACAAAACAACAAACATAAAGAACAAACCCTGTAGGGAAACCTCGCCTACTAAAGTGACCCTAGAACTAGTAAAAGGGGCAAGAACAGGCCCTACAACTAAACCAACCAGCTTAAGCAAACCAAAAACACATAACAAAAACTAAACTTAAAAAACCCCCTAAGACAGTAAACCTAATCTAAACGCCAACCACGGAACAAATCAAACCCGCGGATGTAGTAACCGTTGGAGTTAAAATTATGCCACGCGGTTTTAACAGTGGAAGCCTATTAATGGCCTGCGGCGGATGACTCCCCAACCCCCTATTTTCAACCCTATGGTTGCATTAGCTTACTCTAAAAACCATATGCCCTATATTAGGGGAGCCTAAACCCGTTAATAACGCCCTATTTAGTAATTTGGGCGACTTTGTGCTAGCGAATACGGAACACGGGCCACGTTATTTAGTTTGAGGTATAATCCTTTTCCTTATTAACCCCCAACCCCGAAATAGAATAAACACCTGCTTAGCGCTAGGACGGGACAACTAGACACGCCCTACTAAGGGACAGAGCCCCATACCCTAGTTGTTAAATGGTCAGACCTTTAGACTAAGTCGCACCTAAGGGTTTAACTATATAAGAGGGAAGATGACAGAAGATTAGGCACCCCATTACGAGATTAATTAATCCTTTCTATTAGTAAACTGCTACTTAATCTTAAGATTAGCAAATAGTAATAAGAAATTATCCTTATTTAAACCTAACTTCTCCTTATTACGTAACCGTATACCCCTAAGTTTATATTTAATATAGTAAGCCTAGTGGACATTTTGGTAGTACCGTAATGGCATTTACTAACCGTAGAGTCTATTATAAGAAATATAATGTTATACTAGAAGCTGCTAGTACTAGGTAACTGCGCCTTATAGATAGTATTCCTAACTTTGCTTATTACGGACTACTTTACCGCCCAAATATTAATTGCCTCTATACTAAAGCTATGCTCTTTTTTATTACCAAACTCTTGCCTGCTACCCTAATTATCTTAAGTATGCCCTGGCTTTAGAAGCATGAGCCCCGTCCTAGCTTTAGGAAACTTAAGATCCGCTTTAACTTAGACTATTGCTCTAGGTACTACCTCCTATAGGGGATAGCTGACGTTAGCAGGGACGCCCTATATAGACACTTAGTACTACTAAGCCTAGTGCCTAGGACTATATATAAAGCCCTAATAGTAGAAGACGTTCCTAATAAAGGGGAGCCCGTATAGCTATAAAGAAACGAGATAGTGGAAGACTGGACTAACCTAGCACTTAAGACCAAAATAATGGGCTAGCTAGCCCTGCTAAGACTAAGGAAGAAGGTCTGCTTTGCGCCGCCACTACTAAGAAACCAACCCTAACCTAGGCACTATTTAAACCCTAGCCGCCTAGCCTAATACCTAGAACTAAGCCATATACTATATACATATACTATAGCTCGCGTTATAGTAAGAACTGGCTATAGAACTACTGAGACCTGGATAATAGAAACTGTGCCACTATAACGCCTAACCTTATACCTGTTTCCTGCGCGTACCGTATAGGGCCACCGCCTTATTTCCGCCCCCTTAGGCTAACTAAGCCGTGCTAGCCTAGCTGTAGCACCGGAGAGCTAGATACACCCTAACCTAGACGATATTAAATATACCCGTGCTGTTAATTTTACCCAGTTCTGTAAATAAAAAGATATAAAGGTAATAAGGATCTATATAGCGGAGTTGGTAGAACTAGTTAAATAAGATAAGCACTAATAGCTGCTTAAAGAGCTGCCTATAGGCCTAATAGAAGTACCGAACCTATTAGAAAGGTCTTTCTACTGGCTAGTAGAAGGCGACTATATGATAAAGGAAGCCCGTAAAGCGCTCCCCCCCTATTTCTATAACTTCCTTAAGACAAATCTAAAAACCAAACCCGAGCTTTTACGTCGGAAAATAGTTAACACCAATATTAAAAAATTCCTAAAAGGTAAACCAGGATTAACCCGCGAAGATATTCTATAACGCCTATTAAAGGAGTTTAGTAAATATATTAAGCACTTCCTCCNTAAGAACGTAGATAAGCTGCCCCCTTACCAACTATGGGACTATAAAATTAAGATCACCCCCGGAAACTAGGCCCCGTACTATAAAAATAGACTACTCTTACCTACTAAACTTAGGTGTGTAAAGAAGTGGATTAATAAGATGCTAGATAAGGGTTTTATCCGCGAATTGACCTTACTAGCTGCCGTACTACTCCTCCTTGCTGCTAAGCCTGGCGGCGGTATATAAATCTACTATGACTACCAAGGCCTAAACATAGTTACTATTAAGAATTGATACCTACTGCCACTAATCCGCGAGATACTTAACGCACTTTATGGCGCTAAGTACTTTACTAAACTTAATATAATTACTGCGTTTAACTAGATCCGGATTGCGGAGGGCTATAAGTGGCTTATAGTATTTATTACCCGGTTTGGACTTTATAAGATGCTAGTTATACTATTTAGCCTCTATAATATACCCGCTACGTTTTAGAACTATATTAACTATATTCTATATAACGCCCTTAACGACTACTATACTGCTTACCTTAATAACGTCCTTGTCTTTTCTAAAACACGCGCCGAGTATACTAAGTATATAAATAAAGTCATCTAAAGACTCGGTAATGCTGGACTTTAGATTAATATTAATAAGTTTGAGTTCTACTCTACTAAAACAAAATACCTTGGCTTAATTATCTCGACTAATGGTATAACTATAGACCCTAAGAAAATATAGGCCTTATAGGAATAGAAGGACCCGACATTAATTAA
Source organism: Cenococcum geophilum 1.58 (assembly GCF_001692895.1). Classification (NCBI taxonomy): domain Eukaryota; kingdom Fungi; phylum Ascomycota; class Dothideomycetes; order Gloniales; family Gloniaceae; genus Cenococcum; species Cenococcum geophilum. Next base: position 730,153 of record NW_027137608.1, read on the forward strand.
AGAACTATAATAATTTCTTAGCTTTGCGAACTTCTACTAACGATTTATCTAAGGCTACTCTGCTATTGCTATACCTATAATAAAACTTTTAAAGAAGGATATTGGATGGCTATAGGGACTAGAACAAGCTAAATTATTTAAGGCCCTTAAGGGAGCCTTTACTTTAGCACCAGTACTAGTATACTATGACTATATAAAGAAAACAGTGGTAGAGACAAACGCATTAAATTAGGCTTCCGGCGGAGTCCTTTTCTAGTATAATAACAACGGAAAATTAAGACCGGTTGCATTCTTCTCTATAAAGCACTTCACGCCGGAATATAACTATAAGATCTATAATAAAGAACTCCTAGCTATTATTAAGGCTTTAGAGAAATGGCGTCCTAAGCTATAAGGGACTAAGGAGCTGTTTAAAATTATTACCGACTATAAGAACCTACAGACGTTTATAACTATTAAGCAGCTAAACTAGTGCTAAGTCTAGTGGGTAGAGTTCCTTTTATAGTTTAACTTTGTAATTATATATAGACCTAGCAGTAAAGCCACGCTCCCTAATGCCCTAAGCCGGCTACTAGGAATAAGGCCCAAGGACGCTAATAATGAATGCCTCCGCCACTAAGCCTAAGTCGTTATACCGCCCTAGAAAGTTAACCCTACGATCTTAGAAGAATTACTATATAAGTCCCGTAACTCTAACGACGCGGAGTTTATAGCCGCTCTAGACCCCGAAATAGCCGAAAAGTCACTAGATGAGTTAATCTAGCTAGGATACTAGGAGAACGAACTCGCAAGAGATATGGTAGCAGCCCTACGTAATTAGAAAGCTCGCCGTTAGCTAAAGAAAATTAGGAAATTACTCTGTTGCAATAAGTTAGAATGCAGTATTATTAACGGATAGATTTACTTCCGCTAACGTCTCTTCGTCCCTAACGCCTTAGACCTTCGCCTAAAAGTTACCTATCGCTCTTATAGTAGTGGCCCCGCTAGTTACCCTAGCCGGGTTAAAACTCTTAACCTCTTAAACTGAACATACTGGTAGCTAGGAATCTCCCAGTTTACGGCTACCTTTATTAAAGACTGTGCCTTATGCTTTCGCACTAAGACCCCCTATTTTGCCCCNCCCGGTTTCCTAAAGCTACTAGAATTACCCGCCCGCCTATAGACCGATATCTTGATTGACTATATTATAACGCTACCAGTATACTAACGCCATGGTAAGGTATATGAATATATCCTTGTTATTATAGACCGCCTAACTAAAATGCGACACCTTGTTTTAGTAATAGGACTTTTAATAGAGGAGTTAGTTAATAGCTTTATTAATAACGTATATAAGCTCCACGGTGTACTAAGCACAATTATCTCTAATTACGGCATATAATTTGTTAGCAACTTCTAATGACAACTAAGTAAATGCCTTAAGATAACTTTGCGACTAAGCTTAGCTTAGCACCTAGAAACGGACGGCTAAACCGAAATTATTAACGCCGCCGTAAATAAATACCTTTGTGCTTTTGTTAGCTTTATATAGGATGACTGGGTTAACTACCTACCGCTTGCCGAATTTGCTATAAATAACTAAGTTAACGAGAGTATAGGCATCTCCCCATTTTTTATAAACTATGGCTTTAACCCTCGCCTTAGAATCGAGCCTATTAGCCCCTGCCTACTAACACTATTAGCATAAGTAAAGAAGGAGTTCTTCTGCGCAGACTCTATAGCTAACCGCTTTAAGCGGATATTAATATAGCTTAAGGCCCTAGCCTAGATTTTATAGCAACGCTATAAAGATAATGCTAATACCTGTAGGGATAAGAGCGCGTTATTCTATGAAGGTAATATGGTTATAGTTAGCTTAGAAAATATAAAGACAAATAAACCTAAGAAGAAATGGGATAATAAATAGGACGGCCTGTACCCTGTACTTGTAGTATACTAAGGGGTAGTTATAATAGACCTCCCGGACTATATCTGAGTAAATAAATCCTTTTATATATCTAAGGTCCGCCTCTAGGCTGCTAAAGAGATCTCTAGCTAAGTAAATATTAATACCGCAGAGCGCCGTAATGTATAAGAATAAGTAGTAGAGAGAGATAATAATAGCAATATAGAAGACAAATGGGAGTTTAAGAAAATCCTTAATGTATATAACGAAGACCCCTAGGGCCTAACTTATAAGATTAAATGGAAATATTATAAGGATATAACTTAGCAGCTAGAGGAAGACCTAAAGGGTTACAAATAAGCTATATAGCGCTTTTATAAGCAACACCCTAAGAAGCTAGGACCCCTAGACTGGGCACAAGATAAGGAAAAGTTATGCTAAGGTCGCGGCCGACCACTATATTAAAATTTGTGGTGGTTAAGATGTTATAGAACTTTGACCGGCGGTTAAAGTTATCTAATTAGCCAAATTCTCGCTAAGAAACGCCACACGGATTAATTTAGGTGGTGGTGTGGAGTTCTGCCGACCTTACTTACTAAACTAACTAATTAGGATTTTCTATGCCCGGCATGGAAAATCGCCATTAGCTTAGTTAAGGGCGGTAAGCGGAACTAATATCTTTGCGGTAGAAAATAGACAACCCCGTACACTACCTATTTTTAAGTTATCTATTTGGTTTGGGGACCAAACTATCTGGGGGAGAGGAGTACTATTACGGCACTAACCTAACGCATACTGTTTTATACTGTCTCGTACTGTTCCCTACTGTTGGCTGGCCTACCACTAGCGACTTGGCGGCTGGCCCTACTATTTATATACAATACCCCCTTTCTACCTTCTTCCCCTCTTTATACCACAACGTAGTTATTTAGTCTACTTCATTGCAGCACTGTGACACCTAGGTAGCCACCTTATTTTTTACCCTTCCTTCCTTACATCCTTCCTACCTAGGGAGGCACCAGAACGGCAGCCAGCTGAGGACCGTCGCCAGAACCAGACGACCGTCGACCGTCGCCAGAGCCAGACGACCACCGTTCGAATATACAGCCAGCGAACGGCCGTAGAGAACGATTCGAATTAATACGATTATCGATCAATTAAATAGGCGGAGCCTTCGATCGGGCCAACCTTCCCCCAATTACAGACAGGTAGGCATAGACAGTAGCACAGATAGGAGGCACAGACGGTAGGCACAGACGGTAGGTATAGACAGGTAGGTATAGACAGGTAGCACAGATAGGTAGTACAGACAGGTAGGCACACAGACAGTAGGCACAGACAGGTAGGCACAGATAGTAGCATAGACAGTAGGCATAGGCAGGTAGGCATAGGCAAGGTACAGACAGACAGACAGACAGATAGGTAGGCAGGCAGGCAGGCAGGCAGGCAAGGCAGGCAGGCAAGGCAGGCACTAAGGCCTAGTTAGGAAATCGGTACACAGCCAGCAGATCGTTAGGGAATACCGCCAATTGATGATTTGGAGCCTTTGTAAAGGGTATCCCCCTTATCTTAATTGCTTAATAAATAGCTCTACATTTTATATAGTTATATAGGAATATAAAATATGCAAAATATAAAATGTATAAAATATGCAAAATGTGCAAAATATATAAAAATATACAAAACGTGTAAAATACACAGGCTCTGCGCGTTTGCTGCGAGTTGCTGTAAAATGCGGCAGGCTCTGTGCAGTTTGCTGCAAAGTTGCTGCAAAATATGCAGGCTCTGTGCAGTTTGCCGCAAAATGCGCAAACCGCACAAGACCATATACGACTGCCGCGACCGTACAGTTTGCCGCAAATTGCCGCAAACTGCAACAACGAGCCCGAAAAAAAATTTCCTGATGAGTACCGTTTACTAAGCCTAGTTTAACCCAGATATTCTATATTAGTATTACTTTCGCGCCAATATATAGGGCTAGATTCTCTATAGTATTGCACTAATTAGGAGTAACTTTCTGTATACCTATACCAGTGTTAACTAACTTAATAGCTACCACTAGCTGTAAAAGGTCGCGAAGCTAAATAGCGTTATACTTACCTATAGCTGCGCGTATGCTATATAGCCGAATTACATTATTAAAGCCCGCAACCTTATTAGTAGATAGGCCCTGCTTACACTTAGTTAAAAGAAGCTTCTAGGTTAAATCACTTATAGAATTACTACGTAGCTCTATAAGGGCGGTCCTAAATGCAGAGCTTTTAGCGTTATTACCGCCCTGCCGCATAACTTAATCTAGGATAGCTGTTCGGTTAATCGCCTTATAGGCTCCCTTTCTATAGCTAGCGAGCTTTAACGGCCTAGCGGGTAGATTACTATATAAGGCCGCCTAACCTATAGGGGGAAGCTAATAGAAATCGCCTACTAGCAAGATGTTTAAGCCTTTAAAGTAGTCGTTATTACGCATAGGGTAAATCTAACGGAGGCGGTAATCAATTTAGGCTAGATATACTTGCCTAATTATAGATTTCTCGTTAAGGATAAGATAGTAAATATCCTTAAAAGCTTATTATAGAGGCGTAAGACTGGCAGTAGGTAATTTCTTAAACGGATAATTTACTGGCAACCTTAATAGATTATATATAGTTCTGCCGTTAATACTAAAGGCAGCTACCCTAGTAGGGGCAGCTCAAGCTAATGGCGACGGCTTGCTATTAGCCCTTACTATATTATAGAGCGTAGTAGAAAGGACAGCAATAAGATACAATTTACCAGTTCCTGCCTCTCTATTAATGTTAATCCGCAGTAGGGGGGGGCTAAGGCCCGCTTAGATCTGCCTATAGTAATTAACTACGACATTATAGATATAACGCTGACCTGGTTATAAGGAGGACGGAGTTACTATTTAGGATAGGCGGCTCTACGGTAAAGGCTATAGCCGTACTTCCTGCTAATAAGTCCTCTTATTAAGCTACGGGTATATACCCTAATACGTACTTTAGTCGTAGTTACGATTAAGCTCTCTATTACTAAGCCTATCGGGATCCTTAATTTTAACTCCGTTGGTATTTTAAACGCGGGTATATAAGGCCTTAAAGGACTAGTATAGCTCCAAGTCGTCTACAAAATCGCCCTTAAACTTATTAATATTATTAGCAGTTTTATAACCTTCCTCTAGTTTCTAATTACAGAAGTAGTTAGGTGGGTGCTAATAAGAGTTAATATAAGCCTAATAGGAAGCCATATAATTAGGGGCCCTAAATCCATTAGTATAAGTAGCTACTTCCTTATACTCCCTCTACGGGTGATAAAAAATAAGCTTTACACGGTAGAACTTAGGATACTGCGGATAGAAACGATTGCCGTTATATCGCGGAAAGTATAATATAACTTAAGGCCTTGCTCTTAGCCGACGCCTATAAGTAGAGTAATTAAAATAGAGTAGAAAATTGAGGAAAGTAACGTCCTCTATCCTATCTAGGCGGCGCTTATATTTCTTATAGTCGGATAGTCCGCACCCTCTTAGTTGCCTATTATTAAGCTTATACGTAGCTCTTTAATTATCCTCCTAGTAATAGTCTAAAGTTACTATATTCCTAGAGCCTTTATAAAGGGGAATATTAAGAAGCAAATAGTATACCTCCTACGCTAACTAATCGCGTTTAGTAATAAGCTTATTTATAAACCTAGCCACAACCAAACTGAAGGCATAAAGGCTATTGGCGTGCGGCTATACTAATTAGAGTAACTCCTAGTAGGAAGTCAACTTCTTCTCTTCCTTACTGCAATACTTGCCTATATAGTTAACTATTACTAATACGCTTATAGCGGGTGATGTATTAATATTCGCTATCCATGCTAATATTATAGCTGTATTATAACTATTAAGAAGCTTATTATTACGCTGTGGACAGAACGTCCAGTAATATGGATTTTAATCCTTTAATATAGCGGCCTTATTGCGGAGAGACTGTGGAAAATAGAAGCGGCACTCCTTTACTTTAGTAGAGCCTTTCTTTAATCTTAAGCAGTAAGATTCGGTGCAATTGCGGTGCCGTTAAAATCGATTAAGGTAGGCAGTAAGAAGCTTACTAGTATTAAGCTGTTCTTTATAGCTAAGAGTAGAAGGATATCGGAGATCGGGAGGCCTAGATTGATTAGGATTAATTATAGATATAAAAGTAGCCCAGTACTTAGTAAAAGCCGCCCTTAATTTAATAGCTGACGGATCTGGCTTTAGGGCTGTTAAACTCCATAAGAAGCTATATATATAGCCGCTACCTTATACCTACTACTTATATCAGGACTAAAAGTTAGTGTTATTAAATAGGCCTATAAGCACGTGCTTCCTAAATAGATTAAAGCGGCGATGTAGCTAGTAAGTAGTAATATGCGGATTATTATTAAGATTCTAAGAAGCAATTTAGTAGCGCTAAGCCTTATTAGTAGCCTTATATTTATTAAATAGAGGCATATAAGAGTGTAGATTATGCCAATGTAGATTAGTAGCGCTAAGTGTAAAGAATAGAGACCCGCTCTTAATATTCTTAGCATAAGCTATAAGCTTATTTCTCTTCTGCCTCCAGTAAGGTCTAGTGCCCTTAAGGTTCCGTATATACCGTACAATCTTATTTAGCAACTAGCTACCCCCATTACTATTTATAAGATTACTAAACTTATTTAAAGATAGATTATTCTTATTTAATCGGCTGCAGAGGAAGCGGGTGGCGTTAAGGGCTTGCTCTCTTATAATCCGATTAAACACGTAGTAGCGAAATAAGGGGTGGCGGCTAAACTGACCGTCCTAATACTTAAGCATATACTTAGCGTACGCAGCTAGGGTAACCGTACGGCTTTGTGGCATATTAAAATCGGCTTTACCATAAGGAAATAGAGTAGGAAAGGTGCTACGCATAATGAAACTAGCTAATCGCTTAGAGAGAGGTGTTTATCGTATAGTAGGAACCTTTAGGCCCGCTTATAGGTCTTATTAGTGTTAAACCTTACGACCTAAAAGCTTCAATTTATTAAGGTTAGGCACTAGATTAGGAACTAAAGTATCCAGTATATCGTTATTAAATTCGCCGTCTAGTATATTACTGCCAAGCTTAGTAGGTAGAGGATTAACAGCAGGACGTTATATAGAAGTAGTAGGGTAAGCCATTGGGCCACTAGAATTAGACTCCAACTTATTAATATAAGGTAGCTAATCTAATATAGAGCTATTTTTGGGTAAGCTGGTAAGCCGGGTACTATATATTTTAACGTCACAATAATTAGGATAATTAACCTTTAGAAAGTAAAGCCACTATGCTATAGTAGAGCGCCTTATAGTATACCGCTTAGTAAACCGCCGACTTAGGTATTTACCACCCTCTACTGCTATAGGCCTCACGACTAGTATATCGAGTTTAGTAGGTAGCCGTGGCAGCTGCCTTTAGGTCTTTAGTGTGTTCTAGCTAAAGCAGTAGACGTGGTTAGTATAGCGATATTACTAGCCGCGTACATGTATAACTTGTAGATGAACGTATACGCGCGTAATTAGAAGCTCTTCTATCGCGGTAAGTATAGGTAGGAAGCTAGGAATAGGCCCCGGATTAAGCCCATTGCTATTACCAAATAGGGGAAGAAGGGTTAGATCCTTAAGGCTATTGGCGTCCTTAATGCAGGCTTTGCATATATCTATATTGTCACCCTCTATAGCTAGGCCCATTTAGAACCACCGCTCTTTATAATAACTACATGTCTCTATACGTTTAGCCTATAATATACTCCTAAACTTCTTAATTTACTCCTAATTAATAGCCGAAACGGGTAGTAGTATGGCCGTAGCCGGAGCTTACTACAAGGGAGCTTACCGTGAGGGAGCTTACCGCGAGGGAGCTTACTATAAGGAAGGTGATATTAATAGTAGGGTAGGTATTGGCGGTAAAGTAGGCATAGGAGCTAGTTCCGGTAAGGACGTATTTAGGCTATCTAGAGTGCCTCTTCTACTGCACGGAGCTTTATCTATGGTATATAGCGGAGGAGTAGGCGAGTAAGCTTCACCCCGCTAATTAAGAATGCGGTATTCCCGTTATATTACCCTAATTGTCTTCCGCCGTTAAGCTATTTTAGGGGTATCTTAGCTATTCTGGCCGCGAGGTAGGAAGGCGTTCTTGGTATCATTTTTAGGTAGAGCAGTTCGCTAGCGCCTTATAGGACGATTCTTAGTAGTAAAACCTAGCTCTATAAGAGCTCTCCGCTTATTTAAATTATATTTGGAGATCTAGAAAAGTAAGTAAAAGTAGAAGTAGTATATAGGGAAGACGCGCCTTTAACTGATATAACTAACATAGCTTTAAAAGCTTTTTTAAAGGGCCGTCTTTAACAAAGTTAAGGCGGGGCTTATGGATATAGCACTTGCTGTACTTAATTACAGTAAGATCTGCCATGTTTACTGTATATATAGTAGTATTAATAGAGGTTAATAAAAAGGAACGTGCTAAGATATTTTGATATTCATTACGTGAATTCTGCCGTAACTTACCGCGCGCGCTTTTTTTTCTAACTAATTAGAAGTCTACTTTCTAACCAATTAGAAGCTAGCTTGGTGGGGTTTGAATTCCAGGACCCGAAAATATAGACCACTCGTACCTTGGGTCAATAAGGCGAAAAACAAAGGAAACTATAGAAGAGTTTACATCGGGAAAATATTCGCAGGATGAGATTTAAGTAGACTTTGTGTGGCGCGTTTCGCGTAATTGATATGCAATTTAACCAACTTGACACGTAATTGACCAACTTAACACGCAATTGACCAACTTAACATACAATTTAACTAACTTAATACGCAATTAACTAACTTAACATGCAATTTAACTAACTTAATACGCAATTAACTAACTTAATATGCAATTTAACTAACTTAATACGTAATTAACTAACTTAACAACTTTAAAAGCTAACTGTATATTCCTTGACATGCAATTAAGGTAAAGTTATATGCCAATTACGCAATCTTATATAATCTTACATAGTCTTATTACTTAGAGGCTCTGCACGAGGCTCTGCACAAGGCTCTGCACGAAGCTCTACACGAAGCTCTACACGAAGCTCTACACGAAGCTCTACACGAAGCTCTGCGTACAGAGGCTCTGCACGAGGCTCTGCGCGAAGCTCTGCGTACGGAGGCTCTGCACGAAGCTCTACGTAGAGGCTCTGCACGAGGCTCTGCGCGAGGCTCTGCGTACGGAGGCTCTGCACGAAGCTCTGCACGAAGCTCTGCACGAAGCTCTGCACGAAGCTCTGCACGAGGCTCTGCGCGAAGCTCTGCGTACGGAGGCTCTACACGAGCTCTGCACGAGGCTCTGCGCGAAGCTCTGCATACGGAGGCTCTACACGAAGCTCTACACGAAGCTCTGCATCGGTCCCCGCTATATTCCCGATAGCGTCTACACGTGTCTCTGCCTATGTAGCCGCCTTATTTTTTTACCCTTCCTTCCTTCCTTACATCCTCCCTACCTAGGGAGGCACTAGAACGGCAGCAGCAGAGGACCGTTGCTAGAACTAGATGACTATCGCTAGAACCAGACGACCGTCGCCAGAACCAGACGACCGTTACCAGAACCAGACGACCGTCGCCGTCGCCAGACGACCGTCGCCAGAACCAGACTATCGCCAGAGCCAGACAACTGTCGCCAGAACCAGACGACGTTACCAGAACCAGACGACCGTCGCCAGAGCCAGACGACCGTCGCTAGAGCCAGACGACCGTCTCCAGAGTCAGACGACTGTCGCCAAAACCAGACGACCGTCGCCAGAACCAGACGACAACGACTAGCCAGCGAACACTATAAACGATTCGATCAATTGATCGAATCAAGGTAGCACAGACAGGTAGGCACAAACAGGGATGCTGACGGGTAGGCAGATATAGATAGGTAGGCAGATACAGACAGGTAAGTAGATGCAGATAGGCAAGCAGATGCAGACAGGTAGGCAGATGCTGACGGGTAGGCAGATATAGACAGGTAGGTAGATGTAAACAGGTAGGCGATGCAGACAGGTAGGCGATGCAGACAGGTAGGCAATGTAGATAGGTAGGTAATGCAGACAGGTAGGAAATGTAGATAGGTAGGCAATGTAGACAGGTAGGCAATGCAGATAGGTAGGTAATGTAGATAGGTAGGTAATGTAGACAGGTAGGCGATGCAGGTAGGTAGGTAAGTTAATAGGTAGATAGGTAGAAGAGAACTATCGCTATTTTATATTAAATTATCTAAAATAATATTATTTATTTTACTAGCCTTATAAATAGCTTTAAAATAGCTTTTATTTATTTAAAATATGCTATTAGTATAAAAGAGGTAAATATAATTGTGGTTGCCAAATATGTAGATTGCTGGCAGGTTATGCGTAGGCTGCGCGCAGGCTGCGTGTTAAAAAAACACGACATAGGCTAGTCGGTCGAGTTGCTAAATGACCTCAACTGCGCGCCAATTGCGTTAACCACCAACCATTGAGGCCATTGAAAGGGTACCATATTTTGCCGATGTAGATAAAGAATCCTTATATAGTAAGAATAGAAACTAGATTAGAGAGCTAGTATATTAGGTTATATAAGGGACAGAGCACTAGTATAAAGAATTACTAATAGGCTTAGGGTAGGCATGCTAAGAGCTAAGTAGCTTATTAAACTAGAAGATAAAGAGGATCTAGAAATCCCTACTAGATTTAAAAAACGATATATAAAAGGTTGTTACAATATAGTAATAAAAAGATACTTCCTTATGGATAAGCTGTATATACTTTAGCAGCTATACTAAAAGTAGTATAGATAGCGATATAATAATAAGTGGGAAGATTTTTATATATAGTTAGATAAATGAGTTATCTAGAACTACCCTATTATAGAAAAAGCAATAAATTACATTAAGGGAGCCTTAATTATAATATTAAAGGATCTAGAGAAACGATTAGAGGACTAGAGAAGTAAAAAACGTATCTTAATACTCGCGAATAAAGTTATAATGTTTAGATTAACACGGTAAAGGTTTAAACTTAAAGATAAAAATAAGTTAAGAGTTAACCTAAAGCACCTAGCACACTATAGTCAAACCCCCTTATAACGATATGGGGTATATAACGATATATTCTATATTACGATCTACACCCTTAATTAAACCTTTTTTGGTGTAATATTACGATATTCTGGCTTTTGGTGATATTGTTAAGGTGTCTTACTAATATCAGTATAAGCAGATTTTAATTTGTTGGATTTGACGCTTAGTCACCGTATCTTTAGCCATTAATACTTATCGCATAACGATCCAAATCTATTAAAATAACCCTTAGATCTTATTCTCTACACTTAATTCTACCTTATTTATTATAGTAAGACATTAAAATCCTAAAAGGCAGCGACGTTATGGATTTTCTAACTTTAAACGCCAAAAAATACGCGCCTACTACCTAAATTACCCCCACCTACTGCAAAACTAGCTTGCTTAATGGGCTACCAACTTCTTCCGTCGCAAAATCAATTAATCCTTAATATCAGAAATACTTAGCGATAAGTTTAAGCACCTCGATACAGCTAAATTGCCATGTGGGTAAGGCAGGCGAGAACGTAAGAGGGATGCTGAATAGCCTCTTTTAGAGGAAGCTCTCTTTAAGTGGCACCAACGCCTACAGAGCTCTCGTATTCCTATTTCTGGCGAGCTTATACGTGCCGCCGCCTCTTAGTTATGGCAACGGATACCTGCACTGGCTGAGACAACGGAGCCAAAGCGGTCTATTAGCTGGTTAGAAGGCTTTAAATCTCGCAATAATATTCGCAAGAGAAAGCAGCATGGTGAGGCTGCCTTAGTTAATATAGAGGGGGCGGAGGATTGCATGATAGAGCTTTAAGTAATTATCGCACCTTATCCGCCAAAGGATATTTATAATATAGATAAGACAGGGCTGTTTTAGAAGGCTATACTAGATACTATATTAGCTACTAAGGCTTAATTAGGAATGAAGATATAGAAGGCATAAATCTCTCTAGGCAATTGCTTAAATGCAGACGGCTCCAATAAGCTTCCCCTTCTTATAATTAGCTTAGTAGAACGGCTACGTTGCTTCGCGGCCAATAAAGTTAATATAGCCTTATTGGATATTATCTGGAGGTATAATAAGAAGGCCTAGATAACAACGATTATTATGCTTAATTGGCTTACCTAGTTCGATAAAAGAATGTCCGGTAGAAAGGTGCTCCTCTTAATCGACGGCTTCAGCGCCTATAAAGCAGCTGTTGGAACGATCCTTAAGAACGGCTCTTTTAAGAATATACGCGTTGAGTTCCTTCCTCCGAATTGCACCTCTGTATACCAGCCTCTTGACTAAGGGATAATTGCAAACTTTAAGCTTTTCTACCGAAGATATTGGATGCGGTTTATGGTAGAGCATTCGCTTAAAAATTAAGATCTAATTAAGCACATGCATGTCTTATGGGCAATTCGATAGATAATTGCAGCCTAGCAGGAAGTTACACCAAAGACAATTAAGAACTGCTTTATCAAGTCTACGTTATTTGGCTCTCGTATAGGCCCACGGCCTCGCCCTTAGGGTTATATAGATCCTCCTATCGTCGATAAGCTGTGGGCGATGGTGGGAGAGCTGTAAGCAGCAGGGAGGATCCGTGCCGTAACGGATATTCAGAATTTTATTGAGCTACCGGGTGAGGAAGTAGAGGATTCAGCGGAGGATCTTATTAAGCATATAGCAGAGCTCTACGCAGGGCCCGATCGTGATATGGAGACAGATAAGGAAGTCGTTAAGTAACCTCAAATTAAGCTTGACGAGGCGCTTAACGCCTTGCAAAAGCTTTATCTTTATAAGGAATAGCAAGAAGATTGTAATAGAGACGTAATTACGACTCTATTAAGGCACGAGCGACGGCTCCAAAATCGACGAAGTCAGAACACCAAACAGCAATTAATTATGACATATTTTAGTATAGCCGATCGCTCAATTGCGACTTCACGGGCGTAAATATATAATATCATTGTCTAATTTTAATTTTGGGTGCATTTTATATACAAATACTAAATATAACGATACCCTTGGTATTACGATATGGTCGGCTAAATAAGTCGTATCGTTATAAGGGGGTTTGACTGTATATGTTATTATGGATTGCGTGCGTAGACGATATATATAATATATATAAGAATCTAAAAGAAAGGAATTGGAAGTACCCTATAAGAATATATTAGGCGCTAGATAAGCAATAGTATAGAAATACTAAGTACCTATATAGATAGTATTTAGTAGAAGTTTAGAAGTTAGGAGACTTAATACTTTAACTAAAAAGATTCCTTATAGAAGAATGCTTAGATAAATAATAGTGGTGGGAATACCTAGAGAATATATATTTATAGTATATAGAGGATAAAAAGCGAACTAGGTATTAGCTAAAGAATAAGCTAAGTATATAAGGATCTAGTAGCTAATAATTAGAAAAAGTAGAGGCCTATAAAACTAGAGGGAGCTAGTAGTAGAGCCTTAGACCCTTAAAGGAATTTAAGGACAATACCTAAATTTATAAGTTAATTAGTAAGATTAGCAGTTTAAAGCACTAATAGATAGTGGAGTAATAAGAAACTATATCTTACCTATAGCAGTTAAAAGAATAGGATTACTATATAGATAAAAGGAGTAACCTTACCTATTAGTTATAATTTTAGGAGATCCAATAGCCTACGGAGGATGTATTATTAACCTTAAAATAGGACCTATTTAGATAACTATTAAAGGAAGATAAATTAAGATGTCTTTTAATATCCTACTATTAGGATAGGATAAGGCAGTATTAAGGATGCCTTAGTTGTGAGGTGATAAGCTCCGCACCACTCAGCCACACAAACCCGCAAAAGGTAAACGAGTGACTGGCTTAATGCCAGACACGGCTGTGCGGAACAATATATATAGGCGAGGTGACTTCGTCACCTGACATTAGTTACAGGAATATAATCTAAAGATTAATTAGATTATAGGTTAGGTTAATATTAGGGATACTTAATAATATAAGATATAATAGCAAACTAAATTAGTATAGTACTAAGTTGGAGTAATATATAAAGAGACTAAGCAAGGCTTAAGTTATATACTAAAGAAATACTATAAATATAGTAAGAAACTATAGAGCCTAAAAAGTAAAAAGTTAGTAGATTATATAGTATGGGACTATAAAATAGAGTTAGAACTAGAAATAAGTCTAAGGTTCTTTCTAACCTATAAGCTTACTTAAAAGGAGTTTAGAGCACTTAAAGAGTTTATTTATAAAAAAAAAACTTATAAAAGGGATATATTAGACTATTATAGTTATTAGTAGGATATCTAGTACTATTTATACTAAAGAAGAACGGAAAGCTTAGGTTATGTATTAACTATAAATAGTTAAATAATATTACGCGGAAGGATAGGTATTCTTTACCCTTAATTAGCGAGATTTAGGATTAGATAGGTAACGTATAAATCTTTATAAAGATTAATCTAAGATAGGCGTACTATTAGATTAGAATTAAAGAAGATAATAAATAGAAGGTAGCCTTTAGGTTAAAGGAAGAACTATATAAACTATTAGTTATATAATTTAGATTAATAAATACGCTAGTAACATTTTAAAAACAAATTAATAGTGTGTTAGAAAAGTACCTTAATAAGTTTATTATAGTATACCTTAATATTATTATTATCTACTTAATAACTAAAGAAGAATACGGAAAATACGTTAAATGGGGTCTAAGGAGACTATAGAAAGAATAGATACTAGTAGTAATTAAGAAATATAAGTTCTTTACTAGGAAGACTAATTTTGTTAAATTTATTATTAAACTAGGTTATATTAGTATAGACTTAAAGAAGATTAAAGCTATAGTAAGTTAGTAAGAACCGGAGAATATAATATAGTTAAGGTTATTCTTAAGATTCTATAACTACTATAGAAGGTTTATAATATAGTGGTTAAGAAATATTAAACTATTTACTAGGCTTATAAAGAAAGAGGAACTATAGGTATAGGGAAATAAGTAGAGGAAGCTATTTAAAGAACTTAAGGAATTATGTACCTAGGAGCTAATTCTTAAAATCTATTAACTAGGACTAGATACGGTTATAGAAATAGATATATTAAACTTTATATTAGGAGTATATTTACTATAAAAGTGTAAGAATATATAGCACCTAATAGTATATTATAGTTGGAAGATAATACTACTAGAGTTAAACTATAACATCTATAATAAGGAGTTGTTAGGTATAGTTACAGTACTTAAGAAATAGAAAGCATTCTTATAAGGTATAGAAAAACTATTTATAGTTAAAATAGATTATAAGAACCTAACGGGGTTCCTAATAATAAAAGAACTTAATTAAAGATAAGTTAGATAGGTAGAGATGCTTACAGAATACTATTTTAAAATTTAGTATATTAAAGGTGTTACGGCACCTATAACGGATCTGGTCAGGGGCTCGCTTAAGACTTAGCGCATACATATAGACGTCCTTTCCACCACCTTCTACTCCTTAGCTTAATATCCTCGTCGATAGACAATCCAATTGTATAGGCTTGCATACGTTCTTTATAGAGCTCGTGCCTTAATTAACTAAGTCCTATAATAAAAGGAACTGAGAATATAAGAGTAGACGCGCTTAGTAGAAAAGCTAAACTATAAAATAATAAGAAGCTATTAGGAGTAATACTATACAGAGATAAGGACAGATTAATTAGATATAATTACCCTAAACTAGTAGCAACTTAAGAAAATAATAAACTAGAAAGAGTCTATAAGACACTAGAAAGCTTTTAGGTATAGAGAATTTTAGAAATATAGCTAGAAGATCTATAGATGGATATATACAAAAATTAAGAGGTAAAGTACATCCTAAAAAGTATAGTAGAGTATTTTATAGAAGATTTCTATAAGGAAATAACTTAAGGACACTGTATAATTACAGCACCTGCTATATTAACCACGTGCTTACGCGTTTAGTACATTAACCACGCGTTTACGCGTTTGGTGTACTAACTACCCGCTTACGCGTCTGGTGCACTCCTAGAGCACTAACTAATTAAGGGGGAGGCGCATTAGTATATAGACTACGTAGTCTGCTTTATATAATTAATAGTCACTATATCGGGAAAATATTCGCAGGATGAGATTTAAGTAGACTTTGGTTTTCGCGTTTCGCGTAATTGATATGCAATTTGACCAACTTGACACGCAATTAACCAACTTGACACGTAATTGACCAATTTGATATATCCAAAAGTCAAATAACACGCAGTTAACCTATTTAACAACTTTAAAAGCTAACTATATATTTCTTGACATGCAGTTGACCTACTTAATAGCTAACTATATATTCCTTAACACGCAGTTAACCTATTTAACAACTTTAAAAGCTAACTATATATTTCTTGACACGCAGTTGACCTACTTAATAGCTAACTGTATATTCCTTGACACGCAGTTAACCTATTTAATAACTTTAAAAGCTAACTATATATTCCTTGACATGTAATTAAGGTAAAGTTATATGCTAATTACGTAAATGAATTTTTATACAGTTTTATTACTTAAAGGCTCTGCACAAGGCTCTACACGAAGCTCTACACGAAGCTCTACACGAAGCTCTACACGAAGCTCTACACGAAGCTTTGCACGAGGCTTTACACGAGGCTCTACACAAAGTTCTACACGAATTCGTGCACGAAGCTCTGCACGAAGCTCTACACGAAGCTCTACACGAAGCTCTACACGAAGCTCTATGTATAGAGGCTCTGCACGAGGCTCTGCGCGAAGCTCTGCGTACGGAGGCTCTGCACGAAGCTCTGCACGAAGCTCTGCACGAAGCTCTGCGTACAGAGGCTCTGCACGAAGCTCTATACGAAGCTTTGCACGAAGCTCTGCACGAAGCTCTGCGTACAGAGGCTCTGCATGAAGCTCTATACGAAGCTCTGCACGAAGCTCTACACGAAGCTCTGCACGAAGCTCTATACGAAGCTCTGCACGAAGCTTTGCACGAAGCTCTACACGAAGCTCTGTACGAGGCTCTGCACGAAGCTCTGCACGAAGCTCTACATGAAGCTTTGCACGAAGCTCTGCACAAAGCTCTACACGAAGCTTTGTACGAAGCTCTGCACGAAGCTCTGCGTATAAAGGCTCTGCATGAGGCTCTGCGCGAAGCTCTGCATATAGAGGCTCTACACGAAGCTCTGCATCGGGTCCCCGCTATATTCCCGATAGCCTCTCCTATGTAGCCACCTTATTTTTTTTTATCCATCCTTCCTTCCTTACATTCTCCCTATCTAGGGAGGCACTAGAACGGTAGCCAGCAGAGGACCGTCACCAGAACTAGACGACTGTTGCTAGAACCAGACGACCGTCGCCAGAGCTAGACGACTGTCGCCAGAGCTAGATGACCGTCGCTAGAACCAGACGACCGTCGCCGTCGCTAGATGACCGTTATTAGAACCAGATGACCGTCGCTAGAACTAGACGACCGTTACCAGAACCAGACGACCGTCGCCGTCGCCAGACGACCGTCGCTAGAACTAGACAACCGTTACTAAAACCAGACGACCGTTACTAGAACTAGACGACCGTTGCTAGAGCTAGACGACCGTTTCTAGAGCTAGACGACCGTCGCTAGAGCTAGACGACTGTCGCCAGAACTAGATAACCGTTGCTAGAACCAGACGACGACCGTTTGAATAACCAGCCAGCAAACACTATAAATAATTCAATTAATTAATTAATCGAATTAAACTAGAGCTTTAATATTGGCCTGTCACCGAATTAAATTAAGGCCTTCTAGGGAGGCACCCGTTTAAATGTAATTAGGGCCTTTAATTAGGCCGACCCCTCCCCTAAATTAAATTATACACTAATATAGGCAGGTAGGCAGGCAGGTAGGTAGGTAGGTAGGTAGGTAGGTAGGTAGGTAGGTAGGTAGGTAGGTAGGTAGGCAGGTAGGAGAGGACCGTCGCTAGAACTAGACCACCGTCGCCAGAGCTAGACGACCGTCGCCAGAGCTAGACGACCGTTACTAGAACTAGACGACCGTCGCAAGAGCCAGACGACAACGACTAGCCAGCGAACGCTATAAACGATTCGATCGATCGATTGAATTAAGGTACCATAAATAGGTAGGCATAAGTAGGGAGATGCTAACGGGTAGGCAGATGTAGATAGGTAGGTAGATGCTAACGGGTAGGCAGATATAGATAGGTAGGTAGATGTAAATAGGTAGGCGATGTAGATAGGTAGGCAATGTAAACAGGTAGGCAATGCAGATAGGTAGGCAATGTAGATAGGTAGGTAATATAGACAGGTAGGCAATGCAGATAGGTAGGTAATGTAGATAGGTAGGTAATATAGATAGGTAGGTAATATAGATAGGTAGGCGATGCAGGCAGGTTGGTAAGTCAATAGGTAGATAGGTAGAAGAGAACCATCGCTATATTATATTAAATTATCTAAAATAATATTTATTTTGCTAGTCTTATAAATAGCTTTAAAGTAGCTTTTATTTATTTAAAATATGCTATTAGTATAAAAGAGGTAAATACAATTATGGTTGCCAAATGCGCAGATTGCTGGCAGGTTGCGCGTAGGTTGCGTGTAGGTTGCTCGTAGGCTGCGCGCAGGCTGCGTGTTAAAAAAACACGACATAGGCTAGTCGGTCGAGTTGCTAAATGCCCTTAACTGCGCGCCAATTGCGTCAACCACTAACCATTGAGGCTATTGGTAGGGTACTATATTTTGCCGATGTACCATCCTAAAGAGCATACGATACTATACGTATTTCGTGCCCCGGGATATAACTTAATTGTATTATTAAGTTAATACAAACACTGATTAGTAAGCGCGCATAGATTAGTAATTACTTAATACCTCCTACCGAGCGATACACGATAGCGACCACCTATTTAGACTCCTAGTACGACCTATTAGAAGGTTAGAAGCCGGGGATTACGGAACTATTACTAACTCTGTATACTTATTTAAGTCTTAGTATGGTTTACTAGAAGTTTATAGACGTAAATACAGACCCTTATAGAACCCCTTATTCTTAAACCCCTTAAACCTTAAACCCCTTCGGACCTTTTATGGAAACCTCTTACCCTCCTATAAACTATTATATACCTATTAATTACCTTTACGGACTATTATAAGACCTCTTAAACTATTACGGACCCGTTAATTGATTTTATGGACCGTTATAAGACCTCCCCTACCTGTTATAAGCTACTACTACCCGCTATGTACTATACTATATAGTATAGCAGACACAAGCAAGCAGATTAATAAAGGTTAAGAGAAATAGAGATAAGGAGTTAACCTTACGTCTATAACTAACGTTGACAACTATATTAAGTATAAAATCCTTAAATACGGATATTTTAAGCTTATAAATAACGACCTATAGGAGTAATATAAGGAAGACTTTACGGACTTTACAGAAGATATTCTTAAAGCTTATAACTCTACTGCTATCCGTAACCTACGAACCCTTTTATATTACTAAGGTGTATGGGTTAAAAAGGATAAATAAGTCACTGTTATACGGTCCTTATATAACACAATATAGGAGGAGAACTAAACGGAATGGACTAAAGAGGAAATCCTAGACTAGTTAAAGTTACTAATAAACTCTTTGCTTCTCCTAAACTTAATAGCATCGCTAGCCTTATACTTAACCTACTTAACTAAATTCGTCTTATAAACTTAAGCGATTTTAGAATTAATCTTATGGGCTAAAGCACACCTAGTACTTAAGTTACGGACCGTAATACCCCCGTAAACTAAAATACGGACTAAAACCCTCCCGTCGCCTAAGCTATAGATCTATAACCTACCTAAGTTATAGATCTAAAAACCACCTAAGTAAAGACCTATAGTAAGGAGCTAGCTAACCTAGCTAAGCTCTATACCGATAAATCTAAATACAGTAGTGAAAATAATAACTTTAACTTTAAACTATCTTTACGGACCTCTGTTAGAAGGCTGATATTCCTAAATAGGAGTTCAGCTAAGCCTACTCTACTATACTGCGCGGCCTAGCACTTAACTACTACTATATTAACCTTAAGAATAACCCCCTTGGTGTTCCCTTTAATAAGCTATACGAAGCCATATATAACTACTTTAAAGGACTAGAATATAAGCGTAATATCCTTACCTAATGGAATGCGACTAAGTTATGGACCGTAATGGACAAGAACACTAAAAAATCGACTATAGAGTGCCTGCAAATCCTTATTAAAGACCTCCGCCACCTATAGCACAGTTTTAATATTAAGCTTTAAACGGACGACTTCCTATACAATAAACTTATTACGGCTTGCTAGGAAATAGAACCTTGTAAATACGCCTATTATAAGCCTGCAGACACCATAGCTGGCCTTATTAACGATTTACGGTCCTCTATTACAACGTACGAAGCCTTAAACCCGCTAGGTAGTACTTAAGCCTTTATTACGGACCTATAAAATCCGCAAACTAACTTAGATGCCTACTTTACGGACCGCCGCTACCGCTAGCAGCACCTGTATTGACTAGGTCCTACCCGTAACCCCTATACTAACTCCCGTATAAAAGCATACCCCTATAGATAAACTAATTAGAGGTGCTTTATATATGGTAAGAAAGGATGTTAGTCTATAAGGCATACTTAGGAAGAATATAATAAGTCTAAGAAGAGATTTAATAATTGGATTAACTAGTTTATCTTAAACTATAAAGGAGAGGAAGTAGAGGAGTCCCTTAACGAGTTAATAGAAGCCCTTATAATTAACTTTAACTTAAATACTTAGGAATAGGAGACCTTAAAGACGTTCCTAACCACTTTTAGACCTTTTACGGACGGCTAAGCCTTTAATATTACGACCGTATTAGCCGACCGCTCCTTTATATACTTAATTATACCTAAAAACTAGCCTATAAATATACCTATTAAACCCGTTACGGACGTTATAGACCGCGAATAGAACCTATTTGCATATATTACTACAGAACGCTATACCCCTAAAGAATTTTATAGCGTTATAATTAATACAGGTGCCTCTAAGAAGTCTACTATAGGTTACGGACAGTACCTTATATATAAGACCACCGTAAATAATAATACGGATATTAATACTATGCAAACTAGGGCCGTAAACGTCTAATTCGATATTGGCTTAACCGCATTAATTAGATTAGTTAAAGTTAAAACTCTAATTAGCCTAGTTAACTTCTACATAGTAAAAGCAGATACCCCTTTCTTACTCTACCTTACGGATATAGATAGGTTATAGGTCTACTATAACAACGTTATAGATACCTTAATTGGCCCCGTAACTGCCTTAGGAAGCAAGTATATTACCCTGCTAATTATACGACGATTTAGACACCCGTTTCTTATATAGGGAGAGACTTTACAGACCTATATTTAGGAATCTTTTAACTATAACCCATGCTACCTTACTAGTACTAAAATCTACTAACTATACCGCCGTTTTGGCTACCTATTAGCCGAAAAGCTATATAGAGTCCTTAAACGCTTTAGATATGACGACATTAATAGGAAAGTAATTAACCACCTAACTAAATACTACTCTTTTTGCTAGAAATACGGACGTTCCCTAGGTAGATTTAAGTTCACCCTTTATAAGGACCTTAACTTTAACCACTTAGTATACATGGGCATTATATACATTAACGGCAGTCTAGTATTATATATAATTAATAAGGTAACCCACTATTAAGCCGCCCGTTGGTTGTAAAATATATCTATAAAATATACTTAGGACATTTTACGGACCTGCTAGATTAATATATACCTTAGACCTCCTAAGTATATTACCCACAACGCTAATAGGAACTTTATTAGCAAGGAATTCTAGCAGTATATATCAGCATTTTGTTGGGGTGCCAAGATCCTGGAGGCCTCCTGACAGGATTTTGACTTTCCTGGAGGTCCTGATCGTCCTGGTAGGCTCCTGGCAGGCTCCTGGCAGGATTTTAATTTTCNTGATCGTCCTGGTTGTCCTGACAGGCTCCTGGCAGGATCTTTGATTTCCTGATCGTCCTCTTACGGTCCTGTCAGGGTCCTGATAGGAAACTAGTATTTCCTGATCGTTCCTGACAGGCTCCTAGTAGGATCTTAATTTTCCTGATCGTCCTGTCAGGTTCCTGACAGGATACCCCTAAGCGACACCCCTCCCAACCCCCCCCCCAAAGCGACACTCCTATGCACACCCCTTAAGACACCCCCCCAATGCGACACCCTCCCCACTGTGATACCTCCCCCGCAATGGGATACCCTCCCCCCTAATGCGACACGACCCTATGTGCGCGTGCGCGCGACACACAGTGCTATCGGGTCCCCGCTATATTCCCGATAGCCTACACGTGCCTCTGCCAAGTTACCCCTTTGCAGTCACCCCATTCTTTACCCTTCCTTATATCCTCCCTTAGGAGGCACTAGAACGGCAGCCAGCAGAGGACCGTCGCCCAAACCAGACGACCGTCGCCAGAAACCAGACGAACGTCGCCAGAACCAGACGAACGTCGCCAGAACCAGACGACCGTCGCCAGAACCAGACGACCGTCGCCAGAACAGACGACCGTTACAAGAACTAGACGACAACCTTTCGAACAACCAGCTAGCGGAGACCACGAACGATTTAATTGATCGATTAATCGAATTTGATATTGGCCCATTACCGATCGTATCAAGGCCTCCTTAGGGAGGCACCCTAGACGACTACCGTTCGAATGTACAGCTAGCGAACGGCCATAGAGAACGACCTGGATCAATTAGAGCCTTCGATCGGGCGACCTCTCCCCCGAATTAAATTAGATACTGACACAGGCAGGCAGGAGGTAGGTAGGGGTAGGTAGGTAGGGTAGGTAGGTAGTAGTGTGGTAGGTAGGGTAGGTAGGTAGGTAGGTAGGTAGGTAGGTAGGGTAGGTAGGGTAGGTAGGTAGTAGGGTAGGTAGGTAGGTAAGTAGGTAGGTAGGCAGGCAGGTAGGCAGGCAAGTAGGAGAGGACCGTCGTCAGAACCAGACGATAATCGTTCGAACGACCAGCCAGCGAACACGATCGATTCGATCGATCGATCGAATCGAACCAGAGCCTCGATATCAGCCTATTACCGAATCAAATCGAATCAAGGCCTCCTAGGGAGCACCCTAGACGACCAACGTTCAAACGTACAGCCAACGAACGCCCATGGAGAACGATTCGAATCAATACAATCAATCGCAATCGAATCAAGCAGAGCCTTCGATCGGGCCGACCTCTCCCCCGAATTACAGATACAGACAGGTAGGCATAGACAGGTAGGCACGACAGGCACAGGCAGGCACAGACAGGTAGGACAGGCAGACACCGCCGATCGACGATTTGGAGCCTCCGCGAGAGGCTCCTCAGTCGATCGCCCGACGCCCGAGCGATCGTAGAGCTCCATGACAGACACAGGCGGTAGACAGGAGAGATTGATTTGGATTATTTAGATTATATATAATTAAAATTAATTTTGTATTTTTTGACTAGCTGCAAATACTGGAGTGTTAATATACCTTATTTTTAAATCTAGAATTTTTATTATTGTCCTGATGGTCCTGATGGTCCTGATGGTCCTGGAGGTCCTGGAGGTCCTGGAGGTCCTGGTGGTCCTGGTGGTCCGGGCGACCTCCTGACAGGTTCCTGACAGGATGCCGAGTGTGAGTGTCTCCTGGAGCTCCTGACAGCCCTGACAGGAGCTGTCAGGAGCTGTCAGTACTGTCAGGAGGCACAAACATTTTGCTGATGTACTATAGCCATGGCTATATTAATAAAAGCTGTTCTAGTTAAGGCGTATTAGTCTGTTAGGCTTATTAAGCGAGCTTATCTAGCTTTATGGAGAGCTTACTAGGTTATTATAGACGAGTATAAGAACATCTAAAAGGAACTAGCTTTACAGATGGCCGTAAAAGCCGTTAATAATACCGCTAGCCCTAACGGATTAGTACCTACCCTCTTAGTCTACGGAGCCTACCTAAGAATAAGTAAACTGGACTCTCCTGCCCTGTCTGTTACGGATCAAGCAGCTATAATACGGAAGGCAATAGCTGAAATAGTTAAATTACGGGCTAAATAAACTGTTAATAACGCCCTATACTACCGAAACGGATATAATATAACCCTAGTATATAACCTCCCGCTTAATTCTAAAGTCCTCGTGTGGCGTAAAAGCGGTAATTAGACTAGACCTTACCGTCTACTAACCGTAGAAGACGAGACCTACTATATATAGCTCCCTAGCGGACTAATAAGCTTTAGAAGCACATCCGTAAAACCCTATTTTCGGTCCGAAAATACCCATAACGTCAAGCTAGACGAACTAGAAGCACCCGCCAAATTAGACGAACTAGAAGCACCCGCTAAATTAGATAAACTAAAAGCACCCTTGCCTACCCCAGAGGTCCCCTAGAAACCTACTAAACCTACTAAACCTACCGTAAAGCGTGGCCGAGGACGCCCCCGTAAGAACCCCGTAACGGAGAATTACCTAACCTCCGCAGGTATATCCGCAAAGCAATCTCCGCCTATAGATATATTAGTTCTAGTATAGGAAACCCCTTTTACGGACTTACGACGTAAAGAGATTAATAGACTACTTAAAAAGGGCGTCTTTGCGGTTATAATAGAGAGAGAGGTTCTATAAGGCGTCCGTATATTTAACTCGCGCTTTATTAACGAAATTAAGCACCCTAGTACTAATAAAGCCTTTAAAAAGTTAAGGCTTATTATATAAGCTTATAACGACTAGGGAAAGAACTTAGTCCTTATATAATCGCCTACGATCTAATAAGTCAGCTAACGGATTATACTTGTACTTACGCCCGGCCTATAGTAAAGTAAACCTATAGCTCTTTATCTACGGGACATCTTATAAGCCTACGTATAATCCAATACCTACCTAAGTAGGGACATCTTTATACGACCACCGCTCGAGCTTAATTTACAACTAGGAATAATTTTATAGGTCGTAAAACCACTTTACGAAGTGCTAGAAGCTAGAAACCACTAGTTTAAGATATATCACCAGCATTACGTCCGTAAACTTAAGATAGAGCAGTTAACCTATAACCCTTGCCTCCTATACACCCTATTAAACGGCCTTAGTATTATTAGGCTTCAAATAGATAATACTCTCTTTTTAGCGAACTAGACTTTTACGGATATAAAGGAAACTAAACTATAAGAAGCTAAGTTCCTGGTAAAGCCGTAAGAGTAGTTAACTAAGTAGACTCCAATTAAGTTTAATAAAGGCTTAATTATATAAAAGGGTAACTTAATCTAGCTAACCTAGGAACGCTAAGCTTAAAACCTAAAGCTTATTACAGTAAAGCCTATAGACCTTACTAGTTCCTACGGAGAGACCCGTAAGACTATAAATACGAAGGACTAATACGCTGTATAGCGTGTAAGAGGCGCCTATATTGCCATAGTCTGCTAACCTAAATCTGCCTATAACTTATTCTTTGCGGCCCAGGCAGTAAATCCGTAAGAAGAAAATATTAAGCAGCTTAATAAGCGCATTTAATAGCAGATTAACAATGTAATAAGAGGACTTACTTTTGTACCGCTAGACCTAAACTCTATTAGCATAATAGTATTTATAAACGCCTTCTTTACCAATAATAGGGACCTATTATTGCAAATTGGCTTTATAATTATACTTACGGACTATAATTAAGACGTAAATATACTATATTGGTCTTTAATTAAATGCAAATAAGTAACCCGCAGTGTACTAGCTTCTAAACTATATGTACTAGCCTATGGCTTTAATATAGCAGCCGTAATCAAATTAACGATCTAAAAGATCCTATAATTGAAGCAGCTACCCCTGGTTTTATGCACTAATTTAAAGTCCCTCTACGACTGCCTAGTTAAACTAGGTACGACATAAGAGAAGAGGCTTATAGTTAACCTAATGTGCTTATATTAGGCCTATAAACAACGTAAAATTACGGAGGTTAAATAGATTAGCAGCGAAGACAACCTAGTAGACGCTATAACTAAGGCAAAGCCGTGTTAAGCTCTAAAAACCCTAATTAATATAAATAAGCTTAACCTAAAGGTTATAGAATGGGTAGAACGAGACTAATAGAGCACCTATGGTCCATTTACGGCCCGTCGGAAGGCCGTATGGTTTATTTACGGCCCGTTAGAAGGCCGTACAGCTTATTTTGCGGACCGTAAGCAGGACTTACGGCCGACTTAGAGCACCGTTTGGAAGGCAGGCCAGAGGGCACCTTAGGAGGGATTTCCTATGTATTTTCTTACGTGTTCTACGGTTCTATTAAGGCAATTATAGAGGCTATACATAAGTGGTTTCATTTTTTAAGTACCGCTAGTGTATAATTACAGCACCTGCTATACTAACCGCGTGCTTACGCGTTCGGTACATTAACCACGCGTTTACGCGTTCGGTGCACTAACTACCCACTTACGCGTCTAGTGCACTCCTAAAGCACTAACTAATTAAGGGGGAGGCGCATTAGTATATAGACTACGTAGTCTGCTTTATACAATTAACAGTTACCACTATCCTAAAGAGCATACAATACTATACGTATTTCGTGCCCCGGGATATAACTTAATTGTATTATTAAGTTGATATAAATAGACACAATAGAGCAATAGGCTTAGTATTAAGACTTTAAAAAGAATATATTATTAACGGAATTTAGGGTATAGCTGGAAAAGTAATAAAAGAGTGTTTAAATTATTAAAGGAATAAACTAATAAGGCATAAGCCGTATAGAGGGCTATAACCTATTAAAATACTAAAGAGACTATAGAAGGTTATATTATAGAACTTTATTATTAAGCTACTAAAGTTAAGAGACCCTATTACTAGATAGGAATATAATATAATCTTAGTAATAGTAAATAAGTTAACTAAATAGGGCTACTTTATAGCATGCATAAAAGGAATCTTAGTAAAAGATGTCACTAGAATCTATATTAAAGAAGTATTTACAAAATATAGAGTATTAAGTAAGATTATATTAGATAGAGATTTAAGATTTATAGTAGTATTTTAGGAGGTATTCTTAGCGGAATAAGGAGTTAGAGCAGTAACTTTTACCGTATATTATCCGCAGACAGATAAATAAACAGAAAGATTAAATTAGATACTAGAATAGTATTTAAGGCATTATATTAATTATACGCAGAATAATTAGGTATTGTTATTACTAGTTATATAATTTATATATAATATAACACCATAAAAAGGAATAGGTATATTACTATTTAAGGCAAATTATAGATATAAGCTAAGAATATTATTGTTATTATAATAAGTGAAGAAAACGAGTAGTATAGCTAAAGAAAGAATAAAGATGTTAATAAATCTTTATAAAAACCTTATAGAAATAGTAAAGGCAGTATAAAAAAGAATAAAAAGGTACTATAACGCTAAGAGATCTAAGGGACTAGATCTTAAGAAGGGAGATAAAGTATAGCTACTATATAAAAAATTTAAGAGTTANNAACTAAGNAANAANTTNNANTANNTTANACTANGACCTTTTAAAATTANNTAAAGGATTTTACTAGTTATATTTAAGTTAAACCTACTAGCTAAAATAAAGATCTACCCTATATAGTATATTATAATACTAGAGCTAATATACGGGAATATTAAGCTACTAGTTTATAAAGTAGATATATATAGAGGATAAAAAGAAGATAAATAGCAAGTTTTAAAGATTATTAGTTATAAGGATATTAATAATAAAACGTAGTATAAGGTTAAGTAGATAAGCTATAATAAGACTACCTAGGAACTACTATAGAATTTAAAAAATGCTATAGGAAAGGTATAGAAGTATTAAAGGAGAACGGGTTAGGTAATATTAAGAAGGAGTTAAAAGTAAAAGGATTAGTTAAAGGTAATAGAGGAGCTAGATTACCTAGGGGATCTACTACTAGTATATAAGCCATTTCCGCCTCTTCTTAATTAGAATCCTTTTTAGCTTCCTTAGCTTTAAGTTTAGATAAACCTTACTCTACTAAACGCAGCTCTTTTAAGCGTACCTTTTTATAAACCTTTACTAGACGATTTAGGCGAGCATAAGCATCTAGTTAAGCTTTTAGAGCCCGAGACGCCTTATTAAAATAACGCTAAACCTTAATAAGGGCCTTAGCCAGCTTACTTTCTAGTCTTTTAGCCACTACTATGAGGTGACGCTCCGCACCACTCAGCCACGGCACAAACCCTAAAAGGTAAGCGAGTGACTGGCTTGATGCTAGGCATGGCTGTGCGGAACAATATATATAGGCGAGGTGACTTCGTTACCTGACAGCTACTAATATGCGTAACCCTAAAGTAGATTAGATAAGGAACTAGATAGTTATAAAGAATAATAAAACGCGTATACTTAGCGTTAGAGACGGATTAAATATTATAGGACGATTATATATTCGCTCGCGTATACTTAGTATAGAAAAAAGGTTAGTAACTAAATAAAGCCGCGATTATAATATATACTAACTTCTTCTCTATATAGCGAGAATAGGATAGCATAACTTTACTAAGTAAAAGAATAAACGTTACTAGCTAGTTATAATAATTAGACGCAGAGGATCTAATAAAAGGTATTAGAAATAATAAAGGTCACTAAATTAAAGATGGGAATGCTATACCTCTAGTAGATGACTTAGAGATAGGAGATATCTTGAAGGATAAAGATAAAGAGGAGGGGGATGGTATTATGGACCTTATATCGGCAGTAGTGCGACTATTAAGAATAGATATAAATGGGTTAGTTAAGATAGTATAGGAGGCACTAAAATTAATTAAGCTATAGAATAAGGAGTAGCTAAGTTATATAGTTAGTTACATTATAAGTTCGGAACGTAGGAATATAACGTACTAACGTACTAATGTACTAAAACCTTTACTATGGGGAGGAGTTATATATTTAAGGACACACGGTCTTTATAGATAGTTTTTCTTCTTTATAGTAAAATTTAGAATATAATTAGAGTTAATCTATTAGGTAACCACTCCACTAGTTATATTTTCGTTGTTGAATATTCTATACCTATATACTCAGCCCATTAATAAGTCTACCGTAGTATTTCCTATAAGGCTTCGTTACAGAAGACTAATTCTATAGAGTTAAGAAATCTTCGCCTAAGGTCTTAGTATACTTCTTTATATAAAGATTAATTACTAACTTATACTTTAAAACAACTTAAAGTATTTAATATTAGCTATTCTATCTTATATAATTATCTAATAAAATTCTTCTTTAAGTAAGAGTAAGGAAGTCTTTTATATAGATAGATTAGCTTTAAATATATATAATATTATTATAGAGTTTGCCTAGCGCACTAAGAGCTTAAAATTAGCTATTTTTAGAGTTTAGGTTAACTTAACGTCCTTTTTTATCTTTAATATTATATAATATAAGCTTTTTTTAAATTAAGTCTTAAAAGAGGAAGGACTTAATAGCAAGGTAGATAATATAGCTATTATACCAGATTTATAAGTATATAAATTTCCACTCTATATTATATTTTTCTTAAATATACTTTTAGATTATATAATATAGGATATAGGGGGCGTAGGTACCTTTCTAGCGTTTCCTACCTTTAACACTAGGGGGCTAGGCCAGCTATCCCAAGCCTTAACGGGCCAGAAGCGACGCCGCGCGATATTACTAGACTGTATAGGGACAGAAGGGTCATAGGGGACACAAGGGAGAGGACGCCCTGTAGGAAGACCCTTATGGATAGCTATAGCAAGCTTAAGACTGGGACAATTAAGAATTAGACTTAACGCGGTAAATATAACATTCGTAGCCAACTTTTAAAGGGTATATAGCTAACTAGTAAAAATAGGGGAAGAACTAGAGATAATAATAGATTTAGATATAGAAGCGCTAGTAGGAATATAAGACACGGGAATAAAAAGCTCTATATAAAATGAGTAGTAACTAGGGTGTAGATATAAGAGATAAAAGTTTTAAATATCCTAAAGAAAGTGGAAATAGAAGAAGCGAGGAATAATAAAGAGGTGAAGGACCCTCGCTGGGGGTCTGCTACCTATCTATTATATAGTATAACTATAGTAATATAAACTACCGTCTTACAAGGCCCTTACTAGACAGTTTAGACTTAGAGAAATACTATATCCTTGCTATATAAGAGCCGTACTATAATACCTACACATAATCAATATACTGCCCCTAAGGATTTTAGCTTCTATACGAACCAAAAGCAGCTATATACGTATGCTTTATAATTAGCAAGACTATTAGCCTGTCCTTATAGTTATAATAAGCAGTTAATCCAGATATTGTAGTTGTAATAATTTAGATATATAGAGGACCGGTATAAATTATTAATGTATATAACCTTAGGGTCGAAGGGGTCCTATAAACAGAGAATATTATATTAGTAATAAGCCTACTTAAAACTAAAGGCATAGAGTTTATCCTATTAGGAGATATAAACCTCCACTACCCGCGGTAGGGGGGTATTCACGTCGCTGCTAAACAATAGGTAGAGTGCCTACTAAAAGCTATAGACACCTGGGGCCTTAAGCTGGCCACCCCCCCTAGAGCAATTATATGGCAATAAGGACCCGCTAAAAGTATAATTGACCTTATATTTATAGACGAAGGCCTATACTAAAGACTCGAAAGGTATAACCCTAAAGAAGAATAGGCACTTACCTTAGACTATATCCCCATCTAAATATAGCTAGATTTAGATATTAAGGCGTAATTAAATAGCAAAAGATATATAATAAGGATGCTTAAGGCAGACAGTTTCCTTAATACAGTAAAACAATAACTTTAAGACCTAGAAGAAATCTACCCGATACTAAATAAGCGAGGCTTATTAGCCACCCCTAAGGAAATTAACCAAAGACTAGAAAGGATCTAGGTAGTAATTAAAAACGGGCTAAAAGAGCACTGCCCGGTCTTAAGACTAGGCCCCTACGCGCGATATATATAGTCTATATAATGCGCGGTTCTTATAGTTAGCCAATAATAAGCAAGAAGGAAATACTTAAGCAGCTATAACCCTAAAGATGAGAGATAATATAAAGACATAAGAAACCAGTTAAAGAATACCCTAAAAAAAGAAGTAAGGAATAATTAGAGACGATTTATAAATAAGCATACTTTTAACCTAAGCCTCCCCTATAATAAGGGCCTGTAGGCTATAGTAAAATAGGTAAAGAAAAAGGCAGGGCGACTAGCAGAAGACTTATACCTACTACCCCTATAAAGAGCAGGGGAATTATAGGCTACTAATAATAATAATAAGAAGGCAAAGATCCTTATAGAGAGGTTTTTCCCCTAACCAGCTTTAGTAGACCTTAGTAATATTACAGGTAAAGCACCGGTAACTCGCCTATAGGTTAACAGCAATATAACAATAGAGGAAATAGCCAGAACTATTAGCCGCCTTTTAAATAATATAGTATTAGGTTTAGATAGGATTCCAAATAAGGCCTTAAAGACCTATAGACTACTTATAGTACCCTAGCTTATAGATATAGCTAGAGAATACTTTGCTATAGGCTACTACCTACAACTTAGAAGATCTATAACAACAATTATTTTATAAAAAAAAGGTAAAGCAGATTACTTAATTCCAGGAAGCTACCGCCCTATTGCCTTAAAAAACACCCTTAGCAAGATCTTAGAAAAGGTAATAGCGGACTATATAGCAGATACGGCTAAGGAATACGCCCTACTACTAT
The DNA here is from genome assembly GCF_001692895.1 of Cenococcum geophilum 1.58. Lineage (NCBI taxonomy): Eukaryota > Fungi > Ascomycota > Dothideomycetes > Gloniales > Gloniaceae > Cenococcum > Cenococcum geophilum. The sequence continues at coordinate 761,841 of NW_027137608.1, forward strand.
AGAGCTAAATAGGGGCAAGAAAGAACCGCTTAACATTATTAGTACTTACGCTACTCGCTACCACTATTAAATCTATATGGGCGATGCGAAGGGACTTTATAGTATTAATGCTTAGCCTAGATATTAGTAGCGCCTATAATAGCGTACCCTATAAGCGTCTTCTATATATCCTTAGGGCAAAAGGCTTTTTAGAATAGATTGTATAATTTATCTAAGGGTTTATAGGTTAGAAAGAAATATTACTAATCTTTAACGGATACTAAAGCCCCCTTATTACAGTTATAACAGAAATACTATAAGGATTACCCCTCTTACCTATACTCTTCCTTTTCTTTATAAGCAACCTACTTAACTCCTTTAAGAAAGGGGCGACCTAGGGGATAGGCTTTATTAACGATATAAACCTAATTATATACAGGCCATTAGCTGTAAAGAATTGCAGAATGCTAGAGAAAGCTTATAACACCTATATAGAATACGTAAGACAATATAGAGTCCAATTCTTACTAGAGAAATACTAGCTAATCTATTTTATAAGAAAACGTAACCAATTTATAGATCTTTAGTATATGATCCATATCTAAGGCTTTAGGGGTTAACTAGTTTAGGGCCTAAGGGTATTAGAAGTATAGGTAGACAGTAAGCTCTAGTAGAGCGTATATACGGTATAAGCGGCTTATAAGGGCTAAGTACAGTATATTGCATTATTTAGGATCGTTAATTCTATATAGGGCCCATGCTTTTAGAGGTTACGCCTACTATATATAGCAGTTGTCCGGCCAACCATAACGTATAGGTCCAGTATTTGGGCCATTGGAGAATCTAAGAAAGGCCCCCCTAAATTGCTCCTTAAACTACTCTAAAAGGTCTAAACAGCCTACCTTTAGAGTATAATAGGCGGATATAAGCGAACGGCTATAGCACTGCTTAAAAAGGAAGCTAATATCCCCCCCCTATAACTATATATTAAAGCCGCTATAATATAAAGGGCCTAAAATAAACGTGACTCTAATATTATAAAGTATATTAAGATACGCCTAAATAAACTATAGAGGGACCTTAGGGCGCCCTATAGGAGAATAAACCAATAACCCTAAAGTAGGGAAGATATATTAGAGGAATAGGTAAAGAAAGTAAAAGAAGAATGGTGCTGCTTTAGGGCCTAGGCCTATATAGAGGAGGAAGGGAGACGCGTAAGAGGCCAGTAAAGATAATAGTAAGAGAGAGAAAAAAGCTAAAGTAGAGTATAAAAGAACCCTAAAGAGGTATATAGGAGTTAAAGGTATAAAGGCTAACTAAGGCAAAAGGAACCTAAGCTGTAGTATAGTTAACGCTATAGGGGGTAAATACTCTAGGGCTTTAAGAAGGCCTAACGAAGGCAAAAAATATAATGGCGATACTTTTAAGAACAGGAATAATAGAACTAAAAGACTGGCTCTACTAGGTAGGTATCCTAATAGGTAGCCCAAAATGCAAATATAGCTAGCTAAGACAAACACCAAAACACGTAATACTGTTATGCCCCTTACGCACTAACTAAGAAGTAATGCTTTTAGTAGCTAGTATAGAGAACTATAATATACTACTCTTAATATAAAAAGGCCTTAAGGCGGTTACCTAGTAGCTTATTAGCTAAAATATACTAAACTAGTTCTAGGTTATAAGGGAAATAGTAATAGAGGGTAAAAGGGCGAGCAATAGGCGCCCCTTAATAACTCTATAGTAATAGAGTAAAGTTTATAATACTAGCGCGTCCATAAGCTTGCTACGGCAGCAGTGGTTCCCAAGGAGGTCAAAAAGTAAGGTAGTAAAAGCACTATAGGTAACTCGCAGGCGCCTTATAGGCGAGTTCTAAAAGGCAGGGAGATAGATTATAGGGTTTTCTTAAATGGAGTTTTCTCCTTATATATACATAAGGAGTAGTCCGCGTAGGCCTAATAGGGATCTAAATCGGACGTTAAGCAATGAATTATTATTATAATATAGGATATTATTTATAGATATATTATTATTAATAATAGCACTTAGTCTCTATATAGTCCTAAAGTATTAAAAGTAGCGTTTAAAACTAATCCTCTTTATTATATAATGGAGTTATATAAAGTATAAGAAGGCCTCTTTTTAATCTATAAAGTATATATAAGCCCTAAAAGATATAAAATTAGGGATATCTAGATATTTAGTAAGAGATAAACCTTAAATATTACTAATTAAAGCTTCTTTTATATAATATCCTTCTACACTATAAATATTTTTTAGACTATATTATTAACTATAAAACAAGCTGCTATTATAAGGGTACTTTTAGTCCCTTACTCGGCTACATCCCGGGAGCTCTTAGGGGCTGCTAAGGCTAGCCTTCGGCTAGGCCTTGGCCACCCCTTATAAGCTCCTCAGGCTTGCAGCCTCCTTCCTCCCCTATCGGTTCGTCTCTGTACTCAGGCTATTGCCTACCCTCATTACCATATCGTCCTCTTCTATCGACTCCCTATATAACTTATGCTCGGCTTGCCTGCTCCCTACCGTACACCCTAGCAATACTGCCTTACAGCTATAATATAACCTTTAACCTTTTAGATTAAGGACCCTATAAAATACGCAAAACTTTAGCTATTTAACTATTTTAAATAGAAGCCTTTATATAGTTATTAAGGAAATAAGGGGTATAGCAATAGCTCTCTAATTTAAGGCGTTTTAAAGGTAAGTATATTAATATTATTTAATTACTCTATATCGCGGAGTTATATATAAAGATATTAAAGTTAATTACGGGTTTTTATATAAATAGTGCCCTTTTACTTTTCTAAGTAGATATTATACTTAGTTCTTAAGTATTAGCAACTTAGTTAATTAAGGTATAAGTATAGTAAGAAGGATTATAGAGTAAGTATAAGCGACGATAATATATAGCAAGGTAGATATTATTAAGCTATATATATAAACTATATAAGGAGGTTAAAACGTTATATAAGGAAAGAAGGTAGGAAAATAGGAAGAAAGGGTATATATCGTTAACTTAGTTGCTTAGTTAATACGTATATAGGCAGAATAGGGTTTAGGTTATAGTCCTAGTAGAACTTAGTAGGATTTAGTAAAACTTGGCAGAATATAGCAGAATGCCGTAAATTGCCGTTAGATTGCTATTTTACGGTTAATCTCTAATTACTAAGTTAGTAAAAATAGGTAAATGTGTATAAGGTATTACAGGGGTGTCCTATAATAGTACCCCCCCTTTAAACTCGAGCTTCTATAAGATAGGGCTGTAGTAGTTCTAGGTAGAGTTTATAAAAGTCTTTTACGGCTTATATAAGTCCTATAGAGTTAACGGGTTCCCATAAGGACTTAATAAAGCCTCTCCATTTCGTAAGATATATATATTAGCGTTTCCGTTTATCATACTTAATATCGTTAATTCTTTTAATAAAGTACTTGTTCTTACTATCTACTTTAACTAGTAGAGGAGGGTCTTATATTTATCTAGGCAGGGCATTTAATATAGGGGTAGTAGGGTGGAGGACTAACGTATAGAATATAGGGTGGATTTTAACCGTATTAGGGAGCTTTAGTTAGTAGGTATAAGAAGAGATAACCTTTTTAACCTTATAAGGGCCAGCGTTCTTTTAATTAAGTTTCTTAGTAGGTTATTTTATATTTAGATTTCTTATATCTAGCCAAACAAAATTACTAATTTAGTAGGCTGATACTAGGGTTTGTTTCTTATTCGCTACGGCTTTATAGATAGATTAAGCCTATATTATCTTATTAGTAAGGAACTGTTATAGTTCCTCTATCTTCTCTACGAATTTATTTGCTTCTGCGACTTATAAGGCGTAATAAGTGGGGTAAGGAATATTACTAAAGGGTTTAAAACCCATTTATAGGTACTAGCCGTAATTGGCTAGAATCGGGGAGACTTTTATAGTTTCTGAGATAGAATTATTTATAGTAAACTTAGTAAATATAAGTTAGTTAATCTAGTTATCCTGTAAATATAACGTATATATCCGAATATACTATTCTATTATAGTATTTGCGCGTTTTATTTAACTATCCGTTTCTAGGTAATACGTGGTAGATAATAATGCTTTAATATAGAGTTAAGTAGTTAGTTCTTTTTAGAATGCTAAGATAAACTAGCTACCTTTATCGGAGATAATTGTTTTAGGGAGTCCGTAGAGTTTCCATATATAATCTAGGAATAGTTAGGCAATAGTAGGCGTTAATATATTAGGGTAGGCAATTAAGTATCTTATTTTAGATAGTCGGTTTATAACTACTATAATGTTTATATAGCCTTTACTTTTAGGAAGGTCAACAATAAAGTTAATTAAGATATCCTTTTATCTTTAGTCCGGAATAGGTAGTGGCTTTAAAAGACCATTATATGTTTTATGCGAGGCTTTAGCTTATTAGTAGGTATAGCAGTTAGAGATATACCTTCGTGTTATATTATATATATTTAGCTAATAATACTCCCGTTAGAGTAGTTTTAGGGTCTTTTCTTAGCCTAGGTAGCCGGCGATAGGTAGATTATATACGTATTTAAGGAGTTTAAGCTTAAGCTTATCGTAATTAGGGATAACTAGACGGTTTTAGTAATATAAGCGGTTTCCATAGGCTTTATATTTACTTAGAAAAATCTTTTTAGAGCATCTAATGCCATCTTATATTAGCTTAAGCGTCTCTTAGATAAACTCGTTATTTAGATATTTACTAACTATAATCTGTTTAATTAATCAATTAGTTATTTTAAGGACGTATACCATAAGATCTTTAGTAGGAGGGTTAAATAGTTTAGGGCGGAGTAGGGTTTAATTTTAGTAAAAGCACGCTTCTTCTAGGGCTAGCGCGTCTTATAAGTATTGGGTTAAGGTATTAGGCTTCTAACCTTAGACGCCTAAGTAGTATATAATTAAAAATTAGAAATAAAATAGATATTCTAACTAGCGGGCCTAATAATAACTTAGCTGTTTTATGGTTGTAAAGTACTATAGGTTCTTATAGTCGCTAAAGACCTTAATTAGAAATCTAGCGCCTTCTAGTTTAGGTCACTATTATTTAAAATATCTAATAATAGCTAATAATTCCTTATTATAGATTTTGTAGTTACATTTAGCTAGGCTTAGTTATTTTAAGAAGTATGCTATAGGGTATAATACTCTATCTTCGTTATATTAAGACAGGATGCCTCTAGTGACGTAGTTAGATAAGTCGGCTTTTATAACACTTATTTAGTTCAGGTTAAAGTGTTAAAGTACGGGCGTAGTAGTAAACATGACCTTTAGATAGGTAAAGGCCTTCTTATATTCCTTATTAAAGACAAAGACTTTATTCTTTTAGGTTAAAGCTATAAGGGGTAAAACTAGGGCGGAGAAGTTATTAATAAACTGTTAATAGAAATTAGTAAATCCTATAAAGGCTCTTATATCCTTAACGTTCTTAAATTCTTACTAGTTTATAATTACTTTAACTTTCTTTAGGTCTATTTATATACCGTTTATAAAAATAAGGAGTCTAAGGTATAGAACTTCCGTTATATAAAACTCGTATTTATTTATATCCAATTATAAACCAGCTCTGTATAGGGCTTATAAAATAAGGTTAATATATTTTCGATATTAAGTTAGGTTATTACTGTATATTAGGATGTTGTTAATATAAGCAGTACAGAAGATGTCCAGGTAGGGGCGTAGGGTATTATTTATATAATATTAGAACGAGCTCGGAGCGTTTATAAGGCCGAAGGGTGTTACTAAGTACTTAAATAGTTTATATTGGGTACAAAATACAGTAAGCTATTCGTCCCCTTTTATAATGCGAAGACGGTTAAATGCAGAGATAATATTAAGCTTTATGTAATAGTAAGCCTTACTTAGTTAGTTTAGCGTCTCTTATATTAACGGGATTAGATATTAGTTCTTAACGGTAATAGTATTAAAAGCTTAGTAGTCTATACAGAAGCGCAGACCGCCGCTAGGTTTCTTAATAAAGATCACTAGTATAGCTATAGGCGACGAGCTTACTCTAATAAATCCTTTACTTAGGTTCTCGTCTAAATACTTTTATAGTACTTAGAGTTTATTTTAGGACATTCTGTATAAGGGTTTAAATTTAGGCTGCTTTCCTTCTTCGAGTATAATCTTATAGTCGTATAGTCGGTGCTCTAGTAGCTTATTAGCTTTCTTTTATAAGAATGCATCTAGGCGATAATAATACTCTATTAGTACCTTTGTAGCAGGGTTAGTATACTTCTTTAGTGCTAAGGCCTTCTTAATATCGGCTATCGTAACAGCGAAGATTATATGCTCGGGTTTTTTAGTAAGTTACGCTAGCGGGGTAGCTCTAATTATACGGATATCTAGGGTGCCGAGCTTGCTTAGATTGTCTATAGTTTCTTATTTAGGTTTAGGTTTAATATTAGGTATAGAGTTAGTGCTAGATTTGGGTTTAGGTTCTTTAAAAATCCTTTTTATAGTAGAATACTAGTTCTTTTAATATTTTTATATATGGAGCTTAAGCTTCTGCTTAGCTTAGAGTAGTATAGTGCTTAGTAATAACTTATAGAATTTAGTGAAGTTTTCGGATCCTTAGTAGATATCGGTGGAATTCTTAGGTTGGTAAAATTTAGTAGAATTCCTAAGTTAGCAGAATCTGGTAGATTCCTTAGGTATAGAGTAGATAGTTATAAAAATTTTAGACTGGTGGATCCTAGTGGATTTTTTAGATTTTAGTTTTAGGTCTAAGTAGCGAGTTATAAGGTACTTCTGCTTATAACGGGAGGCGGTAAATAGAAGCTTAAGGTTGTCCTAATTAATAGTTACCTTATATAGCTTTATTTAGGGTTGTTTAAGGATTACTAAGTAACTTAGGGTAATAACAAAAAGTTTAATTAATTCTTTATAGTTTAGGTATTGGAGTCTTAGGAATACTATATAGGTAATACAGCCTAAGATAGTGCGTTTACTATTAAATCTAAATATATTAATATGCTAGTTAAGAGGGGTTAGGGTAAAACCATTATCTTATATAAAGATCTTGTTAATAAATCTTATACCGCTAGCTCCTATATTAATTAGGATTTAAGTATTAGCCTATTAACTATTCTACCGAAGACGGCAATTAATAGTTATGCTATAGTCCTAAGAGTTAGAGTTTATAACGTTAAATATGTTTAACGAGATCTTATAGTAAAGCCGTCCTAGAGAGTAACTTAGCTCTAGGACCTTCCTTTTAAAGGTAATTAGAGTAGGGTTCTTATAGGGCGTTAGTTATAGCTTCGTTCTTATAAATAGTGCTTACTAGATATAGGGCTAGAACTAAATAGAGATTAGGGATAGTAACTAAAAGATTAATACGGTAAACGGCTGCTGGTATTAGCCGTTTATAAATTATATTTAGGTATAGGGACAGAGTAGTAGTTAAAGAGGTAAGAGCTACTTCTATATTTAAAGCAAAGGCCTAGCTTAATGCGTTATTCTTATTTAAAGGACCCTAGTAGGGCGTACCCTAGGGTTCTAGTGTTAATATCTATAGCGTTAGGGTGCTTAGGCTGAGATAATAACTTAGTAAATATTTATAGGGTTGTTATATTATATTAAGGAGCGGGCTTCGGTGTTAGGCGTAGTATATTATTATATTATTTATTAATAACGTTTGTGTTAGTATCACCAGGGATACCTATTGCAATAGGCCGGAATCGTAGTTAAACAGTCTTTGCTGGTTGATACGATGATAGTTAATTTTTTTTAATCGAAGCTGTGCGAGGGAAAGGGGCCTAAGGCCCCTTCGCTTCGCTTATCATGGCCTAGTACCATACATAAATATTCCAACACAGGCAGTTCTTTCTTTTGTGGCCTAAAACCAGAATATATACAAATTATACTAGATAGTACTGGGCAGTATCAGGCAGATTGCTATAGACTGCCGCATATTGCCGTATATTGCCTAGGACTAGGTAGGCTTTCCTCCTCTCTTTACCTATTCTTCTATTTATACCTTAAGGTAGTTAGTATCTAAGAACTTTTCTAATGCCTTATTAGGGTTAGACTTAGTTATAGCATCTACTAGGTTATCTTAGCCGTTAATCTAGCGGATCTCTAGTAGTTCTCTTTACTCGTACAATTAGCAAAGGGCTATAATATCAATTATTAGACGCTTCTTTTTAGTGGTTCTAAGCTTAATAAGGCATTCCTAGAGTAAGTAAAAGTCGGTACAGACAATGGTTGGAATTTAGAAAAGACTAAGTTAATCTATAATTATCTTAAGAGTAGTATTAATAACAATCGCTATATCCACTCCTCCTACTATACTATAAATCTCTAATACTAGGACGCTCCTAGTTACTCGCTTACTCTTAGTTAAGCTATAATAGATTAAGTTTCCCTTAATCTGGAATTCCTCCTCTATTGTCTTAGTTTTATTTATAATAATAAATTTATATCCAATCTAGGAACTAAAATCTTTATTATTTATAAATAATCCATTAATAAAGACAAAGAGCTTTGCTGCAGATAAGTTAAGGGCAATATAGTTAATACCTTAATCTATATGCTTCATCTACCATATAAGTCTCTTATTTAAAGCGGTAATATTAGCTTCGGTTGGATTCTGGTGTTAGGCAGCGACTAAGAGGTTAAATGCGGCCTCTAGTTAACAAATAGTTGCAATATAAGCTCCACAAGCCTATTGCTCTCTATAGTCATTTTAAAAGTTAGAAGACTTAGCATTTATAGGCTTAAGCTTCTTTACCTATTCCTTTTAACACAACTAGATGGTATCCTTATATTATATTAGTATATATCTATTAAAGATTAATAGGGTTTCCGGTGCTAGGGCTTTCTTAAGCTTTATAAGGAATTTAGCTTTACTAAGCTTATTATCCTCTAAAACCGAGAATTCTTCTAATGCTAAAATAAGTGTGTTATTAGTTTACATTCCTATAAGACCAAATACCTCCTTAGTTGTAATAATATCGGCAAAATATGGTACCCTACTAATGGCCTTAATGGTTGGTGGTTGACGCAATTGGCGCGCAGTTGAGGGCATTTGGCAACTCGACCGACTAGCCTATATCGTGTTTTTTTGACACGCAACCTGCGCGAAACCTGCCAGCAATCTACGCATTTGGCAACTACAATTATATTTACCTCTTTTATACTAATAGCATATTTTAAATAAATAAAAGCTACTTTAAGGCTATTTATAAGGCTAGCAAAATAAATATTATTTTAGATAATTTAATATAATATAGCAATGGTTCTCTTCTACCTATCTACCTATTAACTTACCTACCTACCTATCTACCTACCTACCTACATCGCCTACCTGTCTATATTGCCTACCTATCTGCATTGCCTACCTATCTACATTACCTACCTGTCTACATCGCCTACCTGTCTATATCGCCTACCTATCTACATCGCCTACCTGTTTACATTGCCTACCTATCTATATCGCCTACCTATCTGCATTACCTACCTGTCTGCATCGCCTACCTATCTGCATTACCTACCTATTTGCATCTGCCTACCTATCTATATCTGCCTACCCGTCAGCATTTACTTACCTGTCTGCATCTGCTTGCCTATCTGCATCTGATTACCAGTCTGCATCTGCCTACCTATCAGCATCTGCCTACCCGTTAGCATCTCCCTGTTTGTGCCTACCTGTCTGTGCTGCCTTGATTCGATCGATTGATTGAATCGTTTATAGTGTTCGCTGGCTAGTCATTGTCGTCTGGCTCTGGCGACGGTCGTCTGGTTCTGGCGACGGTCGTCTAGTTCTGGTAACGGTCGTCTGGTTCTGGCGACGGTCGTCTAGCTCTGGCGACGGTTGTCTGGCGACGGTCGTGTGGTTCTGGTAACGGTTGTCTGGCGACGGCGACGGTCGTCTGGTTCTGGTAACGGTGTTCTAGTTCTGGCGACGGCGACGGTCGTCTGGTTCTGGTAACGGTTGTCTAGTTCTGGTGACGGTCCTCTGCTGGCTGCCGTTCTAGTGCCTCCCTAGGTAGGGAGGATGTAAGGAAGGATGGATGGATAAAAAAAATAAGGTGGCTATATAGGAGAGGCTATCGGAAATATAGCGGGGACCNGATGCAGAGCTTCGTNTAGAGCCTCTGTACGCAGAGCTTCGCGNAGAGCCTCGTGNAGAGCTTNGTNCAGAGCCTCGTGCAGAGCCTCCGTACGCAGAGCTTCGCGNAGAGCCTCTGTANGTAGAGCTTNGGGCAGAGCCTCTGTACGCAGAGCTTCGTGCAGAGCCTCTGTACGCAGAGCTTCGTGTAGAGCCTCGTGTAGAGCCTTATGCAAAGCTTCGTGTAGAGCTTTGTGTAGAGCTTTGTGCAGAGCTTCGTGCAGAGCTTCGTGCAGAGCTTCGTGTAGAGCTTCGTGCAGAGCTTCGTGCAGAGCCTTTATACGCAAAGCTTTATGTAGAGCTTTGTGTAGAGCCTTGTGTAGAGCCTCTAAGTAATAAAACTGTGTAAAAATTTATTTGCGTAATTAGCATATAACTTTACCTTAATTGCATGTCAAGGAATATACAGTTAGCTTTTAAAGTTGTTAAGTAGGTTAACTGCGTATTATTTAACTTTTAAATATATTAAGTAGGTTATATCGGGAAAATATTCGTAGGATGAGATTTAAGTAGACTTTGTGTGGCGCGTTTCGCGTAATTGATATGCAATTTAACCAACTTGACACGCAATTGACTAACTTAATACGCAATTGACCAACTTGATATGCAATTTAACTAACTTAATACGCAATTGACCAACTTGACATGTAATTTAACTAACTTAATACGCAATTGACCAACTTGATATGTAATTTAACTAACTTAATACGCAATTAACTAACTTGACAACTTTAAAAGCTAACTGCATATTCCTTGACACGCAGTTAACCTATTTAACAACTTTAAAAGCTAACTGCATATTCCTTGACACGCAGTTAACCTATTTAACAACTTTAAAAGCTAACTGTATATTCCTTGATATGCAATTAAGGTAAAGCTATATGCCAATTACGCAATCTTATATAATCTTATATAGTTTTATTACTTAGAGGCTCTGCATAAGGCTCTGCACAAGGCTCTACACGAAGCTCTATACGAAGCTCTATACGAAGCTCTACACGAGGCTCTGCACAAGGCTCTACACGAAGCTCTATACGAAGCTCTACACAAGGCTCTGTACAAGGCTCTACACGAAGCTCTATACGAAGCTCTACACGAAGCTCTACACGAAGCTCTACACGAAGCTCTACACGAAGCTCTATACGAAGCTCTACGTACAGAGGCTCTGCACGAGGCTCTGCGCGAAGCTCTGCGTACGGAGGCTCTGCACGAAGCTCTATGTAGAGGCTCTGCACGAAGCTCTGCGCGAGGCTCTGCGTACGGAGGCTCTGCACGAAGCTCTACGTAGAGGCTCTGCACGAGGCTCTGCGTGAGGCTCTGCGTACGGAGGCTTTGCATGAAGCTCTGCACGAAGCTCTGCACGAAGCTCTGCACGAAGCTCTGCACGAAGCTCTACGTACAGAGGCTCTGCATGAGGCTCTGCGCGAAGCTCTGCGTATGGAGGCTCTGCACGAAGCTCTGTACGAGGCTCTGTACGAGGCTCTGCGCGAAGCTCTGCGTACGGAGGCTCTACACGAAGCTCTGCACGAGGCTCTGCGCGAAGCTCTGCATACGGAGGCTCTACACGAAGCTCTACACGAAGCTCTATACGAAGCTCTACGTATAGAGGCTCTGCATAAGGCTCTGCGCGAAGCTCTACGTACAGAGGCTCTACACGAAGCTCTGCATCGGGTCCCCGCTATATTCCCGATAGCATCTACACGTGTCTCTGCCTATATAGCCGCCTTATTTTTTACCCTTTCTTCCCTCCTTACATCCTCCCTACCTAGGGAGGCACTAGAACGGCAGCCAGTAGAGGACCGTTGCTAGAACTAGATGACTATTGCTAGAACTAGACGACCGTCGCCAGAACCAGACGACCGTTACCAGAACCAGACGACCGTCGCCGTCGCTAGACGACCGTCGCCAGAACCAGACAATCGTCGTCAGAGCCAGACGACTATCGCCAGAGCTAGACAACTGTCGCTAGAACCAGACGACCGTCGCTAGAACTAGACGACCGTTACCAGAACCAGACGACCGTCGCCAGAGCCAGACGACCGTCTCCAGAGTCAGACGACTGTCGCCAAAACCAGACGACCGTCAGAGCTAGACGACCGTCGCCAGAACTAGACGACCGTCGCCAGAACTAGACGACCGTCGCTAGAACTAGACGACCGTCGCCAGAACCAGACGACCGTCGCTAGAATTAGACGACCGTCGCCAGAACCAGACGACCGTTACTAGAGCCAGACGACCGTTACTAGAGCCAGACGACCGTTACTAGAACTAGACGACCGTCGCTAGAACCAAACGACCGTCGCCAGAACTAGACGACAACGACTAGCCAGCGAACACTATAAACGATTCGATTAATTGATTGAATCAAGGTAGCACAGACAGGTAGGTATAAATAGGGAGATGCTGACGGGTAGGCAGATGTAGACAGGTAGGTAGATATAGATAGGTAAGCAGATGTAGATAGGCAAGCAGATGCAGACAGGTAGGCAGATGCTGACGGGTAGGCAGATATAGATAGGTAGGCAGATACAAACAGGTAGGCGATGTAGATAGGTAGGCGATGCAGATAGGTAGGCAATGTAGATAGGTAGGCAATGCAGGCAGGTAGGTAATGTAGATAGGTAGGTAATGCAGACAGGTAGGCAATGCAGATAGGTAGGTAATGTAGATAGGTAGGCGATGCAGGCAGGTAGGTAGATAGGTAGGTAGGTAAGTTAATAGGTAGATAGGTAGAAGAGAACCATCGCTATATTATATTAAATTATCTAAAATAATATTATTTATTTTGCTAGCCTTATAAATAGCTTTAAAATAGCTTTTATTTATTTAAAATATGCTATTAGTATANAANAGGTAAATATAATTATGGTTGCNAAATGCGNAGATTNCTGGCAGGTTGCGCGNAGGTTGCGCGTAGGCTGCGCGCAGGCTGCGTGTTAAAAAAACACGATATAGGCTAGTCGGTCGAGTTGCCAAATGACCTCAACTGCGCGCTAATTGCGTTAACCACCAACCATTGAGGCCATTGAAAGGGTACCATATTTTGCCGATGTAACTGCGTGTTAAGTTAGTTAAATTATATGTTAAGTAGGTCAACTGCGTGTTAAATTAGTTAAATTGTATATTAAGTAGGTCAACTACGTATTAAGTTAGTTAAATTGCATGTTAAGTAGGTTAACTGCGTGTTAAGTTAATTAAATTGCATATTAAGTAGGTTAACTGCGTGTTAAGTTAGTTAAATTGCGTGTTAAGTTAGTCAATTGCGTGTTAAGTTAGTTAATTGCGTATTAAGTTGGTTAAATTGCATGTTAATTACGTGAAACGCGAACACCAAAGTTAACTTGAATCTTATCCTGCGAATATTTTCCCGATAAAGGAAGTAAGGGTTGTAGGTGGATATAGTTATAGATAGCTTCTCCTTATAATGCTTATAGTATATAGCCCACCAATAAGTTCCAGCTTTAGGAATCCTATACAATGGCTTTAGAACAACTATAATGGTATTTAGTGGATATATATAAATAATTTCCTTTAGAAGATTTGTAAAAATCAATCATTAAATAAAGGTTGTTAATTAGGTATAGGCTTAGGTAACATTACATAGCTATATCTAGATCTTCTTGTCTAAAAGTTAAAATAAAGATAGCGCTAGTGCCACAATAACTTATTAGCTTACTCTTTGGATAGTCGGGGATTGCGTAAAAATCACTTCCTTTCCATTGTCGTTATACGCTTGGATAACGAGTCTGGATTTTTTATATAGGGTATCCGTAGCTTTACCCTTAACTTTATAAACGATTCTTAAGTTAAAAATCCTAATACTAGCATGCTTAATAAGATCCCATTAAATAAAATTAAAGACTCCTTATCCAGTTAAGCTATCAACTTCCTATTTTGTTAAAGCTTTAAATAGTGCTCTAGGAGTAGTAATTTTACCCTCTTTCTGTAGCTTTAACGCAAGTACTATATTAGCTTACTCCTTGCTCGTTATAAAAGCCATTAGGGTTATTTAGGTATCAATCTCCTCAATAGTAGTAAGGAAGGCTTAGTTGAAGTTATCTTTATTAGTAAAATAGTAGTGGGTGCTTTAACGGGTAACAATTTCTTTATTAGATACGTCTTTATTACGTAATCCCTTTAGTTATCCTTAACTACGTTATATAATTGGTTCTAGGTCAACTAGTTTAGTTTCCTTATTTAGTTCTTTTTCCTTATCAGATCAGTTAACTTAGTCCTCCTATTCTAGAACATCTAGTATTTTCTCTTTTATATAATATGGTTTAACAACAGTTAATTAGAAGTTGGTTAGTCCATATAGCATATTAATTATATATATTTTGCCGTTAATTACTAACAGTTTATACGGTCCATTCTAACCATCCTTTTTACACCATATACGTACTTCTGAGAGAATTAGTAAACTCAGCGTAGATATAGTATTTAGGCCGTTTCTTATAGCAAGCGCATCTTTAACCTGGCGCTCTGCTTAGAGACAATAAACTTCCTTAGTAGCTGCACGGATTGCTTTAGCTCTTTTAGTAACAGATAGCGATAGAGCATCCATTTTAGTCATTTGTGGATATACCCCAAAGACTAAAAGAGTGGGAATAATTCCATCTAGTCCAGCTGAATTGTTAATGGCCTTTACAGCCATCTGCAAACTTATTTCTTTATTAACCTATTTATTTGCAAGCTTTTCTTAGATAATTTTATAAGCTTATTATAATAGAGTATAATATCTCTTAACCTTTCCTATACTATTATAAGCTTCTATAGGAACTTCCTTAATCTCAATTATCATTAACTTAGCGTATTATCTAAATTCAGTTAATAAGAAGTTCCTTCCTATGTCGTAAACTAAGTAATCCGGTGGTCCTTGGTAAGTGTTAATTTAGTATATTTACAGTATATCCCAAGCATTCTTTGCAGACATATCCCTTAAAAACTTAGCAGCTTAGAATAATATTAAAGAATCCACTACTTATAGAACTGGCTTACTATTTAAGTATATAACATTAATAATAACTTTATAATTAAATTCATAGTTATCCCTTAAGGTAAACTTAAATCTGCTAGGCGATTTCGTATACATCTGGTAATGGTGACAGTATTTTATAAGGTATTTAATAGCCTCAAAATTTACTTTATATCCAGCTTATTAAAGAACTTTAGTTAGTTATTAAACTAATAGATAACTAAAGCGTTTATACAATTAACGTAATTTAGCTTTAGTTAGGTAACTCTAGACAATACTATATTCTAGTTAGTAGAGCAACATCCATAAATAGCCCCATTTTCGTATAACTAGGACAATCTTATTACCTTAGATTAGAATATTTTAAAGATTATCTAGCTTAACACCCATTTTATCTATATCTTAGATACAAAATAAGAATAGTATATTTGCTAGGATAACGTAGAAGGTAATAATGCCTAGCGGGGTAGAAACTTAGATAGTGCCTTAGGACAATATAGTGCCTTTACTAAATCTAATCTTATAAGCTCCAGCTATAGTAGTGTCAAGTCAGACACTAGTGTTAAGCTTTTGCAATGCCTGGAATTAAGGTTAGCCAGCAGTTAATACACCTATAGCTCCGCTATCTAGCATAATGCCCTAAAAGACCTCTAACAAATATCGGTCCTTAAACGTAAATACTAAGGTCTCTAGCAACTATAGTGGTGGTACCTTAAAGATATTTTCGCTAGTAACCGCGTGCTAGGTAGACTGGTCGTTTAAGATAGCTACGGTTTAGGTACCATTAACTTCTCTAAACTCCGTGAAATACGTATTATATTCCTCCTTAATCTCTATACTTATCATTATATAGTCTACTTCTCCTACGTTATTATTTAGAAGATCTTCTACTCCTTCCCATATAGTAAGGAAGCTATAATACTGGGCTAATATAACTTCCTGCTCTCCTGCATATTAGGCATATTATCGATACTTAGTGTATACTTATTATCTATCTTCTGCTGTATACTTACTTAACTAGCATCCAGGTTTATTATAGACGTAGCATCGCTTATAACGGGGTAGGTAGTAGTTACAATATCCGCTATGGTAGTTTCCTCTACTTCGGTATCCTCTATATGGGCGTAATCCACGCCAGGAGCCTCTTTAGGGTCCTCTATACGTACAGTCGGTCCAATTCTAGTCATACTGCTTAGTATTACTTTAATTATCTTGCTTCTAAGGAATAGTCTGCATATAGTATTATCATATCTCTTAGGCACGTACTACTATACCTACTACTAATCGTAACTAAGCATACACGCCCTTAAATATAGTAGCCGGGTTATATAATACAAGACTGCATTTATTAATACCTCTACAGGCACTAATAACTTAATCCCAAAGACTGTATTCTCTTTAGTATTCTTCTAATAATCCATATTAGATCTTTTAAAGTTTATTAAAGAGTATTTACAGACACTCAAGTCGTAATTTTTCTAAGTTAGCGTCAATAATTCGCTAATATGTAGTCTCTCTCCATTCCAACATATACAGTTAACGGTTTTTCTTAGTCTTAAAATATATCTTTACCATTCGTACCATTATAATAAAGTCATATAATCTTCCCGTGATTTTATTATAGTAAAAATCGCTTACCCAATCCTTAAGCATAATTGGAAATGCCATATAATATTGTTTCTCTGGCACTCTAACTATAATATAGCAATCATAAAATACTTATAACTTAGCATTAAGAATATCATATACCTCTCCTCCATACTTCTTAGCATCGTCAGTATAAAACTTTATTAAATCTATAAGTAGTTTGGTTAAGGTAGTCTAGGGTTATTATCAGCTCTATATATTCCATTTAGGGTAGTACTAATAAGGTAGTTAAGCTTATTTATTACGTGGTAGTACTAGGAGATTTCGTAATACTTAATCATTTAGTGGTATAAGTAGGGTTAGTGGTGTAAACATAGCAGGTAATATCTATATCACAATTGCGGGCAGTTATAGTGGTAGTAGCAATCTAGACAAGTTTATTAATATAGGTAGGTTCTCTAACGGAGGTAGGTTCTGTAGCACAGGTGTATTTGGCTGTAATAGCGGTAGAAGAGGGTAGGTATGTTGATCTTATAGGGTATCTCATTAATGCTGCTCTTCTACTACTGCCGGTGTAGAAGAAGTAGCTTAAGGTGTCGCTGGGGTGGTCCAGGGTATTAATACTGCCACTAATTTTAGTGCTTACGATTTACAATTTATAGGATTCCACTATAAATAAAATTCGCCGCCTTCTCTAAGTTGCTAATTAATTTCTTCTTTAGTTTATTTGTAATACTCTTCTTCCTTAATAGCAATTTGTAAGTTTATAGGAAGGGTTCTCCTATCTCTGCCTATATAGCATCCATACAATTGTAAATAATCTCGTAGTATTTAGACTAAATTCTTATAACCAAAGTTAAAGATATCCTTTATCCATCCTTTAAAATCTTCTTAAAAGTATTCCCATAGGATTTAGTCCTTAAACTTCTCATCTTAGTAGTACTAGATATAGTACATAATATATCCATTTACTATTTCTGTATTAAGGTCGTTTAGTTTATAAAATTAAATAAGTTTCTCCATTTCTCCTCATTATAGGTATATTTATCTCGCAACGACATATTAATTTAAGAATTAACTAGTTTAAAAGGGGTTAACGTAGTTAAAAGTCAGGTTTATAGAGGTTGGGTTTATAGGTAGGTTAAAGGTAAGGTTAAGGTTATTATAATAACGTTCTTAACAGAGACTTAGAGCATTAGTAGAGGGAGAGGTTCTTAGCTTACTAATTCTACTTAAGTTCTTATAAACGTTGTTGTTCTATATAATAGACGCAACTCAGAGGGTTAAACAGAGGGAGAGGTTCTTAGCTTGCTAATTCTGCACAAGTCCTTAGAAATCTTGCGTAGCTTCTTTAACACTTGCTAAAGGTATATACTAGCTTCCTCTAGAAGCCTTTAAAGTTACTTTACCAGTTTCCTCTAGCGCGTTCCTATAAAGGGGTGGGGATATAATCCTAACATTTATAGTTTAGCCTCTTCTGGACAGATTCCTTGCTGTTCTATAGTTAATAATTAACAACCACTAATTAGTGTTGGTATTACTAGGGATACCTATTACAATAGGCCAGAATCGTAGTTAAATAGTCTTTGCTAGTTAATATAATAATAGTTATTTTTTTTTAATCGAAGCTATGCGAGGGAAAGGGGCCTAAGGCCCCTTCGCTTCGCTTCGCTTCGCTTCGCTTCGCTTGTCGTGGCCTAGTGCCACACGTAAATATTCCGACAGTTTACGTAGGCATTAAGGGCTCTTAATAGGTCTACGCCTATTAGGGAGGGTTTTAGTTTAGGGTTTAAGGATTTAATAAGGCTGTTAATTAGTGCAGAGTCGTTCTAGCCTATTTCCTTTGCGTAATAGTTAAATTCGGAGAAGTATACTGGAAAACTTTTTATTCCTTAAGTTATATAGTTTATCTTTCTTTAAGCTATAGCTTAGCGGTTTAGGTTACTATATATAGCTTTAAGAAGTATAACCAGGCTTTATACTAAGTTTAGCTAAAGAGGTTTAATAAGGTTAGCTATATCTCCTCTTAATTAACTTAGGGCGTAACAGAGTCGGTTAGCTTTAGTTAGGTAACAGTTAATATTACTAGTTAGCTTATTTTTAAGCTAGCTTAGAAATAATTAGAGCTTTTATTATTTATTAGTAAATACTAAGAAATCTAGTAGTTATTCGGATTATTTTAGTGTAGTAGTTAGCTTAGGGTAAGTGGCTACTATAGGTTTGGGGCTCGCGTTCCGCGTATTTATCTCTAAAGATAGCGTTTAGTCTTAAGGTCCTAGCGTAGGTATATTAAGGGCGCAGACTTCTTCTTAGAGGTCCTTAATTAATTACTAGTATTATGCTTCTTATTTGGCTTATTATTAATTTAAAGTGGCTTAGTTTTATTTAAGGGCATCTATAAAAGACTTCTATATCCCTACTAATTGTTTTTAGAGTATAAATATAATACTAGTAGCTGTTATAGGGGCTTTAGGTTTATTCTGCATATTAATAATAGTATAGGTAGTTAACGTAATATAGTATTACGGAGTAAGTATAAGCGACGATAATATATAGCAAGGTAGATATTATTAAGCTATATATATAAACTGTATAAGGAGGTTAAGACGTTATATAAGGAAAAAAGGTAAGAAAACAGGAAGAAAGGGCATATATTATTAACTTAGTTGCTTAGTTAATACATATATAGGCAGAATAGGGTTTAGGTTATAGTCCTAGCAGAACTTAGTAGAATTTAGTAGAACTTGGCAAAATATGGCAGAATGCCGTAGATTGCCATTAGATTGCTATTAGATTGCTATTAAATTGCTATTTTATGGTTAGTCTCTAATTGCTAAGTTGGTGGAAACAGGTGGACGTGTATAAGGTATTATAGGGGTGTCCCGTAACAAGAAAGACGCGTAAGCCTATATAATTGGATTGTCTATAAATAAGAATCTAAAGCTAAGGGAAAGGAAAGAGAAGGTTAAGTAGTACCGCTTAAAGTTTTATATAACCTTGCGTTACGTAACCACAATCTATAGCAATTTATAGCAATTTGCCTAGTAACTTACTAGTATTATAACATTACCCCCCCTTTAAGAAAGCCTGCCCTTAAGCTTTATAGTCTATATTATACCTATAGGGCGTTCTTATCTTTATACTCTTCTAGTAGCTTATCGTCTTTATTATACTAGCATTCTATTTATTTGTCTAGGTATTTTAACGGTCTAGGTTTATTAGGGTAATAGCTATAAAACTCCTAAAGCTTATAGAGACTACCTATAAAGTTCTATATAGGGTACTAAGTAGGGTCTAAGTTATATCCTTTCTAACTAATATAATACTTTAGCGTTCCCCTTACGAGTTTATAAGCCAGTGTTTCTTTAATTTCCTATTTATTATCGCCATTAACTTAAATTGGTAGGGGCAGTTTATTTTTCTTATCTGGGTAGTAAGTCGTTTATAGCTTTCTATAGCTTATCCGATAAGAAAATAGGGTAAACCTTAATCGAATTTAGGAGCTTTACTTTATATAAGTTACCTATCTTCTTAAGGACCTTATATAGTCCCGCCATTTAATAGTCTAGCTTACGGCTAGGCCATTCTATCTTCTAGTTCTTTATTATAACCCAGACCGTATTACCTACGGTAAAGTTAGGTTTACGCCTATACTTATTTACCTACTATTCTATTAACTTTTAAGCCTTTTTTAGATTTATATAGGCTACTATCTAGGCTTCCTCTAAGCGCTTAGCGTACTACTAGGCTTTTTTATAAGACAGTTTCTTATATACGGTCCGCGGCCCTTCTAGCCTATTCCAATTAAAGCTTATTTAGGGTAAATACCCTATTTCTAAATTAGATAGGTGCAAATCCCGTAGAGTTATAGGATAGAGTTGCCTAGGCGTAGTCTATTAGGGGTAGCAGTTTACCTTAGTTATCTAAAAGTAGTTAATAAAGGGCCGAAGTCTCTAGTCTAAGTATTAATTTATAATCTCCATCTAGCTATCTATTTAGGGGTAGTACGCTATAGAAATCTTTAGCCTAATCTTTAGAATCTAGGTAAACTCGTTCTAGAAGGCTAATATAAACTATAGCCTATAGTCCGATATAATAGTATTTAGTAGTCCGTAAATTTAGTAGATATAATAGATATATAGTTAGGCCGCCTCTTTAGCATTAATATTCTTATAATAGGGAATTAAAAAAGGGCGTTTGCTAAAACGGTTAACTAGGACTATAACTATATTATATCTGCTACAGTTTATAGGTAGTTTATAAAAGTCTATAAAGATATTCTGTTAAGGGCGCTCTAGTATTAGAAGTAGCTTTAATAGTCCTAAGGTCTTATCTTATGGAATTATAGATCTATAGCAGTCATTGCAGTTCCGTATGTAATGGTTAATATTTATAACTATTCCGGACTAGTAGTAATAGTTACTAATAATCTTATAGGTCTTATTTTTTCTAAGGTAGGCTGTAGAGACCTAGGTATATGCTTCGGCAATAAGCTAAGTCTATAGGTTCTGTTCCTCTGCTACTACTAGCCGTTAACAGTACTTAAGTAGCCCATTTTTAAGAGATTATAGGCTAATAACGTCCTTTGTCTTTTCGTGGTACTCCTATAAAGAAGAGGCCGTATAGTTTACCTATAGTAGTTTATTAATAAGGTTAAGATCTATAGAGTTAATAGAACATATCTTAGTGTCTAAAAAGTCTGTATTTAGTTCTACCTATATCTAAAGGTTAAAGTGCTCTAGTTATAGTAGCATCTAGCTCCGTAATAAGATCTTTATAGCTACCTATTTGTCTAGGTCCTATTTACGTCTTATAAGTATATCTGCATAGTTAATGGCGCCTAGCCTATATATAATTAAGAAGTTAAACTAAGATAGAGTATCTGCTTAGCGCGCCTGCCGTGCTATAAGGGCCTTTATTATTATAAAATATTCTAAGGCCTTATAATTAGAAACTACCTAGATAGGCTTAGGGGTCCCTTTTAACTGTGCTCGCTAGTACTAGAAGCTAGAGATAATAGCTAGCATTTCTTTATTATAAACTGGGTAGTTTACCTTAGTATCTATTATAGTTTTTAAATAGTAAGCAATAGGGTACTATTTTCCATCTGTCTACTTCTAGAAATAAACGCCAGCTGTAATACCGTCTAAGGCGTCGGTTTCTAGTATTAAGGGCCGTTTTAGGTTAAAGTGGGCGAGTAAGGGAGTGGAGACTAGTTATTTCTTAAGCTTATTAAAAGCCTACCTATATATGGTATCAAAGTAGAAAAACTGGTCTTTTTAGGTAAGATAGTTAAGAGGCCTAGTAATCTTACTATAGTTTTTAATAAAGCGTTAGTAAAAGTTATAGAAATCTAGAAATAATTATACCCCCCTTACAGTCCATAGGGGTGCCCACTAGGTAATTACGGCCGTTTTCTCTAGGTCGGTTTTAATTTTATCTATACTAATAATAAACCTAAGGTACTTTATACGTTTAACACTAAACTCTAACTTCTTAATATTAGCCTAGAGACTAGCCTTATGGAGCTATTAGAGGACTTTATAGACATACTCCTTATATTCTAGCTTATTCTTAAAGTAGATTATAATATTATTTAGGTAGGCCGTATAGAAGTTATTAAGGTAGTTAAAAAGTATATTATTTATATACCGCTAATATATAGTCAGTCTATTAGTTAGCCTAAAAGGTAGTACCTTATATTTATACGTTCCGTAATAGGTTTAAAATATAATAAAATCCTTTAAGCTAGGGTTTTTTTAATTTAGTAGAAGGCCTAGCGGATATTAAGCTTTATAAAGACCTTAGCTCTACTTATTTAGGCTAGTGTCTTATTAAGTAGGGGTAGTAAATAGCGGTCCTTGCGGGTTATATTATTTAGCTTATAATAATTAATATAGAAATAGAGTCCTCTATTTAGCTTTTTAGTAAAGAGAATAAGTAAGTTTAAAGGGGCTTAGCTAGGCTTAATATAACCCTTATTTGGGTTATTAATAAGGTACTACTTTATAGCCTATAATTTAGTAATAAACTATTAGTAAAGGGGTTAAAGCTAAGGGTGTTTTCCTTATCTGGCTTAATCTTAATTTTTTTAGTCGTATAGTTAGTAAGGCGGAAGTCTATTAGACGCTACCTTAGAGAATATATCCTTAAACTTCCAGTATTAATAGGGTAGTTTCTATTCTACTAGCTCCTTATCTATAAGCTCGCCTTTCTATCCGCTAAGTTTATGTTGGTACCAATTTAATGGTATAAGTGAGTCGTGTCTAGGGGCATAAAATACGTATAGTATCGTATGCTTATTTAGACGGTGGTGACTGTCGATTCTATTGAGGTAGACTACGTGGTCTATATACTAACGCGCCTCCCCCCTGATTAGTTAGCACGTAGGTGGTTAGTACACGAACGCGTATTTACGCGTTCGTACACCAGGTGCTATAATTATACACTAGCGGTACTTGGAAAATGAAACCACTTGTGTATAGCCTCCGTAATTGCCTTAATAGAACCATAAAACACATAAGAAAATATATAGGAAATCCCTCCTGAGGTGCCTTCTGGGTTGCCTTCTAAATGGTGCTCTAAGCTGGCCGTAAGTCCTGCTTACGGTCCGTAAAATAAACTGTACGGCCTTTTAACGGGCCGTGAATGCACCGTACGGCCTTCCGACGGGCCGTAGCTGAACCATAAATGCTCCGTTAGTCTCGCTCTACCCATTCTGTGACCTTTAGGTTAAGCTTGTTCGTATTAATTAGGGTTTTAAGAGCTTAACACGGCTTTGCCTTAGTCATGGCGTCTGCTAGGTTGTCTCCACTACTAATCCATTTGACCTCCGTAATCTTACGTCGTTCGTAGGCCTAACGTAAGCACATTAGGTCGACCATAAGCCTCTTCTCTTATATCGTACCTAGTTTAACTAGGCAGTTATAAAGGGACTTTAAATTAGTGCATAAAACCAGGGGTAACTGCTCCAGTTGTAGAATCTTCTGGACCGTTAATTTAATTGCGGCTGCTATATTAAAGCCATAAGCTAGTGCATATAGTTTAGAGGCTAGTACACTACGGGTTACTCGTTTGCACTTAATTAAAGACCAGTGCAGTATATTTGCGTCCTAATTGCGGTCCGTAAGTACAATTATAAAGCCGATTTGTGATAATAGGTCTTTGTTATTGGCAAAGGAGGCGTCTGTAAATGCTAGTAAGCTAAGGGAACTTAGGTCTAGTGGTACAAAAGTAAGTCCCCTTGCTATATTGTTAATTTGCCACTGAATGCGCTTATTAAGCTGCTTAATATTTTCTTCTTATGGATCTACTGCCTGGGCCGCAAAGGACAAGTCGTAGGCAGATTTGGGTTAGCAGACTGTGGCAATATAGGCGCCTCTTACACGCTGTGCAGCGTATTAGTCCTTTATATTTACGGTCTTATAGGTCTCTCCGCGGGAACTNGTAAGGTCTATAGGCTTTNCTNTAANAAGCTTTAGGTTTTNAGCTTGGCGTTCCTNNGTTAGCTANATTAAGTTGCCCTTTTATATAATTAAGCCTCCGTTAAACTTAATTAGAGTCTACTTAGTTAACTGCTCTTGCGGCTTTGCTAGGAACTTAGCTTCTTATAGTTTAGTCTCTTTAGCGTCCGCAAATGTCCGGTCTGCTAAGAAGAGGGTATTATCTGTTTGGAGTCCAACAATACTAAGGCCGTTTAATGGGCTGTATAGGAGGTAGGGGTTGTAGGTCGACTGTTCCATTTTGAGTTTACTGACGTGGTGCTAGTGGTATATCTTAAACCAATGGTTTCCGGCTTTTGGTACTCCGTAAAGAGGTTTTACAACCCGTAAAATTGTTCCTAGTTATAGGTTAAGCTCATAGGGTGGTCGTATAAAGATATCCCTACTTAGGTAGGTGTTAGACTGCACGTAGGCTTATAAGATGTCCCGTAAGTAAAGGGCTACGGATTTAGTTTGCTGTAGTCTAGGCGTAAGTACGAGTATAATCCGTTAACTGACCCGTTAAATTATAGGTAATTGCGTAAAGACTAGGTCCTTTCCCTGGTCGTTATAAGCTTGTACAACAAGCCTTAATTTCTTAAAGGCTTTATCAGTATTAGGGTGCTTAATCTCATTAATGAAGCGTAAGTTAAATATACAGACGCCTTACGGAACGTCTCTCTCCGTTATAATCGCAAAGATACCCTTTTTAAGTAGTCCGTTAATCTCTTTACGCCGTAAGTCCATAAAAGGGGTTTCCTGTACTAGAACTAATATATCCGTAGGCGGAGATTGCTTTGCGGATATGCCTACGGAGGTTAAGTGGTTCTCCGTTACGGGATTCTTACGGGGGCGTCCTCGGCCACGCTTTACGGCAGGTTTGGTAGGTTTAGTAGGTTTCTAGGGGACCTCTAGGGTAGGTAAGGGTGCCTCCAGTTTGTCTAATTCAGCAGTCGTTTCTGGTTCGTCTGGTTCGGCGGTTGCTTTTAGTTTATCTGGCTTAACGTCATGGGTGTTTTTGGGCCGAAAGTAGGGTTTTACGGACGTACTTCTGAAGCTAGTTAGCCCGCTAGGAAGCTATACGCAGCACATCTCGTTTTCTACGGCTAGTAGACGGTAAGGTCCATTTTAACTGCCGCTTTTACGCTATACAAGGACTTTAGAGTTAAGCGGGAGGTTGTATACTGAGGTCGTATTAGGTCCGTTGCGGTAGTGTAGGGCGTTATTAATAGTTTGTTTGGCCCGTAATTTAACTATTTCGGCCATTGCCTTCTATATTACAGCTGCTCGTTCCGTAATAGACGGGGCAGGAGGGCCTAGGCTGCTTATCCTTGGGTAGGCTCCGTAAACTAAGAGGGTGGGTACTAGTCCGTCAGGGCTAGTGGTGTTATTAACGGCTTTTACGGCCATCTGTAAAGCCAGTTCCTTTTAGATATCCTTATACTCGTCCGTAATAATCTAATAAGCTCTCCATAGAGCTAGGTAAGCTTGCTTGATAAGCCCGACGGACTAATGCGCCTTAACTAGAACAGCTTTTGTTGATATAGCCATAGCCGTAGCATACTGCTAGAATTCCTTGCTGATGAAGTTCCTACTAGCGTCGTGGGTGATATACTCAGGAGGTCCAACGTACGTGTCAATCTAGCAGGTCTGTAAGATATCCTAAGTATACTTTACGGATATATTTTGCAACCAACGGGCGGCTTAGTAGCGGGTTGCCTCATTAATTATATGTAATACTGGGCTGCCGTTAATATACATAATGTCTACGTATACTAAATGGTTAAAGTTAAGGTCCTCGCGAAGGGTGAACTTAAATCAGCCTAGGGAACGTCCGTATTTCTGGCAAAAGGAGCAGTATTTAGTTAGGTAATTAACTACCTTCCTGTCGACGTTGTCGTGTCCAGAGCGTTTAAGGACTCTATATAGCTTTTCGGCTAACAGGTGGCCGAAACGGCGGTGCAGACGGTGGATCTCCGTACTGGTAAGGTAGCACGGGTTATAGTCGAAAGATTCCTAAATGTAGGTCCGTAAAGTCTCTCCCTATATAAGGAACGGGTATCTAAATTGTCGTGTAATTGGCAGGGTAATATGCTTACTTTCTGGGGCAGTTGCGGGGCCGATCAAGGTGTCCATAATATTGTTGTAGTAAACCTGTAACCTATCCATATCCGCAAGGCAAAATAAGAAAGGGGTGTCTGCTTTTACTATATAGAAGTTAACTAGGCTAATTGGGGTCTTAACTACAACTAATCTAATTAATGCAGTTGAGCTAATGCCGAATTAGACGTTTACGGCCCCAGTTTGCGTAATATCAATGTCCGTATTGTTATTTGCGGTGGTCCTATATGCGAGGTATTGTCCGTAGCCTGCAGTAGACTTCTTAGAGGCGCCTATATCGATTATAACACCGTAGAATTCCTTGGGGGTATAGCGTTCTGTGGTGATATATGCAAATAGGTCCTACTTGTAATCTATAACGTTTGTAACGGGGGTGCTTGCAGAATGGTTTTTGGGCGCAACTAAGTGTATAAAGGAACGGTTAGCTAATACGGTCGTAATATTAAAGGCTTGGCTGTCCGTAAAAGGTCCGAAAGTAGTTAGGAACGTCTCTAGGGTCTCCTGTTCCTAGTTATCTAGGTCAAAGTCAATTATAAGAGCTTCTATTAACTTATCAGGGGGCTCCTCTTCTTCCTCTCCTTTATATTCTAAGATAAACTAGCTAATCCGTTTATTAAATCTCTTCTTAGACCTATTACGTTCTTCCTAGGTATACCTTATAGACCAATATCCTTCCTTACCGCACACAAAGCACTTCTGACTGGTTTGTCTGCGGGGGTATGCTTTCGTACGGGAGTTGCTATGGAGGTTGCGGGTAGAACCTAGTCGATGTGGATACTGCTGGCGGTATCGGCGGTCCGTAAAGTAGGCATCTAAATTAGGTTGCGGATTTTGCAGGTCCGTAATAAAAGCTTAAGTACTACCTGGCGGGTTTAAGGCTTCGTACGTTATAATAAAGGACCGTAAATCGTTAATAAGGCCAGCTATGGTGTCTGCGGGCTTGTAACAGGCGTATTTATAGGGTTCCATTTCCTGGCAGGCCGTAATCAGTTTATTATGCAAGAAGTCGTCCGTTTAAAGCTTAATATTAAGACCGTGCTATAGGTGGCGGAGGTCTTTAATAAGGATTTATAGGCACTCTATAGTTAATTTTTTAGTATTCTTATCCATTACGGTCCGTAACTTAGTCGCATTCCATTGGGTAAGGATATCACGCCTATATTCCGGTCCTTTAAAGTAGTTACGTATGGCTTTGTATAGCTTATCAAAGGAAACACCAAGGGGGTTGCTTTTGAGGTTGGTGTAGTAGTGGTTAAGTACTAGGCCGCGCAGCATGGTAGAGTAGGCTTGGCTAAACTCCTGTTTAGGAATATCAGCCTTCTAACAGAGGTCCGTAAAGATAGTCAGTTTAAAGTCAAAGTTGTCGTTTTCACCGCTGTACTTAGATTCGTCGGTGTAGAGCTTAGCTAGGTTAGCTAGCTCCTTGCCGTAGGTCTTTACTTAGGTAGTTTGCGGGTCTATAGCTTGCGGATTTATGGGTTGCGGATATGTGGGTTACAGATCTGTAGTTTAAACAACAGAAGGGGTTTGGTCCGTATTTTAGTTCGCGGGGGTATTGCGGTCCGTAATTTGGGTTACGGGGGTATTACGGTCCGTAACATAAGTACTAGGTGTACTTTGGCCAGTAAGATTAATTCCAAAACTGCTTGGGTTTATAGGACGAATTTGGTTAAGAGGGTCAGGTATAAGGCTAGCGATTACATTAAGTTTGGAAGAAGCAAAGAGTTCCTTAGTAGTGTTGTACTCGTCTAGGATTTCTTCCTTAGTCCATTCCGTTCGGTCCTCCTTATATATTATATTATATAAGGACCGTGCGACAGTAACCCATTTATTCCTTTTAACCCATACGCCTTAGTTACGTAAAAGGGTCCGTAGGTTACGGATGGTAGTGGGGTTGCATTCCTTAAAGATGGCTTCTGTAAAGTCCGCAAAGTCTTCCTGGTATTGCTCCCATAGGTCGACGTTCATAAGCTTAAAGTATTCGTACTTAAGGATTTTAAATTTAATATAGTTGTTAACGTCATCTATAGACGTAACGTCGACTCCTTATCTCCACTTCTTTTGACCTTCATCAACCTGCTTGCTGATGTCTGCCATACTGTGTAGTGTAGTATGGTGCGTAGTGGGTGGAAGAGGTCTTGTAAGGGTCTATAAAATCGGTTAACGGGCCCGTAACGGTTCGTAGAAGGGTAAGGGGGTCTCCGTAGGGTCTTAACAGGTCCATAGTGGTTCGCAGGAGGGTAAGAGGTCTCCGTAACGGTCTGTAAAAATGATTAATGGGTCCGTAACGGTTTGTAAAAGGGTAAAAGGTCTCCGTAAGGGGTCAAAGAGGAGGCCGGGGTATTTTAGTAGGGTGTGGTGGTTGCGTTCTTGGTGTAATCGTGTTCTTAACGTGGTCGCGTTAACTACTAGTATAGTAGTTAATATCTCTAATTAAGGTGGAGCGTAAACGTCTTCCAAAACCAGGGTAGATTTAAGGTAATTCTAGGTAAGGTGGAGCGTCAGACGTCTTCTAAATCTAGAGTACTTTAATTCTCTTTAACTGAAATAGGGGCTTGTAAGGTGGAGCGTTGGACGTCTTCTAAGNAAGTGCGTATCTCCTGATCTGTGCGCGCTNACTGATTAGTGTTGGTACCAATTTAATGGTATAAGTGAGTCGTGTCTAGGGGCACAAAATACGTATAGTATCGTATGCTTATTTAGACGGTGGTGACTGTTAATTCTATTAAGGTAGACTACGTGGTCTATATACTGACGCGCCTCCCCCCTAATTAGTCAGCACGTAGGTGGTTGGTGCACGAACGCGTATTTACGCGTTCGTATACCAGGTGCTGTAATTATACAGTTTACTTTCCTTTTTCTTAAGTAATTAGTTAGTTTTATATAAGCTAGTTGTAAAAGTAATAGTATTTATTGGTCATATAGGGTGACTCACCAATAACGACTACTTGAGTAGGGTTACAGTGATGTTAGTTAATAAAGCTTATTAATTGGAATAAGGGAGGGCGAGGAACTTAAGGCTCCTCGCTACGCTAGTACCACGGTAACACGTGATGGCAACTTGCCATTACGTGACGGTAGTTTACCGTACGTAGCGGTAACTTGCCTTATTCCTAACACTAGCAACTCTTCTTTTATAGTTGCCATCTATATATAAATACTGCTTAACTATTATAACAAATATAAACCCTCCTTGCTTACTATTGCCATTATAGTATAAGTCTCACTATCCCAAAATTTGCCTCTTAACACGCGGTGCTTTCTTGCTAAGGAGTTATAGGTAGATATCGTGTTAGGGCCGTTAGGGCCATTAAGGCGCTAGCTATAAGCGAGCTAATAGCAATTTTTTATCCTAGGGATAGAAAATCTTAATTGGCTAGTTTAAGTTAGGGTCTACAGAATCTAACCAATTAGATAACTTTAACCGCTAGTTAAAGTTCCTAGATATCTTAAGGCCTTATATAACTAAGATATTTTTAGGGACTCCCTTTTTACCTAACCTTTAACTCGTATATGTAGAGTATTTATGTTAATAAATATCTCTATATCGGGAAAATATTCGCAGGATGAGATTCAAGTAGACTTTAGTTTTCGCGTTTCGCGTAATTAACATGCAATTTAACTAACTTAACACGTAATTAACTAACTTAACACGCAGTTAACCTACTTAACATGCAATTTAACCAACTTGACACGCAGTTAACCTACTTAATATGCAATTTAACTAACTTAACACGCAGTTAACCTACTTAACATGCAATTTAACTAACTTAATACGCAGTTAACCTACTTAACATGCAATTTAACTAACTTAACACGCAGTTAACCTACTTAATATATAATTTAACTAACTTAACACGCAGTTGACCTACTTAATATATAATTTAACTAACTTAATATACAGTTAACCTACTTTAACAACTTTAAAAGCTAACTGGATATTTCTTGACGTGCGATTAAGGTAAAGTTATATACTATATATTTAACTATTATTATATAATCTTATACAATCTTATATAATCTCATATAATCTTATAGTCTTATTACTTGGAGGGCTCTATATGAGGCTCTACACAAAGCTTTACACGAAGCTCTGCGTACAGAGGCTCTGCACGAAGCTTGCGTATAGAGGCTCTGTACAAAGCTCTGTACAAAGCTTCGTATAAGGCTCTATTACAAGGCTCTATACGAAGCTCTGCGTACAGAGGCTCTGCACGAAGCTCTGCACGAAGCTCTGCACGAGGGTCTGCGCGAGGGGTCTGCGCGAGGGTCTGCGCGAAGCTCTGCGTATAGAGGCTCTGCACGAGGCTCTGCGAGAAGCTCTACGTACAGAGGCTCTGCACGAGGCTCTGCGCGAAGCTCTGCGTATAGAGGCTCTACATGAAGCTCTGTATCGGGTCCCGCTATATTCCCGATAGCCTCTACACGTGCCTCTACCCTATGTAGCCACCTTATTTTTTACCCTTCTTCCTTCTTTATAATCCTCCCTAACCTAGGGAGGCACCAGAACGGCAAGCCAGCAGAGGACCGTTGCTAGAACTAGAACGACCGTCGCCAGAACCAGATGACCGTGACCGTTACCAGAACCAGACGACCATCGCCAGCCAGACGACCGTTACCAGAAACCAGACGACCGTTGCCAGAGCCAGACGATCGTCGCCAGAACCAGACGACCGTCGCCAGCCAGACGCGACCGTTACCAGAACCAGACGACTGTCGCCAGAACCAGACGACCGTCGCCAGCCAGACGACCGTTACCAGAACCAGACGACCGTTGCCAGAGCCAGACGAACCGTCGCTAGAACCAGACGACTGTCACCAGAACCAGACGAACCGTCGCCAGAACCAGACGACCGTCGCCAGAACCAGACGACCGTCGCCAGCCAGGACGACCGTTACCAGAACCAGACGACCGTTGCCAGAGCCAGACGATCGTCGCCAGAACAGACGACCGTCGCCAGCCAGACGACCGTTACCAGAACCAGACGAACTGTCGCCAGAACCAGACGACCGTCGCCAGCCAGACGACCGTTACCAGAACCAGACGACCGTTGCCAGAGCCAGGCGGATCGTCGCCAGAACCAGACGACCGTCGCCAGCCAGACGACCGTTACCAGAACCAGACGACCGTCGCCAGCCAGACGACCGTTACCAAGAACCAGACGACTGTCGCCAGAACCAGACGACCGTTACCAGAACCAGACGACGCGTCGCCAGAACCAGACGACCGTCCGCCAGCCAGAACGAACCGTTACCAAACAGACGACCGTCGCCAGAACCAGACGACCGTTACCAGAAACTAGACGACCGTTGCCAGAGCCCAGACGACCGTCGCCAGAACCAGACAACCCGTCGCCAGAGCAGACGACAACGACTAGCACCGCCAACACTATAAACGATTCGATCGATCGATCGAATTAAGGTAGCCACAGACAGGGTAGCATAAACAGGTAGAATGCTAATGGGTAGGTAGATATAGATGGTAGGTAAATGCAGAATAGGTAAGCAGATATAGAATAGGTAGTAAATATAGATAGGTAAGTAGATGCAGATAGGCAGTAGATATAGATAGGTAGGTAGATGCTAACGGTAGGCAGATATAGATAGTAGGGTAAATACAGTATAAGTAGATATAAATAGGTAGGTAGATAATAGACAGGTAAGCAAGATATAGATAGGTAGGCGATATAAATAGGTAGGCGATGCAGGCAGGTAGGTAAGTTAATAGGTAGATAGGTAGAAGAGAACCATCGCTATATTATATTAAATTATCTAAAATAATAATATTTATTTTGCTAGCCTTATAAATAGCTTTAAAATAGCTTTTATTTATTTAAAATATATTATTAGTATAAAAGAGGTAAATATAATTATAATTACTAAATGCGCAGATTACTAGCAGGTTGCGCGTAGGTTGCGCGCAGGCTGCGCGCAGGCTATGTGTTAAAAAAACACGACATAGGCTAGTCGGTCGAGTTGCTAAATGCCCTTAACTGCGCGCTAATTGCGTCAACCACCAACCATTGAGGCCATTGAAAGGGTACTATATTTTGCCGATATAGTACCTTATTTAGGTTCGCCTTCATTATTATATCTACTGGGTTATCTTAACCATTAATCCATTAAATCTTAAAGAGTTTTTAATATTCGTAGGATTAATAAAGTGCTATAATGTCGATTATAAGGCGCTTCTTCTTTATAGTACTAAGCTTAACTAAACACTTATAGAGGGAGTATAAGTCGGTACATACAATTGTAGGGATAATAGAAAGTTTAAGTTAATCTATAATTATCTTTAGGGTAGTTCCAATTATAATTGCTATATTAACTCCGCTAACTATTTTATATATCTCTAACGCCAGAACGCTTTAAGTGACGCGTTTACTCTTAATTAAGCTCTAATGGATAAGGTTGCCGTAGATTATAAAGTCGTTTTCTTTAGTAGATTTGTTTACAATAATAATCTTATATCCCAACTAGGAGCTAAAATCTTTATTATTTATAAACAATCTATTAATAAATATAAAGAGCTTAGCGGTANGAAGACTAATAGGCATATAGAGTAGTCCCTAATTAAGATAGTTTATTTGCCAGGAAAGACGTTTATTTAGGGCAAGAACGTTATCCTTAGTTAGTTCTTAGTATTAGGCGGCAACAGAGAGATTAAATAAAGCCTTAGATTAATAGATAGAAGCAATATAAGCTCTATAAGCGCGTTGCTCCACATATCCTTACTTTAGGGAATTAACGTTAATAACGTCAATTTTCTTATCTTAACCCTTCTAGCGTAAAGCAATAAAATCCTCGTTTAGGGAGAGGATGTATCTATTAAAAAGTAATAGTGTTATTAAATTAAGCTTTTCCTTTAGCTTTGCTATAAGATTTACCCTTACTAACTTATCTTCTTTAAGGGCTAAGAATCGGTCGTCTCCTAAGATAATTATATCATTAGTTTATATAGTAGTAATTCTTTAATTAACGTCTAATATGGATCCTACTGGCCCACGCAGACTACTCCGTCATAGGGGGAAAACTTATAATTTACATGAAGAAAAACCCTGCAGTTAGGGAAAGGAAAAACCCTATGAGCCACCTTAGTAGGATGAAAAACCCCGAATTGCTATGTTTGCACGTAGCAGCGGCCCTACGGGCCTACAGCACGTCCTCCTCCTTAGATGTTTTAAACTCCTTGGGAACCACTGCTTCCTTCTCTAGCTTATTAAAGCTAGGGTTCACTACGTCCCAGCTAGGCCCTACTAATTAATTACTGTGTCTTATTATCTTATTCTATATCTTACCTATTCCCTATATACTATCTCTTATAGACTATTACCATATACGCCTTGCCTCCCCCCCCCTAGAGCTATTAAAGGCGTAAGGGGGATTCATCCGTTCTAACTACCGTAATACTGATAAGCGAGCGGGATATATTGTGTATTTGGGTATCTTTTATACCTAGGCCCCAGCTAGGCCCTTTCTAAGGGCACTACTCCGTTAAAAGGAGATAGGGAAAACCGTAGGTCGTAATCCAGGCTGCTAGGTAGTATTCGGTAGTTAAAAACGGCGAGTGACCGCATGCTCCGCGGGCGATTGCCCTAGAGGTTAAGAGGGGCCGTATATTTGCTCATTCGTTTACTCACTCCACGTTCGCTCGTTCGTTAATATAAGAGGTTGTTAATACTTTCTGTTGGGGGTTAGGGGATGCTGTTAAATGCTATACATCCATGAAGCTCTGCACGAAGCTCTGCGTATAAAGGCTCTGCACGAGGCTCTGCGCGAAGCTCTGCGTATAGAGGCTCTACATGTTAGATCGTATAGGTGCCTTAGATAGGAGAATAATGTAGTAGTCGTCGTATTATAGAGGGCCAACAGTAGTGGTTTTCAAGATCTCACCATCCGAAAATTTTTCACCACCGCCCTTAATGCCCACAACCACCACCAGGTCCTGTCTACACGCTATGCGACGTCTCTACGTTGGCTCTGGATCTAAACTTCGAAGACTAGGTTCGTAGCCGTCACCGCGTATAGGTGCAGAGTCCGATTTCGACGGCTTTATTAGTTTATATACCAACAATTCTAAATAGGGTTCCTATAGTTATAATAAGGAAGTATAAATTAAATATAGAAGTAGTTATTAAAAGTTTCTCTTTATAGTGCTTGCTATAGGTAGCCCACTAATAGGTTCCTACCTCTGCAATTCTATATAATGGCTTAAGCACAACCATAATCGTATCCTCGGGATATTGGTGGCGAATTTACTCTAGAAGGTATACTAATATTAAGCGCTAAAGGTGCGTTTCTAATTAGGTGTAGGCCTAAGTGATATCTCATAAATAAACCGCTATTCTATTCTTTATTAAGGAGGGAGCTAGCGCAATAATAACTCGCTAACTAGCTTGTTAAATTATAGGAGATTGCATAAGAATTACCTCCTTGCTATTGTTGTTATAGCCTTAAATAATAAGCCTTAATTTCTTAAATAGGGCGTTAGTAGCTTTACCCTTAATCTTATTAACTATTCTTAACTTAAAGATGCGAACTCCATTAAACTTAATATGGTTATACTTCTCGAATTTAAAAACTCCTCTTGTAATGAGACCATCGATCTCCTACTTATTAGATACTTAGAAAGGAACTCCTAAAGTTATAATATAACCTTCCTTTTAGAGCTGTTTTGCGAGCTTAAAGTTAGCCTTCTCCTTAGTTGTTATAAAGGCCATTAACAGCTTAATTTCGTTCTCAATAGTAGTAATAAATTACTCTTTAAAATTAATAAGATATTAGCGGTTTTATATTCCCTTTAGGTAACCTTTACCGCGTCGTAGTTATAGCGTATCTACTACAATTATATTAGAATTATTATCGCCTTTTAGAGCACGTTAATCGTGGCTCTTCTTTAGGGCATTTTTTATAGCATCCTATAAAGGCTCGGAACTGTTATCTTTATAATAAGGCTTAATAACGGTTAAACGGAATTAAGTAAGTCTGTAAGGCATTTAAATAGTATAAGTTTAACTATTAATTATAATAAGTTAATATAGGCCTAACTATCCTCCCTTTTTACGCTATATATATACCTTAGACTGGAGTGGCAGGTCGAGCGTAGTTAAGGTATTTAGGCCATTTCTTATTCCTAGTGCGTTATTAACCTAGCGTATAGCGTAAAGATGTTATACCTCCTTTATTGCCTTATAAATAGCCTTAGCTTATTACATAATAGAGGGAGATAGTGGAGAATTATTAGTTATTTAAGGGTAGGCGCTAAAGACTAGTAATATAGGTACGAGTCTATCCGGGCTAGCAGAATTATTAATAGCTTTAACAGCCATTTATAAGGTAAGTTCTTCGCTAGCATCCTTTAGTTTTAAAGAGATAATCTTATATGCGCGGCGTAATGGCGTGTGATATTATTTTACTTTTTTAATACTATTATATGCCTTAATAGGGACTTCCTTAACCTCGATTGCCATTACCTTTATTTATTATTAAAACTCTATAGATAAGAAGTTCTTTCCTATATTATAGACAATTTAATTGGGGGGTCTTAGGTAGATATTAATTTAGTATAGTTAAAGGGTATCCTATGTGTTTTTAGCTAACATATCCTTTAAGAAACGTGCGGCTTAGAAAGAGGTTAAGAAGTTAATAACTTAGAGTACTGGCTTACCGCTAAGATATATAACGTTAATAATAATATAGAAGTTAAAGTTGTAGTTATCTTTAAGGGTAAACTTAAATCGGCTAGGGGACTTCTGGTTTATTTAGTAGTTATAGTAATACTTTATAAGGTACTTAATTGCCTTAACCTTAACTTTATGGCCTACTTGCTAAAGAACCCTAAGCAATTAATGAATGGATAGGTGACTAAAACGACGGTGTAGTTGACGTAACTCTAACTTAGTTAGGTGGCTTTAAGTAATACTCTTTTCTAGTTAATAAAGGAGCAACTAGGGGTAACCCTACTTGCGCATAACAGGTATCCAATTATCTCCCTAAATAAGTATATTTTTAAGGTTATTAAGCTTAACGCCTAATTTATTTATATCTTTAATGCAAAATAGAAATGGGGTGTTTATAGAGACAATATAGAAAGTAATATACCCTAGGGGGGTTTAGACCCTAATTATGCTAAGAGAGATTGTAGTACCCTTACCAAAACGAATCGTGTATTGGCCTGCCGTTAAATAGTTAATCTAGACAGAGCTATTAAGCTACTAAAGGGCTCAAACTTAAGGTTCTTCTGCTATAGATACTCCTATGGCTCTAGTATCTAGTATAATACTATAGAAGACGTTTGCCGAGTATCTATTATTAAAGGAGAACGCGAAACTCTCCCTTGGCTTATTAAAGATATCTAACTTTGTAATAGAATGGAGCGTAGATTGGTTATTAAGAATAGTAACGGTTTATATACTATTTACCTTACTATACTTAGTAAAGTATTGGTTAGGAGAGTAGTCCTTAATTTCTATATCTATAAGGAGCTATTTAGCCTCATTAACCTTACCCTTAAGATCTTCTACGCCTTTGTATTAAACTAGGAAGCTTTAAAAGTAAGCTATAGTAGCCTTATAATTTCCGACATTTCTTATACTCTAGCGAAACTTATTATATGCCTCCTTTCGCTTATTAAGAGAATGCCTAGTTAACTAGTAATTTGGTTTCTTACAAATATAGCACTTCTTTTAGCGATTACTTTAAAATAAACCTCTATAAGGACCTCCACCTTTACCTTATAGTCGTTAATTATACCCTCTACTGTATTACCTACCACGGCCACTATATATTTAATTAGTCTAATTATAATTATATTGGCCGAGTGGGTTAATTAAAGTAGGTTAGAGTTAGGTGTTAAATTATTATACTTTTTAAAAGCGTAGAGCGGTGCTAACGAAAGATTTTAATTAAGTATATACTCCTTTATAAGTATTTACAGGATTAAAGAAAGCAAGGTTATATTCTTTAACGCCTTAGTATACGCTAATAACTTAATTACGTAGGCTGAAATCCTCTTAATATAAATCGGATAAACTATACTAAATTGTCTAAAGTTAATTAAAGAGCTTTTAAAGATAATTAAGCCGAGGGACACCTGGGTTTATAGCAATAATCCTTAGAAAGGTAGTCTCTCTCTATTCTAATATATACTGCTACTTATTCTCTTTTATTTTAAAGTGGCATCTTAATATATATATTATGCGGTTAAAATTATATCCTTTTTCTGCCAAATGATTATAATAGAAGGTACTAGCTTAGCCCTTAAGTATAACGGAATAGGCGTTATGGTATTAATTAGACTCTATTCCTACCTTCTAGTAATAGTTATAGAAGATACGTAGTTTTAAATTAAGAATATTATATAATTCCCCGCTAAACTTCTTCTCTTAATCGCAGGATGAGATTTAAGTAGACTTTGGTTTCGCGTTTCGCGTAATTGATATGTAATTTAACTAACTCGACACGCAATTGACTACTTAACACGCAATTAACTAATTGATATATCTAAAGTTAACGCAGTTACCTATTTAATAACTTTAAAAGCTAACTATATATTTCTTAACACGTAGTTAACCTACTTAATAGCTAACTGTATTTCCTTAAAATATAGTTAACCTATTTACAACTTTAAAAGCTAACTATATATTCCTTAATATGTAATTAAGGTAAAGTTATATGCTAATTACGCAAATGAATTTTTACATAGTTTTATTACTTAAAGGCTCTGCATAAGGCTCTACACAAAGCTCTACACGAAGCTCTATACGAAGCTCTACACGAAGCTCTACACGAAGCTCTACACGAAGCTCTACACGAAGCTCTACATGAAGCTCTACACGAAGCTTACGTACAGAGGCTCTGCACGAGGCTCTGCGCGAAGCTCTGCGTACGGAGGCTCTGCACGAAGCTCTGCACGAAGCTCTGCACGAAGCTCTGCACGAAGCTCTGCACGAAGCTCTGCACGAAGCTCTACACGAAGCTCTGCACGAAGCTCTGCACGAAGC
Source organism: Cenococcum geophilum 1.58 (assembly GCF_001692895.1). NCBI lineage: Eukaryota > Fungi > Ascomycota > Dothideomycetes > Gloniales > Gloniaceae > Cenococcum > Cenococcum geophilum. Next base: position 800,135 of record NW_027137608.1, read on the forward strand.
TCTGCACGAAGCTCTGCACGAAGCTCTGCGTACAGAGGCTCTGCATGAGGCTCTGCACGAAGCTCTACACGAAGCTCTGCACGAAGCTCTGCACGAAGCTTTACACGAAGCTCTGCATGAAGCTCTGCACGAAGCTCTGCGTATAAAGGCTCTGCACGAGGCTCTGCGCGAAGCTCTGCGTACGGAGGCTCTACACGAAGCTCTGCATTGGGTCCCCGCTATATTCCCGATAGCCTCTCCTATGTAGCCACCTTATTTTTTTTTTATCTATCCTTCCTTCCTTATATCCTCCCTACCTAGGGAGGCACCAGAACGGCAGCCAGTAGAGGACCGTTACCAGAACTAGACGACCGTTGCTAGAACCAGACGACCGTTGCCAGAGCCAGACGACTGTCGCCAGAGCTAGATGACCGTCGCTAGAACTAGACGACCGTCGCCAGAGCCAGACGACCGTCGTTAGAACTAGACGACCGTCGCCAGAACTAGACGACTGTTACTAGAACTAGACGACCGTCGCCGTCGCTAGACGACCGTCGCTAGAACTAGACAACCGTTACTAAAACTAGACGACCGTTACTAGAACTAGACGACCGTTGCCAGAGCCAGACGACCGTTTTTAGAGCTAGACGACTATCGCCAGAGCTAGACGACTGTCGCTAGAACTAGACAACCGTTACTAGAACTAGATAATAACCGTTTAAATAACCAGCTAGTAAACACCACGAATGATTTAATTAATTAATTAATTAAATTAAACTAGAGCTTTAATATTGGCCTATTACTAAATTAAATTAAGGCCTCCTAGGGAGGCACCCGTTTAAATATAATCAGGGCCTTTAATCAGGCCAACCCCTCCCCTAAATTAAATTATACACTAACACAGGCAGGTAGGCAGGTAGGTAGGTAGGTAGGTAGGTAAGTAGGTAGGCAGGCAGGTAGGAGAGGACCGTCACTAGAACCAGACCACCGTCGCCAGAGCTAAACGACCGTCGCTAGAGCTAGACAACCGTTACTAGAACCAGACGACCGTCGCAAGAGCCAGATAACAACGACTAGCCAGCGAACGCTATAAACGATTTAATCGATTGATTAAATTAAGGTACCACAAACAGGTAGGTATAAGTAGGGAGATGCTAACGGGTAGGCAGATATAGATAGGTAGGCAAATACTAACGGGTAGGTAGATATAGACAGGTAGGTAGATATAAACAGGTAGGCAATGTAGATAGGTAGGCAATATAGACAGGTAGGTAATATAGATAGGTAGGTAATATAAATAGGTAGGTAATGTAGATAGGTAGGCAATATAGATAGGTAGGTAATATAGATAGGTAGGCAATATAGATAGGTAGGTAATATAAACAGGTAGGCGATGTAGGCAGGTTGGTAAGTTAATAAGTAAATAGGTAGAAGAGAACCATCGCTATATTATATTAAATTATCTAAAATAATATTTATTTTGCTAGTCTTATAAATAGCTTTAAAGTAGCTTTTATTTATTTAAAATATACTATTAGTATAAAAAAGGTAAATATAATTATGGTTACCAAATGCGTAGATTGCTGGCAGGTTGCGCGCAGGTTGCGTGCAGGTTGCTCGCAGGCTGCGTGTCAAAAAAACACGACATAGGCTAGTCGGTCGAGTTGCTAAATGCCCTCAACTGCGCGCCAATTGCGTCAACTACCAACCATTAAGGCCATTGGTAGGGTACTATATTTTGCCGATATAAGTAGAGCTTCACAAGCTCTATAAGCAATTTTAAACTACCTCCGATTTAAGATTAAGGTAGAGAAGGTAGGAGTTATATTATAGGCTATAGTGGGGACGTAGGTCTAGTCGGTGGAGTCCAAAGGTCATTAAATCGCGAAGTAATGGGATCCTGTGCCTGCTCTTATTAGGGTATAGTATCTAACGTTAAGGTTATAGGTTAAATTGGATATAGAGGAGTTAAAGGCGGAGGTAGGTTCGTCTTTAGAGGTATATTACTTAGGTTCCATCGTAAGTTAAGCTTCCTTATAGTGCGTAGTTGGTGCTTAATCTCTTATAGAGTCCATTCGTACTCTTTTTTTACGTTAATAACCTGCTCCTAAATGTTGTCTCTAATAGTACCCCCGTCCTTAGGGATAAATACTCTATTCTCTTAAAGGAAGTTACGGAAGTCCTATATAATATCCTTATTTACAGGGGCCTATATTTCCTTTATCCATCTAATAAAGTCCTCCTTTATATATTCCTATAGCGCGGTATTATTATATTCACTATCCTTATAATATACTATACGGTATAATAAAAATCTATTTAAGTCTTATTTATTAGCGTTTACAAGGTCAATTATAGCTTTATTCTATATCTTTAGGTTAATATCTTCCTTATACTTCTTTGGGTAGGTTAACGCTATAGTAGGTAAGAAGATCGACGGGGTGTCGTACGTTAAAGGTAGGTAGGATTTTCGGTTTTGTAGGATCTCATAGGTTTGCTGTTAAGAGGTAGGCAATTTAAGATATTATTTAACGCGTTTTAGACGTTAACTTAAAACCCTAGGTTTAGTGACACTTTTAACCTAAAGTACTCAACCAAATCTTCGTAAACGCGGTTATTCTATATAATAAACGCAACTTGGTATCTCCTAGTACTTAGTAATACTTTTATTACTAGTTTTCCGCAAGTTTAAGGTAGCATAGTATCGCTAGGATCTATTCTATATAAGCGCATATAGCACCCCTATATAAGACTATCTCTTCTATTTAAAAACCTAGCTGCTCTATAGTTAACTATATATTTAACCACTAATTAGTGTTAGTTATATAGGGTGACTTACCAATAACAACTACTCGAGTAGGGTTATAGTGATGTTGGTTAATAAAGCTTATTAATTGGAATGAGGGAGGGCGAGGAACTTAAGGCTCCTCGCCACGCTAGTACCGCGGCGACACGTAATAGCAACTTGCCATTACGTGACGGCAGTTTGCCGTATGTGGCGGCAACTTGCCTCATTCCCAATAGTATTAAACTAAACTAAGTTCTAGTAGAATCCTACGGCGCTAATATAGCAGATATTAACTAGTAGGAGGTTTATAGGTTTCCTTACAGCTATTTACTAGACCGTATTTTACGGTTTAGGGTATATAATCTTTTTTAGCTCCTATTTTATCTTCCGCAAGTTATCCCTTTAATCTATTAGTTTAGTATAATATCTAATATCCCTTACTATTCTTTATGGCTATATAAGGCCTAAGCTCTTTATAGGGGGCTTTTTTAGATTATTATTAACTTCCTAGGTCTTTAATATAGGTAGTTTGGGGGCGGCGTAGTATATAAATCCGTTATGGATTAAGCTATATATCTTTCTTAAAGGCCTAGTCCTTACGTATAGCATTAGCCTAGTAAATAATATTAATCTAGGGCTATATAAGGTTTTCTATTATAATGCTAATTTCTTTTATAAAGGAAGGGGTTAGGGGTAAAGTTTTAGGCTAGATAAGCTGTCTACTCTATATATTAAGCTGTAAGCCTAAATAGGCTAGCTATTTTCTCCTTAAGATTATATTATAGCTTTCTAGGTCCGTAATAAGGAAGGGGATATTATATTACTTTTGTCTATTAATATAAAGGTAAATCTATAAAATAGTCGTAATAGGTAGCCCTATTTATCCGTTATACCTATAAATAGGAATTAGTTTAGGCAGTTCTTTAAGGGGTATATTTAAAAAGTTAGCCAGCTTTATAGCGCACTAGGTATCTATTAAGGTAAAGGTATTTGCTTTAGAGCTAGCTAAAGTAAAGGTTAAAACTTAATATCTATTATAGAATAAAGTATAAGGAATAGTGCAGCCTTCTCTACTAACTAGCTAACCTAGATTAATATATAATATATTAATCCCTTCTAATCCTAAAGAGGAGTCTTTCTTTAGGGTTCCTCTTTTTCTAACTTTATACTATCCTTCTAGATTAATAGAACTTTATCCCTTTTTATATTTATTAGGTAGTCTTTTATAATATAGCCCTTTTAGCTATAAGAAAAGTAGGCGCCTTAATTACTATTAGTAGGGGGGGTACTTGGGCAGTCTCTTTAAGCTCAGCGACATATCACGTGACAGCGCGCGGGCCATCGTGTAGATATCTTCTCGGGGCCTTCAAGCCCCTAAGCTTCCTCATAGAGCATCATATATATCATTCCATCAGCCTACTCAGTGCCCTGACAGGTTATAAGCCCTCTTGCAGCTTCCATCAAAGCTCTATCAGCTACTATTTTATTTAATTGATTAGTCAACACAAAGCTATAAACCCTCGAATTTAGAGCCGGCACAATGTGATAGAAATTTAAAACAAACCAATACACGCCACGCACGATACGGTTAAACCGGTTAATTGCATATTATGGCGGATATAGTACAGAAAAAGGAATATCACAGCTCTCTTAGGGCTATTCCTGCATTAAAAGGGGAGAGCAATTATAAAGAATGGTATCGTCGAATCGTACAACGACTTAAGCTTTAAGACCTCCTACCACTGATATAAGGTACGGCTGTAGAGCCGCTAACGAATACGAACAATCGCAGAGAATGGCGACATAAACAGATAATGGGACTTGAGATAATAGAGGGAGCAGTGTCAGAATCGATTCGCGATCGTCTCGCCACATCAGGCAAGCCGCGAGATTCCATTAAGGACCTGCTTGACTTAATTCGATTACTATACACCGCGTAAGGTCTTATTTATAACTACCAGATATAGAACCAATGGCTCGATCTTAATCGCAAAGACTACACCTCGCTCGAAGCCTACACGGAAGCTTTTATCTCGGGTATAAGAAAATCAATTGCAGCGTCAATGCCGATATTAAGGAAGCAGGCGCACGCCCGATTGCTTTACGCGGTAGAGGAGGAGTTCCCTATATAGACGGCTAATCGACGAAAGGCAGCCAGGAGAGTTATAAGGGAGGAAGACCTTATTACAATAGAGGAACTGGTAAGCGACCTTATAGACGAGAGTCATACTCAACCAGATACCTCCATCGCGATATCCTTAGTCAGCAAGAAGCTAGACGATTAACTAAAACCCAATACAGAAGAATCAGCATCAAAGGAGTTCGAGCACTGCTCACATTGCAATGGCAAGCACCCTAGTGATAAAGAGAGGTGTTTCTACCTTTACCCGGAGCTTTGATATCCGGCGTGGAGGCCTTACAAAAAGCATATTTTATACATAGATCCACCCCAGGATGGGGTAGAGACTATATTAAATTTAAATTATTAAGTTGGAATAATAGGCAGAGGCTCGGCAGAAGGCCTATTTATTAGCAGTATGGCCATAGTTAACGGCTTAGGCAACAGCAATCAGGACAACTAGTTCCTTAATTCCTATTCTAATATTATAATAAGTAATGAATAAAGCCAGTTCATTAAATACACGACTCTATTACCACCTTACGAAATAGGAACGTTAGGGGGGACTATCCACTATGCGATTGGCAAAGGGACGGTATATATACCCCTACTGATGGACGACGGCAACACCTGCATGGTAGCTACTGAGGCCTACTATGCACCCAAATCACCCTACAAGCTCCTATCGGAGTCGTCCCTTGAGAAGCGCAAGAAGCTCTACATTGGGCCTGACAAGGAAACAGGTGGCCGTACGGTTCGACGGTACTCCGACGATTTGGTGGTGGGCAGAGCGACTTGCAAGAACGGCTTATATGTCGTTTGACAGGCTTTAAAGCCTCAATATATTGCGCACGCCTTGACGGCAAAGCGCCAAATCTCTCGACCTACTGCGAAGGAGACAGCACGGCAAACAACTGCCAATTCCCTCCTCGCAGGCAGGGAGAGCATGATACCGACGATCGCCAAGGGCGACGGAGGTCATAACGATCAAGACGACGTCGATTCTGATGACAGCGGCGTCTACCGAATTAACCAACAGCTTGAGGGGGGTGTGGAGACAGAGGCTGCTCAACCAAAGAAGGTCTCTTATACGGCAGTCGCATGCTCGTCTTACGCACATATACAGCCGACCCCTCCGGAGCCTCATCCAAGAGCTCCATACAAGATCAAGATACCGCGAATGTCGAAGGAAGCCCTGCAGTCACCAGAGGCTCCTCACTGGCGGCAGACACTGACTGTTGAGATGACTCAACACAAGAAGGCCAAGACGCATCGATTCGTCAAAAGGCCAAAGAAGCGTTATGCGGATATCAAGCTCCGCAAGCGCAAGGATATTGAACGGGGTAGGATTAAATTACACCATATACCGAGCATGGATCAACCAGCAGACGGCTTGACGAAAGCTCACCAAAGGACGTCTATAAGGCGATCAAAGAAGGTGCCACCAAAGTCACCTGGGCCATCTAGGCCACCTAGGCCACCTAGGCCTGATTAGGAAATCATACTACGACCGGCGGAACCTCGGAATTAACGTCAATCGACTCAGTTCCAATTTTCAAAAAGCTTACTAATACTACTTTTCAGCATGGCAGACGGGCGATCGAGCGTCGTCGATTTTTTGTCTTTGAACCTTTCTTTCTTAATTGTATTTCTTACTACTTGTACTACCCCTACCTATTAACCACAACCTTACGGAGTATGGTATAGTCATCCCGGAGGAGTTTCCTATTCGCTAGAGCTCATAGAGCCTGGGGGGGTGTGTTGGTAGGGGGGGTACTTGGGCAGTCTCTTTGAGCTCAGCGACGTGTCACGTGACAGCGCGCGGGCCATCGTGTAGATATCTTCTCGGGGCCTTCGAGCCCCTGAGCTTCCTCATAGAGCATCATATGTATCATTCCATCAGCCTGCTCAGTGCCCTGACAATTACTAAGGGCCTATATATAAGGACTACTATATATAGGCTAAGCATCTACTAGACCTATAGTAGGACTAGCCGTATAGCTAGCTACTAAATTGGCGGTAGGCTGTACAGCTAGTATTATAGGAGTTACTAATTATACTAGGGCACTATAGGCCGTTCTTATATTGCTTATAGTCTGGATTAGAGGGTTTCTAGCTTTATACTATTTAGCACGTGCTTTAATTTAATAGAGGCCTTAGTTAATAGCTAAGCACTAATCTATAAGTTCCTTTAGCGTCTATATAGTAGTAAAAACTAATAGCATAGCCCGCTGTAGGTCTAGGGTAAGCTTATTAAACAGGTCTAGCCCTAAATCTTCCTAGGGAATTTAGGCCTAGCCTACTAAGCATAAAAAGCGGGTTTAAAAGGCCAAAAAGGTCTCCGTTGTTTTTATATTTAGGCCTTTATAATTAAGGCCAGCATTCTATACCTTAAAGGGGTCCTTATAAATAGAAGATAAGTAGTTAATTATCTTTCTTTAGAGGTAAAAGGGTCTACTAAGTCCTTAGTATATTGTAGGCGTAGGTATATTTAGGCGTCCCTACCAGTACGGCTAAAGACATAGGCTATTTAGGCCTAAGGGGTAGGAAAGTAGTCGGCATTAACTTTAAGCTTATTCTGTAGTTAGAGCTTCTAGTTATTAAATATAAAGTCTATTCTATCTATAAATAATAAGGGGTCCGCAACCTTTATAGACCGCAATAGTACTATATAGGGCTTAGTAGGTCCGCTAAGGCGCTATAATAAAGCCTTAAGGACCGTAGTAAGTCTCTAGGTATTTAATAATTTATTACTAAATATAGAAGTAGGGGTGTCTCTAGCTTTAAGTAGCTCTCGTAATTATTTAATTTTATTATTAGCTACTACTAGCTCTGCCTAAGGGTTTAAAATATTAACTATTTTATTATCTAAGGTATTTAAAGGTCCTACAGCTACTTTACTAGCTACTATGTTTCTTAGTATAGTGGTAAGGGTATTAAATAATTTCGGGTAAATTCTTTAGGGGTTCTAGTCTATACTTGCCCTATTTTTAGAGTTTGTATTTTTATTTTTATTTTTTAGTTTTTGTTCTAGTTCTTGTTCTAGTTCTTATTCTAGTTCTTATTCTTTAAATATATTTAAGTTCTTTCTTAGAAAAAAAGGGTAGATAAGCTTTAGATAATATTAGCGACTTAGTTAATTAAGGCATAAGTACGGTAAGAAGGACGCGTAAGCCTATGTAATTGGATTGTCTATAAACAAAAATCTAAAGCTAAGGAAAAGGAAAGGGGAGGTTAGGTAGTACCGCTTAAAGTTTTATATAACCCTTACGTCACATAACCGCAATCTACGGCAATCTATGGCAATTTGCCTGGCGACTTACCAGTACTATAACATTAGGTAATTTCGGAAGTTTATAGTAGATTTTAAGTAATATATTATTATTATATAATGTTTACAGTATATAAGCCTTATTTTCTTATAGTATATATTATTATCTTTATCTGGAGCCTAAGTATATATCTATAGATTAGAACATCGGGAAAATATTCGCAGGCTGGAATTCATTTGACAGGTAGTTTGAAATCAAACACTGCCAACTAGGCCAATTGCCTGCCAATTGCCTGCAGTTGACGTCGTTGACGTATTTGACGCGCAATCTACGTGCAATTGGCGCACTTGACACCCAACTTGACACCCACTTGACAGATTTTTTTATTTTCCTATTTTCGCTTATTTTCGCTTAGGCTCTAGTAAGCCCCCTAGCAACGCTATAAAAAATCTAATTACGTAATAATTATTTTTTAAAAAAGGGTACTTAAGAAGAGTCTTAATACGTGTATTATACGTGTATATATAATACTATAATACTACTACTTAAAAGACTTTAATATTTTTAAGTAAAATTAGTCGAATTGCAAGTTGCGCAGATTGCGCAGGTTACACGCAGGCTGCGCGCAGGTTGCGTGTCAAATGAACTCGACATAGGCTGGTTCGTCAAGTTGGTCAATGGCCTGTCAACGACGTCAACTGCGCGCCAATTACGCCGACTACTAGCAATTCGGGCCATTGATAGGTGACAATATTTTGCCGATGAAGTCTTTTCTTACTAGCGGTTTAACGACTCTATATTAAGAGAGTCTAATATAAGTATAAAAAGTAATAAGTCTACTTTAGAAGCTATAATATTAAAGTTAAATTTTTTTAAGGGGCGCTAAGAGGATCTGCAAATATTATAAATATAGCCAATACTCGCCAATATTGATTAGTGCCAATATTGATTAATCTGATTGGCCAATATTGAAAATGAAAACCACGCTGCCCTAAGAGCGGAGTACTTCTCGTGCTTTCGATGCAGCTTGGGAGAAATTCAACCGACCGCAAATTAGATTCCGGTAAAAGGAAGTAAAGAATTTCTCTACAGCATTCTCGCTTACTGCGAAAGACATCGCGAGGATATTCTTTACACCTTCTTGGGCAAAGGCTTTGGCGATATTGGCATCGTCGCCGCAATTTGCTCTTGCCGACTCGCAGGCGTTAAGCACGACGATGGGCACTTCATGTCGTTTGAGGATTCTTCCAACTTCGCGCGCTGTTGCAGGGGCTGTGCCATCTGCTATGGTACCATCTAGATTCTGTCTGCTGAGATAGAGGAAGGCGAACTTCGAGTTCTTAAGAGCTCCCTTCGGTGTACCTACTCTCCTATGCATGTCGGAATAGACGATATGAAAATAGTTCTGACCATGTAACACCTCCGCCATCTCTAGACGATCCCCAAGCGATTTCAGGGTCCCCGGTCTGACAACCTCTATGTTGACCTTCACGGCGCTGCCTGACACGGCGAAATTCCGTCGAACTTTGACGAGAATGGAAGATGCGACATAAGGCCGTATGTCACCGTCCTTGGCTGCATTTTTGGCTGTTTTTCGTGCGACGACCAACAAAACATTGATAGATGACACTAACCGGACAGTGCGTGGCCATGACCTGACCCTCCCAAGACCTTTAGGAGAGCTAATTTAGCTCTTCTAAAAAAGACTATTAGAGCCCTAACTTTAGGCTACTATAGACGATCCTATACTCGTAGGGGTAGCTTGTTCTCCTAGAAACGCAGACTATTACAAAAGGGCTGTGCGGTAGTCAAGCAGACACCCACACTATAGGATTACACGTCTAGCGAATTATCACTAGCTGGAGTAGTTCTAGAATGCATCTTAGAGGTTACTCCAAACTTGATTCATGCGAGAGCTTTCATTACAAGCGGGAATATCGCGTATATATGCAAGATGTCTAAAGTGCTTAACACTAACGTAGTTCACGAGCAAGCGGGCCACCCGAGCATGTGGGCCACCTCAAAAATTAAAAAATTCATACTTTAACATCTTAACAACCACTCAATAATATATTCTAATAATTTAGACTTGGACTTTTATACACACTTTACAGCTTCTATTAAAGTTGTATAGTAATTAGTTTAGTAGTTTTTAAGATATTATAATTTAGGGGCCAAAATAAAGCTAAATTACTATATCTTAAAAACCACTAAATTAATTACTATATAATTTTAATAGAGGCTATAGAGTGTATATGAAAGTCCAAATCTAAATTATTAGGGTTTATTATTAGGTGGTTGTTAAGATATTAAAGTATGAATTTTTTAATTTTTGGTGAGTTTTAAAGTGGCCCGCATGCTCGTGAACTACGTTAACGTATTCCACTAGTGAGTTGCGCACCCTAGTAAGCTGCGCAGCAAAAAACACACTAAAATCTAGAAAATTCGAACCTTTATATATTAACAATAATTTAATAATAAATTCTATAAGTTTAATCCTAGCCTTTTATATCTACTTTAAGACTCTAGTTAAAGTTCTAAAGTAATATATTTAGCTATTATTAAGATATTAAGTTATCCCTTAGCACGTTGATTTGGGTCCGTAGGTTATCGATAAGATCTAACTAATAGAATCAGTAAGATCAAGGCTCTGTGACCATACGCGTACTTTTGATTCTAGCGTTTGTACACGGGCCACTTCGTCTACGGACCCTAACGTGCTAAGGGAGCCTCTAATTTTTAACTAAATTACTATTTCTCTAGAATTAGCTAATAGAACTTCTAAACTTTAACTAGAGTCTTAAAGTAGATATAAAAGGCTAGAATTAAATTTATAAAATTTATTATTAGATTATTATTAAGATATAAAGGTTTACATTTTCTAGATTTTGGTGTGTTTTTCGCTGCGCAGCTTACTGGGGTGCGTAGGTCACTAGTGGAACACGTTAGCTATTGTGGCTTTGTCATCTTAGCAGTGATCTAAATTAAGATTATAGATATGCTGATAAGATAAACCTACTAGCGGTGTGGAAAACAGGCTTGCTCCAAACCTCGCACGACACCTTGTACGACACCTCACTCCCCAAGCTTTCATTCATTTTACAGCCCTTTAAACTTTAAATGCTTCCTATCATTTCCAACAAAAAATGGCTTTTCGCATTATGCCGAAGAATTTTCTAGTGCTGGTATGACATGATTCATTTTTGGCGCAGTCATTGTGGTGGCGTCGACGCTTGTGCTGGGATCTGCAGTAGTCAAGATAACCTTGTGCAGACTACACACCAGGGCTATCAAGAAGAACCTGAGCTTATTTAGAGGTGTATTGGCTCCAATACCAAGATCTGACATGCTAAAATGCTCTCGTCCAATCATCTTGGCCCTCCGCATCTCACCAACCTCGCTAAAGTCCTGCAGCTGCGTGGTTTTTGGGCAAATCGCTCATAGACACATGAAAATACCGCGTATGCAGACTGAACACTATCAAGCTAGGATCTTCCCTCGGCCATGATACTGTCTATGGTGTTCTTCATCGTGGTACCATGACTTCGCCATCCTCCTGACCGCTCTTATTTCGGGTCGATTAAGTTTTCCTGCGGTCGGCCTTCACGTACTGAGTTGGATATATATATGCCTTCTTGAAATTCTATGAATCCTTGCTCTTTCCTTTATTACTATCACAACCAATTCTCACTTGCCAATTTGCTTTACTCACTTTCCAGGTCAACAACTGCCTACTAGTGTATCATCCAATAATATCTACTCTTCGCTTGCCATTTCACTGAATTAAAATGCCTTGCCTTCCGTTTACGAGTACCCCCTCCCCTCCTTCTAATGCTCCCAAATCACACCCATCTATCATGCTCCATGCCCCTCCAGGTAATATCCATATCGCCAAGAAACTCCTGTCCATTTTAATCTTGAAATAGAAGACTCGTCATCTTCATCTTCCCTCCTTTCCCAGTCTACAAGCCAAACATCATCAGCCTACCGCAACCGCTACGCGGCATACCTCGCAGCTACCTTCAATATCAGCCTCGAAGCAGCCATGTCTGACATGGATCATCAACTAGCTCCTCGTCGCGCCTCAGAAATTTCCGAAGCAGACGTTTATCGAAGCTGACCCGCAAAGAATGGCTGAGGCGCTGTTTAAATTAGGTGTCTTGGTTGCTGGCCTAGCAGACATTGATTTGTTTTCGGAGGAATAGAGAGTGAAGGAGAGCGCTGGAGTGGCATGGGAGGGAATCTAGACGATGGAAATTTTGATGTCCCTTTTAGATAAGATTTGAACCTTTTGAAGCAATTCATTAACTAATTCGTTTTTTCTGACCTGCTCCCTTGCTTTGGATATTAGTTTGCAACCCAAATTCCTTCTATACAGAGGCCATATTTGTGAAAATATTTCGATTCCCTGGAATGAGCTGGTATTATTTCTCACGATCGACTCTCCAGGATGGTGCCATGATTTACAGAGCATTCTGAATGGCTATGAAAGCAGTGCTTTCATCAAACCGGACCCTTATCGACGGTTGTTTGGTTTGATTGATTTGGTCCAATCGAGGTTTGTTTAATATAGATCAAACCAATTAAACAAACTAATTGGACCAAATCAATCGTCTATTGGTTTAATAAATTGCTAGAACAGCCTTCCTGCCCTTATTATAAGCTAGTTACCTTAGGAACTAATCTCTTAGTGGAAATAAAGCTCTGGCAGGATGGTAGAGAGCCAATAGCCATAGATATCAGAGGTGTTAAAATCCTTCAAGCCTCGTGCCAGTGCTAGGTAGAAGGCGCCCGTTGCTAGGTGGGAGGCGCCCATTGCTAGGTGGGAGGCGCCCGTTGCTAGGTGGGAGGCGCCCGTTGCTAGGTGGGAGGCGCCCGTTGCTAGGTGGGAGGCGCCCGTTGCTAGGTGGGAGGCGCCCGTTGCTAGGTAGAAGGCGCCTATTACTTGGTGCAGAGGTGCCTGCGCTATATAGCGTGGATATTATTATAATCAAACCAATTAATAATAATTAATAATAATAATTATATTATTAATAAAACTTTATTGGATTAATAGGAGCACTACACGAAGGTTTATAGCTATAGGCTTGCAGCTAGAGTAATATAAACAATTAATTGTCAAACTAGATTAATCGAGTTTGGTTTGATTGATAGTTATTAAACCAAATAAACTCAGTTTAATATCAATCAAACGTCTGATAAGATGGTTTGAACCGTTTGGGTTTGGTTTGATGAAAGCACTGTATGAAAGGTGGTTTAGGATATGAAGAAGTTGGGAAGTAATATTGACTCTATGAACGTGAATTGGTGTAAATACATGCCGGATTTCTTCCTACATTTCGTAGCTGAGAACCCCCGTGGGTTTGTGAAAGCTTCTTCAAGCCAACAGAGCAAAAATAAAAGGGCGGTGCTATTTAGACGCCCCCTTTTTAATAGGTAGACACCCCCGCAATTCAGGTTTGGCGCCTGCCTCAATAGGTTAAAGTATCACGTGCGTTTGACTTATCAAAAAGAGGGTGTCCGAAGAGCACCGTCCAAAATAAAATTCTAACCGTCCAAGAACACCGGGCTAACCAATTTGGGTAGCATATACCTAAATAGATAAGCGGTTGAGCACCCCGTAAGCGCAGCCGAGGTTCCACTGTACCAGTTTTGTTATTGCTGCTACGGTGGGTTTAAAATTTTCTTCGTACTTTCATTCTTGATCCAAATTTCTCCCAAATTTCAAGTACGCCCATGTTTTGACGGAATCAGGGGTAGTTACATTATCTTCGAAGGTAACACCTACAGAGACAGAACATGGCAATGGCCTTTCGAAGCCCACCTAGGCCTGTTCCAATGCCAGTGTCGGGTGCTGACCTGATATCTATCTACGAGATTCAGTACAAGGACGCCCTCGAAGCGGGCAAGATAACGCCTCTAACAATTCCCTACCACTTCCTAAACTTCTTTATCCTGGTTGTGTATATCGTCCTGTCACCCTACGAAACAACGCAGAGATTACAGTTCCCTGTTCTTGGATTCATTGTCTGGCATTCAACTTCAATGTTGCTAAGTACTCGGACGCTAAACCACCCGTACGGCTCCATCATCGGCCTCTATTCCATCTGGTGTATCTACTGGTCCGCAACACTCATAATCTTCAACGACACTAAGAGAGATTTAAAAGGTTAGTGTATGGCCCAAATCAGACTTTGGTATGGCAGCATATGCCGACCTCCTTTAAAGACCGTATAGGCTGGGCCGTTGACCTGGCCACCACGCTGCGGGGCATCAACTGGTCCTTCCACTTCAGAGACAAATCGAAAATCCCCAAGCCACTCTCCAATCTCCGGCAAACACGTTCGACAAGCTTCTGCGGATGTCTGCTGCGCTTTCTACTTTCCTGCGCCTGTATTGACGTCCTTAAGCTCATAATGATGACGGATCCGTACTTCTGGGGCTACGCCCGAGCAGCAGCACCTTCCCACCTCCCGCCCTTCTTTCACCACCCGGCGATTCTTTCCGCATACCGCTCCGTTATAACAACGGCTGACATCAAAGTAGCACTGCACTATCAATGCGACCTCAACACCCTGATATCTACACAGCTGCTCGGTCCGGAAATTCTAGGCCCGGTCGGCGAGGCCTGGATGCATCCCCCGATTTGCGGACCCTTTTCTGCGGTTCTGGAAGACGGGCTGAACGGCTTCTGGGGGCAGTACTGGCACCAGATTTTCCGGATCGCATTTACATCTGCCGGACGCTGGGTAGTGCTGCAACTTGGTCTCGAGCCCGGAGCCCGAGGGGCAAGAACTGTGGTGACGCTGGTAGCGTTTTTAATGAGCAGTGTGTTGCATGCGTCGTCGACTTTGACGCTATGGGGCGAGACTAGGCCGTGGTTGGACGTTCGGTTCTTTCCGCCGCAGCCTGTGGGGATTTGGCTGCAGGGTCTGGTCCAAGGTGCCTTAGGGCAGAGGTACAGAGAGAAGTGGGAAGCAAAATGGACGGTGAACGCTGTGACTTCATTGCTGTGGTTCTGGGCTATGATGCCTTTGTTGGCGGAAGACCTTGCGGCTGGTGGCGTTTGGCTCTCCGAGCCGATACCTGTGAGTCCCTTAAGAGGGCTAGGTTTTGGCACGGGTTTTGGAATGCCAAAGAAGTGGTGGTGCTGGAGAGGTCAATGGTTTAGTTGGAATGAGCATGACTAGTGGAAGCGGGGAATTGCGATGTGAGCGGAAACCCGAACACTCTTAGTCGAAAGCTGAGACTATCGTGAAACATCGCTATTAGTTGGATTAGAACTACAGGTATAAATACAGTATCACTACATGCCTATTAGAGCTGAGTTTCGTCCAAGTGGTTGTGGTAGTGCCATATCAGGTATATAACCACAAGCACGTGAGAAGCACGTGCGCCCAGATTTGCCTGAGGATCGTACTCGCGCTTGACGCTGAGTCGACAATGCCTGGAATTCCATGATAGGATGTTAGGATGAAAAGGTTCAGTTGGTGAAGCCACCCGCGAGGTAACTTAGTATATTTCATTATGTTGTGTATGTCAAGATTGACTTTAAGTAGTTATACATTATATGCTTGCGTGACCAGTTCCTTCTACAATTATAGCCCACGTGATCAGGACTTCCCGAAGCATATAACAGCTTTGGCAGGCCACCCTCCCATATAAACCTCCAATGAATTAAGGCTCCAATTTACAGTGAACTTAGAACGTGGCAAATAAGAAGAAACCCCATGGAAAAGAACGAAATGCGTATGCAAGGAAGGAGAAATCTGGAGTGATCTAACTCATCCACCATCACGCGGGCGAGCTGCACCTAATTTGCTCGAAGATAGATCTCCATATGTTGCATGAGTATCAGATAATTCTGCGCTTTGATGTGCCGTCAAAAAATGAACGAGGCGGCCGGGATGGATCTTCGCAGCAGCCTCAATTGCCTGCCATGGTCCGTCTGCAGCTGTCTCGCTCAGCCATCTCTGCATGGGTAGAAAATTCTGTAGGATCGTACTGCGTTGATATCCCTGTGGGAGAACGGGTAGGATGTGTGGCCGTGTTGAAGGCTCTGTGATAGTGGACGAGTTTCTTTTTTGGCGGTTCAAGGTTGCATGCTGTTCAGGTAGGGTTGCCGCATGTCTTAATCGAGATTCATCCGTAGCCAGGCGAATTATAGACGCGGAGAAAGTCTCCGCTGAAACCGAAAAGGGGGATAGACGTAGGCTGTCACACCATGCTCCCATGTGTGAGAGGCATACGGGTGAGTCTTGCAAGGCCGACGGCGTTCGCGATCTTGATGACATTTTCCAAGTAAGAACGTGTGACCAGGGAGTTCGAATTTACGGTAGAATACAAGCGAGAGGAGGCAATAAAGTGATCGGTTGTATCATAAGCGTTAGGAAGGCAACCGAGCAACCCATCCCGAGGTACCTTTATATAAAAGCAAGAAAGTCTGCGTGAGCCAAAATGAACTTCCAAACACCGTTTTGGGAATAGAGCGCGTTGGATTTCGTAGAAGTAAATCCTAGGTAGTACTCCAGGTAGTAGCAACCCATGACTGTGGCGGGTGTGAAATTCCAAACACTGTTTCAGGGTGCGGTCTCTCCTCCCCATCCACGCAGGGCGGACTCACAATCAGAATTTCCAATTGCCCGATTTGGGGTATGGGATTTCGAGCGCCCATGCCGGAGCGGCGATGGAAATCCGAGAGGCGAGCTCACCGTTGGACTAGACAATCAACGGCGCCCTTCCAAGGTCTCGTCAGGCTGAAATGGTTTGTGAGCCCTTAATAATGATGCTTCGACGACAAAGAAAGGCTGACACGGACAAACATTGTTAGGGTTAGGCGAATTTCCAATTTCTACATTGCGTATAGCTCGTGGCACAAGAGGCAGGATTTCAGGCAGGGAGTACGTATCAGGTGTTCTAGACAGTCAGTTCTAGCTGAAAAGCACATCTTGCTGACATACGTTGTTGCGATCGGTTGCCAGATGTACTTGCCCAAGGCTATGGGCTATACCGAATTTGGTGTCTAGTTAGCGTGGTGTGGAGTCTTGGCTTGTCCTTCGTCAGCCTCACTACCTCCAAGCTCCGCCTTGGCGCCACTACCCCTTGGTTATGTGCGGTCTCTTTCCCCAATCTGGTAATTGTAAATCTGCCTTACTGCATTCCAACGTGCCTAGATGCCTGAAAGCTCACAAGCCCGGTTGACGGACTCATAAGGGAGCCTTGTCCAGCATGCTCGTCAAGACATTCATCCTACGACCGGACATCATTAAAGCTCTTTGCACGAAGTAGCTACAGATCCCTTCGAACTAACGGATCCCTTCGAACTACTGAATTCCTTGAAATATGTCATCACTGCAACAGTTTCGATTTAAGGGACAGGCGGCCCCACGTGCTAAGCCACTTCCTCCAGAGAAGTGGGAAGAGCATGAGGCAGAGCTCCGTGACCTATACCGAAAGATGACGCTCGATGACCTCATGGCCATGATGAAAGTCAGGCACAACTTTACACCGTCGTATGTTCCCTGTATGCGCTCTTTTTAACGTCCGTCTCTCGTTGTTGTCGCTTCTTGGGGGACAACGTTGCTGATTGGTTCAGTCGCCGTCAGTACATCTCTCAATTCGAGAAATGGGGTGTCCACAAGTACAATACTCCGAGCAAGGTTCTCGCCCGCCATGCAACCCCAGCGCAGCCTGCATCAGGTGCTAGAGCGAGTCAACTAGCCGAGGCCAATGAAAATACCCATTTGCTAGTGGACGACATCATGGATGACATACGGCTGGCTGGCGATCCTTTCCAAGATCCCGTTATTCCAACAAGCCCTCCAAAGCGGCCAAAAAGCCTACAGAGCCTGCAGAGTGTGGACGGAAGGCCGAAGGTCCCACTTAAGAAACGCCAGAGATTATTCGAATATAATCCATATGCGGATCTTGGGTTAGCGTTTGATGCTCGGGAGTGGTCCTCGTTAAGTTCTCAGAATGTGACTGCAACTCATCCTGACAGGATATCTCTGGGCGTCGTGGATAACGAACCTAACACGGACATTCATACACCCCGGTTTCGGGCAGCTGACAGCAATCGCCCAAACTCTGGTGATACAAGTGATTTAGACATAGCTATGTCAGCGACGAGCAGCATGAAAAGCTTAGAACTAAATGATAACAAGGACAAGGGCAAGGGCAAGGGTAAGTGGGAGCCCGTTCCCAGCCTATCCAGAGCCCTGTTGGCGGATGAGACCGTCAATCTTGAGCAACTACAATTCACTGGCCAGACATCGCAACAAGAGAGGCGATTTGACTGTAGTCGTACTATCGACACGTTCTCTGAAGCAGAAATTCATGACATGAAGCTGGCTGCAGACTTTCTCTACACGATAGGATTTGACGGAGACGCATTCGCGTTATACGTATTACTGTTAAAGCGATACAACCCGTCTTCGTACCCATCATCACGGATGACGATATCAGCCATGATCAAGTGTGCACGCTCTGCTTACTGGCCTTCTCAGGTTGAAATTGCACAGAGTCACTTGGAACAAAAATTCGAACAGCGAGACGAATCTACCGATGTGGAGCATTTCTTATTTCGAATGCTACTTGCAGATACATACGCTCGTCTTGGAGACCAAGAGTTTGCAAACCTCAATGTTGAACACGTCATGGGATGCGAATTCGCCAACGAACGCCTTCTTCTCCAGTTGCCGAACGAAGACCGATCTCTAGATCTTCTCACTTATCAATACCTCACCTATGGTCTTTCCTACAAAGATAATCTTGTAAGAGACGCTATTGCCCGCGATTGTATACCTCACGACTATCCAGTCTTTGAGGTGAGTCAGTTGGCCTTGCGTTTCTTGCAACAAACACCCGGTCCTTTTGCACTCCAGGGCGGTATTATGGGGAATCCTTGCATTCGCTCTTGCCTGCAGTGGTGCGTTGCCATGTTAGAATCCACAGCCATGATGACGGAATCGTGGGAGAGTGTCCGAGTCAATGACCAGAATTCTCCTTGGACAGAGCATTTCCGATTGTTTTGCTGCCTGTGGGAGTGTTGGCAAAGTCGACGAACGTATCAGGAGAGTTCAGAAGCCTTAATGTGGGCAAGTCAAGCTGAGAAGCTTATGGGGATTTCCGCCGCTGAGCTGCTCGGCACGTTATGTTGGATTATCGTGAGAGCTTCTCCCAAAACGGAGAACTCAGACTCCAATCTCATTCTTCTTCAAGCGCATACTAGGGCAGCATCATTGATGATGCGCTCGGATGAAGAACTTGGGTGCCATTTCCTTGACGAGTTTACCTACTTCGACACCTCTACTCGCATGTCACCGGAACAGAAAGCATTTCGAACCACAGCACGTGAATACGCCCGAAAATTCATTGAAAAGAGCCTAGACATCACCCTTCCAGAAGCGCAAGGCTCCTACGCTGAGCCCAACGAACTGACTGACCTATCGGAGATCCCAAGAATGAACATGTCCGCATCAAGGCAAGATCTCGGCATACTCGCTCCTACGCTCGCTCCTTCGCTCGGCTCTTCCACAGGGCTTTCATCCTTCGAACGGTCATTTCGGACAATGCCGCGCCGTATTCGGCAAAACTGTACACTTATGAGGCATAATCCAGCAATGGCATTACCATCAAGCGCATTCGCTAGAAACTCAAACAGCTATCTCACCTCGATGAGTGAATTGTCTCAGGCAATGGCGAGCTCTTTGAGCTTGGAATCACTCCGGACGGCAGGCACATCGGCGATGGAAAGAGCTTCCACCGTGTCAGGTAGGGTGAGGGAGAGAGTTGCGGAGTTTGAAGGAGGTCCGTTGAGTAATGCACACCATGCAATGCAGAGGATCATTAATGTGTGACCACAATTACTCTTTATCAAAAGTTGAGGCCGTTTATAACAACCTTAGTGATAAAAGAAGGTACGCATACAATTATCGGGGATCTATATGCCTCTAAGAGCTGAGTCTCTTACAGTACTTATTAATTAGAAGCACGTGGGAATCATGTCGGCCTAAATTCATTTAAGGGCATCCTTGGCTTAAACTTGACACTCTAGGGCCAAGTTACGATATTTCCGCATTATACTTGATAAAAACCTAATAAGTGTTAAATGGAGGAATATGGAATACTTTCCCGTGAGGCTGTGTATTTGAACCACCCCCGCTTACACATGATGTGTCAAAACTTGCTTTTCTTAGCCTTCTCTTAGACTCTACCATTGGCTTAAGCTCTAGGATTACATAGTTGTTGTCCTGATAGTGGAGATTCTTTTGGTATTAATACGTACACCCGCCTCACCAAACTGGTCTCGAGCCAGTCCGACCTGCTTTGCTACGACGGGTACGGAGGACGACGGAGGCCGGAATTAAAGACATCAAACAGAGAATTTCCCTCGTGTGTGAGGAACAAGACCAAGCTGCTCACAAGCTCATAGTTAGAAAAAGCGTACACAATGGCGCCTCGAAACACTCTCAGGATTCTAATAGTGTCGACGAGCCGCCACTAGATCCGGCACGCGCTCTCGCGGCTCTCCTGCTTTGCTTTCCGCTCGCCGCCTCTGCCGCCTCTGCCGCCTCTCTCTAGCAGGTCACGGGCTTTGGGACCAACCCCACATCTATCTCCTCGACAAACGCGTACACGGGAACCAGTACGCGACGCTAGCGAACACATACAGTTACATAGCCATCTACCCGGACTCGCCCAACACGTCGGACAAGTGCTGGGACGCCAGCTCGGCCCAGTCCGCTGCCGCACAACGGCGGCGGCGACGCCCAGGGCATCGTGTCGGTGGTGAAGTACGCGCCGCCGAAGTACAACGGGGACGCAGGCCGCGTCTTCGTCACTGGCACCTCCTCCAGCGCCATGATGACGACCGTGCTGTACGGGTCGTACCCGGACGTCTTCGCGGCTAGTGCAGGCTTTGCGGGCTTTGCGGGTGTCGCGTTCGGCTGCTTCGCCGGCAATAGGTACGGCGTGTGGAGCGACGCGTGCGCGAAGGAGAACGCTGTCAAGACGGGTGCTGAGTGGGCGGCGCTGGTGACGGCCGCGTACCCGGGCTACTCGGGCTTTGGGCCCAAGATGCAGGTGCTCCACGGCACCGCGGACACGACGCTGTATCCGCAGAACCTGCAGGAGAAGATCAAGCAGTGGACGGCCGTGCTGGAGCTCAGCGCGACGGCGAGCAACACGACGAGCAATACGCCGGTAGGTGGACGCGGTATCGGTATGGGTTTACTTTTGAGGTGCACTCGGCACAGAGCGTCACGCATAGTATCCCGATTCAAGAGAGCACGGGATGGCGTGATTTGGCCTGACGTGCACGAGCGAAAGCTGCTATTCGAGGTCAAATAGCGGGAGTAGTGGGAGTACGGGAGCTCAAGGGGTTCGGCAACGACGGCACTGACGACGGTTGTTATGGCAGCGGCGGGATCGACGGCGACAGCAGGGTCAGGGGGCACAACCGGCGCAGCACTTTATGGGCAGTGGCGAGTTGAATTTGATATCCTGAGCTAAGAAGTGTGCTGGTATTTTGTAGCGGCGGTATTGGATGGACTGGAGCGACGACTTGTGTGGAGGGCACCTGTAAGGTCCTCAGTGACTACTATTCGCAGATAAGCAACCAGGGCTTTCTAGCCTTTTTCATGGGAGCACGAGCTAACTAAGAATCATTTTCAAACAATGCACTTAAGAGACATTAGGAGTAATTCTAAAATAACGTCCAATCTCATGCCTCCCCCCAATACCATATCATTTCTCATATCACAATAAAAGTACATGTACAAGCCAACAGCGCCCTTTCCGAACTCCCAACCCCAACCCAACCCGCTCAAAAGAACACCTACGAAAGCACTCCATGGAAAAACCTCCTCTCACCCTTACCTCCATATATGCAAACAGGTCACAATCGCCGCCAGCGTCCCCGGCAACCCAATCCCAATCCCACACCCCAACGCAATCTTCTGATCCAGTGTGAGCCCCCCTCCCGTCCCCGTCCCCGTCCCCGTCGGGATAGGCGCCGCACTAGTCCGCGTCGCCCCATCCACTGTCGAACTACTCGGCGCCTCCACCGTACTCGTGACGAACCCGCTCGACGTCGGCGCTAACGTCGACGATGCCACCGCACCATTGCCAGCAGCGACGAACTGGGCTTTGGACATGGCGAACGAGGCCTCGGAGGCAGCGCAGTCGGCGAGGAAGACGTCGGCGGAGGCGGCGAGGCCCGCGGCGTTGCAGCTGAGCCCGATGCAGTGCGCGATGGTGTTCAGGTAGGGGATGTTGGCGCAGATGCAGCTGTCGTCGGTCTGGAGGCAGCTGGTGGGGTAGACGTCGTAGGCGCAGGTCTGGGCGCAGACGGGGAAGTGGTAGAC
Source organism: Cenococcum geophilum 1.58 (assembly GCF_001692895.1). NCBI lineage: Eukaryota > Fungi > Ascomycota > Dothideomycetes > Gloniales > Gloniaceae > Cenococcum > Cenococcum geophilum. The sequence continues at coordinate 822,659 of NW_027137608.1, forward strand.
GTTTAGGTTTTGGGCGAGGGCGAGGGGGAGGAGGAGGAGGAGGTGGAGGTGGTAATAGTGGTGGTGGAGGAGAGGGAGAAGGAGGGTGGAGGGGAGGAAGGTGGAGGAGTTGCGGCGGGGAGGCATCGCGGGAGCGGTGGAGCGGCGGAGAGGACTGCGGGGGTTCGTGGTATCGTGGTTCTTGTTGTGATAGTCCTTGTCGCTGTGGCCCTCGTCGAGGACGGCACTCTCTTGATGAGCATAGTACTGGGGCCTGCGACGTGACGCTCCTATAAAGACCGCCTGGAGCCTCCGGGGCTGATTGCGGACGTTTCTACAGCTCAGCCCGGTTGCGTTTTTGGGGCTCAGCCATGCCATGGTGGCCGCTTACCGACAAACTCAAGAAATAGAGTTGCTTTGAGCGCCACGGCGTTTCTCGGTACTGCTTTCACTGGCCCGAACCTCGTTACGTTGTGCATGGTGGAGTTTTGAAGCCAGGCTGTGAGTTTCTTGGCACCCCTTTTCTAATCAAGACGTCAGCCACTTTTGGCTTGACGAGGCAGCAGTTCAGGAAGCGCAGAGATTGGTTAGTATCTATGATTCGGTACTGGCAATTGGGCAGTGTCTGAAGTGGAGAGCCTAGGGGTGGAAGGCGTTGACGGTAATAGCCCCTGACTAACAGCAAATAGCGGTAAAGTTATTTAAGAAACTGGGAATTTAAGGGAAGTGACGATCCGGCTGCCTCTCCGAAATCCAAACTAATCGCAACAAGCATAACACAATTTTGAAAATTAAGTCACCTTGAGTTTATCGACCCCAGTACGAAGCACTTCTTCCATTTCGGGTTCAGATATACATGCACCTCCCTCGCGAGGCTGAGCCGAGTGTGTCCCGAACGGTGAGTAGACCTTATTCCTTTTTCCAGTTACCAATCCTAGCCACGCCTTCCAACCCAGCCCTCATCTCCGCGTCTTGCCGGGTCAGGACACGGATTTTGCCACTTGCAATACCAAAGCGACGTTTCAAAGCCTTCCAGGACTCCACTAGCGCTACATATATGAGCACGCAGCTAACAACGATGCCCCATTCCCATGTAATGCTCGAGTGTTTGAAGACCTGTCGGTTTACCACTGGGATATAAACGACAGGAAAGGTGATAGCGAAGCCAGCCACTACCGCCCAGAATAGGAAGCGATTGCGCCACACAGTGGGGAAGATTGAGGAAGGTCCAGAATGCTTTGATGTAGGATCGAGATTAAAGAGCGACCGAGAGAAATGCTTCACTTCCCAGGCTGTCGCGAGGAGAAGGAAGGACAGAGTTGAATACGTGGTCGACCGGGCCCGGAAAACTATGTCGCAGCTTGGATTCCAACCCTCGTTGCAGCCAGATCCAAGATCTCCGTTGCCCAAGCCGTATGCGATGGAGGCGAATGCGACGAGACATAGAGAACCCATGAAGATTCCATAAATGAATTTGTCGGTGATGAGTTCGCGGGTAAACACGCCAACGCGGAGGTCGTGCGGTGGGCGGAACATGATGTCCGCCTGAGGTTCTTCCAGTCCGAGGCCGAGCGCTAGAAATGATGAGGTTATCAGGTTGACCCAGAGAATCTCGAGTGGAGAGAGAGGGAAGACGGAATGGTTGTCATCGTCTTTGAAAGCCAGAGCAATCAAGAGAAGGATGACTTGAGCGATATTGGAAATAAGAAGATGCATTAAGAACTATGTTACTGTTAGCAGGTCTAGTAGCACATTAGTGACTAGCTTTGGTGAGGAAAGTCACAGGACAATAAATGGTAGTACAATATTACGTATGGAAGATATTGGCTTACCTTCTGGATATTGTCAAACAATCGTCTTCCTTCCTCGACAGCTTTCACGATAGACGCGAAATTGTCGTCCGTAAGGACCATATCGGCGGCTTCTTTGGCCACATCACTTCCATTCAAACCCATTGCAATACCGACATCAGCGTGCTTTAACGCAGGTGAATCGTTCACACCATCGCCTGTCATGACGCAAAATGCTTTCTTTCTATGCATGGCTTCGACAACCCTAACTTTCGTTGTGGGGCTACACCGGGCTAGCACCAAGGGGAGGGTATCAATGGCGTCAACATCCGCATCTGATAATTTATCGAATTCTTCAGCGGACATAATTGCCATCCCTCGACTGGCATTTGCTGCAGTTGTATTGAGGATGCCGACTTGGCGCGCTATGGTAGTTGCAGTTCGGATATGATCTCCAGTAAGCATATGCACTGTGATCCCGGCAAGCTGACAACGACGGACAGCCTCAGTTGTTTCAAGGCGAGGTGGATCGTACAAGCCTACAAGTCCAGCGAATTGAAGGTTTCGCTCAACAAGATGGCGTTCTGATAAGTCCTCTTCAGCAGAAATGGCTTTATGGGCCACGCAAAGCACTCGGAGTCCTTCACCGGCCATATTTTCTGCGATGGAGCAAATCTGGTCTCTCTCTTGATCGGAGTTCGACAATAATGGAAGGACAACCTCTGTAGCTCCTTTCATGAACACTTCAACAATACCAGTCCTGGCATTCCGGTAAATAACTGTCATCCTCTTCTTAGCCGAATTGAATGGAAATTCAGCCTCCTGTTGCATATCTCCACTTTCGAGCAACATGGACTTTCCCATATTAAATCGCAGTGCCAGCACATGAAGAGCAATTTCCGTAGGTTCTCCAACAGCTGTCCATTCTTCTGGGGAGTTCGTAGAAGATGACACAGACTTGTCATGGGTTCTATACACTGAGGAGAGATTACAGAAAGCAATCGCCCTCATGAATGTGGCTACCGCTAGCGGATGGTCATCCCTGCCACTCTCGATATAGTCGTCATTGAGTTTGAGGTGACCACTGGCCGGATCAAATGGGTTTGTCGTTTCATGAACTGTAAGGTTACCGATTCCAGGGATCCACGCTTTGTGGGCAATCATTTTCCCTTGGGTAAGGGTTCCAGTTTTATCAGAGCAGATGTTGGTAACTCCGCCTACTGCCTCTAGAGCTTGCATCTTTCTTACAATAACATTTCCTTTGCTCATTTCTTTGGTTCCCATCGCAACAGTGATAGTCAGGACGGCAATGAGGGATTCGGGGATCACCGCCACGGCCACACATATACCGTAAATAAGGACTTCACCGCTTACATTCCATTTGTTGGTAGAGAAAACGATGATGGCCAGTAGGATCGCCAGGCTGAAAAGGAGAAGAGCGAATTTGCTTAGCTTGACTTGGAGAGGTGTACCCACTAGACCGAGGATGTTTTTGATACTATTTTGGAATGATTTCAAAGCTCGAAGGAGCTTGTTCGAGCTCTCAGATTCAGTGGAATTTTGGCGAAGTAGCCCGGCAATCTTTCCTACTTCCGTTCGCATTCCGGTGGATATAACTATACCCGTTGCTCTTCCTGCCGTCATGGTACTAGCTGAGAAGGCCATGTTTGAGCGATCACCTAATGGTAGGGACTTTTCAGCAAATGTAATGAACGGATTTTTGGAGGCCGGCATGGATTCGCCGGTAAGCAGAGCCTCGTCGGTCGATGCATTCATTCCATCAATAAGCCTCAAATCTGCAGGCACGACATCCCCAACTGCAAGTTGAACAACATCACCAACGACAAGCATCTCTGCTTTAATGGTGATTATTTTGCCTTTGCGGATAACTTTTGACGTGGGTGCAGAAAGCGCGTAGAGAGACATTATTGTCTTCTCAGCATGGCAGTCTTGTAGGAACCTGGAAATCATTCATCAGCGCGTGCGATTCAAGATTCCACAATTACACCATACCCTACAACTACATTTAGGAGGATTACCGCAGTAATGACACCACCTTCAATATAGTCGTTGATTCCAAAAGACAAGCCCATTGTCATAGCGAGTACCTGTTCAATGGGTAAGCATGTCCGCACTTTCTTATTTTGTACTAACCCGCAACCATGAAAGTACATGGCACGTACCAATGTGAGGCTATTCGACACCTGCCTTAACAGAATTTTCCACAAGGATAACCCTTCAGCTCCCTCAACCTTGTTAGGTCCATTTTGCTGAAGGCGAGACTCTGCTTCAATGTTACTGAGCCCATCTCTGTCGCGGAATTAGCTGAAGGAAAAAAAAATACAAGTTGCGTGGGAACGTACCGTGGATCAACACCTAGCACTTGGGCAACTTGAGAACCAGTGAGCGTATGAGCAGTCTTGTATAATTCAGGCCAATTCTCATAACAAATATTGGTAGTAATATCAGGGTTGGTTGATAGTGTATCGATTTGGAAGGGCAACGGAAGTGCTTCTCGAAGTGAGAGGTTCTCTTTATTGCTTACGCCAGAGGTCCGTACGGAGACCTCAGCTGGTGTTTGGGGTGCCGGCAGAGCCGGAACAATACTATATTTCCCGGAACCACATATGGGATGCTCGGATGGCTCCTCGACAGAAGGCTTGGGGTTCTCTTCACCCATTCAAGAGGAGTAATGAACGGCAGGGTGAAAAGTGCGATAACGCAAAAGAGGAAAAGATATATGCAGAGGTAAGGCGATAGGCGCTTTTCAATGTTTTGGGGGCGGGGTAACATGGCAGCTAAGGGATAAGTGGTTGGTTGTTCCAAGACTGACAGCTGTTTCCCCAACTCTTGGTATGACCGAGTGTACCTTGGCTTTGTCATTGACTCTCATCTCGCTCGGCCGGGTGGAGCATGAACCCAAGCTCAACCCCGCTGCCGAGACTTTGGGGTGGAAATAATTCTTTAGGAGCTTGCATGGCTGACTTGGATCAGGGAGTGTCGTGACAGTAGAGTGGAGGGGAAAGTTGACGCAAATGCCCAGCACCCCATGCAATTCCGCCAGTCTGGTAGTTTGGCGAGTACGCGTCTCGTAGTCTCTAACTTGGATTTCATCATGGCTTGCAAGAGATCAGAAACTGATGGCAAAATACTACTGAACGTGGAGTAAACGGTCAAGTCTGAGTTGCAAGCGGAACGTGGTCGGCCCGTTTGAGGGACGAACGTGGACAGGGTTAGCACCACAGCAGGGTAGTATTTGCTAGGCCGATATGAACTTCGCTCTGGCTGAGCCCCCATTTAAACATTAAACAGCCTATCCATGCACTTCGTGGCTAGTGATAGCCAGGGTAAATTACCTCTACAAAGCTACAGCTGAATGGAGCAACAAATCCAAAAGCCTTAAAATATGTACCTGCCACGCTCGAAAAGCCCCTTGCACTCTACGAAATGCACGAACATGCCGTATACATCTCTGCCACTTACATATCATAGACCTAATGAACGTACCAAAGCACCGGTTCCTTACTACAACCCTTCCCATCATATTCATGCTCCGATCAATGTGGGCGAGGTCGAGGTCGGAGTAGCGGGTTTTGCAGGAGGGCAGGTTAGAGGTGGGGTGAGAGGGGAGTTGGGCGAGGGAGGGGTAGTTGATTTAGGTTAGGAGGGTAGTGGAGTTGGTGGATTTTTTTGCGAGGTGGGGGTGGGAGGTCATGAAAGGGAGTGAGTGAGAAGTAGGGGAGGATGGAATTTAAGTGTGTGGGTTCGTAAGGGGGGGATGTGTAAATATTTAGAGTTTTATGTTTAGAGAGATGCAAAAAGGATGACGGCTAAGATTTATGAAGGTGCTCGCTGGATTTCATGTCCAAGAATCAAAAATGGTAAGAAAGAGATCTTTGACTGTTATATCGTGTTCGTGGGTAGGATTTAGCATGCGGTTTGACGGAAAGCTAGAAATGAAGCATGAAACTTCGTCTTTAAACAGCTGATCCCTAAAGTAATACACTGTTCTATAGTTTACTCTTACCAACGTCCCACACCTCAGCGCCAGGGATGTTAGTATTCTTTCCTACTGTACTACTTGCGCTTGCAGGGACTTGGCCCTCCTCAACAACCAGCGAGGTTGACTTTTGGAGAGTCTCAATTGCTTCCCGTTCGATACGAGAAATGAGCTCAGCACATGACGGGACGTCGTGGATGAGACCAATAACTTGCCCTGCTGTCCACACCTAAGAAGGATATTAGCTTTGACTTCTACTCTGCTCTCGAAAGGATTGGTAGTTTGGACGATACCCCATGGGAATCGAAGGAGCATAACACCAAAGCGAAAGAAACAAACTTACTCCAAAATCCTTGTCACCATTCAAGAACACCTGCCGACCCCTCTTCCCGCTCACATACGGCGCCACCTCCTCAAACTTACCCGTCGTGCTCTCCTTCTCAACCTTCACCGCCTCTTTCGCGACCTTATTCGCAAACAGCCGCGATGTGTTCCGCCACCGTCTAAGAACAAGCTCCGTATCCGTCTCCTGCGCCCGCACAATCGCCTCCTTAATCTTCTGATGAATCGGCGCCTCGACCGTGCACATAAACCTCGTCCCCATATTAATGCCCTCAGCGCCCAGACTCAGCGCTGCCGCCAGCCCTTGCCCGTCCGCAAAGCCACCCGACGCAATGAACGGCACGTCAAGAGACTGGCGCGCGCGGCTCAGCAGGATGAAGTTGGTGATGTCGCTCTCGCCGACATGGCCGGCGCACTCGAACCCGTCGATGGACAGGAAATCCACGCCGAGCTTAACGGCCGACTGCGCGTGCCGGATGCTAGTGCACTTGTGCAGGATGATGCAGCTGGCGGCTTTCAGCTGCTTGATCACGGGGCCCGGGCTGTTGCCCGCGGTCTCGACGATGTTGATCCCTTCTTCGATTATCACGCGGGCGTAGGCGCCGTAGTCCGGGGGAACGAGCGCGGGGAGGAGGGTCAGGTTCACGCCGAAGGGGTTCTTGGTCATGGTGCGGCAGCGGCGGATCTCTTTTCGCAGGTCTTCGGGGGTGGGTTGGGTCAGGGCGGTTAGCTGGAAGGGGTGGCATTGTTAGTAGGTCTTTCGGAGCTCGGGGGTCGAGGTAGAGGCATACTATTCCCAGTCCTCCAGCGTTGCTAACGGCGCTCGCGAGCTCAGCGTAGCCAACCCATTGCATGCCACCTTGGACAACAGGGACTACGTAGATGATCAGTCTCCTGTAACAGTAAAGCCAGAGGTAGTGTACACACCTTTGATGCCTAGCTTGCGGGTCAGGGCGGTATTGAATGGCATCTTGAAAGACGGTGACGAGATTTCTGAGGTAAAGGATGACAAGCTCTAGACAAAGTAGCGAAAAAGGAGAGCAAGCAACAAGTGCAGTATTAGGAGCTTCGGAACTAGAGCAGTGTAAAAGTACAGAGAATTTATCAGGACGGCTCGGTATTACATGGTTGCGGGAAGGTTGGAGTTCTCCACAGCACGGGGGATACTGAAGCGATCAAGTACCGAGGCAAGTTAATCCGCGGTCCCCTCGTGATGTTGCTAGTGGAGCTCAGCTAGAGCATGAGTAATCAGGTATTCTTGTAGACTCAGTAGAGTAGAGCCATCACATGTATAGAGGATGGTCTATCTAAGATTCGTGTATAAGCGACATGAGACTACTGTATACCTTGTCGTGCTTGTTTATCTTCCAACATGTGAAAAGCGAGGACCAAAATGCCAAGATTTCATATCCGGGGTAAACCTTAGGTAAGCATCTCCTAACATGGTGCACCATAGGATGGTGTCAACCTATAAAATACATCCTATTTGGCTTCGCCAAAAGGACAGGTCTTTTTGGGCCAATTGGGCGTCGACAGATGGCCGTGCTATTTTGAAGCAATATAGTAGAATGTAGTAGAAACATCCAGGGCATACTACATCAATCCTTTAGGGGACCCATCGAGGCCTTCATATAGAAGTTAGTAGCAAGCTAATCGCAAATTGATACGAGGTCAGTTTGTTTAGTCTACGTACGCCTCCGCCAAGACCTTCCCCATCAAAATATCAATCACAAAACGTGAAGCTTTTTATATAGAACTTTGAGGGCTTGATTGCAAGGCTATTTGTATGCTATATACCCAATCATCCATGGAAGTTGTTTCTTCCTTCGCTCTCGTAGACCTTTTGTTGAACGGACGATCAGGAATGAGAACCCTGTCTATTAAATGTGGCTCTAGGGCCTCTGTGTATACATGAGGTTGTTGTATGCAACTGAGACAGGTGGTAAGACTTATGAGGGTAAGCAGCTGAGTGGTGAGATATACGAAAGTAAGTAGCTGAAAATAGTAAGCAAGTCCTATTTGGGTCGACACCTTTTAATACGTGCTGGTAACCCTGAAATACACTCATTTACGTCCTCTAGACTTAACTCGTCCCATACAGTAAGTATACCAGGCAGCTTTTGGAGCGTTCAAAGAGGTGTAGATCTTGTTGTCTTTGTAGATCCGTTGCTTCAAAAAGCTCATTTTGGTGGTGTATTTTGGTAAGGGAGGCCTTTGATTACCCCTTTGGCGACGCTCGGCATTTCGGTATTCGTCGGTAAATTTACGTTTAGCTTTACAGACCATTTGTGTCATTTGTGTCATTTTGATAACCACCATTAGCCAGAACCTTACCTAGTCACCATTACCAGATCGACCTCCCACTTAAAGCATCTACCAACCATTACACAAATAGCCCCCAATAGTGTCTGAGATTTTGTGAAGTTCACTCTTCTAGTACCCGACCTTGCCACTCAATGGCGGCTTGGAGTAGCTGCTATTTTCAATGAGTGGGGGCTGATGCACTACTGTCGATCGGTAGTCCGTGCACCGATGAGTAAGTAAAGAATAAGGACTCTGTCTATTCAACTATAAAGAAAAAGAGCTATTTATACATAAGGTAGGTGTCTAAAATAGGAAAGGGAGGGGGGGTATATAACTAAAACGAGGGTAGTAGTACACCCGGAATAAGAACAAGGATAGGGTAATAGGCTAAATTCAACCTGAATCGACAACTACCCAGCCGTGACTTAATTGGGGCCGACAGCCTCAATGTACCATGTGCCGCATATAGATATAGCGCTAAACTCACCGGAAGGTCCCGATCCTCTGAGTAGATCATCTCTTAAGAGCAGGTATGACCCTTGCTGTCCACATGGCATACGCTAGATGCCGTAATGGTTGTCTTGAGAGTGCCCACACCATACCGGCGACTTCGTGACCAGGACGAAATCGAGCTTGAAGAGACTGCTAGGTAAGTGGTTCGGCATTTTTGACTCTTGCTAACATGATATTCTTCCACAATTGCAAAAAAGAGCGTCTTGCTAACTGAAGACCGACAGACAAAGGGCATCCTCCGCGTTCGACTTCGATTCCATCCTCGCGAGGGTAAAAGCGGGACCATCAGTGAACCCGCCACCTGGAGTGCCTACATCTCGTCCAACGTCGATAGGTAGGCAACGCACTGTCCGGCAACGGTTCTTCTCAGGCTGGCGTTGCGGTGCCGCCGCGGCTTCAGCTACAGCGTCCGCTGTCTGCTTATTCAATATCATAATTACAATATGGGTGTGGAAAACCCCAGAACATCGCGTCGAAGGAGGCATAGGAACATTGTACGAAGGCAGCTGCCAGAAAACAAAATCAGCAGATCGATGGGTGCACCTTGCTATCAACACTTTAAGTACAATCTTACTCGCGTCGAGCAATTACTGTATGCAAATTCTGAGCTCGCCAAACCGCGATGAGCTGGTAAATGCACACGCGAAGCGATATTGGCTGCACATCGGCGTTCCAAATATTCGTAATCTCTTGCGAATAGGCAGGGACAGAAGTAGTCTTTGGCTTTTGCTGTTCCTTAGCTCTGTACCGCTCCACCTACTGTAGGAAGTTCTATCAAAGATCCACGACGGTGGGTATTGAAGCGAGTAGAACCAGCCTTACTTACACTTCTCCAGGTTTAACTCGGCAGTATTTCCTACTTTACAGGCCAACCAATACTCTATTCTCCCAGCAACTGATGATTTTCTCCGTGGGTCAGCATGGAATACGTCTGGTCTCATCGACGTGCCGAGCAGAACCTCCAATGCAATTATCAGAACTGCGGAGGAATTCAGAATAAGCTTCAACAAGCCTTTTGCGTACAGGAACATGAGTACGACAGATTGTTTCAACGCCTTTTCCAACCAATACATTTCCGAAAGAGGAAACGCCTTACTAATTCAGGATGAGGTTGTTGCTTGGCGCTCCCCACTAGAATGGAGGCCTATCTGGGCAAACGGTACCAGAAATTACACCTGGGTGCGTATGAATGCGTCAATTGGCGCCAACACAGCCTGGCTAAACGTAGACGACAACCTTCCGTTCACCAGTTCACCTTCAGACTACCCCTCAAACGGCTGGCGGTGTCCTTCACGCAGCCTGACGAACTGCACGACTAGCAATGCATTAGAGGTACCTTCTCCAGATAACTGGGCTCCCTACGGTAGCCCAGTAAAATACTGTCTTGTAAAAGATATCGATGAGCACTGTCAACTACAGTTCAGTTTTGGCATCGCGATCGCGGTTATCATCTGCAACACTATTAAAGCCACCTGCATGGGATTGACATTATGGAAGCATCGAAAGCCCAACATAGTTACTCTCGGAGATGCCATAGCATCCTTCTTAGACGATCCAGACCCCGAGACCGAAGGACGATGCCTCCATTCCAAAGAGCTCTTCCAAGCGGAGTGGAGATGGGAACGCCATCAGGACCGGGACGAGATCACGATCGACCCGGAGGCATTCTTACCTCAGCGCGAATGGTGGGCCAAAGCATCCAGCAAAAGACGCTGGTTCGCGACCTATACACTGTAAGCCCATCCTTCCATCCCCAGGTCCAACGGCAAGCGTCCTCCTAACCAGCACAGATACATAATCGTCCTCATCATTGCCAGCGTCTCCATCCAAAGAACCCTTCAGGGTATTCCTACAGACCCCAAAGCGCTCTGGGCAACCGGCTTCGGCACCATCAACGGCAATAACCTGCTCTCACTCAGTACATCGCTCCTGGGCGGCGTGGTCCTCGCCAATACCCCGCAAGTGCTGCTCTCGTACCTCTATCTCTGCTTCAACGCCCTCTACACCTGTATGCTCGTCGCTAGTGAATGGGCCGAGTACTTCTACCACCGCAAACCCCTCCGCGTCACCTCCCCAACAGGCCAGCAGCGCAGCAGCTACTGGCTGCAACTGCCGTTCACGTACGCCATCCCGCTAACCGTCGCCTCCGGGCTGCTGCACTGGCTCGCGTCGCAGAGCATCTTCATGGTGCAGATCAAGGTCATTAACGAAGCCGGGGATGTTGATCCGGACCTCTCCATCTCGACCTGTGGGTACTCGCCCGTGGCCATCATTCTGACGACTATCGTTGGGAGTTGCATTGTGTTGGGCGGCGTCGCGACTGCGCTGAGGAAGTTCCCAGCCGGAATGCCGCTCGCGAGTAGTTGCAGCGCCGCGATATCCGCTGCGTGCCATCCGCCGAGCGAAGATATTGATGCTGCGGTGTTGCCCGTGCAATGGGGTGCCGTTGGCGTAGTGGGGAAAGGGAAGGTGGGGCATTGTACGTTTACTAGTATGAGGGTCACCGAGCCGGTGCCAGGGAAGCTGTATGCATGAGAATTATAAATCCTTCTATGCTGACGTTTTTCACGTGTGGTGACTCTGGCCCTTTACCAGTGTCCTGACTGAACATATATTTTCCCCTCCGAACTGATCCATTACAATAACCCTACTCACTTCGCAATTAGAAAATTTGGTATCAGATACGCTCTTCGAACAACTACGCAATCCCAACTCCAAAACCCCTTCGACGCCAAAACAAAAGTCTGAAATCCTTCTCATCCCAAAAATTGCCAACCCCCCCTGGTCTTCCCCCTCTACTGATACGGATTCTTTCCCAACTTAACAACCCCCTGCGCTCTCCCCACCCTATAATCCCTCCCCTTCCACCAATGCACGAACAAGCTCGGAATCGCAATATCAAAAACAACCCCGACACCACCCCAGCGCGTAATAGGCATAAGCTGCGTATCCGTTTGATTCTGCACGAAGCGCATATCACGCAGCTCCGCAATCCTGCGCCCCAGCTCCACCCTCGACAGTGACACACCCTCGTCACGCGGCGGCGCCGGCGAGAGCGGCTGTTCCGGAGTGGGTAGAGGCAGCGGGGCGGGCGTCTGCAGCTGCAGCTGCAGCCCGTACTCATACGCGAGCAAGTCATTGCGCAGGTTGTGCATGAGGACCGGGACCGCGTCGTAGACGTCAAGGACGCAGTTCTTCGAGTAGCTCGCGCAGTCGCCGACCGCGTACATGCGCTCGCCGACGCCGGGCCCGTACACGCGCAGGTCCTCCGGGTCCGCGACGACGTACCCCGCCTCGTCCAGCATCGCGGCCGGCAGGTAGCTCGTGTTGGGGTACACGCCCGTGGCGGCGATGAGCACGTCGGCCGTGATGGTCATGTCGTTGTTCAGGTGGCAGTTTGTGCTGCCGTCGGGGTTCTCGCTCGACCCGACTTGCCGGATGCTGTGCACGACGTGCACGCCGAGGTTTTTCAGCTTTTTGGACGCTTTGTGCCCGATGCTTGGGGGGTGTTTGGGGAGGAGGCGCTCCGAGCCGGAGAGGATGGTTATGGTTTTATGCGTGCGGGGAGCGGGCGTAGAAGGCGTGATTTCGACAGTCAGTAAAGCGGTTGTGTCGGAGGCTCGCGATTTACGCGTCAGGCACAAGAGACTGTGACGAACGCCGGATCTTTTGGATTCAGATGGAGGCTTTCCTTGGGCTGGTTTGCGATTGAAGGGCCACCGAGACCGGCGGTTGAAGTAAGTTGCGAGTTGACCGGCGGTTTCGACGCTAGATGGACCGCCGCCGACGATGAGTACGCTCCGCGCGGTCTCGAGACGCGTATGGAAACTGCGCAGTTCGGCGATTGTCTTCTCGTACGCGCCATGGAGTGAGTAGAGTGGTGAATAAGCGGAACTGCCAGTGGCAAGTATAAGAGCGTGATATGGAAGAGTCTGGAGAGTGCTATCTCGGGAAGCAGTTGAGGAGCGGTAATCAGTAGCCTGCGTACGAACACGAGTTTGGATGCCGGCACTGCGCGAGATATCGCTGGAACCCGCAGAATAACGCTGGGTAGTCGCTTCGGAGGCGAGCACAACTGCTACGGTTCGCGCACTGGTATCGATCGCTGTTGCTGCCCCTTGCATGTACGTGAATTCATTAAAGGGATGTCGGCTGAATCCCGGCTCAATGGGAACAAATGCAGATTCAACTGGTATCAACCCTGCTGATACCAGTGCCCTCGGTGCGCAAATATTCCAATATAGGTGAGTTGATGGACTCACAAGGACGACTCGATATCTGGGTGCGCTTTCGAAGGTGCGGAGTTGTTGAATAACATGGTCTAGGAAGTGGTGCGCTGCGGACAACCCAGCGAAAGAGCCGCCTAGTACAACGATATTCAGCGGTTCTCGCGACATTGCGGCGGAATGGGACTTTAAAAAAGCCTCTCAGACAGCGATATAACGGAGGGAGTGAAGTTGAAGTCAGTCTACCTTGTGGCCAGAGGTGTGCTATGCCGACGGAACAAGGAAAGTTGGAGAATTTGGTGGCGATTTTGCCGTACACAGCAAACAGTAACATATGGAAGACTGCATGTTAAGGGCAAGACTTGTCGCTTGATGGATTGTGTAGATGAGAAGAAAAGGACAAAGTGAGCGATTAAAAGGGCTGCAGTGTTGCAAGTGCATTCCTTGCTTATCGCATGGAACGACGAAACATTCGAGCAAAACAACTCAACATGCCAAAAGAAAAGACCTGGAACGCCAGAAGACAAGTTCGCAATTTCGAACCGTAGCCCAATCTAAGTCTACCACCTGTTACACCAAAATGTATAATTAATGACGAGAATGTCGATCGAAGAGAATCGACTGTATAAAGAGAGGAAAATGGAATATGCTTGCGCTCTGGTTCTCTAATCCTCGCTGCAATCTAAGAATCAACGCCCATAACGGCCAAAAAATCCACGGTGAAACCACTCTAGAACCATGTGAAGAGCCACAAACGTTTTTAAAACTAAGTGTCATCCAAGCACGCGCGGCAAAGCCAAGGAAAATGCACTTCGAAAGGATGAAGCGCTACAAGAGCCGGAGGACACGATGCCGAACACCACTCCGAATATCAGTTCTGAATTGACAAGCTCGAAAGTAAGAAGCGGTGATCGAGTCTTGAACTTGTCAGCGCGGCTGGGTAGAAGGGGTGGGCTATGGTGGCAGACTGTCGTCTCAGCTCTGGTGGTACCGCAGATGCTAGTACCATCCTGGGAGGGATATCTAAATCGGAATCAGTCCTTGCCATTAAAGAGCCATTAAATCATCCAACGAGGCAGGTCTTATATACCACATCCACATCATCTATCGAGGCCAGCCCCATGCTCCATCCCGTTGGGCTTGGCGGAGGCTGCGGAGGAGGGGATGGAGGATCGCCCCTAGACTTCTGACGGAAGGTGGGAACACCGTCCAACCGAAGACTTTCTTTCTGGTCTTCAGAAGTCAATGGAGCTTGTCCAAGGCTAGCTGTGGCAAAGCGGTCTTCGCAATATGATGACAGGAGTGACTCTGCTAGGAAAACCATGATGGGAAAAGGTTCGAAGGATGCACAAAGGGATGAAGATTTTTGGTTGAACAAGGTCTAGAAGCCCGAGTAGTTAGGGTCAAGGTACAGAAGGCTCATTCGGTGAGCTACTGAGGTGTGTCTCTAAAAGTGATTGCAAGAACGGTCGTTGGTGGACGTTAAGTAGCCAGTTGAACGAATGGATTAGGCAACACGATTCACCTGGCAAACATAGCATGTGCTTGCTACAGCAAATCTCGACCATCGTAACGGCCCGAGCGGGAAGACGGGAAGCATCACTATGTGAACGTGCGAGATAGGCAAGAATCGATTGCTGATGCGTAGTCGCGGCGTACAAGCCCGCGGCGAGCTCGTAATTCCAAAGACTTGGAAACGTCGAGCTGGCCATGGCATGGGTTTCCAGATGCTTCAAACAACGTAATGGTGCATATATTCGGGGCTTTGGAGGCTGACAGGCGCAGAATAGGCAGATACCAACTTGCCTTTCATTCGTTGGGGGGCATCTGTTAGAGATCCGGAGCGGAGGGCATATCCGCCAGCGCTGCATTCCTCCATCCGAAAACAGGCAAAAAGCGGTCAGATAGTGGAGAATTATGCGCGGTTGGCAGACCACCCTTGATGACTTGTTGTAGGAGCTCAATCATGGTGCCACGATAACAGGAGCGGCGTCTTCCTGTATTCCAGTCATCCTGCTGTATCTAGTGAGCTAATGCACCGAAGCTCCAACTTAGTGCTGGTTTGTCAGAACTTCGAGAACTACCCAGGAATGTTGTTTGCCGGGTAGCTCTCGAGCCTGAGGCAGCATGTACTGTCATTTAGCAAACCTGCCAGGCATGTTCAAGTAAATGAGACCATTTTGACTGCAGCTCTCCGGCCCGCTGTTGAGGCACTTGAACGAGAGTTGGGAAAGGAAGCGTGGAGAGGTTGTGCACCAGTCGAAGGACGACGGAGCCTTGCCAAGCCTTCACCACAGCTTCCATCTTGACCCTCGTCCGACAGTTTCTTCCGCATCTTCCACCGTTGAGGAGAATAATCACCGCTAGCCAACCCCGGCCCGTGCCTCCGTACTCACGCCAACCGAGCCGCACTAGCCTGTCACGTCTTCGAGCATCACTTCATTCCTTCCAAATAGCAGGCGTGGTGGAATTCTCTCATGCAAGGAACCGGAATGTCGTTTGCACCCTGCGCATAGGGCTGGTCTCCTCCGCTCCTACACTACCAGTTCGGTGATACACGCGCGGCTATTTGACACGCTTTTGTGCCACATAGACCTTTGAGACCGAGCTACCACGCGCAGAACGACCCACAAGACACAGACAGTGCCAACATGTCAGTTTGGAACCCGGACAACATCAGGGATGTCGCCGAATCAGTGGGCATCGCCTCACTTGGTGACAATGTGGTAGACGAGCTTGCACGAGATGTGGACTTTCGGATAGGCCTGGTGCTGGAAGAAGCACTCAAATTCATGAGGCACGGAAAGCGGACGACGTTGGGCACCCAGGATATATCGAATGCGCTAAGGGTTCTCAACGTGGAGCCATTGTACGGCTACGAATCAACAAGACCACTGCGATTTGGAGAGGCATCTATTGGGCCCGGCCAACCGCTTTACTATATAGAAGATGAGGAAGTGGACTTTGAGAAGCTGATCAACTCAGCTCTCCCAAAAGTGCCACGGGAGATAACTTTCACAGGTATGGGATACTAATTCACATTACTTCAATTTCTCAGCAAGCCCACCTCCAATACTGAGCAAAATTAACCGTATTTCAGCGCACTGGCTAGCCGTCGAAGGCGTCCAACCCTCAATTCCCCAAAACCCCACCAGCTCCGACTCACGTCACCAAGAGCTCCTCCCCAAGGGCATCGGCGCAAATCCCCACCTCGCTGCCGTCAACGGCCATGACAATATTGCCATCAAACCCCTTGTAAAACACGTCCTCTCTAAAGAATCCATCGAACTATACTCCAAACTCTCCTCCGCCCTCATCGATGAAACCAACGAAGAATGGCGCAACGCCGCCCTCGCCTCTCTCCACACCGACCCCAGCATCCACCAACTCACCACATACCTCGTCGGCTTCTTCAATGAAAAAGTAACCCACAACCTCAAAAACCTCTTTGTGCTAAGCCAAATGATGCACGCGACCGCCGCGCTCCTTTCCAACCCAACCATCTACCTAGACCCCTACATCGCGTCCATAGTCCCTCCTGTCCTCACCTGCCTTGTAGGCAAGCACCTTGGCCCCTCTCACGTCTCCGACGCCATCAACGGAAACGGCAACGGCAACGGCCACATCCAGAACCCGCTCGCGCACTTTCCACTACGCGACCTCGCCGCATCTATCCTCGTAAACATAGCGAAGCGCTACGCCAACACCTCCACGACGCTGAAACCGCGCATCGCGCGCACCTGTCTGAAGTACTTTCTCGACCCCGGGAAGCCCTTCGGGACCCACTACGGCGCCATCACCGGCCTAACTGGCATTACCGGGCCGGAAGGCGTGCGGCTGCTGATTCTGCCGAATCTGAAGCTCTATGATGCTATCCTGCGAGAGGGTTTGGCGGACGAGAGCCGCAAGATGGAGGCTGAGATGGTGATTGGGGCCATCATGCGAGGTTTAGAGTCACTAGAGCGGACGGCTGTAGGACGGGATGAGAGGATGGTGAACGGGACTGGCGATGCAGAAGGTGCTAGGGACAAACTTATGGAGAAGGTTGGAGAGGTAATGGCGGATAGGATCGTTGCGAGCGGAAGAGCGAAGCTGGTTAGCGCGGTTCTGGAAAACGATGTGAGTTTATAAAGAGTCTTAGGTCATAGATTCACGGATACCAGGTGTGTAATGAATTTCGATTGGAAAGGGGTGACGGCGTTTGGAGTGTGAGGTTGTAAGATACCATTCCTGACAATATTTACGGAAGCTTGGGCATGAATGGCTTGGAATAGCCAGGCGGCTGCAGCACCCGATATTGAGATCTAAATAGCAAAATGCGTAACTTGAGATAATAGCCTCGCTTGGCCTTCGGAATAGTGAAGAAGGGAATCAACAAATGTATTGAGCAACCTATAAATTTCTGATAGACAAACAAAGTTCCTCCGCTCTACTCATGCCGTAGGAAATAAAAGACCAGAATCTCGAAAGCATCAGTAAAAAAAGTACAAATGCAATCTCCCCCCACTCCAACCCATCCATCGCAAAAGGTCTACAAGGAGCGAAGTCATGTTGTCAATCATGTCGTGAAGTGCTGCCAAACGCCCGCAAACCTGCAGCTCCGTTTGCCAGCCATGCTACCCAAGCGCCCCACTACCGTTCGTCCCCGGTCTCCGCGCGCAGCGATGCGCTAGACGTATTGGCTGAGCCATCGAATGCCCTCGCCGTATCCTGCATTGACGTCAGTATGCGTTTGTTTCGAAACGCTTCTCCATTATCCGGGCCGGAAGCTCCCAATGTAGCCTGCTGGAATCCCAATGCCGGCACATACCTTGTCGCATCACCACACTGCACATGAATACCTCAATAGGCCTGATGCCCTCGAGCGGCACCTTGCCCTTGCCCGTTGTCTGGTACAAGCCCAAGCTAGCCCGTAGCTGGTCCTCGCTCACCGCCTCCGGGTGGTCGATCTTGTTCCCCAGCACCACGAACGGCGTGTTGCTAAGTTCCTCCATCGAGAGTAGGGCGTCGAGCTCGGCCTTTGCTTCCGGGAGCCGCTCGTGGTCTTTCGCGTCTACGAGGAACACGATGCCGCTAACCTCGGGGAAGTAGTCACGCCATAGACGGCGAGCTTGGGCGTGTCCACCGAGATCGAAAGTCGTGAATTTAACGTTACCGATGGAGAGTTCCTCTGATGCTATTATGGAAGAGATCGGTTAGCAGATGCGAAACGGGGTTACTTAGGAACCGGAGTTGATTGGATGCGAATATAGAAGGCCAGATATGTTGGATGGAGGTGGAGACGTACTTGGATGTAGAGCTACCAATCCATAGTCATTAGCACGAGCTCACAGAATACTACTGCGCATAACGGGGAGGAGAGGGGAGACCACTGACTAGGCTGTAAAACTGCCACTCTGTCATTCTTCAACATATGAAGCAACGTTGTCTTTCCTGCATTGTCCAAACCCAGGAACAGCAGCTTTGCGTGCTTATTCAGCAGTCCCAGCGATGCCAAAACATCGTAAACTATCCATGAACATATCAGCTTCATTTCGTCGATCCCCCAATAAAACATCACAGAATGTCAAGGAATGCCAGGAACTGTGCACGACGCCAGAGGAGCTGCTTACACCTGTCGAGGTGTTAGTGGAGAGCAATATATGGGAGTATGAAATCGGTGAGGTCGTACCAGTTGATTATCCACATGGTTTCGGGAGTGAGTGTATGTGGAGGTGCGGTGGTGGTGTCGTGTGAGAGAGTACTACCGGGACCTTGGAAGTTTGTTGAAGCTTAGTTAGTGGGAGAAAGGTGATGCCTGAACTCCGCGTACGCTAAACTCTTTTTGGTGACTACTTGATTCGGAAACAAAGTTTAACGTAGCTGACCGGGAAGCGAGCCACCCCAGGTAGCGAGCCACATACGGGTGATATTTGATCAATTTATAATAAAATCAACAACGAGCTTATATATATTTCAAATAGGCCAAATTGAAGCTTTTATATTTCTATTTTGATCGTGATATTGCTTGAATTAATTTAACTACGTTATGGTGGTGATATAGACCCGCGCGCCGACCAATTGTATGGGCGACTATTACATTCCTGCGACATCCTCTTCCAGATCAACGACCTGTTAACCCACTCATTTGTAGGCTATAGGTTGCACCTAAATATATAAGAGATATAAGCCCAATCCTAATTATACCCACCGGGCCTTAGAACGGCTCTACTTAATATTAGCAACGCTAAGCTCCGGTGGAGTCGTTCCTTCCTTATACTTCCTTTGAGTTAACTGTATTTAATTCCTCTATATCCTGGCTTTTAGAAGGCTCTATATAGGTAAGAGTCTTTAAGACAGCAGTAGGATTATAAGGTAGAAGACCTGTAGCCTTTTAGGTGCTGTAGATTGTATTAGGGGTGAATGCCTGCATGCGCACCTTTAGGTAGAGCTTTAAAAAATTCCTTATTGATGCCTAAGTGGCTATATCGATAAAATCCATCTACCTGCTTCCTGTGGGAGTAAAATAGTGATCCAAAATAACCTATATCTAGTGGTTGAAGCCTATAAGTCGAATAAGGTTGTAGAGCTACCAGGACGATCTTACGCGAGCGTATACTTAACGAATTGCCAGGTAAGGTAGCTTAAGTAATTATCTATTAAAAGTATATAATATTGCTATATTCTACCGTCGGAATTTTCTATAAGGTGTCTCGTATGCTTATTGTAATGTTTAATATAATGTAGGTATAGGGAGTTATTTGTCCACCTACTAGGGGAGGTATATAATTACAGCACCTGGTGACGAACGCGTATTTACGCGTTCGGTGCACCAACCACCTACATGCTGACTAATTAGGGGGGAGGCGCGTCAGTATATAGACCACGTAGTCTACCTTAATAGAATTGACAGTCACCATCATCCAAAAGAGCATATGATACTACACGTATTTCGTGCCCCTGGATCTAACTTAATTGTATTATTAAATTAATACAAACACTGATCAGTAAGCGCGCACAGATTAGCAATCACTTAATACCTCCCCTAAGCGATACATAATAGTGACCACCCGTTTAGACTCCTAGTACGACCTACTAGAAGGTCAGAAGCCGGGGATTACGGAACTATTACCAACTCTGTATACTTATTTAAGTCTTAGTATAGTTTACCGGAAGTTTATAGACGCGAATATAGACCCTTACAGAACCTCCTATCCTTAACCCCCTTAAACCTTAAACCTCTTCGGACCTTACGGAAACCCCCTACCCTTCTATAAACTGTTACGGACCCGTTAATCGCCTTTATAGACTATTATAAGACCTATTACGGACCCGTTAATTAATTTTACGGACCATTATAAGACCTCCCCCACCCGTTATAAGCTACTACCACCCGCTATATACTATACTATATAGTATAGCAGACATAAGTAAGTAGATTAATGAAGGTTAAGAGAAATAGAGATAAGGAGTTAACCTTACGTCCATAACTAATGTTAATAACTATATTAAGTACAAAATCCTTAAATACGGATATTTTAAGCTTATAAATAACGACTTGTAGGAGCAATATAAGGAAGACTTTACGGACTTTATGGAAGATATTCTTAAAGCTTATAACCCTACTACCATCTATAACCTATAAACCCTTTTATGTTACTAAGGTGTATGGGTTAAAAAGGATAAATAAGTTACTATTATATGGTCCTTATATAATATAATATAGAAGAAGGACTAAACGGAATAGACTAAAGAGGAAATCCTAGACTAGGTTAAAGTTACTAATAAACTCTTTACTTCTCTTAAACTTAATAGTATTGCTAGCCTTATACCTAACCTACTTAACTAAATTTGTTTTATAAACCTAAGTAATTTCGGAATTAATTTTATAGGCTAAAGTATACCTAGTACTTAAGTTACGGACTGTAATACCCCCGTAAACCAAAATATGGACTAAAACCCTCCTATTACCTAAGCCATAGATCCACAGCCTACTTAAGTTATAAATCCGTAACCTATTTAAGTAAAGACCTATAGTAAGGAGCTAGCTAACTTAGCTAAGCTCTATACTAACAAATCTAAGTATAGCGGTAAAAACGATAACTTTAACTTTAAACTTATTATCTTTATAGACCTTTGTTGGAAGGCTGATATTCCTAAATAGGAATTTAGCTAAGTTTATTCCACTATGCTGCGCGGCCTAGCCCTTAACTACTACTACACTAACCTTAAAAGTAACCCCTTTAGTGTTTCCTTTAATAAGCTATATAAAGCTATATATAATAATAATAATTCATTGCTTAACGTCCGATTTAGATCCCTATTAGGCCCACGCGGACTACTCCTTATTTACATATGGGGAGAAAACTCTATTTAAGAAAAATGAGAAAACCCGTAGAGACCCTCTAGTACTAGCGTAGATTACCTATATATAAGGGGGAGGTAATTAAAAACCTAAAACTATTGAGTATACTATAGTAGAGCTATATATACTTTTAGTACGAGTATACCTATAAAATGTATATTAGCTATACCCTTCTCTCTACTAGCTTCTAGAAGTACACTACTATATAATAGTTACTGTAACCGACTACTAGTACCATACTAAGACACTAGGATACTACCTAGAAGGCAGCATCAGCACTACCCTCGTATACCTCGTATACCTTATTACCCTATTTCGACTACGTATTAGTCTCCCCTTTTATCCTATTGCCTATACCTTTCTTATATATATATACCACTTAATTTCTATAGATTTATAATTAAGTTGCTTGTTCAATTCCTACATACTATAAAGCTTATAGTTACTTTAACCTCTATAGCCTCTAGCCTGCTAGATATATATAAGGAGGAAATTAATATCTTCTCTAATAAGCTAGCAAGCATACTACTATAGAACTCTAAGTATAACCATATAATCGACTTAGAAGAAGGCAAAACGCCACTATAAATGCCCCTCTATAACCTCTTATAAAAAGAGTTATAGATTTTATAAGAGTACCTAGACAGTACTCTTAAAAAGGGCTAGATTAGGCCTAGTAAGTCGCCTACTAGAGCGCCTATCCTCTTTATACTAAAAGCAGATGGTATAATATGGCTATATGTTAACTATAGATGCCTAAATAAGATTACGATTAAGAATTAGTACCCCCTACTACTAGTTAGCGAACTCTTTAATAGGCTTAGCTATGCGAAGATATTTATAAAGCTAAATCTTTGTAATGCGTACTATAGGATTTATATTAAAAAGGGAGACAAATGGAAGACGGCATTTAAGATATACTATAGTTACTTTAAGTACCTAGTAATGCCCTTTAGTTTTACTAACACCCCTATAACTTTCTAAAGCTATATTTATAAAGCTCTAGAAACCCTAGTAGATACTATCTATATAGTTTACCTAGATAATATTCTTATTTACTTAAATAATAAGGATAAGTACGTTAAGCACGTTAAGCAGGTACTGCGATAGCTCCGCGCTTAGGGCTTATACGCTAAACTATTAAAATATATCTTTTATACTAAGAACGTTAAGTTCTTAGGCTTTATTATTACCCCTAGGGTTATTATAATAGACCCTAACTGCGTAAAAGCTATTAAGGAATGGCCTAAGCCTAAGTCCTATAGGGATATCTAGGTCTTCTTTAGCTTTACTAACTTCTATTGGCGATTTATCTAGAACTACTTAGATACTGTATACCCCCTATATATATATCTTATATAGGCATACTATAACCTAATATTAGATAGGGAGAAGAAGTAAAAGCGTAACTTAAAAGGGTTTACTAAATAGTATTAACCTTAGTCCTGGCCTAATAATATATAGTAGGCGTTTCGTAAGCTACGCGCTACGTTTATATAAGCTCCTCTACTTCGCCACTTTAATCCTAATCTACCCTTAATAGTAATTACTAACGCTTCTAATTATGCCTATAGCGGTATACTTCTATAGCCTTTAGGGTAAAAAGATTAACTTCACTAGTACCTAATCGCTTATTATAGTTAGAAGCTTATTAGCCTAGAAGTATAGTATAATATATATAATAAAGAACTACTCGCTATAGTATAATACTTTAAAATATAGCGCTATTACCTTAAATACGCCACGTATGTAACGCGCGTACTCTATAATTATAATAATTTTAGGTACTTTATAACTACTAAAAGCTTATTTACTTACTAGGCCTAATACGTTAAGGAACTAGCTAAGTTTAATTTTAAGATTAAATATAAGCTAGGTAAAGTAAATCCCGCTAATATACTATCCTAGCGCCTAGATTATACTAAAGGCTTTAAAGATAGTAGTAAAAGGACAATTCTTAATGCTATACTACCTATATTATAGCAAAAGTTGTAAGTTATAGGCCTTATAGGCGGCCTTAGTGCTATTATACTAAACTAGTAAGTAGTATACGTGTAGTATATAAGCGACCCTTATAAACTTAGCGCCGGCGGATAAGAGCGTCCTACTATTCTCTTTAAGACCACTTTAACTAACCTAATAGCGCTTAACCCTAGGGAAGACCCCTTAGCCTAGGCTATAGTCCCCTATAATAACCTAATAAGTTACCTATATATTATATATTACCTTACTAGCACTAACTTTACGCAGAGTCTTGTACTATAGTAAAAGGTAGTAATAGCTGCTTTAGCTAAAACGGCGTTTATAGAATAACCCCCTAAGTTACTAGTTAAATTTATTTATAGAGTATAAAAAAGGGACGCCTTTATACGCTCTATATATAATTAGTTAACCTAAAAATAAGTTCCTGCCGGTAATAAGGACTATACCCTTAATAATTAAGGACTCCTAAGGTAAAATAATAAGGTTTAGGTGCTAAATTATATACTACTATAATAGGAGATCCTTAAGCGGAATTATAACGATCCTATAGGCGGCCACTATAGTTTTAACTATACCTTTAAGGTAATTGTGTAGAAGTATACTTAGAACAGCCTTATCTAGGACCTTCGTAAATACCTAGATAATTATAATACCTACTAACGCTCTAAATCGCGCCGTTATAAACCCTATAGTAAGCTATAGCCTCTTTAGGTCCCCACCTAAGCCTAATAACATTATTTACTTAACTTTATTACGGATTTTTTAAAGTCTAAAACTCCTAATAGCGTAGAGTATAACTCCGTCCTTATCCTTATAGACCGTTTTATAAAGCTAGTACGCTATTTTTTTATTTTTTAATCCGTTATATTATACTATATACAATACTACACATGCAGCCTCTAGGCTATAGCGCTATAGTTCTATATACATAAATCCTTCCTAGGCAGCTTAATATGTACTAGTAGCTAAGTGGACACTCTAGCCCGTTTTTAAAATGCTAGGGGAGCTCTAGCGACTAGTGTTTTTTCATTCTAGTATTTTGCTCACTATAGTCCAGTTTACACTAAGAAAAGAAAATCCTGGCTCTTTTATCTATTTCTACCGTATTCTACCGTTCCTAGAGTAAAAAAAGCGCTCTAAAAGATAGATTTTAATTTTAATAAAATAGTTTTATATATAAGAATAAGAGAAACCTAATAGCTTGCTAGCTTAGAAGCAGCTACTAATTACCCCTATACAACTTTTTTTTAGAATTCTATACCCTATTTCTTCTCCTTGCTTAAGAAAAGGGTAGGGAATTAGTAATTAGTAGGTACTCTCCCTAAAAGTAACCTACTAATAGTATTTTATAAGGGCGAACCTCATTACATAAACCCACTCCTATAGGAAAATTTTTATAAGGTTGTCTATATAGGGTATAAATACCAATTCGTCCATACACCTTATATTTTACGTGCTAAAGTAACACGGGCCGGCCCCCTTCCCCCCCTACTATAGCTACCCTATCTGCGCATCTGCGGTGCGCCTATAGTGCGGTGTTGTGTGGTATATTATAGCGGTGGTGGTGGTGGTAGTTGTGGCGGTTGTGGTAGAGGTCGTCTGCAGCGCGGTGGCTGTAGACAGGTTGTGGAGGTCGTCTGCAGCGCGATGGCTGTAGACAGGTTGTGGAGGTCGTCTGCAGCGTGATGGCTGNAGACAGGTTGTAGAGGTCGTCTGCAGCGCGATGGCTGTAGACAGATGGCAGAGGTCGTCTGCAGCGTGATGGCTGTAGACAGGTTGCGGAGGTTGTGATGTGTCTGGTATTTGACGTCCGGTGACGTGTCCTTAGGGGCTATTGTTCTTGCCGAAATATCGTGAACTCGCGCCGGAGTAAAGCCGGTCATCGCGCACCACCCAATTTCACATGGAAATCGATGCAATTGATTATTTTTGCTTGCACACGCCATTATAATGGGCCGTCGTCTTCTAATTAAGGTTATAAACTAAATCAAGCTTCGTTTAGATCTTGATGAGTACATACCTAATATAGCGGTCGCTTTAGGGCTGTTAAAAACAACCGTTTATAAGCTTTAATTGAACTAGGACCTTTAGGGCCGACCGTATTTACTACCTAGTGTAAAACTAGGTAGACCGGGCCTTNTTTTGGAGTATTAAAAGCAGGTTAGTATTCTTNGCATAGTATTAAGTTTTTTATTAATATTCCTGCCCACTTATAGCAACTGCTTAAGTACCTTAAAGACAGGCCTACTGCGTATCTTAACAAGATATAAGACTTCCTCTTTAACAAATTCGACATCTAAGCCTCTATTACCACTATTTGCCGTATTCTTAAGGCAGCTTAGTAGTTTTAAAAGGTAGTCTCTAAGCGTGCCGCTCAGCAAAGCTTATCGCTCCGTTATACATGATAGAGTAGGTAAAAANAATAGCTTGCTAACTAGCTTATCTTTCTTAATAAGTTAGCTTTAAATAAGAGAACTGGTAATAGAAAATAAGGCTAGGCGCTAGTTAGTACAGACTATAAGGTGTTAACGCTATATAAAAAATCTAAACAGTAGAGCATCTTACCGGCGTTAACGCTTAAAGGCTATATAGACTATATTATCTTTTAAGGAGCTTTTATAAGTAAGCTTTTTAAGGCTTTTATAGAGTATAAAGTTTTACCTAATTATACACCGTACCTAGGGCCGCGATTAATTATTATACTAGATAACGCATCTATTTATAAATTAAAGCGGCTTTAAGAGCTTTATAACTAGGCGGGTGTTATTCTTAAATTCCTACTACTATATTCGCCAGATTTTAATCCAATTAAGGCAACTTTTAAAGATCTAAAGGCTTAGATAAAAAAAACTATATACTAGCGGTTAACTTTAAGAGCTTTAATAGATTTCTAGAGTTTATAATTAGTTAAGCTTANAAAGTTTACGCCGAAGGCTATTTTAAAAGGGCTGGCTATATAGTAGAATAAGACTCTTTATAGAGACTCTCTATAATCTACTCTCTACTTATAGTATACTACTCTCTGCCGTTTAAACTCTTCTGTTTTCTCTCTTATCCGCGGTAGCGTGCTAATTAGAAAGCTATAATCCTTCTAGATTTTAATCGTTATCTCTTTTAGAGATCTTATTCTATTAATATCCTAATTATTCTTTACTAACGTATACCTAATTAACTCTAGAATCTGCCTTTAACGCTTATTAGAATAGCTTAGCTAAGCTATTAGCTAGTTAAAGAACTATAAGAGGATCTTATAATAATCCGTTTCTAACTATACTAAGCTTAACTAAGTAGGCGGCTTAACACTAGAGAGAGGTAGGGGTTAAGTATACTATTGCTAATCTAGACACCTTATTAAGTTTAACCCCTAAATGGTAATTAGCTAAATAAGGTCCCTAACTTACTTAAATAGTAAGCCTTCTACTACTCTTAGCTCTTAACTCTTTAGTAGCTACTATTTTATTTTTTAAGCTAATAGCTAACAGACTATATTTTATAACAGCTCCTTAACCGTTAATATATCTAATTAGATCTTTTTACTCCACCTTTAAAGGATATAAGCATTAATAGGATAGTGGTGCTTAACTTAATTAGCTTTATTTCCACGTCTATTTTACTAGCAGGTAGCTCCTTTATTAGAATAGTAGCTATTAATATAAGGCTACCTACTTACTAGAGCCGGAATCCTATTATTAGTAGCTTCCTCTACGGCAATAATATTAGGGAGATTGGCTTTTTAGATTTGGGTAGTAGTTTTTTTACTAAATCTTACTGCTTAGCTAGAGGGAGGTGTTAATAACGGTGCTAGTATCTCTTAGGGCTTCTCCTTAATTATATATAAGGTAAGATCTAAGTATAATAACTTAGTAGAATTCTGCTTATAAAGATCCTTAAGCAGCTTAGTTACCTTATATAAATTACAACAATTACCAATCTTATAGCAGAAGTAATTAGTCTTTAATTACTTCTTATAGAAGGCAGCGGCTTTAAGGCGGTTAACGGTAGAGATCTGCGGTAGGCGTTTGGTAATAATGCTATCTTGCTAGCGCTTNGTTAGGTAGTAAAAGAGGTTAGTAGTATTATATTTTAAAGATACCGTACTAGGTAAGGCCTCTCTCTTATATACTNCCTTTTACCGACTTATAATGCTAATAGGAAGCTCCTCCAACTCCTCCTCTAGCTCCTCCTCTNGCTGCTCCTCTAGCTCCTCCGGCTACTCCTCTAGCTCCTCTTCCTCCTCCTCTTCCTTCTCCTCCTTATCTAGCTCCTCCTCCGGCTCCTCCTCATCCTCCTCCTCCTTATCTAGCTGCTCTGGCCGCNGTG
The DNA here is from genome assembly GCF_001692895.1 of Cenococcum geophilum 1.58. Classification (NCBI taxonomy): domain Eukaryota; kingdom Fungi; phylum Ascomycota; class Dothideomycetes; order Gloniales; family Gloniaceae; genus Cenococcum; species Cenococcum geophilum. The sequence goes on from NW_027137608.1 coordinate 850,460, forward strand.
GCGAAGACTCTANAAATATTAGTAATGGTAGTTACTGCGGTGGTTCCGTACGACGCCTTGCTTAATAATTTAAAGCTTTCTTTAAAATAAGCTTTAAATGACGCTTTAGAGTCCTTTTAGAAGCCTATATTGGCGAGGTAGTAAATAATACACGCTTGCGATTTTGGCCCTTATTAGCGCGACCAAATATATATGTAGGCGGCTCCATGGTTAACACCAGCAATTCTATACAATTGGCTTAATGCAGCTAGACCAAAGTATGATTTTATGCCGTAATTGTTGGGGGTGGAAGGTGTAGGCAAGCAAAAATAATCAATGGCATCGATTTCTATGTGAAATTGGGTGGTGCGCGATGACCGGCTTTACTCCGGCGCGAGTTCACGATATTTCGGCAAGAACAATATATAGCCAGCGGCGCCATAGCGACGACGACGACGGAGGAGCGAAGGGGGAGACGACGACTAGTGCGCTATTATTTAGTGCGTAAGATAATTAATGCTACGCAACTCGCGGAACTCTTATTTAGAGTCTTTACGCAAATAGGGCCTTTAGATAATGTTATCTCTAATAGGGGTAGTGTATTTACGAGCGAGTACTAAAGTACTATATACTACTATCTCCGCGTTTAACGTAAACTTAGCACTATATTCTATTTATAGATAAATAGTTAAACAGAGTGTTAGAACTAGGAGTTTAAAATATACCTATATATATTTATAAACTAGGAAGAGTCTAATTAGGCCTCCCTACTTAAAGAAGTAGCCTTTACCTATAACTTTAAGGTCTATACTATAATAAAGCGTTCCCTTATTAAGCTCGTCTATAGCTAGCTACTAAATATCCTAAATAGAGTCTTAGATAATATCTAAGACGCCTAATAAGGTAGGGAGGGGTCTAAGTTAACAAATGTCTACGTCAGGAAAACGGGAGGGTGGTAGGGGCTAGCTAGGGGCTAGCCCGGGGCTGGCCCGGGGTCATTTCAGCTGGATCCGCTGATCTGCTTATGTACACTTATTTACGCTAGCCCGGGGCTAGCCCGGGGCCATATTAGCAACATTAGCAACATTAATATGTTTTATACGTTTTATGCGTTTTGTACGTTTTATACATTTTATACATTTTATACATTTTATACATTTTATACATTTTATATAATATTTCCTATAGCTGCAATATTTATAATTATAAAATAAATAATAAAATTCAAAATTTAAAATTAATGGTAGCTATAAGGGATATCTCTCGCAGACTCCAAATCGTCAATTGGCGGCGTTCCCGATGATCCGCCGGCTATGTACTGATTTCCTAACTAGGCCTAGTGCCTGCGTGCCCTGCGTGCCTGCCCTTGCCTGCCCTGCCTGCCCTACCTGCCCTGCCTGTCCTGCCTGTCCTGCCTGTCCTGCCTGTCCTGCCTGTGTCCTGCCTGTCTGACTGTCCTACTTGTTCGTGCCTACCTGTCTGTGCCTGGCCTGTCGTCGCCTACTTGTCTATACCTACCTGTCTGTATCCTGTAATAATTCGGGATAGAGGTCGGCCCGATCGAAGCGCTCTGCTTGATTCGATTGCGATGAAATTGTAATAATTCGAATTCGTTCTCTATGGGCGTTCGCTGGCTGTACGTTTGAACGGTGGTCCGTCCTGTGGGTCCCTCCCCTATAAGAGAGCTCTGCCGAGATATCGTCTGATTCGATTCCGAATTTGGTATAAAACTGGGGTGATTCATCGAGGCTCTGATACTTCAATATCCGATCGAACCCGGACGGTTCGAAATTATAACGGTGGTCGTTCACTGGCTGCCGCCCTAAGACGCCCTCAAAACGATTCATTCGATTCTGGTAATTGGGTGACGCGAGGCTTTGGTTAACTATCGACCGACGTAATTAACGTGGTGGTCACTGGCTTCGATCAAACTGTCCTGCCTCGGCACGGTCATACCTGCCGACGGTCTACCCCTATACCTAATCTACCTACTCTACCTACCTACCTACCTGCCTGCCTGCCTGCCCCTGCCTGCCTGCCTGACTGCCCTGCCTGCCATGCCATGTCAGTTACCTGAATTTAATTTAGAGGAAGGGATCGGCCCGATTTGAAGGCTCTAATTGATTCGAATCGTTCTCTACAGGCGTTCGCCGGCTGTACATTCGAACGGTGGTTATCTGGGGTGCCTCCTTAGGAGGCCTTGATTCGATTTCGATTTGGTGTACGGGTTGATATCGAGGCTCTAGTTCGATTCGATCGATCGATCGAATCGATCGTGGTGTTCGCTGGCTGGTCGTTCGAATGGTCGTCGTCTGGTTCTACCGTCGTCTGGTTCTGACGACCGTCGTCTGGTTCTGACGACCGTCGTCTGGTTCTGACGACCGTCGTCTGGTTCTGACGACCGTCGTCTGGTTCTGACGACCGTCGTCTGGTTCTGACGACCGTCGTCTGGTTCTGACGACCGTCGTCTGATTCTGGTCACAGTCCTCTGCTAGCTGCCGTTCTGGTGCCTCCCTAGGTAGGAGAGGGTGAAGAAAGGTTAAAAATAAGGTGCATTTAGGTGTACAAGGGGTATGCAAAGGCACGTATAGAGGCTGTCGGGAATAGAATGGGGACCCGATGGTACTGTTATGTAGGACGATTTAAATAATTAGGAAATCAAAGTCCTGCTAAGAGCCTGCTAAAAAGCCTGCTAGGAGCCTACAGGAGGCCTTTAGAATTTTAATACCCTAATAGCAATAAATGCAATAATAGTAATAAATATTTATTTTATAGCCAGAAGCTGGCGTATAGCCCTAGGGTTTAGCTAATATGGCGAAAAGCCAGCGTATAGCCCCAGGGTTTGGCTAATATGGCGAAAAGCCAGCGTATAGCCCTAGGGTTTAGCTAATATGGCAAAAAGCCAGCGTACAGCCCTAGGGTTTGGCTAATATGGCGAAAAGCTAGCGTACAGCCCTAGGGTTTGGCTAATATGGCGGAAAGCTAGCCCTGGGCCCTAAAAGTACTTTTAGCGAAACCAAATTTCCTGCGCCACTCCCCGTTTTCCTGACGTAACTCGTAGAGACGTATCTATAACGCCTATTACAGTGCTGCAATAAAGTAAATTAAATAACTACGTTATAGTATAAAGAGGGAAAGAAGGTAGAAAGGGGGTATTATATATAAATAGTAGGGCCGGCCGCTAAGTCACTAGTAGTGGGCTAGCTAATAGTAGGAAATAGTATAAAATAGTATAAAACAGTATACGTTAGGTTGGTGCTGTAATAATACTCCTCTCCCTTAGATGGTTTAGTCCCTAAACTAAATAGATAACTTAAAAATAGGCAGTATATAGGGTTACCTATTTTTTACTATAAAGATATTAGTTTTGCTTATTGCCCTTAACCAAGCTAATAGCGATTTTCTATACTGGGCATAGAAAATCCTAATTAGTTAGTTTAGTAAGTAAGGTTAGTAAAACTCTATACCACCACCTAAATTAATCCGCGTGGCGTTTTTTTAGTAAGAATTTAGCTAATTAGACAACTTTAACCGCTAGTTAAAGTTTTATAATATCTTAACCACCATAAATTTTAATACGGTGGTTAGCCGCGACCTTAGTATAACTTTTCTTTATCTTATACCTAGTCTAGGGGTCCTAGCTTCTTAAGGTGTTGCTTATAAAAGCGCTATATAGCTTATTTATAACCCTTTAGGTCTTCCTCTAGCTGCTAGGTTATATCCTTATAATATTTCCATTTAATCTTATAAGTTAGGCCTTAGGGGTCTTTATTATATATATATTAAGGATTTTCTTAAACTCCTATTTATCTTCTATATTGCCATTATTATCTCTCTCTACTACTCGTCCTTATACATTACGGCGCTCTATAGTATTAATATTTGCTTAGCTAGAGATCTCTTTAGCAGCCTAGAGGCGGACCTTAGATATATTAAAGGATTTATTTACTTAAATATAGTCTAGGAGGTCTACTATAACTACCCCTTAGTATACTATAAGTATAGGGTATAGGCCATCCTATATATCGTCCTATTTCTTCTTAAGTCTATTTATCTTTATATTTTCTAAGCTAATTATAACTATATTGCCTTCGTAGAATAACACGCTTTCATCCCTATAGGTATTAGTATTATCTTTATAGCATTACTATAAAATCTAGGCTAGGGCCTTAAGCTATATTAATATCCGCTTAAAGCGGTTAGCCATAAAGTCTGCGTAGAAGAACTCCTTCTTTACTTATACTAATAGTGTTAGTAGGTAGAAGCCAGTAGGCTTAATTCCGAGGTAAGGGTTAAAGCTATAGTTTATAAAAAATGGGGAGATGCCTATGCTCTTATTAACTTAGTTATGTATAGTAAATTTAATAAGTAGTAGGTAGTTAACCTAGTTGTCCTATATAAAGCTAATAAAAGCGTAAAGGTATTTATTTACGGCAGCGTTAATAATTTCGGTTTAGCCGTCTATTTTTAGGTACTAGGCTAAGCTTAGTTATAAGATTATTTTAAGGCGTTTACTTAGTTATTGCTAGAAGTTGCTAATAAATTATATACCGTAATTAGAGATAATTATACTTAGTACACCGTAGAGCTTATATACGTTATTAATAAAGCCATTAACTAGCTCCTCTATTAAGAGTCCTATTACTAAAATAAGGTATTATATTTTAGTTAGGCGGTCTATAATAATAAGGATATATTTATATACCTTACTATAGCGTTAGTATACCAGCAGCGTTATAATATAGTTAATTAAGATATCGGTTTATAGGCAGGCGGGTAATTTTAGTGGCTTTAAAAAACCGGGTAAGGTAAAATAGGGGGTCTTAGTATAAAAGTATAGGGCATAGTCTTTAATAAAGGTAGCTATAAACTAGGAGATTCCTAGCCACTAGTATATTTGGGTTAAGAGGTTAAAAGTCTTAACCTAGCTAGGGTAACTAGCGGGGCTACTGCTATAAAAGCAATAGGTAACTTTTAGGTAAAGGTCTAAGGCGTTAGGGACGAAGAAATATTAGCGGAAGTAGATCTGTCCGTTAATAATACTATATTCTAACTTATTGTAATAGAGTAATTTCTTAATCTTCTTTAGTTAACGGCAAGCTTTCCGATTATATAGGGCCGCTATTATATCTCTTATAAGTTCGTTCTCCTAGTATCCTAGCTAAATTAACTTATTTAGTAACTTATTAGCTATTTTAGGGTCTAAAGCGGCTATAAACTCCGCGTTATTAAAGTTACGGGACTTATATAGTAATTCTTTTAAGATTATAGGGTTAACTTTCTAGGGCGGTATAACGACTTAGGCTCGGTAGCGGAGGCGTTTATTATCGGCGTCCTTAGGCCTTATTCCTGGTAGCTAGCTTAGGGCGTTAAAGAGCATAGCTTTACTACTAGGTCTGTATATAATTACAAAGTTAAACTATAAAAGGAACTCTGCCTACTAGACTTAGCGCTAATTTAGCTATTTAGTAGTTATAAACGTCTATAGGTTCTTATAGTTAGTAATAATTTTAAACGGCTCCTTAGTCCCTTATAGCTTAGGACGCTATTCCTCTAAAGCCTTAATAATAGCTAAGAGTTCTTTATTATAGATCTTATAGTTATACTCTAGCGTAAAGTGCTTTACGAAGAAGAATACAACCAGTTTTAATTTTCCGTTATTATTATATTAAGAAAGGACTCCGCTAAAAGCCTAATTTAATACGTCTATCTCTACTACTATTTTCTTTATATAGTTATAGTATACTAGTACTAGTGCTGAAGTAAAGGCTCCCTTAAGGGCTTTAAATAATTTGGCTTATTCTAGTCCCTATAGCCATCCAATATTTTTCTTTAGGAGTTTTATTATAGGTATAGCGATAGCAGAGTAGCCTTAGATAAATCGTTAGTAGAAGTTCGTAAAGCTAAGAAATTATTATAGTTCTTTAATTAATATTGGGTCCTTTTATTCTTATAAGGCCTATACCTTCTTAGGGTCTATAGTTATACTATTAGTTAAGATAATTAAGCCGAGGTATTTTATTTGAGTAGAGTAAAACTTAGACTTATTAATATTAATCTAAAGTCTAGCATTACTAAGTCTTTAGGTGACTTTATTTATATACTTAGTGTGCTTAGCGCGTATTTTAGAAAAGACAAGGACGTTATTAAGATAGGCAGTGCAGTAGTTATTAAGGGCGTTATATAGAATATAGTTAATATAGTTTTAAAATATAGCGGGTGCGTTATAGAGGCTAAATAGTATAACTAGTATTTTATAGAGTCTAAACCGGGTAATAAATATTATAAGCTACTTATGGCCCTTTACAATCCAGATTTAGTTAAACGCAGCAATTATATTAAGTTTAGTAAAGTAATTAGCACTATAAAGTGCGTTAAGTGTCTTATGGATTAGTAGCAGTGGGTACCAATTCTTAATAGTAACTGTATTTAAGCCTTAGTAGTTATAGTAGATTTATATACTGCCGCCAGGCTTAGTAGTAAGGAGGAGTAGTACGGTAGCTAGTAAGGTTAATTTGCGGATAAAACCCCTATCTAGTATCTTATTAATCCACTTTTTTATATACCTAAGTTTAATAGATAAGAGTGGTCTATTTTTATAGTATAGGGCCTAGTTTCCGGGGATAATCTTAATTTTATAGTCCTATAGTTAGTAAGGGGGTAGCTTATCTGTATTTTTAGGGAGAAAGTACTTAATATATTTACGAAACTCCTTTAATAGGCGTTGTAGAATATCTTCGCAGGTTAATCCTAGTTTGCCTTTTAGGAATTTTTTAATATTAGTATTAACTATCTTCTAATATAAAAACTTAGGTTTAGTTTTTAGATTTATCTTAAGAAAGTTATAGAAATAGGGGGGAGCACTTTATAGGCTTTCTTTATTATATAGTTACCTTCTACTAATTAGTAAAAAGACCTTTCTAATAGGTTTGATACTTCTATTAGGCCTATAAGTAGCTCTTTAAGCAGCTATTAGTGCTTATTTTATTTAACTAGTTCTACTAGCTCCGCCATATAGATCCTTATTACCTTTACGTCTTTTTATTTATAAAACTAGGTGAAATTAATAGTATAAGTGTATTTAATATCGTCTAAGTTAGGGCGTATTTGGTTCTCTAATACTATAGCTAGGCTAATATAGCTTAGTTAGCCTAGGGGGGCGGAAACGAGGTGGCGGCCCTATATAGTACGCGCGGGAGACGGGTGTAAGGTTAGGCGTTACGGTGGTACATCAGGAAATTTTTTTTGGGCACGTTGTCGCAAGCGAAAATCGGGGTCTGCAAAACCTGCGTAAGTCGCGATTTGCGGCGATTTGCGGCGATTTGCTACAAACTCGCAGCTACTTATAAGTAGCTTGTGCAAATTGCTACAAACACGCAGCTACTTATAAGTAGCCTGTGCAAATTGCTACAAACACGCAGCTACTTATAAGTAGCCTATGCAAATTGCTATAAACACGCAGCTACTTATAAGTAGCCTGTGCGAATTGCTGCAAATTACCGTAAATTGCTAAAATCGTGACTTAAGCCAGTTAAGCAGACCTTAATTTTTAGCTGTAATAAAAATACTATAAAATTGCATAAAGCTCTATATAAAGCTCTATATAAAGCTCTATACGAAGCTTTATATAAAGCTTTATACAAAGTATTACGGCACTAGCAGAACTTGGCAGAACTTCGCGGTCACGTAACTAGAGGACTGTATAAAAGAACCCTACTTCAACCGGCGCTGCTCTTCTTCTCCTTTCCTTTCTCTAGCTTTAGATCCTCGTTTATAGACTACTAATCGTATAGGCTTACGCGTCCCTCTTACTGTACTTGTGCCTTAATTAACTAAGTTGCTAACATTATTTAAAGCTTAACTACCCTTTCTTTCTAAGAAGGAACTTAAATATATTTATAGACCACGAACTAGAATAGAATATAGAATTAAACCTAAAGAATATTACTAGAACTAGAAGAATAGAAAAGAATAATAAGACTTATAGAATATATATAGACCAGAACCCCTACAGAATCCTACTAAAGGTTACCCTAATAACTATACTACGATGCTAAGAAATATAGTAGCCGGTAAAGCAGCTATAGGACCCTTAAATACCTCTAATAGTAAAACAGCAACTGACTTAAACTCCTAAGTAGAGCTTATAGCAGCTAATGCTAAAATTAAACGACTTTAAGAGCTGCTTAAAGCTAGAGAACCCCCTACACCTAGTAAGGAATTATTAGACACCTAAAGACTTGCTATAGTCCTTAAGGCTCTAGCCTAACGTATAGTATTAGTATTATTATAGTCTATAAAGGTTGCGGACCCCCTATTGCTTATAAACGGAACTGACCCTATATTTAATAATTAGAAGCTTTAATTATAGGATAAGCTTAAAGTTAATGCGGACTACTTCCCTACCACTTAGGCTAAAATAGCCTACGTCTTTGGCCGTACCGGCGGGGACGTATAGACGCATCTACGTCCATAGTACGTACAGGACTCGGCAAAGCCCTTCCTCTCTAAAGAAGAGATAATTGTTTACCTATCTTCTATTTATAAGGACCCCTTTAAAGTATAAAACGCCTAACTTAATTATAAAAGCCTAAATATAAAAACGATAGAGATTTTCTTAGCCTTTTAGACCTACTTTTTATACCTAGCCGGCTAGGCTTAAATTCCCTAGGAAGATCTAATGCTAGACCTATTTAATAAGCTTACCCTAGATCTACAGCAAGCTATACTACTAGTTTTTACTACTATATAGACGCTAAAGGAACTTATAGACTAGTGCTTAGCTATTAACTAAGGCCTTTGCTAAATTAAGGTATGTGCTAAACGGTATAAAGCTAAAAACCCTTTAAATTAGACCATAAGCAATATAAGAACGGCCCGCAATACCCTAGTATAATTGGCAACCCCTATAGTACCACCTATATAGCCTACTACCAATTTAGCAGCTAGCTATACGGCTAGCCCTATTATAGGTCCGGCAAATACTTAGCCTATATATAGCAACCCCTATATATAGGCCCTTAGTAATTAAGGAGCTTACTTCTCTTATAGATAGAAAGGTTACTGTATAAAGGATTGCCTAATAAACGCGAAAGCGGATAAGGTTCTATTAATCTAGAAGGATAGCATAGAGTTAAAAAAAGAGGAACCTTAGAGGAAGACTCCTCTCTAAGGTTAAAAGGGATTAATATATTAGATGTTAATCTAGGTTAGCTAATTAATAGAAGAAGCTATACTATCCCTTATACTTTATTCCATAATAAATACTAAGTTTTAACCTCTACTTTAGCTAACTCTAAAGTAAATACCTTTACCTTAATAGACACCCAGTATACCGTAAAGCTAGCTAACTTTTTAAATATATTTATTAAAGAACTACCTAAACTAATTCCTATCCGCGGGTATAATAGGCGGATAGGACCACCTATTATAACTATCTTATAGATTTACCTCCGTGTTAACGGACAAAGGTAGTATAACGCCCCCTTCCTTATTACGGACCTAGGTAGCTATAATATAATCTTAAGGCGAAAATAGCTAGCCTATTTAGGCTTACAGCTTAATATATAAAGTAGACGGCTTACCTAGCCTAAAATTCTACCCCTAACCCCTTCCTTTATAAAAGAAATTAGCATTATAATAGAAAACCTTATACGGCCCTAAATTAATATTATTTACTAGGCCAATACTATACGTAGGGACTAGGCCTTTAAGAAAGATATATAGCTTAATTCGCAACGGATCTGTATACTATATTACCCCTAGATTACCTATATCACGCCACCCGCATTAAAGACCTAGGAAGTTAATAGTAACCTAGAAAAGCCCCCTATAGAGAGCTTAGGCCCTATATAGCCACAAAGAATAGTAAGGGATATTAGATATCACACTAAACTAATAAATTAGAGGGATAACCTACGGAAGATAGAATAGGAGCTAAGAAAGATTATAAACCCTAAACCGCAAAATATAGTCCGGAAAACGGCTATAAGGAAACTAGCGGACCTCCTACTAGTTAATATCTGCTATATTAGTGCCGTAGGATTCTACTAGAACTTAGTTTAGCCTAATACTATTACCTTTATAACAAGCTTATACGAAATTAATTAAATAATTAAGGAAAAGGGAATAAGCTTAGCAGATAAGAAAGCGAGCTTATAAATAAGGAACTAGTAGAATAAAAGCTGCCCTATTAATACTAGAAATTTAAGGATATATTCTCTAAAGTAGTATCTAATATACTTCCACCTCACCAACCATATAACTACAAGATTGAGATTAAGTAGGGTAAAGAAAACACCCTTAGCTTTAGCCCCCTTTATAAGCAGTCTATTACCAAATTATAGGCTATAAAGTAGTATCTTATTAATAACCTAAATAAGGGCTTTATTAAACCTAGCTAAGCCCCTTTTACCTTGCCTATTCTTTTTATTAAAAAGCTAAATAGAGGACTCCGCTTCTGCATTAACTACTATAAGCTAAACAATATAACCCACAAGGATCGCTATCCACTACCCCTACTTAATAAGACTCTAGCCTAAATAAGTAGAGCTAAGGTCTTTATAAAGCTTAATATCCGCCAAGCCTTTTACCGAATTAGGATAGACCCTAGGTCTAAAGATCTTACTATATTTTAGACCTATTACGGAACGTATAAATATAAAGTGCTCCCTTTTAGACTAACTAACGGACTAGCTACGTACTAGCAGTATATAAACGATATACTCTTTAACTACCTTAACAATTTCTATACAGCCTATTTAAATAATATTATAATCTACTTTAAGAATAAGCTAGAATACAAGGAGCACGTCTATAAAGTCCTATAACGGCTCTATAAGGCTAGCCTCTAGGTTAATATTAAGAAGTTAGAGTTTAGTGTTAAGTATATAAAGTACCTAGGTTTTATTATTAGTATAAACGGAATTAAAACCAACCTAAAGAAAACGGCTGTAATTAACTAGTAGGCACCCCTACGGACTATAAAGGGGGTATAATCCTTTTTAGGGTTTTATAACTTCTACCGACGCTTTATTAAGAACTATAGTAGGATTACCTAGCCTCTTAACCGTCTAACTAGAAAAGACCAGCCCTTCTACTTTAACGCTATATATAGGCAGGCCTTTAATAAGCTTAAGAAACGGCTGGTATTAGCTCCCCTACTTGCCTATTTTAACCTAAAACGGCCCTTAATACTAAAAACTAATGCCTTAAATAGCGTAATTACTAATGTTTTTCCCCAGAAGCAACTAGATGGAGAGTAGTACCCTATTATATACTATTTAAAGACTATAATAGATACTAAGCTAAATTACCATATCCATAATAAAGAAATGCTGGCTATTATCTCTAGCTTTTAGCACTGGCGTATATAGCTAGAGGGGACCCCTAAGCTAATTAAGGTAGTTTTAGATTATAAGGCCCTAGAATACTTTATAATAACTAAGGCCCTTACGGCCCGGTAGGCACGCTAGGCGGATACCCTATCTTAGTTTAACTTCTTAATTATATATAGACTAGGCGCTATAAACTATATAGACGCTTTTATAAGGCGTAAGTAAGACCTAAATAACCGGACGGCTATAAAGATCTCACTATAGACTTAGATACTACTATAACTAGAACACCTTAACCCTTAAATATAGGCAGAACTAAGCACGGACTCTTTAGGCGCCAAGATATATCCTATTAACTCCTCTAAACTTAACCTTATTAATAAACTACTATAGGCCAACTAAACGACCCCCTCTCTATAGGAATACCATAAAAAGGTAAAGAACGTTACTAGCCTATAGTCCCTTAAAAACAGACTACTTAAGCACTAGGAACGGCTAGTAGTAGTTAAGGAATAGAACTTATGGACCTAGCTTATTGCTAAAGCTTATGCCTAGGTCTCTACGGCCTACCCTAGAAAAAATAAGACCCATAAGATTATTAGTGACTGCTACTACTAGCCCGGAATAGTTATAGATATTAACCATTATATACGGAACTGCGATAGCTGCCGTAGATCTATAATTCCATAAGATAAGACCCTAGGACTATTAAAACCTCTCCTAATACCTAACCGCCCCTAGCAGTATATCTCTATAGACTTTTATAAGCTACTAATAGACCGCGACGGATATAATATAGTTATAATTCTAGTTAACCGCTTTAGTAAGCGCCCGTTTTTAATTCCCTGTTATAAAAATATTAATGCTAAGGAGGCGGCCTAACTATATATCTACTACGTCTACCGCATTTATAGACTACCAAATACTATTATATCTGATCGCGGCCTATAATTTATATTAGCCTTCTAGAACGAGTTTACCTAAATCTTAGGTATTAGGCTAAAGCTCTCTATAGTATACTACCCCTAGACAAGGATAAAAAACTTTTACCGCATATGCAACCCTACCAAAAGGTGGCGCCGCACTTCAAAACTTACGCATACCCATCTTCCTATCAAAAACAATCGATTTTCAGACTCTCAAGACCTAATTCCTACTGCCTAACAAGCTAGAGGCGGATTTATTTGCCTTTTTACCCCCTTTTTACCCAAGAGAAAATTCTCTTAAGGGTGGTCCTAGCTTGTAAGCAAGGCAGGGGTAGGAACACCAAAATATCAAAACATAGACTTTTCCTAGGTTTTTCTTCTATAAAAAGTAAAAGCCTAATAAAATAGGGGGTGTAGGTACTTTTCTATATCTCCTTTAGTCAGATTTTCCTTAGTAAGAGAAGGATTGCCTTTCGGGCTTTTCTGCTAGTAAAAGCCTAACAAGTCTTTTTTCTAGTAGTTTTTTTCTACTTCTAATAGAGAAGAAAATAACTACTATAGTCTTTTTACCCAGTTTTTCTACTACCTTTTAGTCTAATTTCCCCAGAAGCTCTCTAGTAGAGTTAGTAAGGAAAAAGATATAGAAGGATAGTAAAACTAGGAAGGCTTTTTACCTAGTTTTTCACCCTCTGTGCTAGGAGAATAAGAGACCTAAGGAGGTTATTATCTACTGCAAAAACTAGAAACCCCCCTATAAGCTATAAGCTATAAGCTATAAGCTATAAGATACGAAATGCCAAAGGCAAAGGCTACTAAGCCTAAAATAAGCCTCCTATAGAGATAAGCGATGACGAATTCTCATCTACCTCTTCTACTTGTTCTTCTCTATCTTCCCCATACCCATCTAGGAAAGATAAGAAGTAGAAAAAATAATAAGCGTCTCCAGCTTATACAGGAACCAAAGAAAAAAAACCACCCCCATCGTCTCCTAAAAATAGCCAAAATCCAAAAAGAAACCTAGGCAAATAAGGTCCTCTAGGGCTAGTTTTATACTCCCCCCTCCTTCTTCCAAACAATTCCTACAAAAGCCCTAGAAAACTAACCCAGGCTAACTAAAGGCTAGAAGGAGGAAAGCAAGGAGCAAGTTAAATATATTAAGGACGACGTACAAAGAATATAGTAGGAGAAATCCTTCTATAAAGACAAACAGAAAGGAAAACAAGAGACAAAATATCCTAAAAGACTAGTAGAAGAAGTAATGAGCCCTCCGCAAGGGAGGTAGCCCCTAAAACTATGCAGAAAAGTTAAAGAAGGGCCTCTCTTCTTCTACTTACTCCTCTTCATCGTCGTCTCCTCTTTCCTCTACTACCTTTCTTCTTCTTCTTTACCCTACCTCCTCAATTCCCCCTACTAGTAAGGTAACTAGTAGCACTACCAGTTCTACAAGCCCTACCTCTACCAGAGAGAAAAAGAAGCAGCTACAAGAAAGAAGGCTAGTCCTAGTTACAGACAAAAGGACCAGCCTCTAGATATCTTCTCTATACGAAATACAATCAATCAACGATTTATGTCCAAATTGCAAATAGAGAAGCCAGTTATAGCTTCTATAGCTAGAACTAGAGAAAAGCAGAATATTCTCCTTACAACAACGGAGGAATACAATGCAGATTTTCTAGTTAAATACAAAGAAGTCTGGTCTAGCTGCTTCTCCTTTAANAGAGAACAAAAACTAGAGCCCTGGGCTCAAATAGTAGCCCATGGCGTCCCTATCCCCCCCTTCCTAGGAGAAAAAGGCTCTAAACTTCTAAAGAAAGAAATAGAGACCTTTAATCCTATTAAGATACAGGGACAACCTAGATAGATCTCTTCTAGGGAAAAGAGATATAATCCACAAACTAGGTTCGGCTCTATAGTTTTTGCTATAAAAAACGAGGAGAAAAGATAGGAAATCCTTAAGCAGAAGGAAATCCTAATTGCAGGGGTAGCTNCTAAGGTAGTTAAATACCTAAAAGTCTCTCCTACTACACAGTGTACAAGTTGCCAAAAATTTGGCCATATAGGAGATAGATGCTCTACCAAGGCCTGTCAATTCTATACAGCGGCACATCTATCTAAAGACCACTCCTGTCCTATTTGCAATATAATAGGTAAACCTTGCGAGCATACTACCCCTCTTTNCAGCAATTGTAAAGAAAAACACTTTGCTAATAGCAAAGACTGCGAGTCTCTTAAAGCTGCTAAACTAGTACATGAATGAGTACAAGCTTAGAAGGTTCTATACAGGAAGAAGAAGAGATCTCTCTAGCTTCTAAAGCTAGAGGAGAAATCTCCTTTATACAACACAACGTAGGAAAAAGACAAGAAGTACAGCAAACCCTACTAGAAATAGGATTTAGGAGAAAAACAGATATTATCCTAGTACAAGAACCTAGTACCTGGAAAGACAGACAAAAAGAATCCTACTTCTCTATTCCACATCCTGCATTTAACCTTATCCTCCCTAGTAATCTAGCTATTCAACCTAGAGTAGCTATCTATATAAGGAAAACTAGTTCTAGTATTCTACAATATAGAAATAGGGAGGATATCTACAAAGATACAGATATTATAGCATTAGAAATCTATGGCCAATTTAAAAGATTTCTACTGTTTAATGTCTACAATGAGAAACAACTAGACGAAAACTCTAGAACCCAAAGAAGTAGTACAACTACTATCTCTAGGACCATTCTAGAACTAGAAATAGACCTCCCTTTTATACTAATAGGAGACTATAACCTACACCACAAACGGTAGAACGCGCTAGCTAGGAACCCAACTAGGGAGGCTAAAGAACTAGTAAACTGGCTAGACAAATACAACTGCCAACTACTAAATTCAGACNAACAGCAAGGGACCTTTTATAGATCCAATATAAGGGAAAAGTCTATTATAGACCTAGCCTTCTACTCAGGAAACTTTCAAGAAAATACCTGGGATAATTGGACTATAATAGAAGAAACAGGATCCGATCATAAGACTATAGCATTCTCTTTATTTACTAGAGAGACGCAAAGATACCTAAACCCTCTTCAAGAAACTCCTTTCTCTATAAAAAAGGCAAACTGGGAACTTTTCTCTACCTCCTTAAAAGAACAAGTTCTAGAGCTAGAACTAGAAGCAAAGCTTTCAGTTTTAGAAGAACTAGTTAGAGAAAACCCCTATATAGAGATAGGAGAAAAAGGTCCCCTAGCCTCCCTAGAAGATTCGCATAGACTTAAGGATAGAAGCTTAAGTACACTAGTAGATAATCTAGCAATAGATCTTACTAGCTGTATAAAGCTAGCAGCAGAGAAAGCTATCCCTAGATCTAGAACCTGNGAATTCTCTAAACNATNGTNGAATAAAGAGCTTCTAAAGAAAAGACAAAATATGGCAAAACTAGGAAGACTTCATGAGGAACAACCTNATAGAAGTTCTAGACTAGAAGCCTATAAAGAAGCTAAAAATCAATACTTTCACGCAATAAGAGAAGCTAAGACTAGCTGCTGGAATAGCTTTCTAGAAAAAGCANAAGGAAAAGAGGTCTTTACTGCCCTAAAATACACAAAGGAAAGAACACTGCGAATAATCCCTAGTCTACAGTATAGTAAGGACGGGACTACTAGACTAGTAGAAAGCTTCNATNACCAATNCAAAGCTTTTATAACTACTCTATTCCCAAAACCCCCTTCTACTAGCCCTATGGAGTGGAAGGACTATACTATAGACAGTAAATNGGAATGGCCAGAACTAGAGAGAATAGAAGTCAAACAAGCACTTCTCTCTAGCTCTAATAAAAAAGCTCCAGGGCCAGATGGTATATCCTTCGCAATTCTACAAAAGGCCTACCCTACTATAGAAGATCTTCTATACAGGATCTATAGGATCTTATTTATCTTAGGCTATCAGCCAAAGGTATGGAGAGAAGCTCGAGGAGTTATTCTTCCTAAAGCAAATAAGGAGGACTATTCTCTACCAAAGTCCTATAGACCTATCTCCCTATTAAACTNCCTAGGAAAGACTTTAGAGAAGATCTTCNCTACTAGATTAGGATATCTAGCTAGTACTACTAGCTTACTTCAAGATTCACAACTAGGAGGAAGAAGACAGCGGTCCGCAATANACGCAGTTCTACTACTTCTAAACAATATCCAATCTAAAAATAGTAGGAAAAAAGCTAGACAAAGGATAGCTACTACGTTATTCCTAGACGTAAAGGGGGCTTTTGACCATNTCTCTAAAAACCAGCTTCTATCTATCTNNAAGGAACTAGGACTACCTATAGCGTTTACTCAATGGGTGGCTACTTTCCTAAGCAATAGAAAGATACAGCTCTCCTTTAACGGGCAAATACAAGAAAAAGTAGAATTAGAAACAGGGATACCACAGGGATCGCCTATATCCCCTATCTTATTTCTACTATATCTACGCAATATCTATAGGCTAGAGACAGAAGAAGCCTATTCCCTTAGCTATATAGACGATTTTGCAATTACAGTTACGTCAAACTCTGCTAAATCTAACTNTAAAAAGCTAGAGAGGATTGCGCGAGAGCTAATGTCTAAAGCTAAGGAAGCCGCTATTAGCTTTNATATTGGCAAAACAGAGCTTATACACTTCTATAATAAGCGTACTACTATAGAGGAAGGGCTAAAGCTAGGAGACGTGGAAATATCCCCTAAGCCCCTAGTTAGGTNGTTAGGAGTATTCCTAGACTCTAAGCTTACTTTTAAACAACATATAGAAATAAAAATCTCTAAAGCAAAAGCAGCCTTCTATTTAATTAGAAGACTAGGCAATACANAAAGAGGTCTATCCCTACAAGCCCTTCAACAGCTCTATATAGCCTGCGTTACTACTATAGCAGACTACGGAGTACAATGCTGGTGGAAAAGCAAATCTAGAGACTACCTACTAGCTAGGTACCAGTCTCTANAAAATNAGGCCCTAAAACTAGTTCTAGGAGCGTTTAGAGGATCTCCAAGCCAAGCTATAGAGATCAAAGCTTCTACTCCTCCCCCTAGAATTAGATTTAAAAAGCTTTACAATAACTACGCATTAAGAATCCTAAAATTTAAGGAAAATCACGCAATCAAAAAGGCCTATATAGAAGAGGTTAATAAAGATAGGGACGAACTAGCAGCTAGTTCTAGCTCTAATTCTAGCCCTAAAAACTCTACTATAAAGCACCTCTTACAGCCAAAAACACAGCTACTATCTCTAACCACTAGAGTTTAGAAGCTAATCCAAAATTGGAATATAGAGAGAGTCTCTCTAGACTGGCAAAAACCGTAGTCTCCTCCTATTCCCGCTTTCTTTTCTATCTCTAAGGGTAGTAAAGAAGAAGCTGCACAAGAACATCTAAGACTAGTAGAAAATCTACAAGAATCCCTAAAGTGGGACCTAGTAGATATATACTATACAGATGGCTCTAAAGACAATAAATCAAATACAGCAGCCGTATGCAAAATAGGAGAGAGAAATAGGATTAAATATGCAATATGCGAAATTATGGAGTAGAGCTTTATGCAGTCTATAGGCCCCTAGAACACCTAAAACACAAAGAACTAGAAGAAAATAGGTTTATATCTTTATAGATAGCCAAAGCGGCTATTAAGAAATTACAGCTTAATCTCTTACAGGAGGGCAAGAACCTAGTCTTTAAAATTACCAAAGCTGTTCCTATCTAGTAATAAGCGAATATCCTATTAACTTCTATTGGGTCCCTACCACCTAAGAAATCTACGGAAAATAAAAAGCAGATAAACTAGTAAAAAGGGCTCTCTAGAAGAAAAATAAAATCTCTATTCTTCTCTAGCCTACCTAGGGAAACGAGACAGAGAAAAGACACTAGATAGTGGAAAAATAAATTGGGCAACAGAACAAAAGCAAAGGAAAACACTATACTAGAATCTGTACAAAGGAAACTACCTTTCTCATTTGTAAAGCTACTAAGATAAATATCCTAAAAGCTACAATCAGCTTTCTTTTTAACTAAAACTAAGAAGGCTTCTTTAAATCCTTCTCTAAAAAAATAGGGAAGGATAAAGAAGGTAGATGCTTTAAGGACTGTACCAGGGTACAAACCCCTACGCACCTCTTACTAAATGCAGACTACATTGGGAAGATAGAAAGAAATGCAAGACAAATAGGCTCTTCTCTCTCCTTAGAGAAGCTTTTTTTGTACAAAGAAAGGAAGAAGGGCGCTTTTCTATTCTTAAGTAGGACAAAAATAGCTACTGGGAGTGGCTAAGAGCAGAAGGATCTCTAGAAGGAGGCAACTCCTACTAAAAGTCCTAGTAGAATAGACCATAGAAAGCAAAAGGACAGAAATAAACTATAAAAAGGACAGGGACAGGCGTTAGGATTATTTAGGATTTTATTCCAATTTTTTCTATTATTTTCCTATCGTTTTCTCACTACCTAATAGTTATTAGCAACCTAGTATCTTACGAGGAAGCGGTAAATCCCTAGTTTAGGGATTTATAAACTACTAGGACATAGCTACTAGTACATGTTAAGCTGCCTAGAAAGGATTCATGTATATAGAACTATAGCGCCATAGCCTAAAGGCTGCATGCGCAGTATTGTACGTAGTATAATACAACGGATATAAAAAAAAAAAAAAAACTACCCCTAGACAGACGGCCAGACAGAGATTGTAAATTAATATTTAGATTAGAGACTCCGGCCTTTTATTAACTACTTTTAAAACAACTAGGGTAAACTGCTACCCCTAATAAACTACGCCTAGGCGACCCTACCCTATAACTTTATAGGATTTGCACCTATCTAACTAAAAATAGGGTATTTACCCTAAATAAGCTTTAACTAGGATAGACTAGAAGAACTATAGACTATACGCAAGAAACTATCTTATAAGGAAGCCTAGTAGTACGCCAAGCGCTTAGAGGAAGCCTAGACGGTAGCCTGTATAAATCTAAAAAAGGCCTAGAAATTAATAGAATAGTAGGCAAATAAGTATAGGCGCGAACCCGACTTTACTATAGGCGATATAGTTTAGGTTATAATAAAGAACTAGAAGACGGAACGGCCTAGCTATAAGCTAAACTATTAAATAGCGGGACCGTATAAGGTCCTTAAGAAGATAGGTAACTCGTATAAAGTAAATGTCACGGCACTAACCTAACGTATACTGTTTCATACTGTCTCGTACTGTTCCCTACTATTAGCTGGCCCACCACTAGCGACTTGGCGGCCGGCCCTACTATTTATATACAATACCCCCTTTCTACCTTCTTCCCCTCTTTATACTACAACGTAGTTATTTAGTCTACTTTATTGCAGCACTATAACAGTGTGTAGTATCTTTAATTTACGCCCCGTCGCGATTACTGATTCCCTATACCCTAGCCAATTAACCTCTGCCCTAGAGTAATTATAACCTATATACGCCTCTGCTGAAACTAATACGTCCCTAGTATAGTCCTAGAACAATCCTTAGTTTTTACCTAGCGCCTAGATGGGCGACACTAATGACGCCAAAATAGCCGAAACCTAGAACCCCCGCGACGTTTTCACAGACCTATTTATAGAAATATACCCTAATATCGCGTGGACAATCCGCCGCTTCCTACCGTACCCTAAGACCTTTAAGCCTAGCAAAGCTTACTTTACCTTTATTAACTATACTAATAAGTTCCTTAATAATATTAAAGTAGGACTATAGTATATATATAATATAAACACCGCCAATAAGAAAGCTAACGAAAACCTTAGTGCCCTTATTACTTCTTAGATAGGAACTATTAACTCCCAGGCAGAGACTATTACCGTTCTAAAATAATTAACCCCTATAATAACGGTAGTAACCTAGTAGAAAAAACGGAGATCTAAAGACCTACCAATATTTAGCGGAAAAGGCACCCCGCTAGAATAATAAGCTAATTTTAAGACCTAGCATATTAAGATTAAGGGAGTCTTTAACCGGGACTGGGACTACTTTAATACAGTTCAGTCCTAGATCCTTTATATCTCGGATATGCTAGAGGATAAGGCCTATAAGTTTATTAAGCAGGGCCTAGAGCTTATATATAAGAACCCAAATAATACATCTACGTGGAAATGGCCTACTAAGGAAGATATGCTTAAAGACCTTACTGCCCACTATAAGGTCCTTAATATAACCCAGGTCGCAAAGAATAAGCTTAACCATTTTCCCCAAGGCAAGCGTAATTACTGGTCCTAGAAGGGAGAGCTTAATAAGTTAATAGTCCGCGCTAAGAAGACAGATAAATAGAAGGTGGACCTACTCTAAAAGTTTATCTCTCCAAAGATGGAAGAGCTAGTACTTGGACTAGCCTATAAAATTAATAATAGCGACTATACAGATTAGAGCAAGTAGATGGATATATTTACTAAGAACCTCGCGAACTATGCATACTAAGCCAACCTTAAGAAGAACGCTAACCACCGCCTACCTGCCTAAGCCCCTGCCCCTATATTAACCCCGACCCTAGCAGTAACTAGAGAACCTATAGACCTTAATAGAATCTTAGATATAGAGCGTAAGCGCCGCGTTAATAATAGACTATGCCTTACCTGTGGCCTACCCGGCCACTAGAAGGATGCCTATAACCCCGCCAAAATAGTAAACCTAGTCCCAATACTATCCCGTTAAACAACGCGAATAAATAACCGCGGATATAGCGACTGTAGAGTCCATTATGGACGCGGCGACCGCAAAGCCTATTATAGCCGCGGTAGATAACCCCCCCCATTTAACCCTACGGCTTAGTTACTCCAAACCATGCCCTATATAGGAGCCCAACCCGTTAATAATGCCTAGTATTAGCGACTTCGCGCTAGCGAATACGAACACGGCCATATTGTTAGCAAGGTATTGTCTTCCTATACCCTAACTAAAATAGAGATAGATACCACTAGCTAGACGGACACTAGACCGCCCCGCTAAGACAGCCCTATACCCTAGTTGTTAAAAGGTAGACCCTTGGACTAAGTCGCGCTTAAGGGTCTAAACTATATAAGGAGGAAGACGAGAAGATTAGGTCCCTATTACTAGATTAATTAATCCTTTCTATTAGTAAACTGCTACTTAATCTTAGATTAGCAAACAGTAATAAGAAATTAATCCTTATTTAAACCCAACTCTCCTTATTACGTAACCTATACCCCTAAGTTTATATCAATATAGTAAGCCTAGTGGACTCCGGTAGTACTGCAATGGTATTTACTAATATAGAGTCTATTATAAGAAAGTATAACGTTATAACTAAGAAGCTGCTGGCACCTAGGCTACTGCGCCTTATAAACGGCATCCCAACTTCGCTTATTACGGACTACTTTACCGCCCAAATGTTAATTGGCCTCTATACTAAAGCCATGCTCTTTTTCGTTACTAAACTCTCGCCTACTACCCTAATTATCCTAGGTATACCCTAGCTTCAGAAGCACGAGCCCCGTCCTAGCTTTAGGAAACTCAAGATCCGCTTCAACTTAGACTACTACTCTAGGCACTACCTCCCGTAGGGGATAGCCGACGTTAGTAGGGACGCCCTATATAGACACTCAGCACTACTAAGCCTAGTGCCTAGGACTATATATAAAGCCCTAATAGTAGAAGACGTTCCTAATAAAGGGGAGCCTATATAGCTGTAAAGAAATAAGATAGTGGAAGACTAGACTAACCTAGCACTTAAGACTAAAACAACGGGCTAGCCAGCCCTACCGAGACCAAGGAAGAAGGTCCGCTTTATGCCGCCACTATTAAGAAACCAACCCCAACCCAGGCACTATTTAAACCCTAGCCGCCTAGCCTAACACCCAGAACTAAGCCATATGCTATATACGCACACTACAGCTCGCGTTATAGTAAGGACTAGCTATAGAACTACTAAGACCCAGATAATAGAAACCGCGCCACCGCAACGCCTAACCTTACACCTGTCTCCCGCGCGTACCGTATAGGGCCACCGCCTCATTTCCGCCCCCCTAGGCCGACTAAGCTATGCTAGCCCAGCCGTAGCACCGGAGAGCCAGATACGCCCCAACCTAGACAATATTAAATACACCTATGCTATTAATTTTACCCAGTTCTATAAGTAAAAAGACGTAAAGATAATAAGGATCTATATAGCGGAGCTAGTAGAACTAGTTAAACAAGATAAGCACTAATAGCTGCTTAAAGAGCTGCCTATAGGCCTAATAGAAGTACCGAACCTATTAGAAAGGTCTTTCCGCCGGCTAGTAGAAGGCGACTATATAATAAAGGAAGCCTATAAAGCGCTCCCCCCCTATTTCTATAACTTCCTTAAGATAAATCTAAAAACTAAACCTAAGCTTTTATATTGGAAGATAGTTAACACCAATGTTAAAAAATTTCTAAAAGGCAAACTAGGATTAACCCGCAAAGATATTCTATAACGCCTACCAAAGGAGTTTAGTAAATATATTAAGCACTTCCTCCCTAAGAACGCAGATAAGCTGCCCCCTTACTAACCATAGGACTATAAAATTGAGATCACCCCCAGAAACTAGGCCCTATACTATAAAAATAGACCACTCTTACCTGCTAAACTTAGGTATGTAAAGAAGTGGATTAATAAGATGCTAGATAAGGGTTTTATCTATAAATTAACCTTACTAGCTGCCGTACCACTCCTCCTCACTATTAAGCCCGGCGGCGGTGTATAAATCTACTATAACTACTAAGGCCTAAACACAGTTACTATTAAGAATCGATACCTACTGTTACTAATCCGCGAGACACTTGACGCACTTTGTGGCGCTAAGTACTTTACTAAACTTAATATAATTGCTACGTTTAACCGGATCCGGATTACGGAGGGCCATAAGTGGCTTATAGCATTTATTACCCGGTTCGGACTCTATAAGATACTAATTATACCATTCGGCCTCTATAACGCACCCACTATATTCCAGAACTATATTAACTATATTCTATATAACGCCCTTAATAACTACTACACTGCCTACCTTAATAACGTCCTTATCTTTTCTAAAACACGCGCCGAGCATATTAAGTATATAAATGAAGTTATCTAAAGACTTAGTAATGCTGGACTTTAGATTAATATTAATAAGTCTAAGTTCTACTCTACTAAAATAAAATACCTCGGCTTAATTATCTCAACTAATGGCATAACTATAGACCCTAAGAAGATACAGGCCTTATAGGAATAGAAGGACCCAACATTAATTAAAGAACTATAACAATTTCTTAGCTTCGCGAACTTCTACTAACAATTTATCCAAGGCTACTCTACTATTGCTATACCTATAACAAAACTTCTAAAGAAGGATATCGGATGGTTATAGGGACTAGAACAAGCTAAATCGTTTAAGGCCCTTAAGGGAGCCTTTACTTTAGCACCAGTACTAGCATACTATAACTATATAAAGAAAACAGTAGTAGAGACAGATATATTAAATTAGGCTTCTAGCGGAGTCCTTTCCTAGTATAACAACAACGGAAAATTAAGACCGGTTGCATTCTTCTCTATAAAGTACTCCACGCCAAAATATAACTATAAAATCTACAATAAAGAACTCCTAGCTATTATTAAGGCTTTAGAGGAATAGCGTCCTAAGCTATAAGGGACTAAGGAGCCGTTTAAAATTATTACCAACCATAAGAACCTATAGACGTTTATAACTACTAAGCAGCTAAACTAGCGCCAAGTTTAGTAGGCAGAGTTCCTTTTATAGTTTAATTTTATAATTATATATAGACCTAATAGCAAAGCCACGCTCCCTAACGCCCTAAGCTGGCTACTAGGAATAAGGCCTAAGGACGCTAATAACAAACGCCTCCGCTACCAAGCCTAAGTCGTTATACCGCCTTAGAAAGTTAACCCTACAATCTTAGAAGAATTACTATATAAGTCCTATAACTCTAATAACGCGGAGTTTATAGCCGCTCTAGACCCCGAAATAGCTAAAAAGTCACTAAACGAGTTAATCTAGCTAGGATACCAGGAGAACGAACTTGTAAGAGATATAGTGGCAGCCCTATATAATTGGAAAGCTTGCCATTAGCTAAAGAAAATTAGAAAATTACTCTATTGTGATAAGTTAGAATATAGTATTATTAATGGATAGATCTACTTCCGCTAACGTCTCTTTATCCCTAACGCCCTAGACCTCTATTTAAAAGTTACCTATCGCTCTTATAGCAGCGGCCCCGCTAGTTACCCCGGCCGGGTTAAGACTTTTAACCTCTTAAACTAAACATACTAGTAGCCAGGAATCTCCCAGTTCACGGCTACCTTTATTAAAGACTATACCCTATACTTTCGTACTAAGACCCCCCATTCTACCCCGCCCGGTTTCCTAAAGCCACTAAAATTACCCGCCTGCCTATAGACTGATATCTTAATTAACTATATTATAACGCTGCTAGTATACCAACGCCACGGTAAGGTATATAAATATATCCTTGTTATTATGGACCGCCTAACTAAAATATAATACCTTATTCTAGTAATAGGACTCTTAATAGAGGAGTTAGTTAATAGCTTTATTAATAATATATATAAGCTCCACGGTATACTAAGCACGATTATCTCCGATTACGGCATATAATTTATTAGCGACTTCTAGCAACAACTAAGTAAACGCCTTAAGACAACCTTATAACTAAGCTTAGCCTAGCACCTAGAAATAGACGGCTAAACTAAAATTATTAACGCCGCCGTAAATAAATACCTTTATACTTTTGTTAGCTTTATATAGGACAACTAGGTTAACTACCTACCGCTTACCAAGTTTGCTATAAATAACCAAGTTAACAAGAGCACAGGCATCTCCCCATTTTTTGCAAACTATAGCTTTAACCCTCGCCTTAGAATTAAGCCTACTAGCCCCTACCTACTAACACTATTAGCACAAGTAAAGAAGGAGTTTTTCCGCGCAGACTTTATGGCTAACCGCTTTAAGCGGATATTAATATAGCTTAAGGCCCTAGCCCGGATTTTATAGNAANGNTATAAANANAATACTAATACCNATAGGNATAAGAGCGCGTTATTCTANAAAGGTAATATAGTTATAGTTAGCTTAGAAAATATAAAGATAAATAGACCTAAGAAGAAATAGGACGATAAATAGGACGGCTTATACCCCGTACTCGCAGTATACCAAGGGGCAGTTATAGTAGACCTCTTGGACTATATCTAAGTAAATAAATCCTTTTATATATCTAAGGTCCGCCTTTAGGCTGCTAAAGAGATCCTTAGCCAAGCAAATATTAATACCGTAGAGCGCCGTAATATACAAGGACGAGTGGTAGAGAGAGACGATAATGGCAACATAGAAGATAAATAGGAGTTTAAGAAAATCCTTAATGTACACGACGAAGACCCCTAGGGCCTAACTTATGAGATTAAATGGAAATATTATAAGGATATAACCTGGTAGCTAGAGGAAGACCTAAAGAGTTACAAACAAGCTGTATAGCGCTTTTATAAGTAACACCCTAAGAAGCCAGGACCCCTAGACTGGGTATAAGATAAGGAAAAGTCACACTAAGGTCGCGGCCGACCACCGTATTAAAATTTATGGTGGTTGAGATGTTATAGAACTTTAACCGGCGGTTAAAGTTATCTAATTAGCTAAATTCTCGCCAAGAAACGCCACACGGACCAATTTAAGTGGTGGTGTGGAGTTCTGCCGACCTTACTCACTAAACTAACTAATTAGGATTTTCCATACCCGGTATAGAAAATCGCCATTGGCTTGGTTAAGGGCGGTAAGCGGAACTGATATCTTTGCGGTAGAAAATAGGCAACCCCGTACACTGCCTATTTTTAAGTTATCTATTTAGTTTAGGGACTAAACCGTCTAGGGGAGAGGAGTACTGTCACGGCACTAACCTAACGTATACTGTTTTATACTATCTCGTACTATTCCCTACTATTGGCTAGCCCACCACTAGCGACTTGGCGGCTAGCCCTACTATTTATATACAATACCCCCTTTCCACCTTCTTCCCCTCTTCATACTACAACGTAGTTATTCAGTCTACTTCATTGTAGCACTGTGACAGTAAAGCTCCTAGATTTAATTAAGGTTTACCCTGTTTTCTTACTAGATAAGCTATGGAAAGCTATAAACAACCTATTACCTAGATAAAAGAACGAACCTCCCCTACTAATTTAAGTTAATAGCGACAATAAATAGGAAATTAAAAAAGTACTAGCCTATAAGCTAGTAAGGAAAACGCTAAAGTACCGCGTTAGTTAAAAAGGCTATAACCTAGATCCTACCTAGTACCCTATATAGAACTTTATTAGTAGTCCCTATAAGCTTTAAAAATTCTATAACCGCTACCCTAATAAACTAGGACATTAGGAAATTTTTTTTTAGGCACGTTGTTGCAAGCGAAAATCGGAGTCTGCAAAACCTGCGTAAGTCGCAATTTGCGGCGATTCGCAGCAAATTGCTACAAACACGCAGCTATGTATAAGTAGCCTATGCAAATTGCTACAAATACGCAGCTACTTATAAGTAGCCTGTGCGAATTGCTGCAAATTACCGCAAATTGCTACAAATACGCAGAAGCTCCGTACGAAGCTCTATACGAAGCTCTATACAAAGCTCTACACGAAGCTTTACACGAAGTTCTATATAAAGCTCTGCACGAAGTTCTACACAAAGCTCTGCACGAAGTTCTACACGAAGCTCTGCACGAAGCTCTGCGTACAGAGGCTCTGTACGAAGCTCTGCACGAGGCTCTGCACGAAGCTCTGCACGAGGCTCTGTACGAAGCTCTGTACGAGGCTCTGCACGAAGCTCTGCACGAGGCTCTGCACGAAGCTCTATACGAAGCTCTACACGAAGTTCTGCACGAAGCTCTGCACGAAGTTTCTACACGAAGCTCTGCACGAAGCTCTGCGTACAGAGGCTCTGGCCACGAAGCTCTACACGAAGCTCTACACGAAGTTCTGCACGAAGCTCTGCACGAAGCTCTGCACGAAGTTCTATACGAAGCTCTGCACGAAGCTCTACGTATAGAGGCTCTGCACGAAGCTCTATACGAAGCTCTACACGAAGCTCTACACGAAGCCCTACACGAAGCTCTATACGAAGCTCTACACGAAGCTCTACACAAAGCTCTACTAAGACTCTATATGAAGCTCTGCACGAAGCTCTACACGAAGCTCTATACGAAACTCTGTGCAAAGCTCTACGTATAGAGGCTCTGCACGAGGCTCTTCGCGAAGCTCTGCGTATGGAGGCTCTACACGAAGCTCCGCATGACACATTACTATTGGGTCCCCGCTATATTCCCGATAGCCTCTACACATAGGTAGCCACCTTATTTTTTACCCTTCCTTCCTTACATCCTCCCTACCTAGAGAGGCACCAGAACGGCAGCTAGCAGACGACTATTGCCAGAACCAGATAACCGTCACCAGAACCAGACGACCGTCCCTAGAGCCAGACGACCGTCCCTAGAGCTAGACGACCGTCGTCATCCAGACGACTGTCACCAGAGCTAGACGATCGTCGCAAGAGCCAGACGACCGTCGCCAGAGCCAGACGACCGTCGCCAGAGCTAGACGATCGTCGCTAGAGCCAGACGACTGTCGTTAGAGCTAGACGACCGTCGCCAGAGCTAGACGACCGTCGCCAGAGCTAGACAACCGCCAACCGTTCGAACGACCCAGCTAGCAAACACTGAACGATTCGATCGGTCGAATTAAACCAGAGCCTTATTATTAGTCTATTACCGAATCGAATCGAATTAAGCCCTCCTATGGAGGCACCCCGGACGACTACCGTTCAGAGGTAGTATAGATAGATAGGTACAGACGGTAGGCATAGACAGGTAGGAACAGATAGTAGGCATAGACAGGTAGGTATAGACAGTAGGCATAGATAGGTAGGTATAGGTAGGTGGGTATAGATAGATAGATAGATAGATAGGCAGGTAGGTAGGCAGGTAGGTAGGTAGATAGGTAGGCAGGTAGGCAGGCAGGTAGGCAGGCAGGCAGGCAGGTAGGTAGGTAGGTAGGCAGGTAGGCAAATACCGCCAATTGACGATTTGGAGCCTCTATAAGAGGCTTCCCCCTTAATACCTAAGTAGATAGCTCTATATTTTATATAGTTATAATATAAATATATTTAAAAGAATATTATAGTAATCTATGGGAATATGTAATAATCTGGGTATTATATAATATAATTTATATAGTTACAATTTGTACAGTTTGTACATTTCGTATATTTCGTACATTTCGTACATTTTGTACATTTCGTACATTTCGTACATTTCGTACATTTCGTATATTTTGTACATTTCGTACATTTCGCACAGTGGTTGAGTATTTTGCCGCAATTTGCTATAGGATGCTGCAATTTTGTTGCAAAATGCGCGTTTTACGCAAATCGCTAAGGACCATATACAAATTGCCGCAAACCGCAACAACGAGCCCAAAAAAAAATTTCCTGATGGACCCCTAAAGTACCTAGACGAGTAGATAGAGTGCTAGTATAGCGAAGACGATAAGCTACCGGAAGAAAGATAAGAACGCCCTATAAGCATAATACGGACTATAAAGCCTAAGGGCAGGCTTTTACAGAGGGGGGGGTAATATTACAGCACTGGCAGAACTTGGTAGAACTTCGCGGTTACGTAACTAGAGGACTGTATAAAAGAACCCTACTTCAACCAGCACTACTCTTCTTCTCCTTTCCTTTCTCTAGCTTTAGATCCTCGTTTATAGACTACCAATCGTATAGGCTTGCGCGTCCCTCTTACCGTGCTCGTGCCTTGATTGACTGAGTCGCTAACACAAAGCTCTATACGAAGCTTTGCACGAAGCTCTATACGAAGCTTTGCACGAAGCTCTATACGAAGCTCTGCACGAAGCTCTGCACGAAGCCCTACATAAAGCTCTACACGAAGTTCTACACTGTCAGAATTAAGCGAGAGGTGCTGACTAAGCTCTGGACACATTGCGAGGATGAAGTCCGCATGCAATCTATATAGACATCAACCGCATCTACTGCATCACGAATTAATCAATATTCATCGTCTGCGTTATCTCTATCATCAATTAGACCCTTAAGATACCTCCACTATAACCCCATAACCTTGTAATTCCAACAGGTTATAAGCCTGGGTAGCAACACCTCTCCTGACTCGAAAATCGACCTCTAAAATAACCTCCTCTACCTTAACCTTAACGACACCTACGTACGATCACAAGGCCAGTAAAATCGTCATTTTTAATAGAGACAACTTTGCAGACTAGGAGCGCACCTGCGAGGCAGCTCTAATTATGTTAGAGGGCTAGGATTTTATTACTGGTGCAAAGGACCTAAATTAAGTTAATTTAGCTGACGGAAGAAGAAGATAAGGGGAAGTAAACAAGATTATCTATAATTTAATAGGAGACGACCGTTAGGAAAAAATGCGTGCGATAATAAAGGCGTACGATATTTAGGGAATGTGGGAAGAAATAAAAAAGTTCAATAAGGCTAATAACAAGGTCTACACCTCTAGACTTCGCAGGGAGTTCTACAGCACTATATTTAACCCTACAAAGATACAAATTGCCGAGTTCATGCATATACTAAATTAATTTAAGATTAATCTAGCTTTAACACCTTAAGCACTTACCAACGATAATATTAAAGAGTAACTCCTTCTAGCCCTACTAAGCGATGTTATATAGCAGAATGCGAAGACCTAGTATCTACGAGATAAACGAGACCTTAAGAGTTGCATTACCCTTCTTTAGAAGTATAAGACTGCTCGCCCTATATAGGTATAAAATGCAGCACTTATATAAGAAAGGAAAGACAAACCTAGGGGGAGAAAGGGAAACTAAGGTCGAACAAGGGGCAGAGGTCGTAGTAGATTTGATTATTCTTTATCACGTTATCGCTATAGCGCGTTATCTTAAGTAGGTAAGAGCTATAGCTATAGCAAGGAGCTAAGGCCACTACTAGGAAGACTGTCCCCTGCTTAGACAATTCCGATTTAACAACGCTAAGAAGAAAGATTAAGATTAAGGTACTTCTAAGGCAGAGGAAGTAGGGAATGTAGTAATAGCTAAAGAAGAATTTAACAGCAATTTAATCTACCCTTAACCCTAAATATGCTATACTTACTATAAGTATAGGTTCCCTTATAGAGTACGTTAGGTGCTAGCTATAAGCTAAGCTATAAGATAGTAATTAAGCGGGATGCTTAGATTAAGATTAAGCGGGACGCTTAAATTATACTACGAGCTAAGACGCGAACCAACCTAGACCTCCCCCTACTACCTTAAACGGGCCGCCAGAGACTCTAGTTGCGAGAACTATAAGTAGGCAAGACGGTAACTAAGTGGGCCGCTTAAGTTAAGTGGGAAGCCTAGGTTAAGACTAAGTGCTAATAGAGACTCTAGTAGCGGAAACTATAAGTAGGCTAGATGGTAACCAAGTAGGCCACTTAAATTGAGTGGGAAGCCCAGGTTAAGACTAAGTGGGCCACTTAAGTTAAGTAGGAAGCCCAGGTTAAGATTAAGTGGGACGCTTAAATCTATAAGGTAATGCTAAGGGTAGGACGCCTATATAAGAGAATATACACCTATACTATTATAAGGGGGAGAGTATTAAAAAGAAGGTTGTTACTTCTGAGTAAGATAGTTCTAAAGCACAAGTACAACGCTAAGGGAGAAGTAATTCGTAAGAAGGCAAGACTGTGCATTTAGGGAGATAAGCAGACCCCTAATATTATAAAGACAAAATTTTTAAGAGAATAGAGATGCAAAGACCTAGGACCTATAGAGGTATTTATAGGCTTCTAAATTAATTAAGATTACAACTGTAATCCGCCCCCTTAAGTACAATAATATAATAAACACGATTAGATATTATTCTAAGGCATAGCAGTTATACGCTATAGGGGAGCCGTAATTTAGATGGCTTAAAGGCAGAAGTTAACGGCATTAAGTTTAATAGAAGTAGAGATTATGGCAGCGTTAGAAGGAGCAAGGTTAGCAGTATGGCTTAAGAAGCTAACGAGAGACCTGGGGAAGAGAGATAACGACAACCCTTTTATCCCTACGCTCTACTACGACAATAAGGGTACGGTCAACCTTTTGTACAAAACGACATGGTTTAGCAAGGTTAACTTAAAGTGCTACTAATCGACCAATTTATAAAGCACTGTGTAACGCTAGGAATCGGTAGCTGACGGAGCAAGTAACAGAGGTTTTTCGCCTACTATAGGTTTTCCCTCCATACGTAGGCCAAATGGCGCTTATAAGGTATTTGGGAATAGCTTTATAATTGCCTATTTAGGAAATAGACGAGCAGACAAGAAGAGCGTCGTTAGCATAGGGGAGTGTTAGAATTAAGCGAGAGGTGCTAACTAAGCTCTGGACACAATACAATCTATATAGACATTAACCGCATCTACTGCATCACGAATCAATCAATATTTATCGTCTGCGTCATCTCTATCATCAATTAGACCCTCAAGATACCTCCGCTGTAACCCCATGACCTTGTAATTCTAATATACACGAAGCTCTACACAAAGCTCTACACGAAGCTCTACTAAGGCTCTACACGAAGCTCTACACGAAGCTCTGCACAAAGCTGTACTAAGGCTCTGCACAAGGCTCTGCACGAAGCTCTACACGAAGCTCTGCACGAAACTCTGCACAAAGCTCTACACGAAACTCTATACGAAGCTCTACACGAAGCTTTACACGAGGCTTTATACGAGGCTCTATACGAGGCTCTATATAAAGCTCTGCGTATAGAGGCTCTACACAAGGCTCTACACGAGGCTCTGCACGAAGCTCTACACGAAGCTCTATATAAAGCTCTATATAAAGCTCTATACGAAGCTCTACACGAAGCTCTNCACAAAGCTCTACACGAAGCTCTATACGAAGCTCTACGTATAGAGGCTCTACACAAAGCTCTGCGTATAGAGGCTCTACACGAAGCTCTGCATCGGGTCCCCGCTATATTCCTAATAGCCTCGACATATGCCTCTGCTAAGTATACCCCTATATATACCTAGGTAGCCACCTTATTTTTTACCCTTCTTTCCTTACATCCTCTCTACCTAGGGAGGCACCAGAACGGCAGCTAGCAGACGACCATCGCCAGAGTTAGACGATAACTGTTTAAACGACTAGCTAGCGAACACTACGAACGATCTAATTAATCGATCGAATTGAACTAGAGCCTTAATATCAGCCTATTACTAAATTAAACAGAATTAAGGCCTCCTAGGGAGGCACCCTAAATGACTACCGTTTAAATATATAGCTAGCGAACAGCTATAGAGAATAATTTGAATTAATACAATTAATCAATTAATTAAATTAGGCAGAGCCTTTAATCGGGCTAACTTCTCCCCCAAATTATAGACAGGTAGGTATAGACAGTAGCATAAATAGGAGGCATAGATGGTAGGCATAGACGGTAAGTATAGATAGGTAGGTATAAGTAAGTAGGTATAGACGGATAGACAGATAAATAGATAAATAGGTAAGTAGGCAGGTAGGCAGGTAGGCAGGTAGGCAGGTAGGCAGGTAAGTAGGTAGGCAGGTAGGCAGGCAAGCAGGTAGGTAGGTAGGTAAGTAGGCAAGTAGGTAGGTAGGTAGGTAGGCAGGCAGGCAGGCAGGCAGGTATTAGGCCAATTAACAATTTAAAGCCTCTATAAGAGGCTTCCTCCTTAACGCCTAAGCAGATAGCTCTACATTTTATATAGTTATAATATAAATATATTTATAAGCATATTATAGCAATGTATAGAAATATATAATAATTTGGTTATTATATAATATAATTATAATTTATATAGTTATAGTTTATATAGTTTGTACGGTTTATACAGTTCGTACAGTTCGTACAGTTTGTATAGTTTGTATAGTTTATACAGTTTATATAATTTACGCGCTATTTATTTATAAGGTAGCAAAATGCTAGTATAAGTTTTGTAGTTTAGCATTTTGCCGTAATTTACTAGCAGATGCTATAAACTTACTATGAAACGTACGGTTTGTACAAATCGCTAACGACTATATACGACCGCCGCGATCGTATAGTTTGTATATTTTGCCGCAAACCGCAATAAACTGCGACAACCTGCCTAAAAAAAAAATCATAATGTACGGTTTCTATTATTTAGGTCTTAATAGTTCCATAGCCAGTCCTTACTATAACGCGAGCTATAGTATACGCATATAGTATATAGCTTAGTTTTAGGTATTAGGCTAGGCGGCTAGGGTTTAAATAGTGCCTGGGTTAGAGTTAGATTCTTAGTAGTAGCGACGCAAAGCAAACCTTCTTTTTTAGTCTTAGTAGGGCTAGCTAGCCCATTATTTTGGTCTTAAGTACTAGGGTAGTCCAGTCTTCCACTGTCTTGTTTCTTTACAGCTATATAGGCTTTCCTTTATTAAAAATGTCTTTTACTATTAGGGCTTTATATATAGTCCTAGGCACTAGGGTTAGTAGTGCTAAGTATTTACATAGGGCGTCCCTACTACCGTCGGTTATCCCCTATAGGAGGTAGTGCCTAGAGTAATAGTCTAAGTTAAAGTGAATCTTAAGTTTCCTAAAGCTAGGACGGGGCTTATACTTCTAAAGCTAAGGCATACCTAAAATAATTAGGGTAGTGGGCGAGAGTTTAGTAATAAAAAAAAGCATAGCTTTAGTATAGAGGCTAATTAATATTTAGGCAGTAAAGTAGTCTATAAT
The DNA here is from genome assembly GCF_001692895.1 of Cenococcum geophilum 1.58. Classification (NCBI taxonomy): domain Eukaryota; kingdom Fungi; phylum Ascomycota; class Dothideomycetes; order Gloniales; family Gloniaceae; genus Cenococcum; species Cenococcum geophilum. The sequence goes on from NW_027137608.1 coordinate 884,439, forward strand.
AAGCGAAGTTAGAATACTATCTATAAGGCGCAGTGGCCTAGGTACTAGCAGCTTCTTAGTTATAACATTATACTTTCTTATAATAGACTCTACGTTAATAAATGCCATTATAGTACTACCGGAGTCTATTAGGCTTACTATATTAATATAAACTTAGGGGTATAGGTTACGTAATAAGGAGAGTTAGGTTTAAATAAGAATTAATTTCTTATTACTATTTACTAATCTAAGATTAAGTAGTAGCTTATTAATAGAAAGGACTGATTAATCTAGTAATAGGGACCTAATCTTCTCGTCTTCCTCCTTATATAGTTTAGACCCTTAGACGCGACTTAGTTTAAGGGTTTACTTTTTAATAACTAGGGTATAGGGCTATCTTAGTAGGGCGGTCTAGTGTCCGTCTAGCTGGCGGTATTAGTTTTAGTCTTAGTTAGGGTATAGGAAGATAATACCTCGCCAATAATATAGCCGTGTTTATATTTGCTAGCGCGGAGTCGCTAATACTAGGTATTATTAACGGGTTAGGCTCCTATATAGGGCATAGTTTAAAGTAACTAAGCCGTAGGGTTAAAGGGGGGGGGGTAGTCCGCTGTAGCTATAATAGGCTCCGCGGTCGCCGCATCTATAATAAACTCCACAGTCGCCGCGTCCGCGGTTATTAGTTTACGTTATTTAATAGGGTGGCATTAGGACTAGGTTTACTATCTTAGTAGGGTTATAGGCATCCTTCTAGTGGCTAGGCAGGCTATAGGTAAGGTATAATCTATTATTAACGTGGCGCTTATACTTCGTATTTAAGATTCTATTAAGGTCTATAGGTTCTCTAGTTACTACTAGAGTTAGGGTTAATATAGGGATAAGGGCTTAGGCAGGTAGGTAGTAGTTAGTGTTCTTCTTAAGGTTAACTTAGTGTGTATAGTTCGCGAGGTTCTTAGTAAACACATCTATTTACTTACTTTAACCTATATAGTTGCTATTATTAATTTTATAGGCAAGTCTAAGTACCAGCTCTTCTATCTTTAGAGAGATAAAGTAGGTCCACCTTCTATTCGTCCGTCTTCTTAGCGCGGACCATTAACTTATTAAGCTCTTCCTTTTAGAACTAGTAATTACGCTCGCCCTAAGGGAAATAGTTAAGCTTATTCTTTACAACCTAGGTTATATTAAGGACCTTATAGTAGGCAGTAAGGTCTTTAAGTATATCTTCCTTAATAGGCCATTTCCACGCAGATATGTTATTTAGGTTCTTATATATAAGCTTTAGGCCCTACTTAATAAACTTATAGGCCTTATTCTCTAGTATATCTAAAATGTAAAGGATTTAGGACTAAATAGTGTTAAAGTAATCCCAGTCCTAGTTAAAAACTCCCTTAATCTTAATATGCTAGGTCTTAAAATTAGCTTATTATTTTAGCGGGGTGCCTTTTCCGCTAAATATTGGCGGGTCTTTAGATCTCCGTTTTTTCTACTAGGTTACTACTATTATTATAGGGGTTAATTATTTTAGAACGGCGATAGTCTTTACCTAGGAGTTAATAGTTCCTATCTAGGAAGCGATAAGCGTACTAAGGTTTTCGTTAGCTTTTTTATTGGCGGTGTTTATATTATATATACATTATAGTCCTACTTTAATATTATTAAGGAACTTATTAGTATAGTTAATAAGGGTAAGGTAAGCTTTACTAGGCTTAAAGGTCTTAGGGTATAGTAGGGAGCAGCAGATTATCTACGTAATATTAGGGTATATCTCTATAAAGAGGTCTATAAAAACGTCACAGGAGTTCTAGGTTTCGGCTATCTTAGTATTATTAGTGTCGCCTATTTAGGCGCTAGGTAAAAACTAAGGATTGTTTTAGAACTGTATTAGGGATATATTAGTTTTAGCAGAGGCGCGTATAGGTCGCGATTGCTTTAGGGTAGAGGTTAATTGGCTAGGGTATAAGGAATTAGTAATCGCAATAGGGCGCAAATTAAAGATATCATAAACTGTTACAGTGCTGCAATAAAGTAGACTAAATAACTACGTTATAGTATAAAGAGGGAAAGAAGGTGGAAAGGGGGTATTATATATAAATAGTAGGGCCGGCCGCTAAGTCACTAATAGTGGGCTAGCTAATAGTAGGAAATAGTATAAGATAGTATAAAACAGTATGCGTCAGGTTAGTACCGTAATAACGCCTACGCCTTATATATAAGGTAGTGGCGGCGTTAATAATATACTCCTAAAAGCTTTAGGTAAAATACTATAATTGTTACCACCTGGCCAAGTACTTCGCTATTAGTAAATAAGTCCTACTCTTCTCTAAGAATATCTGTATAAAACGTCCCTATAAAAAGCTTAACTATAAGTTTATAGGACCGTTTTAAATCCTAAAGCGCGTAGAGTAGTAAGTATATAAGCTAGAGCTTCTACCTACTATAGCACGGCTCTATCTAGTCTTTTATATCTCCCTACTAGAGCTTTATAGGTTACGCTCTAGGTTTTAACCCCTAGTAATAAAAGAGCTTAAGGAAGGCAGCTAGGAAGTAGAAGTAATTGTTGCCTATTAGGATTATACTAGATAACCGCAGTACCTTATTAAATGGCTAGGATGGCTAAATAAGTATAATAAATGGAAATACGAGATAGAGCTTAAGAATTGTTAATAACTGCTAGATAAGTACTATAAGTGGGATACCTTAGCCTTATAGCCGAAGCGTAGGCGAAAAGTAAGCGCTGCTATTAAAATGTAACCTATATTAAAGCGAAGTAGAGGACGTCTTAAGGGATTAAAGAATAAGTAATAATTGCTATAAGAACTGCAGCCTTAATTTAAAAAGCACCCTTTCTAGACCTAACTAGGGTCTATAACCTGCTAGTAACCCGCTAGTAGTAACCTGTACTAATAACTTATATACTATTCTATATATATGCTATATAGACAACGTATAAGGCTAAAGTATAGATTAGTAGCGGGTCTAATAGGTATATAGCCTTACCATTCTAATCTGGCTATATATAAATAACCTATAACCTACCCGTGAAGTATATATAGCGCTATACTAGTATAGCGTAAGGCTAAAGTAGGGTTAGTAATGGATTTAATAAATATATAGCCTTACTATCTATAAATCTAGCTGTATATAAATAACCTATAATTTACCTATAAGGTACTAGCGACCTACTTATATAAGTAAGCTTTAGAATATTTCTAGTTTACTAAATTTAGGTAACGGTATTAAGCTCTACTAGCTCTACCTATTAAACGGACTAATTAGGATTTTCTATACCGGGTATATAAAATTACTACTAGCTTAGTTAAATGTGGGGGAGTCTTAATAAGGCAAATCTAACTAATTAGATAACTTTAACCGCTGGTTAAAGTTCCTTAATATCTTCGCGCCGCGTATATATACCACCTGTCTCTTTATACGCAAAATTAAAACACTCTTTCCCCTCTAAATTTTTTCCTTACTAAGGTTTTTTATAGGGTTTTATTAAGGCTTAAGTATATAAAGGATTGGGGACAACCCTTTTTAAAGAAAGGGGCATTATTAGGTAAAACCTAAGTAGATAGTTATATAGCCGCAAGGTATAGGCGACCCTAGGGCAACCTAGGGGTGACTCGCCTGTAAGGTACGGCTCTATATATACCTAGGGAAACCCTTTCTACCTCGTACATAGACTTCTCCTTTTTCCTTATGGATTCGTCTCTGTCTATATTCTTACCTTATATAAAAACCGCATGCGTATATATGCACGCATTAACTACTAAGACCCTAGCTATTTAATTATAAGATTCTCTTATTATTTCTTTCTCTTCTTTATATAACGTCTTATCCTTTATAAGAGCTATACCTCTAAATTTAGATAAAATATATATTATTCCTTTAAATCTGCTCTAAAGCCTCTTTAAACCCTTATATTATATTACGTTAATATAACTACTATTAAAATAGTAAATAAACTTAATATAAGGGTTCGAAGAGACCTTAGAGCAGATTTAAAGAAATAATATATATTCTATTTAAATTTAAGAGTATAGCTCTTATAAAGAACATAATGTTATATAAAGAAGAGAAATAAATAACGTAAGAGTTTTATAATTAAATAGTTAGGGGTCTTAATGGTTAATATATATATATTATAACAAAGCCTTGTAGAAAATACTATAATAGACTTATAAATAGGTTAGGTATAAAATAGTCAACTATATAAATATAACTGGTAGGGTAAGTTGCCTAATAGATTAACTCTAATTATATTCTAAGATATACTATAAAGAAGAGAACTATTTAAGTAGGGACCATAGTCCTTTAAATATAAAATACTGCGCCTAAGGTATGACGGTGCTGGGGCACGCCACCTACTATACTCTGTGGACCCTGACTTTAACTAACTACTTAGGATTTTCTATGCCCGGCATAGAAAATCGCTATTAGCTCGCTTACCACTAGCGCATTAGCGGCCCTCGTGATATATCCACTTACTACCCCTAAAGATTTCTCTTCCTTTCTTCTCCTCCTTAGCTTAATATCTTTATTAAATAGCAATCTATAAGCTTTAGTTTAGAGGCATTTATACGAGCTGGTATATTATATTAAGCTCTCCCTATATTGCCTAGGAAGGCCTTAATAATATCCCACTCTAAAAAAAGATCTTTACCTATAATAACGCGTTAATATATTATACTTAGACACTAAAGTTACTCTATATTGCCTAGGAAGGCCTTAATAATATCCCACTCTATAAGCTAGACTGTACTTAACCTATACCTATAAAAAACCCCCGGAATTAAAACCGAATTATATAATTTTAACGCACCTTAGGAAGCTAATAATATCACCTAAAGCGAGCTTATTTAAAAGAGCTGCCCTAACCTAAGAAGAACACGAGATCCAATTAGGATTAAAGGTTGAAGATAATAATAATAATACTATAGACGTATATAAATAGATTCGTGCCCTTAGAAGCTAATCCAAAATTGGAATATAGAGAGAGTCTCTCTAAACTGGCAAAAACCGTGGTCTCCTCCTATTCCCGCTTTCTTTTCTATCTCTAAGGGTAGTAAAGAAGAAGCTGCACAAGAACATCTAAGACTAGTAGAAAATCTACAAGAATCCCTAAAGTGGGACCTAGTAGATATATACTATACAGATGGCTCTAAAGACAATAAATTAAATGCAGTAGCCATATGCAAAATAGGAGAGAGAAATAGGATTAAATATGCAACAAACTGGAATCTAGGGCCCTATATGGAAATTATGGACGCAGAGCTTTATGCAGTCTATAGGGCCATAGAACACCTAAAACAATAAAGACTAGAAGAGAAACAGGTTTATATCTTTATAGATAGCCAAGCGGCTATTAAGAGATTACAGCTTAATTTTCTTACAGGAGGGCAAGAACTAGTCTTTAAAATTACGCAAAGCTGTTCCTATCTAGCTAGCAGGAATATCTCTATTAACTTCCATTAGGTCCCTAGCCACCTAGAAATTTATAAAAATAAAATAGTAGATAAACTAGCTAAAAAGGGCCTCTNTAGAAGAAAAATANAATCTTCTTATTCTTNNNTAGCCNACCTAGGGAAACNAGCAAGAGAAAAGANACTANAANAGTGGAAAAANAATTGGCAACAGAATAAAAGCAAAGGAAAACACTATACTAGGATCTATAAAGGAAACTACCCTTTCTCTTTTAAAGCTACCAAGGATAAATATCCTAAAAAGCTACAATCAGCTTTCTTTTAACTAAAACTAGGAAAAGGCTTCTTTAAATCCTTCTCTAAAACAATAGGGAAGGATAAAGAAGGTAGATGCTTTAAGGACTGTANNGCGGTACAAACCCCTACGCACCTCTTACTAGAATGCAGACTANANTGGGAAGANAGAAAGGAAATNNAAAGACAAATAGNCTCTTCTCTCTCCTTAGAGAAGCTTTTTTGTACAAAGAAAGGAANAAGGGCGCTTTTTCTATTCTTAAGTAGGACAAAAATAGCTACTGGGAAGTGGCTAAGAGCAGAAGGATCTCTAGAAGGAGGCAACTCCTACTAAAGTCCTAGTAGATAGACCATAGAAAGCAAAAGGATAGAAATAAACTATAAAAAGGACAGGGACAGGCGTTAGGATTATTTATAATTTTATTCTAATTTTTTCTACTATTTTCCTATTGTTTTCTTACTACCTAATAGTTGTTAGCAACCTAGTATCTTACTAGGAAGCTGTAAATCCCTAGCTTAGGGATTTATAAACTACTAGGACATAGCTACTAGTACATATTAAGCTGCCTAGAAAGGATTTATGTATATAAAACTATAGCGCTATAGCCTAAAGACTGTATGCGTAGTATTGTACGTAGTATAATACAATGGATATAAAAATAAAAGATTCGTGCCCTTATAGCTAATTAGAAAGCCGACCGTTTTTAAGCTTAAAGTATATAGAAGACCTTATAAGAGATCCTATTTAATAGGATAAACCGTACTTTTAAAAATCAGAGGATTTAAGTATAAGGAAAGCTCTATATTAATTATAACTATTTCCTTTCTAAAGGGGCTAAAATACTCTACCTCTTTAGTTAAACTACTAGGGACACCTAATGGTACCTTTAAGCTAAGTTTAAGGATAAGTTCCCTATCTAATTTATATTTATTAATAAGATACTATAGCACCTAGCAGCTATTTATATTAACCTAAATAAAGTACGGGGTATAGTATAACTAGAATTACCTAATAATAAAACTAAACTAACCCTTTACTAAATTCTAGACTTAATTTTTATACCTTATAGGAGAAGGCTAGGTTCCCCTTAAGAACTACCGTTTATACCTATATAATAAGCTAATAATCTAGCTATAAGAAAAGATTACTATAACCTTAAATAACCTACTAACTTATAAAAGACTTATAGCTTATTACCTATTATTAGACTTAGAGCTAAAGCAGATTAACGCTCGCCCTAATTAGTAAAGTAACTCTATAATAATTAGAACTTATTAGCTATATCTATAGAAGCTAAAATAGGAAAATAAGCTATAACTGCTTTTATACCAAAAGCGGTTGCAACTATATACTAGTAAGCCTCGCCTAACTAGCTAGTACTTATTATAATACCCTAATTAACCCTACCTCGGCTATATGCTATAACTATAATAAGGAGGGTTACTTTACCTTATTATACCCAGAGCTAAAGGATATAAGCGATATTAAGGAAATAGAGGAAGGAAAAGTATTTAATACGTTGGGAAAAGAAGAGCCCTAGGGAAAGACTCCTTAGGATACCCTATCAATCTTAAAGAGATTAATTTAAGTTAGTTAATAGGTAAAAAACACTTTATAGTTCTATATATAGTATTTTAAAATAGATATAAAGTTAATATAGCCGCGCTTATTAATACTGAAGTAAATAGCTTTGCCTTTATAAATACTACCTATATAATTAACGTTACTAAGTTTCTAAATATAAAAGCTATCATACTAGAGAAGCCTATTTGGGTAAAAGGCTATAATGGCTAAGCTATTTAACCGATTACCTACATTTTAAAGTTATATATTTCTCTTAATAGATAACGCTAATATAGTATCCTATTTTGTATCTTGGACCTAAGGTCCTATAATATAATTTTTAGCCAGAAATAGATATCTTACTTTAATATTATTAGCGACTTAGTTAATCGAGGCACGAGTACAGCAAAAGGGTCGCGTAAGCCTATATAATTAAATTGTCTATAAACAAAGATCTAAAGCTAAAGAAAGGAAAGATGACGGAGGGTAGCGCCGCTTAACGTTATATATAATCCTCTAGTTATATAATGGCAATTATTTAAAACTATATAAAACTATCTACGACTGTCCGCTATAATTTACCAATATCTATTAGCTATAATCCACTAGTTTCCACCAATATCTATTAATTTTTACTAGCGCTGTAACATTACCCCCCCTCTAAAAAAGCCTGCCCTTAGGCTTTATACATCCGTATTATATCTATAGGGTATTCTTATCTTTATACTTAATAGGCAGTTTATTATCTTCGCTATTCTAGCACTCTATTTACTTATTAAGGTACTTTAGGGGTCTAGGTTTATTAGGGTAACAGCTATAAAACTTTTAAAGCTTATAGGGACTACTTATAAAGTTTTATATAGGGTACTAAGTAGGGTCTAGGTTATTCCCTTTCTAACTAATATAATATTTTAACGTTTCCCTTATAAGCTTATAGGCTAGTATTTCTTTAACTTTCTATTTGTTATTACTATTAACTTAGATTAATAGGGGAGGTTTATTCTTTTATCTAGGTAATAGGTTATTTATAGCTTTCTATAGTATATCTAAAGAGAAATAGGGTAAACCTTAATTAAATCTAAGAGCTTTACTTTATATAAATTGCCTATCTTTTTAAGAACCTTATATAGTCCTACCATCTAATAGTCTAGCTTACGGCTAGGTCGTTCTATCTTTTAGTTCTTTATTATAACCTAGACTATATTTCCTATAGTAAAGTTAGGCTCTCGCCTACTATTATATTAATTTCTAGGCCTTTTCTAGATTTGTATAGGCTACTGTCTAGGCTTCTTCTAAGCGCTTAGCGTACTACCGTATTTCCTTATAAGATAGTTTTTCACGTATAGTTTGGTGTTCTTTTAGTCTTTTCTAGTTAAAGCTTATATAGGGTAAGTAACCTATTTCCAGTTAAATAGGGGCAAATTCTATAGAGTTATAAGGTAGGGTCGCTTGGGCATAGTTTATTAGGGGTAGTAGTTTAGCCTAATTATCTTAAAAGTAGTTAATAAAGGACCAAAGTCTCTAATTTAAGTATCAATTTATAATTTCCGTCTAACTATCTATTTAGGGGTAGTATGCTATAGAAAGCTTTAGCTTAATACCTAAGATTTAGGTAAACTTATTCCAAAAAGCTAATATAAATTACGGCCCGCGATTAGATATAATAGTATTTAGATTTAGTAGACGTAGTAAATATATAGTTAGGCCGCTTCTTTAGCATTAATATTCTTATAATATAGTGTGGGAGGGTACGACCACTCTCAGATAGGAAAGTCACAGTGCTGTCTGTCTGTCGGTCGGTCGGTCGGTCGGTCGTCAGTCGTAATCAATCAGTAGGAAAGCAGTCAGTAAGAAGAAAGGAAAGAATGTATTCCGGTAGGTCGTGGTGTGTAAGAAGGAGGGAAGCCGAAGGCTTGATATATACAGGAAAATGCCAAGGTACTAGGCGTAAGCCATTTTACCCCACCACAATAGGATTAAGAATAGGCACTTACTAAAGCGGTTAATTAAAATTATAACTATATTGTATTTATTATGGTCTATAGGTAGCTTATAAAAGTCTATAAAGATATTATAAGGTAAGGATGTAGATAGGGAGTCTAATAATAGAATAATAGGGTATATTGTATAAGTAGACAAATCCTTAAGGGAGGAGGAGTCTAAGGTATAAGGTAAGGAAGGGGTTTCCCTAGGGGCACGTGCTCTGCACGTGCCTTATAGGCGAGTTATATACAAGTCGCCTATACCTCGTAGCTATATAACTATATACTTAGGTTTTCACCTAATAATGTTCCCCCCTTTAAAAAGGGTTATCCCTAATCCTTTATATACTTAGGCCTTAATAAAACTGTTAGTATGCTTTAACAACGTGCAGAATATATATATCACAATGATATGTACTATGCGGTATTGTTAGTAGATTGTTGTTTTTCTACTTACGACGCGCATCACATATATATATTAGGCGCGTCCTGCTATGTTCTGCTATATTCTGCCACCTCGCCATTAGCTCGCTTACCACTAGCATGTTAGCCGTATCCTGCTATATTCTACCATATTCTGCCATTAAACTATTAATTCGCTTACCACTAGCGCGTTAGCCGTCCTCGCGATATATCTAACGCTTCTAGCTACACTAGGAGTACTTTAGAAAATACAAAGAACTAGTAGGCTATAACTATATAGTCCGAGAAATCCATATACGCACTTCTCCTCCCTTCCTTTCCTATCCTATGCCTCTAAATTAACGCTATTGTCGGTAGAACGTTCTACCCATTCTACCGTCTCTAACTTAATTCGGTTTATATTAATAAGTCGCTTAAGGGCTAATAACGGTTTACTTTTAGTTATAGCGTCCACAGGGTTGCTGTCTCCGTTAATCTACTTAACTTTAGCTATTTTACGTCTTTTGTATAACTGGCGTAGGCACATAACATTAATTATAAGTCTCTTCTCCTGTGTTGTTCCTAGCTTAACAAGGCATTTATAGATTAACTTGGAATCAGTATAAAGGATAAGCGGTAGGCTAATATTAAGTTATAGTTCGACTATGGCCTTAATTGCAGCGCCGATGTTAAAACTATAGGCCATAGCGTATAATTCGGAGGCTAGTACGCTTCTAGTAACTCTCTTACACTTAACTAAGGACCAGTGGACAATGTTCGCCTTATTTAATAAGTCTGCTAGTACCAGGATATATCCAATTTGTAATAAGAGGTCCTTATTATTTGTAAATAAAAAATCGGTAAATATAAGCAGTTAAAGTGTCTTTATATTAAGTTTAACAAAGCTTAAACCTCTTATTAAGTTTTTAATTTGCCACTAAATTCTCTTATTAAGTAGTTTTATATCTTTCTCGTTAGGGTTAATTACCTAGGCAGCGTAGGATAAATTAAAAGAAGCTTTAGGCTGGCATACGGACGAAATATAAGCTCCTCTTACTCGTTAGGCGACGTATTAGTCCTTAGGTGTAAGTGCCATACAAATAGTACCTCTAGAGCTAGTTATTATAATAGCTTCCTTAATATTAACAAGGGTTAGGTTCTGGCATTGGCGCTTCTATATAAGTGTAATTGCATAGTCCTGTTGTTAAATAATGCCTCCATTAAACTTAATTGGGTGTTCTAGTGTAAGGTACTCGCGTTCCTTAGTTAGAAACTTCGCTTTCTTAATCTTTTCTTATTCTAAAGCTGCAAAAACCAAATTGGCTAAAAAGAGGGTATTATTAGTCTAAAGGCCAACTATTCCAAAGCTTGTAGAATTATTAAGGTGGAGTAAGCAGGGGTCGTAAGTAGATTGGTTTATATTTAACTCCTTAGTATAGTGGTTGTAATAGGTCTTAAACTAATAATTGCCTGCTTCTGGGATGCCGTATAAAGGTCTAACGACCTTAAGGATTATGCCTTGTAAGACTCCAAGTGCTATACCGAGTTCAAGAGGTGCTCGGATATAGAAGTCTTAATTTAGTTTCGTAATTAACTAAACATAGGCTTATAAGATATCTCGTAAGTAAAGGTATATATCATTAGTCTAGGTTATAGCCGTAATACAGAGAATAAGGCGTTAGCTAACTCGTTAAATTATAGGTAATTGGGTTAGTATAAGGTCTTTTTCTAGGTCGTTATAGGCCTATATAACTAGTCTTAATTTCTTAAAGGCCTTATTAGTACCGGGATTCTTAATTTTATTAACAAATCTAGAGTTAAATACTCTGTTGCCTTAAGGTACGTCCTTAATATTAACTAATTTAAAGACTCCTTTCTTAAGTAGTTCTTTAACCTCTTTCTGTCGTAAGGCTGTAAACTAACTATTAGTTTTATTCTCATCTTATAAGTATATAGATATATTTGCAGTATTAACTGCGATAGGATACTTGCGTGGTCTGCCTTATCCTCGCTTAACTAGTTAAGGTTCCTAAGGTAGTTCCATAATTAACTAAGGTAGTTCGTTCTCATTATTAGGTTATACGTCCTCTATATCTCCAGGTTCTTGCAAGTATAGTTTTATAACTATACTACGAAAGTTAATAGGGCCGTGGGGGAGTTATACAGTATAGGTCTTATTATTAATACTAAGTAGATTATAGGGACCTAACCAGAAACTAGGCTGGCCTATAGGTCCTTCTCTCTATGCCAGTACAAGTGAGTTAAGTGGTAGGTCGTGAATTGCGGTTATTTTAGGGCCGTTACGCATATTAAGAGCATCTACTACTTAACGTTCGGCTTTAATCTTCTTAACTTCTTCTATAGCTTTCCTAAGGGCTATAGCTCGTTATGTAACTATAGGGTTAGGTGCATCGGATTCCACTATGCGCGGGTAAGCTCTAAATACCAGTAAGGTGGGTATAAAGCCGTTAGGGCCTATTAAATCGTTAATTGCTTTAAAAGCCATTTATAGAGCTATATCTTTATTAATGTCCGGTAATTCCGTAGTAATAATACGGTATATACGGCGAAGGGGACCGTAATAGCGTTCTACCATTCTAATTAAGTTATAGGCTTTAACGGGTACGCTTTTTATAATTATTCTAAATGTTATAGCGTACTGCTTAAATTCCTTACTTACGAAGTTCTTGCCTGCATTATGTGTAATTATATTAGGAGGTCCCAAATATATATTAATCCAGCACATTTGTAGTATATCCTATATATATTTGGCGCTAATGCTTTATAGCTATCTACTAGCTTAAAATTGTGTTCCTTTATTAACGATATATAGAAGGGGTGCGCCGTTAATGTACATAATGTCAACCACAATTAAGTAGTTAAAATTAACATTATTACGTATTATAAATCTGAATCTATTAGGTAATTTTCCGTGTTTTTAATAATAATAGCAGTAGCGTATAAGATGGTCTAAGGTCTTACTGTTAATATTATATCCTAAGCGCTTAAGTACTCGCGTAAGGCGCTTAACTAAAGGGTGGCCAAAACGGCGATATAGTTGTTTCAGTTCCACATCGGTTAAGTAGCAAGGGTTTTACTTAAATAACTTAGTTAAATAAGTACGTAGGAATATATTCTAAAGCAGGAAAGGGTGGCTAAAATAACGTACGACTAGTACTGTACTGCGAGATATAACTAGCAAGTTCTTTAAGTTGTTAAAATATACTTATAGGTGGTCTATATCTGCTAAGTAAAGTAAAAACGGGGTATTAACCTTAATAATATAAAACTCGATTATGCTAATAGGGGTAGCTACTTTGGCTAATCCAATTAATAAGGTTAATCTAATACCGAATTATATGTTGACTATACCTTATATAGTTATATCGAGTTATATATTGGTATTAAGTCTTTAAAATGCCAAGAACTAACTATATCCTACCGTAGAGCGTTTAGAGGCTCCTATATTAATTATAATACCTAAAAAGTGGTCTGCAGTGTAGCGGAACGTAGTCGTATTATAAGTAAATAGGTCTTTATTAGTTACGAGAGGTGTTTATATAAAAGGAGTTACGCTATCTGCAGTTATAACTAAATAACTAAAGGCCTTATTTACTAGGTTAGCAGCTATAAGGGTTACTTCCTATTGCTTAACTTAACTAAAGAATGTATAGAAGTAATTAATATGCAACCGATCACCCTAGCCGACCGTCTTAGTACTTACATTAATAGTTAGTGTATAAAAGACTTCTTTAAGCTCTTCTTCTAAGTTAATACCATTATTATCCTTATAGTCGGCGATGTATTAATTAAGGCGTTAAGTAAAGCGATTATTAAACTTGTCAAACTTGTCCTTATTAATACTTCTAAACTAAGCCTTCGCCTCTTCTTATTCTTTCTTACTATGCTTCTATAAGCAACAGTCCTCCTTATTATATATAAAGCAACGTGGTTTATATTAAGGAGGGAATTAAGGTCGATTATAATTGCGATTTTGGTTATAGTTGTCTCTCCTTCTAAGGTATCGGCGGTCTGTATAATAGGCTTAAACTTATTCTAAGTTCTACCTTTTATAAGCTATAATTAAGGATTGCAGTTTATTAATAAGGGGGCCTAGTTTATCTAGTAGATCTAATACAGCAATTTAATATACGGGAATCCCCTAATAAGATATAACAAGCTTATTATAGAGGAATGGGACTCCTTATAGTTCTAAATTCAGTCCATACTATAGTTAAAAGAGTTTAGTAACCAGTATCTGAAGATATTAACTAGTTAATTTGTCCGCATTCTTTTATATAACTATCTATAGTAATATTAAATTCCATTTGTTAAGGCTTTTATATTTAGAACTAGGTCCTTTAAAGAAGCTATAAAGTAACTTGCAAGCGTCCTTAAATGTAAGTATAGTAAGTCTAGTATTATAGTAGTGATCTAGAGCTAGGCCTTATAGCATAAGTAGGAGAGCCTTAAGGTAGGTATTAGGTGGAACGTCTGCTCTATTACAGATATCGTAGAAGATTGTTAACTTAAAGTTAAAGTTTCCGCTAGTACCACTATATTTCTGGTCGTCTGTGTATAACTTAGCTGCATTTACTAGTTCCTTTCTATACCCTAGTATAAAAGTAGGTGCTATGGTAACAGGTATAGTAGTAGCAGGTGTCATGGCCTATAGAGGTAGGAGTAGTGAACTTAGAGGCGGAGTTATTTAAGACATTAGTGGAGTCGTTATAGGTATACTTTTGGGTATTAATTAAGGTATAAGGGTTTATGCAGTCTTGTGTTTTAAGCCGCGTATAAATACGTTAGTGAGTATATTAGACTTAAAGGTGCCATTAGATTGCTCCTTATAGGCTTTATTAAATTCTTCTTAGCTCCATTTGTGTTAAGTTTCTTTAAGTAGTATATTAGCCAAAACTTGTACAAGCTTAGTACGTTTATCGTTCTTATATACATACACTCCTCCTTTATAAAGAAGGAGGAAAAGATTCTTAAGGGTTTTGGTGCTAGCTTAAGAGAATATATCCATAATAAACTCTTTAAAGTCTTCTTAAAAGTAGTCCCATAAAGCGCTGTTAATAGAGTTGTCGTTATTATATTCCCATGTCTTAAACTAAATATAGTCTATAATATTATCGTTGGTCGCAGTTTATATATTAATTCTATTCTTCTATTACTCTGCCTCTGCCTTCCAGTCTATAGGTATAGTTATCTTATCTAGTTATAAAGAGGTTATTAATAGAGGGTGTCGGTGTTTATAGAAAGAGAGTGTTTGTAGTATTCGTAAGGAGGGAAAAAGGGTAGTTAACACAAGTTATCAAAAACTTAACTTTTAATAAGGTGGGAAGCAATATCCTTCCAAATCTAGAGTGTATTGTTTAATTCTTAGCAGTAATAAGGGTCTATAGGCGACGGCAAGCTATTAAGCTTCCAGATTATCCTTAGTACTCTCTTTAACTAAAATAAGGCCGTCGTAAGGTGGAGCGTTAGACGTCTTCTAAACTAATATATATTTCCTAATCTATGCGCGCTTACTAATTAGTATTAGTATGCTTTAACAACGTGCAGAATATATATATTACAATGATATATACTATGCGGTGTTGTTAGTAGATTGTTATTTTTTTACTTACGACGCGCGTTATATATATATATTGGGCGCGTCCTGCCATATTCTGCCATGTTCTGCCACCTCGCCATTAGCTCGCTTACCACTAGCGTATTAGCCATATCCTGCCATATTCTGCTATATTCTGCCATCGCACTATTAGTTCGCTTACCACTAGCGCGTTAGCCGTCCTCGCGATATATCCAACGCTTTTAGCTACAAAAACCTTATAAAAACCTTAATAAGGAAAAAATTGGAAGGGAAAGAGTGTCCTGATTTTGCGTATAGAAAGACAGGTGGTATACTTACGCGAAGATATTAAGGAACTTTAACCGCCGGTTAAAGTTGTCTAATTAGTTAGATTTGGTTTGCTAAGACTTCCCTATATTTTACCGAGCTAATAGCAATTTTATATACCCGGTATGGAAAATCCTAATTAGTCTATTTAATAGGTAGAGCTAGTAGCTTAATATTATTGCCCGAATTTGGTAGACACGAAATATTCTAAAAGCTCGCTTATAGTTGCTAGTACCTCGCAGGTAGGTTATAGGTTACTTGTATACAGCCAGATTTATAGACAGTAAGGTTATATACCTATTAAACCCGCCGCTGACCCTTGCTTTAGCCTTGCGCTATACCAGCGTAGCGCCGTATATACTTCGCGGGTAGGTTATAGGTTACTTATATATAGCTAGATTAGGACGGTAAGGCTATATACCTATTAAATCCGCCACTAACCCTTGCTTTAGCCTTGCGCGTTATCTATATAGTATATATATGGAATAGTATATAAATTATCTATATAGGTTACTACTAGTAGGCCATTAGTAGGTTATAGACCCTAGTTAAAGGACCCCAGTTATAGACGGGTATAGGATAATATAAGTTGTTAGTATAGGTTACTACTAGTAGGTTACTAGCGGGTTATAAACCCTAGTTAAAGGACTCTAGTTTTAGACGGACCTATTACCTAATATATAAATAGTCTATAAAGGTGGTATAGAGTGACGGACTAGGTCTAGGCCTAGGAGAGTACTTTTTAATTACTTTAGGGTCACTAGTGATGCGCTATAGCCTCGCCTATAAGTCGCCTGCGAGTCGCCGGGTTATAGTAGAGTATGGCTTACATAGGATATTAATAAATTAAGCTTCACCCTATATATATACCGCAACTCTTACTATAAGTATTAGCTTATTCCTTAATCCCTTAGGATATCCTCTACCTTTCTTTAATATAGGCTATATCTTAGTAGTAGCAGCGCTTGCCTTTTGCTTACGCTTTAGCTATAAGGCTAGGTGGTAGTATACTAGCTTTATAAAACGGTCTATAAGGATAAGGAGGTATTTTAGACTTAGGGAGATCTATAATAGAGTTAAGTAAGTAATACCGCTAGGCTTATATGGGGGCCTTAAGGGCTGCAGCTTATTATAAGGTGTTTTTATTTTATTTTTTTATATCCGTTGTATTATACTATATACAATACTGCGTATACAGCCTTTAGGCTATGACGCTATAGTTCTATATATATGAATCCTTCCTAGGCAGCTTAATATATACTAGTAGCTAAGTAGACACTCTAGCCCGTTTTTAAAATGCTAGGGGAGCTCTAGCGACTGGTATTTTTTCGTTCTGGTATTTTGCTTACTATGGTCCAGTTTACACTAAGAAAAGGAAATCCTGGCTCTTTTATCTATTTCTACCATATTCTACCATTCCTAGAGTAAAAAAAGCGCTCTAAAAGAAAGATTTTTATTAAATAGTTTTGCACTTAAGAATAAGAGGCATTATAATAGCTTACTAGCTTGGAAGTAGCTACCAATTACCCCTAAAGCGACTTTTTATCCTATACCCTATCTCTTCTCCTTACTAAAGAAATGGGTAGGGAATTAGTAATTAATAAGTACTCTCCCCAAAAATAACCTACTAATGGTATTTTATAAGGGCGAACCTCGTTATATAAACCCACTCCCATAGGAAAATTTTCACGAAGTTGTCTTGTATAGGGTATAAACACCAATTCGCCTATACACCTTAGATTTAACGTGCTAAAGTAACACGGGCCAGTCCCTTCCCCTCCCCTACTATAGCCACCCCTATCTACGCATCTGCGGTACGCCTATAGTGCGGTATTATATGGTATGTTATGGCGGTAGTGGCGGTTATAGTAGAGGTCGTCTATAGCGCAATGGCCGTAGACAGGTTGTGGAGGTCGTCTGCAGCGTGATGGCTGTAAACAGGTTGTGGAGGTCGTCTGCAGCGCGATGGCTGTAGACAGGTTGTGGAAGTCGTCTGCAGCGCGATGGCTGTAGACAGGTTGTGGAGGTCGTCTGCAGCGCGATAGCTGTAGACAGGTTGTGGAGGTCGTCTGCAGCGCGATGGCTGTAGACAGGTTGTGGAGGTCGTCTGCAGCGCGATAGCTGTAAGACAGGTTGTGGAGGTCGTCTGCAGCGCGATGGCTGTAGACAGGTTGTGGAGGTCGTCTGCAGCGCGATAGCTGTAGACAGGTTGTGGAGAGGTCATCTACAGCGCGATGGCCGTAGACAGGTTGTGGAGAGGTCGTCTGCAGCGTAATAGCCGTAGACAGGTTGTGGAGAGGTCTGTAGCGTGATAGCCGTAGACAGGTTATGGAGAGGTTATCTGCAGCGTGATGGCCGTAGACAGGTTGGAGAGGGGTTGTCTGTAGCATGATGGCCGTAGATAGGTTAGAGAGGGGTTATCTACAGCGTAATGGCTGTAGACTAGTTGTGGTGGAGGTCATCTACAGCGTAATAGCTGTAGACTAGTTATAGTAGAGGTCGTCTGCAGCGTAATGGCTATAGACTAGTTATGGTAGAGGTCGTCTGCAGCGTGATGGCTATAGACTAGTTGTGGTAGAGGTTGCGTCCGGTGACGTGTCTTTAGGGGCTATATAGCCTGCGGCGCCATAGCGATAACGACGGAGGAGCGAAGGGGGAGACGACGACGTATTATAAGGTGTATAGCAGTGTAATTTAAGCGTTAGTAGGTATTATAATACCTAGGTATTTACGGAGGTCCTTAGTAAGGCTAGACCTTATTATGCCTTAAAAGTCCTTAAGTATTACTAGCAGGAACTTGCCCCTAGGTAGTCGCGTATAGAGCGTATAAAGGCGTCCCTTATACTCTATAAATGGATTAGTAACTTAGAGGTATTCTATAAACCGTTTTAGCTAAAGTAGCTACTACTACTATTTACCGTGGTATGAGGCTTTATGTAAAGCTAGTACTAGCGAGGTGACTTATAGGGTTATTGTAGGGGTGTTACAAACGCTTTAAGTACGATGTTATAACTACTAGGAGAAGAGTCGGAAGAAGCTAGTTAGTTGATTTAGGTACGGTCTAGGATGGAACCGGTAGAACTATATAACAAGGAATAGTAACTAAGGTTATATAATATGCTACGTATTAAACAAGAGGAATAAGAGGAACTTACGTACCTTATATATAAGACGTATATCACGTATAAGAAGGATTTTATAGGAGTACGGTTGTATATTTAAGGACCCTTAGTTCTTACCTAGATAGTTCCTTCCTTATAGTAATTCTTAGAATATAATTAGAGTTAATCTATTAGGCAACTACTCTACTAGTTATTATTACGTTGTTAACTTCGATTTTTACATTTCCTATATACCTAGCCTAATAACAAGCCTATTGTAGTTCTTGCTATAAGGTTCCGTTACACAATTACTACCTAGTTATAGTATTAAGTATAAAAGTTAAATAATATGCCACTAAAAGCAGCTACTATAACGCTATTAACGGCGGCAACTACGTTAAGGTTAGGGGGTAATACTAATATAGCGGACACTAACTCGTAACAACCTGTGACAGTAGGATAATTATAAGAAATAGTTAACTAGTTAATAGAGAATAATATAATACTCGAACAAAGGATTAACGGGATAGGCGTAGTAAAGGTTAAGTTACTATTAATTAAAAGATTCTTAGGAGAGAGATTAAAGCTTAAAGAATTCCTTACGTAAATGCATTTTAAAGTTACGTAAGAGGGAGCGAAGCTAGCGACACCTATAGATTAAATAGCGTATATAGGGTTATTCCTAATAGGAAGAGCACTTAAATGGTTTAAGCCTTACCTTATAGAGATATAAGTAAACGGAATGATAACTACAAACTAAGAAGTATAGTTTATGTTTTTAAGCTGGAACGGATTTATAGAATAACTTATACAAATATTTGGAGACCTAGAGGCAGTAACCACGGCAGAAAGAAAACTCTAAGATATTATATAGTGGACCTTAGCAATTAAGTACATAACGTAATTTTAAACATTAGTAATATAAGTTAAGTGGAATAATAGGGCGCTTATAGCATAGTATAAGTAGGGACTTAAGGCTAAAGTCTAGGACGTAATTATTCTAATGGAAGATACNGACACCCTAAGGGAACTAATAGATTAAGTGATAAAGATTAATAATAGGATCTACTAAAGGGAATAGACTAAGAGGGGTTAGGATAGAGTTCTATAGTTATATAAGACGTAGAGCACGCAACGACTAAAGCTAAGTTAGAAACTATAGTATAGCACAGAGCTAATGGACCTAAGTAGTACTAAAGAAGCCTATAAGAGATAAAGCAAGAAACTGTAAAAACCTAGAGGTTAAGGATCTAGTAATTATAGGACTAAGGAGTAAAGACTAAACTAGGGATCTTAGCAGTAAAAGATGTTTAGGCGGACTCTATAATAAAGTTAATGGTTTAGAGAGGGAGCTTATATAAATTATGGAAAATAGGGTTATTTCGCGAGGGATTATAAAGATAGTTAGAATTACTATATAATAAAGGGAATAAGACTAATAGTAGAAGACACATACGTATAGAGGGATAACGGTATACTGCGAGGAACAAAAGAGTGTTTAATTAGAAGTTTTGCGTTTTGTTATAATAACGTATACCAAATTTATAAAGACGCTAAGTACGGCGTAAGCTACTGGCTATAGGAGCTAGCACCTATAGGATATAGAGGAACTAATAAACCAGTTCGTAGATCGGACATTAAGGACAATAAATTTAACGTAGGTGAAATATTCTATAACAATAAGGCGATAAAGGCAGCTTACTAGGAGCATGTAGACCTTAGAGATGTTATAATAGAGGTAAAGAATAATTCCACTATAGAGTAGGGAACATTAGTAGGGATTAAGACCCTACTAGATACGATGTCTATCGCTTTACAAGACGTAAGAGAAGTAGAATAGCAAACTACTTTGGCACTTAATAAAGGCAAAAGGCCAAAGGCTTAAGATTCTTAAAATAAGATAAGAGATAACTAAGATTCTTAAAACGAGATAAGGTATACCTAAAGACCCATAACGGACGAAAACCGATAGAGTAGGGTAGTAGCTTAGTTTAAAGATATATGAATAAGCTCGGGATAAGAATTCCCAACGGCACAAGATTCTCAAAATAAGATAAGTAAGATTTAAAACTCTTAAAACAAGATAAGAACACTAAGCAAGCCTAGTTAGACTAAGGCTGGAGCTAAGCTTAAGATAGAAGTAAGCTTAGGATTAAAGAATCCAAGGGACCAAGAATTTGGAGCGCGAATTAGAACACCCATAAATAGGAGGCAAGGGGCTTCCCTATAGATTAGAGAATCTACAGCACAAATAGCAATTAGGCTAGGAGATAAATATATAGACCTAAAAGACTTACTAGGGGAATATAGTATTTAACCTAAAGATTAAAGAGTTAATATTAAGATTAAGAAGTAAAAAGACTTTAAGGATCTACTTATAAGACGCGATATAAAAGAAACCATGGAGGAATTTAGAGCAAGAATTACCTTATAGCAAGAATAGAAACTAGATAAGAGATCTAGTATATTAGGACGTATAAGGGACAGAGCGCTAGTATAAAGGATTATTAATAGGCCCAGAATAGGCACATTAAGAGCTAAATGGCTTATTAAACTGGAATAAGAAGAGGATCTAGGGATTCCTACTAGGTTTAAAGAACGACATACTAAAGGCTATTACGACGTAGTAATAAAGAGATATTTCCTTACGGACGAGCCGTATATACTTAAGCAGCTATACTAAAGGTAGTATAGGTAATGATATAATGATAAATAGGAAGATTTCTATATATAGATAGACGAAAAAGTTGTCTAAGACCACCCGATTATAAAGAAGGCTATAACTCACATTAAGGGAGCCTTAATTATAACATTAAAGGATCTAGAGGAGTAATTAGAGGACTAGAGAAGCGAGAGGCGTATCTTAATACCTACAAACGAAGTCGCAACGCTTAGATTAACACGAGAAAGGTTTAAACTTAAGGATAAGAATAAGCCGAGAGTTAACCTAAGACATTAAGCACATTATATATTATTATAGATAGTATACGTGGATAATGCGTGCAACATATATAGAGCACTAAAAGATAAAAATTAGAAGTATCTAATAAGGATATATTAGATAACGGATAAGGTAAAGTATTGGAATAATAAGTATATGCATAGTTAGCACCTAGTAGAAGTTTAAGAATAAGGGGACTTAATACTTTAACCAGGAAGATTCCTTATAGAAGAATACCTAGATAGATAACAATAGTGGGAATGTTTAGAGAATACCTGTCTATAGCATATTAAAGACAAAAAACGAACTAAGTATTGGCCTAAGTTAGACTAAGTATAAATAGGATCTAGTAGTTAATAGTTGGGAAAAGTAAAGGCCTACGGAACTAGAGGGAGCTAGTAGTAGAGCCTTAGACCCTTAAAGGAATTTAAGGACGACACCTAAATTTATAAATTAAATAGTAAGATTAATAGTTCGAAGCGCTGATAGATAGTAAAGCAATAAGGAACTATATCTCGCTAATAGTAATTAAAAGAATGGGGTTACTACACAGATAGAAGGAACGTCCTTACCTATTAGTAATAATTTTAGGAGACCCAATAGCCTACGGAGGAGGTATTATTAATCTTAAAACAGGACTTATTTAGCTAACTATTAAAGGAAGACAAATCGAGATATCTTTTAATATATTACTATTGGGAAATAATAAGGCAGTATTAGGAATGCCTTAGTTATAGGAATACAATTTAAGGATCAATTAGATCACCGGTTAGGTTAATATTAGAGATACTTAACGCCGCGAGATGTAATAATAAGCTAAGTTGGTATAGTACTAAGTAGGAGCGACCTATAAAGAAACGGAAAAAGGGCTAAGCTATGTACTAAAGAGATACCATAAGTACGGCAAGAAACTATAGTTACCTAAAAGTAAAAAGCTATTAGAATATACAGCATAGGACTATAAAATAGAATTGGAACTAGGAGTAAGTCTAAGGTTCTTTCCAATTTATAAGCTTACCAAAGAAGAAGGTAGAGTACTAAAAGAGTTTATCTAAGAAAACTTATAAAAGGGATACATCAAACTATTGCAGTTATTAGCGGGTTATCTAGTACTGTTTATACTAAAGAAAAATAGTAAACTAAGGCTGTATATTAACTACAGACAGTTAAACAGCATTACTAGAAAGGATAGGTATCCTTTACCCTTAATTAGCGAGATCTAAGATAGGATAGGTAATACGCAAATCTTTATAAAGATAGATCTAAGATAGGCATACCATTAAATTAGAATTAAGGAAGGCAATAAATAGAAGGTAGCCTTTAGGTTAAAGGAAGGACTATATAAACTATTAGTTATATAATTTAGGCTTATAAACGCACTAGCAACGTTTTAAAAGCGTATTAATAATATATTAAGAGAATACTTAGATGAATTTGTTATAGTATACCTTAATAACATTATTATCTACTTAATAACTGAGGAAGAATATGGGGAACACGTTAAATGGGTCTTAAGGAGACTATAAGAAAAACAGATACTAGTAGCAATTAAAAAAATAAGTTCTTTATAAGGAAGACCAATTTTATTAGATTTATTATTAAACTAGGCTAACTTAATATAGATCTAAAGAAGATTAAGGCTATAGTAAATTAGTAAGAACTAGAGAACGTTACGCAGTTAAGGTTATTCCTAGGGTTTTGCAATTACTATAGAAGGTTTATAATATAGTGGTTAAAAAATATTAAACTACTTATACGATTAACGAAGAAAGAAGAACTATAGGTATAGGGAGAGGAATAGTAGGAACTCTTTAAGAAGATTAAAGAGTTGTTTACCTAGGAACCAGTTCTTAAGATCTATTAACTAAAACTAAAGACGGTTATAGAAATAGATATATTAGACTTTATATTAGGAGTATATTTTATATAAAGGCATCTAAAGGGATGGCATCTAGTGGTATATTATAGTCGGAAGATAACACTACTAGAGTTAAACTATAACATCTATAATAAGGAGTTATTAGGTATAGTTACAGCACTAAAGAAATAAAGAGCATTTTTATAAGGTATAAAAAAACTATTTATAGTTAAGACGGATTATAAGAACCTAATAGGATTCCTAATAACAAAGAAACTTAACTAAAGGTAGGTTAGATAGGTAGAGATACTTACAGAATATTATTTTAAGATTTAGTATACTAAGGGTACAGAGAACGCATGGGCGGATGCTCTAAGCAGAAAAACTAAACTATAAAATAACGATAAGCTATTAGGGGCTTTACTACGAAAAGATATAGATGGATTAATTAGGTATAATTATCCAAAGATTATAATAACTTAAGAGAATAAGTTAGAAAAAGTTTACGAGATACTAGAAAGCTTTTGGGTATAGAGAATTCTAGAAGCATAGCTAGAAGATTTATAGTTAGATATATACGAAAACCAAGAAGTAAAGTATATCCTAAAAAGTATAGCAAAATAGTTTATGGAAGACTTCTATAAGGGACTAACTTAAGGATATAACGGAGCTATGGGCTTAGTGTTAAGACTCTAGGAGGAGTATATTATTAACAGAATCTAGAGGATAGCTAGGGAGGTTATTAAGGAGTGTCTAAATTACTAAAGAAATAAACTAATAAGGTATAAGCCGTATGGAAGGCTATAACCTATTAAAATACCAGAGAGACTATAGGAGGTTATATTATAGGACTTTATTATTAAGTTACTAAAGTTAAGAGATCCTATTACCGGATAAGATTATAATATAATCTTAGTAATAGTAGATAAGCTTATAAAGTGGGGATACTTTATAGNATANANNGANGAAATCTNAGNNGAAGATNTNGCTANAATNTATATTAAAGAAGTNTTTATAAGATATAGAGCACTAAGTAAAATTATATTAGATAGAGATCTAAGATTTGTAGTAGTATTTTAGAAGGTATTTTTAGCGGAATAAGGAGTTCGAGCAGTAACTTTTACCGCATATTACCTATAGACAGACGGCTAAACGGAAAGATTAAACTAGACACTAGAGCAGTATCTAAGGCATTATATTAATTACGTATAGAATAATTGGGTATTGCTATTACTAGTTACACAGTTTATATATAATGTAACACTATAAGAAGAAATGGGTACGTTACTATTTAAGGCGAATTACGGATATAAACTAAGAATATTATTATTACCACGTTAAATAAAGAAAATGAGTAGTAGAGCTAAATAAAGAATAGAGACTTTAATAAATCTTTATATAAACCTTATAGAAATAGCTAAAGTAGTACAGTAAAGAATAAAGAAATACTACGATGCTAAGAGATCTAAGGGACCAGATCTTAAGGAGGGAGATAAAGTATAGCTACTATACAAAAATTTCAAAAGTTGATGACTAAGTAAGAAGTTAGACTACGTTAGATTAGGACCTTTTGAAATTATATAAAGGATTTTACTAGTTATGTTTAGGTTAAACCTACCAGCTAGCCAGTATATAGGAATATTAAGCTATCGGTCTATAAGGCAGACATGTATAGAGGATAGGAAGAAGACAAATGGCAAGTTTTAAAGATTATTAGTTATAAGGACATTAACAATAAAATATAGTATAAGGTTAAGTGGATAGGCTATACTAAGACTACCTAGAAGCCACTAGAGATTTTAAAAAACGCTATAGGAAAGGTATAGGAGTATTAGAAGAAAATAGGTCAGGTAATATTAATAAGGAAGGAGTATTAAAGAACGAGTTACCTAAGGGGGACCTAGGAAGAGCGACTGCTAAACTACTTAGAGTTATTCCCTTTACTATAGGAGGAGAGCTAGTTCTCTTATTACCTAGTTCCTAAAGACCTTATTCTATAAGCTTCTATTCCTTAAAACGAACCTTCTTACAAACCTTCTTAAGGCGAAGTAATTAAGCAGACGCCGTAATGTAAGTATTTAGAGCCTTTTATTCCGTATTATAAGAACGTTCTAACTTAGTAAGGGCTTAAGATAGTTTACTATCTAGCCGTGTAGTAGTAGATTATATATAAGACCTTAAGACAAATTAATTAGGGAACTAGACAACTATTAAGAGTAATAGGTTGCGTATATTTAGTATTAAAGGTAGAGTAAATATTATAGGACGAACGAATATTCGCTTTAGTGCACTTTAAGTAAGAGGATGGTTATTATAAAGAAGGACTCGCTAACATAATATAAACTAACCCCTTTTTTATATAACAAGAATATAGAGACGGTATAATCTTACTAAGAGATAATATCGCAGTAATAGTGCGGGCACGACGTTGGGCGTATAAAGAAGAAATTGCTTTAGGTATAATAAGTAATAATATTAACCAAATTAATTAAACGAATATTATATCTCTAGTAAACAACTTAGAGATGTTTTAAATCTTTAAGGACAAAGATAAAGAGGAGGGAGATAGTGTTACGGACGCTTTAAGTATAATATTATAACTACTAAGAGAAGAGTCGGAAGAAGCTAGTTAGTTAATTTAGGCACGGTCTAGGATGGAACCGGTAAAACTATATAATAAGGAATAGTAACCAAGGTTATATAATATGCTATATATTAAATAAGAGAAATAAGAGGAACTTATGTACCTTATATATAAGACGTATATTATATATAAGAAGGATTTTATAGGAGTACGGTTATGTATTTAAGGACCCTTAGTCCCTACCTAGATAGTTCCTTCCTTGTAGTAATTCTTAGAATATAATTAGAGTTAATCTGTTAGGTAACTACTCCACCAGTTATTATCACGTTATTGACTTTAATCCTTGCATTTCCTACACACCTAGCCCAATAACGAGCCCATCGTAGTTCTTGCTATAAGGTTCCGTTATAAGGGGACCGTCTCCTAGGCTAAGGGTCTAGCGCTATTAGGTTAGTTAAAGTTTTAATAAAAATAGCAGGACACTCTGGTCCGCCGGCGCTAGGTTATTAGTATAGTAGCACTAGGACCGCCTATAAGGTCTATAACCCGCAACTTTTATATAGTATTAAGGGTTAATTTAGCACCTATTGTCGTATTAAGCACGTAGGCGGACTTTACCCTAGGGCGTATCTATTATAATATATACTATAATATGTTCCTTTTCTCCCTATCTAGCGTTAGGTCGCGATGCGCCTACGTAAGGTGTGCGTTTAGGGGTATGCGGTATCCGAATCTGATATTAGGTCGCGATATCCTGCGCATAGTATGCGTTTAGGGTATACGGTATCCTAGTCTTGGCATCTAACGTCGGGTCGCGATGTACCTGCGCATAATGTGCGTTTAGGGTATACGGTATCCTAGTCCTATTCTCTAACGTTAGGTCGTAATATCCTACGCATAATATGCGTTTAGGGTATGCGTTATCCTCGTCTTCTTCCTATCTAATATTGGGTCGCGATATGCCTGCATATAATGTGTGTTTAGGGTATATAGTATCCTAGTCCTGTTCTCTAATATTAGGTCGCGATGTCCTGCGTATAATATACGTTTAGGGTATACGGTATCCTAGTCCTCTTTACGGTAGCTACCTACATTTATCTAGTGACTTATATTTATAGCGCTAGCGTTTAGGGGGTCCTCTAAGCCATCTGGCTGTTAAGTAGTCTCTCCTGGAGTTTAGTTGGGAAAGCGTTACCTTCTTAAGGTTCTGTTCTCTAAACCTGATCCTGTGGAGCTTAAGGTATAACCGCGCTCTAAACGTAAGGATTTGCTACTGTTAGCTACGCGATCTTCTATAAGCTTTATAGTATTAAGCAGTTACTCTATACAGCAGATTTCTATAAAGAGGTCCTTAGCGGTTTTTACCTATGTAGCGAAGTTCTAGCGGAAGAGCTCTGCTTATAGGTAGGTTGGGAGGTATAAGAACCAAAAGTCTACCTATTAATTAGGGTTGATAAAAGGGGTGTATAAGAAGAGGTCCTTTAAGCTATATATATGGGCTAAGAAGGTGTTAAACTTCTAGTTCTCCTTTATTATAGTTATATAGTACGCAGTAGCATTTTTAAAGCGTCTTACTATAGGGTTTTTAATCTGGTCTTGTACTATAGTCTTAAGTTTATTCTATAGTAGAGGACCTTTACCTTTAGCGCCCAGGCGGCGATGTACTAGTTAGGTAACTATCTTCTCTTTTATAAGACCTTTAATGGCCTAGCGCGTACGTTACTTGTAGTCGTAGTTAGCGTCATAGATCTTAAATTAATTCTTAATTACAGCAATCCACTAGTTAAACTTCTGTTAAGTAGTGCCACTAATATTAATACATAACTTATACTTATTACTAGAGAGGCGACGGGAGGGCTTTATTAAATCGATAATGCTCTATAAGTTGGCTATTTTATTAGCTAGCTTATCTAGCTCCTTTAGGTTAGTAGTATTTAGCGGGATACTAGTAACCTTACTAAGCTCCTATTAAGCCTAGGTATATAAGTTAAACTAGTCTTTAACATTTATAGATATCTAATTATCTTAAGGTTCAGAAGGTTGCGTAGATTCTACTAGTGTGCTTCTAGCACTAGATCCTAAGGTGGTCTGCGGTTATATCGTAGGCGTATTGCCGTTAAGTATAGGCGTTGATCTTATCTTTAGAGGTATTGTAGATTGTGGAAAATTGAACCGGCTATCCTCCTAAACGGATTGGTAAGGATTTAAATGTAAGGTAAGGATATAGATAGGGAGTCCAATGATAGAATAATAGGGTATATTGTATAAGTAGACGAATCCTTAAGAAAGGAGGAGTCTGAGGTACGAGGTAAAAAAGGGGTTTCCCTAGGGGTATGTGCTCTGCATGTGCCTCACAGGCGAGTCGCATACGAGCCGCCTGTGCCTCGCAGCTATATAACTATATACTTAGGTTTTTACCTAACAGATATACTACTAGGGGCGTTCTAGTATTAGGAGTTGTTTTAATAATCCTAAGGTCTTATCTCGTGGGATTATAGATCTATAGCAGCTATCGCAGTTCCGTATATAATGGTTAATATTTATAACTATTCTAGGCCAGTAGTAGCGGTTACTAATAATCTTACGGGTCTTATTTTTTCTAGGGTAGGCCGTAGAAACCTAGGTATAAGCTTTAGCAATAAGCCAGGTCTATAAGTTCTATTTCTTAGCTACTATTAGCCGTTTCTAGTGCTTAAGTAGTCCGTTTTTAAGGGATTATAGGCTAGTAACGTTCTTTGCCTTTTTATAGTACTTCTATAAAAAGGGGGCCATTCGGTTAGCCTATAATAGTTTTTATTTTTTATTTTTTATTTTTATATATCTATTGTATTATACTACGTACAATATTGTGCTTATAATAGTTTATTAATAAGGTTAAGTTTAGAGGAGTTAATAGGATATATCTTAGCGCCTAAGGAGTCCGTGCTTAGTTCTGCCTATATTTAAGGGTTAAGGTATTTTAGTTATAGTAGCATCTAGGTCCGTAATAAGATCTTTATAGCTATCTAGTTATTTAGGTCTTATTTACGCCTTATAAGAGCGTCCGCACAATTTATAGCGCCTAGTCTATATATAATTAAGAAGTTAAACTAAGATAGGGTATCCGCCTAGCGTGCCTACTAGGCTATAAGGGCCTTATAATCTAAAACTACCTCAATAGGCTTAAGGGTCCTCTCTAGCTATATACGCCAGTGCTAAAAGCTAGAGATAATAGCCAGCATTTCTTTATTATAGATATAGTAGTTTAGCTTAGCATTTATTATAGTTTTTAAATAGTATATAATAGGGTGCTATTCTTCATCTAGTTACTTTTAGAAAAAAAAAAATACTAGCTATTGCGCCGTTTAAGGCATTAGTTTCTAGTATTAAGGGCTGTTTTAGGTTAAAATAGATAAATAGGGGAGCCGATATTAGCCATTTATTAAGCTTATTAAAGGCCTGCCTATATATAGCGTGAAAGTAAAAGGGCTAGTCTTTTCTAGTAAGACGGTTAAGAAGCTAGGTAATTCTACTATAGGTTTTAATAAAGAGTTAGTAGAAGTTATAAAAACATAAAAATAATTATACCCCCTTTATAGTCCGTAGGGGTACCTACTAGTTAATTATAGCCATTTTCTTTAGGTCGGCTTTAATTCTATTTATACTAATAATAAAACCTAAGTACTTTATACACTTAATACTAAACTCTAACTTCTTAATATTAACTTAAAGGCTAGCCTTATAGAGCCGTTATAGGACTTTATAGACATACTCCTCGTATTCTAGCTTATTCTTAAAGTAGATAAGGTAGTTAAAGAGTATATTATTTATATACCGCTAGTATATAGCTAGTCCATTAGTTAGTCTAAAAGGAAGTATCTTATATTTATATATTCTATAATAGGTCTAAAATATAGTAAAAAATTTAAACCTAGGATCTATTCACTTGCTCGCAGAGGTAGAGATATATTCTAAATAATGTATTGATTGGGGGTGTAGGCCCGAGGAGAGGGTAATCATCTCAGCCTGCTGTATTGCATAGTAGGTTCCCTACTATCTCAAGCAGTGGTAGATAATTACACACTCATTGCCCCCCTCGGGCCTACCGCAAGCCTAAGAGGCTGCAAAATCTATCTATAGGGTGGAGGGTGGGAAAGCGAAAAGCCGAAAGGCTGATTGTAATAGATATTAATGTTGCTGTTCGGAGGGAAGGCGTGACTTCGCTTTAAATAGACATTTTTATCTATTTACTTGCTCGCAGAGGTAGAGATATATTCTAAATAATGTATTAATTGGGGGTGTAGGCCTAAGGAGAGGGTAATCATCTCAGCCTGCTGTATTGCATAGTAGGTTCCCTACTATCTCAAGCAGTGGTAGATAATTACACACTCATTGCCCCAAACAACGCGTACCGTTAGAAACTAGCGGTACGAGGCCTGCGCCCTACAACCAATATAGAAGTAGGAATATATCTCGTCTTTTTTGCGACCGTAGGGTATTATTAAAAGACCGTTTGGGTAACCCAGAACCTAGGTAATATCAAAGGCTATTAACAACGAACCTAGCGGTATAAGGCCTGCGCCCAATAACTAATATAGGAGTAGGAATATATGTCGTCTCTTTGCGCCCATAGAGTATCATCAAAAACCGTTCGGGTAGGTAATATCGAAGGCTATTAACGACGACGACGTAGTAAGCTGGAAAGCGTCAATTCAAAACCTGTTAAAAAACCCTGTGGGAAAAATTGTCAGGAAAGACTACTTATCAACAGCTGTTGTGGAAAGACGCGACGCGAAACTTCGCGATCCTCTAAGGGGTAAGACGTTTTATCGCGACAACAACACAACGCCGTACGGCATAGTATTATTAAGGCTATAAGACGAATGAACAACAAAATCTCTATCAAATAAGCCTTATTTCAAAGCGAAAAGCCAAAAGGCTGATTGTGATAGATATTAATGTTGCTGTTCGGAGGGAAGGCGTGACTTCGCTTTGAATAGACATTTTTATTTATTCTAATTCGGTAAAAGGCCTAGCGAATATTAAGCTTTATAGAAACCTTAGCTCTACTTATTTAGGCCAGAGTCTTATTAAGTAGGGGTAGCGGATAGCGGTCCTTATGGGCTATATTATTTAACTTATAATAGTTAATATAGAAGCAGAGTTCTCTATTTAGTTTTTTAATAATAAAAATAGGTAAGGTAAAAGGTATCACCGAGCGAGTATAAGCGACGGTAATATATAACGAGTAGATATTATTAAGCTACGTATATAAACTGTATAATAAAGTTAAGACGTTATATAAGGAAAGAAGGTAGGAAAATAGGAAGAAAGGGTATATATTGTAGACTTAGTTGCTTAGTTAATATATATATAAAGTAGAATAGGATTTAGGTAGTAGTCCTAACAAAACTTAGTAGGATTTAGTAGAACTTAGTGGGACTTAGTAAAACTTAGTAGAATATAGCAGAATACGGTAGGTTGCCGTTAGATTACTGTAGATTGCTATTAGATTGCTGTCTTATAGTTAGTCTTTAGTTACTAAGTTAGTAGAAATAGGTAGATGTATATAAGGTATTACGGGGGTGTCCTATAATAGCACCCCCCCTTTAAACTTAAGCTTCTGCGAGATGGGGCTATAATAGTTCTAGGTAAAGTTTATAAAAGTCTTCTATAGCTTATATAAGTCCTATAGAGTTAATGGGTTCCTATAAGGGCTTAGTAAAGCCTCTCTATTTTATAAGATATATATATTAGCGTTTCCGTTTATTATACTTAATATCGTTAATTCTTTTAATAAAATACTCGTTCTTACTATCTACTTTAACTAGTAGGGGAGGGTTTTATATCTATTTAGGTAGGGTAAAAGACTAATATATAGAATATAGGGTGGATTTCAACCGTATTAGGGAGCTTTAGTTAGTAGGCGTAGGAGGAGATAACCTTCTTAACCTTATAAGGGCTAGCGTTCTTTTAATTAAGCTTCTTAGTAGGTTGTTTTATGTTTAAATTTCTTATATTTAGCTAAATAAAGTTACTAATTTAGTAGACTAGTGCTAGGGTTTATTTCTTATTTGCTGCGGCTTTATAGATAAATTAAGCCTATATTATTTTATTAGTAAGGAACTATTATAGTTCCTCTATCTTTTTTATAAAATTATTTACTTTTATAATTTATAAGGTGTAATAAGCGGGGTAAGGAATATTACTAAAGGGGTTAAAACCTATTTATAGATATTAACTATAGTTGGTCAAGAATGGGGAGACCTTTATAGTTTCCGAGACGGAATTATTTATAGTAAACTTAGTAAATATAAGCTAGTTAATCTAGTTATCCTATAAGTATGACGTGTATATTTAAATATACTACTCTATTATAGCATTTATATATTCTATTTAGCTATCCATTTCTAGATAGTATATAGTAGATAGTAGTGCTTTAATACGGAGTTAGGTAGTTAGTTTTTCTTCTAAAATATAGAACTAAACTAGCTGCCTTTATTAGAGATAAATATTTTAGAAAGTTTATGGAGTTTCTATATATAGTCTAGGAATAACTAGGTAATAGTAAGTGTTAATATATTAGGGTAGGCAATTAAATATCTTATTTTAGATAGTCGGTCTATAACTACTATAATATTTATACAGCCTTTACTTATAGGGAGGTTAATAATAAAGTTAATTAAGATATCCTTCTATCTTCGGTCTGGAATAAGCTATAGCTTAAAAAGGCTGTTATACGTTTTATACGAAGCTTTAGCTATTAGGTAAAACCTAAGTAGATAGTTATATAGCCGTAAGGTATAGGCGACCCTAGGGTAACCTAGGGGTGACTCGCCTATAAGGTACGTGCTCTGTATATACCTAGGGAAAACCCTTCTTACCTTATATACAGACTCCTCCTTTTCCCTTAAGGATTTGTCTCTATCTATACAATATACCTATTATTCTATTATTAGACTCCCTATCTATATTCTTATCTTATATTTAAATCCTTACTAATCCCCTTAAGAGGATAGCCGGTTTAATTTTTCTATAATACCTTTAAAAAGAAAACCGATGCCTATACCTAACGGTAATACGCTAGCGATATAACCGTAGAACGCCTTAGGATTTAGTGTAGACGAAACTACTAGAAGCATACTAGTAGAATTTAAGCCACCTTCTAAACCTTAAAATGATTAGATATCTATAAACGCTAAAGACTAGTTTAACTTATATACCTAGGCTTAATAGGAGCTTAGTAAGGTTACTAGCGTTCTACCTAATACTGCTAATATAAAGGAGCTAGATGAGCTAGCTAAGAAAATAGCCAACTTATAGATTATTATCGATTTAATAAAGCCCTCCTATTACCTCTTTAGTAAAGAGTATAAGTTATATAGTAAACGCATACGCTAAATAAATCTCAATACCCTAGTTGAGAAGTTACTACCCAATATTAGCGGTACTACTTAACAGCATTTTAACCGGTAGATCGCCGCAATTAAGAACTAATTTAAGGTTAATAACACTGACTATGACTATAAGCGATGTACGCGCTAGGCTATTAAAGGTTTTATAAAAGAGAAGATAATTGCCTAACTAGTTTATCGCTAGTTAGGCACTAAGGATAAGGGTCCTTTACTATAGGATAAATTTAAGACTATAGTCCAAGACTAGATTAGGAACCCTATAGTAAGACGCTTTAATAACGCTATAATATACTATACGGCTATTATAAAGGAGAACTAGAGGTTTAATGTCCTTTTAGCCTATATACGTAGCTTAGAGGACCTCTTCTCTTATACCCCTTTTATTAATCCTAAATAATAGGTAGACTTTTAGTTCTTATATCTCCTAGCCTACCTATAAGTAGAGCTCTTTTACTAGAACTTCGCCTAATGGGTAAAAACTACTAAAGACCTCTTTAATAAAATCCGCTATATAAAGTAATTGCTTAATACTATAAAGCTTACAGAAGATCGCGTAAGTAGTAGTGGTAAATTATTGTGTATAAAGCGCGGTTGTAGTATAGGCTCTATAGACTTAGGCTTAGGAAATAGAACCTAAAAAGGGTGATACTTTTTTTAAGTAAACTCCTAGGGAGATTACCTAAAAGCTAGATAGCTTAGGGGACCCCCTAGACGCTAGTGCTATATAGGCGAGTTAAAGGACCGCAGGCGGCCATTATAAGCAATACTGGAAGTAGGCTAATAAAGAGAAGTTAGCTTAGCCTTTAGAAAACCTAAAGCCCTAGTAGTATATCTCTTTTAACTATAACTAGGGTCTAATATAGAGGGAGAGAAGAAACGCATTATAGTATATATTGCGATAAATACGCCCTAGGGCGAAGTCCGCCTACGTACTTTATATAATAATGGGTACTAAATTAACCTTATTAATTAAGATGTTGTTTATAGGTTTAACCTACCTATACGCTACGCGCTATATTTATATAAACCTATTATACGTTTCCTTAATAGTAACTAGATAATAATCTGGGATGCTTATAATCTAATAGTTATTACTAGCGACTTCTAGGGTACCTCTTGTACTATTAGCCCGCAGACCTTTTAGGGCGGCTTATTTAATAGTTATAATATAGTTTTTAGATAGGATTAGCTCGCAGAAGTAGATCTATTAATTAGCTTCTATTTTAAATAGTTTATCTAGAGTACTTCGGACCCTAGACGCTTTTAAATAGTTACCCTTAACGCTCTCCTAGTAGACATTAAGGCTGGTAAAATAGTCTATTTACTATAGCTAAAAGACTCCTTTTTTATGCCGGTTATAAATATAATAGAGGACCTGTTATTACTAGCAGCGAGTACCCGTATAGATCCTTTGGACGTAAAGATACTAGTTATAAATATAGTAGAGGGCCTACCGTTACTAGCAGCGAGTACCTATAGAGACCCTCCGGTGCTAGCGCAGATTACCTATATATAAGGGGGAGGTAATTAAAACCCTAAAACTATTAAGTATACTATAGTAGAGCTATATGCACTTTTTATATAAGCACACCTACAAAATGCATATTAGCTGCACCCTTTTCTTTACTAGCTCCTGGAAGCATACTACTATATAATAGTTGCTTTAACCTCTATAGCCCCTAGCCTGCTAGATATATATAAGGAGGAAATTAATATCTTCTCTAATAAGCTAGTAAGTATACTACTATAGAACTCTAAGTATAACTACGCGATTAACTTAGAAGAAGGTAAAATGCTACTATAAATGCCCCTCTATAACCTCTTATAGAAAGAGTTATAGATCTTATAAGAGTACCTAGATAGTGCTCTTAAAAAGGGCTAGATTAGGCCTAGTAAGTTACCTACTAAAGCGCCTATTCTCTTTATACTAAAAGCAGACGGTATAATTTGGCTATATATTAACTATAGACGCCTAAACAAGATTATAATTAAAAATTGGTACCCCCTACCNCTNGTNGGCAAACTCTTTAATAGGCTTAGCTATGCGAAAATATTTATAAAGCTAGATCTTTGTAATGCGTACTATAGGATTTATATTAAAAAGGGAGATAAATAGAAGACCGTATTTAAGATATGCTATAGTTACTTTAAGTACTTAGTAATACCCTTTAGTTTTACTAACGCCCCTATAATTTTCTAAAGCTATATTTATAAAGCTCTAGGAACCCTAGTAGATACTATCTATATAGTTTACCTAGATAATATTCTTATTTACTTAAATAATAAGGATAAGTACGTTAAGCACGTTAAGCAGGTACTGCGATAGCTCCGCGCTTAGGGCTTATACGCTAAACTATTAAAATATATCTTTTATACTAAGAACGTTAAGTTCTTAGGCTTTATTATTACCCCTAGGGGTATTATAATAGACCCTAACTGTGTAAAAGCTATTAAGGAATAGCCTAAGCCTAAGTCCTATAGGGATATCTAGGTCTTCTTTAGCTTTACTAACTTTTATAAGTGATTTATCTAGAACTATTCGGATACCGTATACCCCCTATACGTATATCTTATATAGGTATATTATAACCTAACGTTAGATAAGGAGAAGAAAAAGAAGTATAAGTTAAAAGGGCCCACTAAATAGTATTAACCTTAGTCCTGGCCTAATAATACGTAGTAGGCGTTCTATAAGCTACGCGCTACGTTTTTATAGGCTCCTCTATTTTACTACTTTAACCCTAATTTACCCTTAATAGTAATTATTAATGCTTCTAACTATACCTATAGCGGTATACTTTTGCAGGCTTTAGGGTAGGAAGATTAACTCCACTGGTATCTAATTACTTATTATAGTTAGAAGCTTACTAGCCTAAAAGTACGGTATAATACTTATAATAAAGAACTACTTGCTATAGTACAATACTTTAAGATATGGCGCTATTACCTTAAATACGCCGCGTATATAGCGCGCGCGCTCTATAATTATAATAATCTTAGGTACTTTATAACTACTAAAAGCTTATCTACTTACTAGGCCTAGTATGCTAAGGAACTAACTAAGTTTAATTTTAAGATTAAATATAAGCTAGGTAAAGTAAATCTCGCTAATATACTATCTTAGCGCCTAGATTATACTAAAGGCTTTAAAGATAGTAGTAAGAGGACACTCCTTAATGCTATACTACCTATATTATAGCAAAAGTTGCGGGTTATCCCTTAACCCGTTGGGGTCCTTAGAGAATTCGCTACTGGATTTGACTGGGCACCTGCATTAAACCGGGTTCTCCGATTGGCTGGTCCCTTATCGATAACCGTAGGACCCAAATTAACGGGTTAAGGGATAGGCCTTATAGGCGGCCCTAGTGCTACTATATAAGTAGTATATATATAGTATATAAGCGACCCTTATAAACTTAGCGCCGGCGGATTAAAGCATCCTACTATTCTCTTTAAGACTACTTTAACTAGCCTAATAGCGCTTAACCCTAGGGAAGACTTCTTGGCCTAGGCTATGGTCCCTTATAATAACCTAGTAAGTTACCTATATATTATATATTACCTTGCTAGCACCGACTTTATATAGAGTCTTATACCATAGTAAGAGGTAGTAGTAGCTACTTTAGCTAAAATGGTATTTACGGAACACTCCCCTAAGTTACTAGTTAATTTTATTTATAGAGTATAAAAAAGGGACGCCTTTATACGCTTTATATATAATTAGCTAACCTAGAAATAAGTTCCTACTGGTAATAAGGACTATACCCTTAATAATTAAGGACTCTTAAGGTAAAATAATAAGGTTTAGGTGCTAAATTATATACTACTATAATAGGAGATCCTTAAGCGGAATTACAACGATCCTATAGGCGGCTACTATGGTTTTAACTATACCTTTAAGGTAATTGCGTAGAAGTATACTTAAAACAGCCTTACCTAGGATCTCCGCAAATACCTAAATAATTATAATACCTACTAACGCTCTAAATCGCGCCACTATAAACCCTATAGTAAGCTGCAGCCTCTTTAGGCCTCTACCTAAGCCTAGCGGCATTATTTACTTAACTTTATTATGGATTTCCTAGAGTCTAAGACTGCTAATAGTATAGAGCACAACTCCGTTCTTATCCTTATAGACTATTTTATAAAGCTAGTACGCTACTATCTAGTGCGTAAAATAATTAATACTACGCAACTCGTAGAACTCTTATTTAGAGTCTTTATATAAATAGGACCTTTAGATAATATCGTCTTTAATAGGGGTAGTATATTTATAAGCGAGTACTAAAGTACTATATGCTACTATCTTTACGTTTAACGTAAACTTAGTACTATATTCTACCTATAGATAGATGGTTAGACAGAGCGTTAGAACTAGGAGCTTAAGGTATACCTACGTATATTTACGAACTAGGAATAGTCTAATTAGGCCTCCCTACTTAAAGAAGTAGCCTTCGCCTATAACTCTAAGGTCTATACTATAATAAAGCATTCCCCTATTAAGCTCGCCTATAGCTAGCTACTAAATATCCTAGATAGAGTCCTAGATAACGTCTAAGACGCTTAGTAAGGTAGGGAAGGGTCTAAGTTAACGAATATCTAACTTATAGAGATATATCTATAACGCCTGCGCCTTATATATAAGGCAGCGGCGGCGTTAATAATGCACGCCTAAAAGCTTTAGGTAAAATACTATAATCGTTACTACCTAGCTAAGCACTTCGCCGTTAGTAAACGAGTCCTACTCTCCTCTAAGAATATCCGCACGAAACGTCTCTATAAAAAGCTTAACTATAAGTTTATAGGACCGTTTTAGATCTTAGAGCGCGTAGGGCAGTAAGTATATAAGCTAGAGCTCTTACTTATTATAGTATAGCTCCACCTAGTCTTTTATGTCTCCCTACTAGAGCCTTATAGGTTACGCCCTAGGTTTTAACCCCTAGTAGTAAAAGAGCTTAAGGAAGGTAGCTAGGAAGTAGAAGTAATTATTGCCTACTAAGATTATACTGGATAACCGTAGTACCTTATTAAATAGCTAGGATGGCTAAATAAGTATAATAAATAGAAATACGAGACAGAACTTAAGAATTATTAATAATTATTAGATAAGTACTATAAGCGGGACACCCTAGCCTTATAGCCGAAGCGTAGGCGAAAAGTCA
Organism: Cenococcum geophilum 1.58; assembly: GCF_001692895.1. NCBI lineage: Eukaryota > Fungi > Ascomycota > Dothideomycetes > Gloniales > Gloniaceae > Cenococcum > Cenococcum geophilum. Next base: position 923,031 of record NW_027137608.1, read on the forward strand.
GCGCTGCTGTTAAAATATAACCTATATTAAAGCGGAGCAGAGGATATTCTAAGGGATTAAAGAATAAGTAATAATTACTATAAGAACTGCGGCGTATATATAGGGTAAAGTTTTAATTTATTAATATCCTATATAAGCCATACTTTAACGTAACCTAGCAATGCTAGTAACTTATAGGCGACTTATAGGCGAGGTTACGGCGTATACCGGCAATAAAGCTTAATTTAAAAAGCACCCTCCCTAGACCTAATCCGTTACTCTATGCTAGCTAAGTAGATTATTCATATGTTAGAGAATAGGCCTATTTATAACCGGGGTTTATAACCTACTAGTAACCTACTAGTAGTAACTTATACTAACAACTTATATACTATTCTATGTATATACTACGTAGATAATATATAAGGCTAAAGTATGGGTTAGCGGCGGGTTTAATGGGTATATAGTCTTACTGTCCTAATTTAACTATATGTAAGTAACCTATAACCTACCTATAAAGTATATACAGCGCTACGCCGGCATAGCGTAAGGCTAAAGTGGGGTTAGTAGCGGATTTAATAGGTATATAGCCTTACCGTTCTAAACCTAGCTATATATAAGTAACCTATAACCTACTCGCGAAGTATATATAGCGCTACGCCAGTATAGCATAAGGCTAAAGTAGGGTTAGTAGCGGATTTAATAGGTATATAGCCTTACCGTCTATAAATCTGGCTGTATATAAATAACCTATAACCTACCCGTAAGGTACTAGCGACCTATTTATATAAGCGAGCTTTAGAATATTTCTGGTCTACTAAATTTAGGTAACGGTATTAAGCTCTACTAGCTCTGCCTATTAAATAGACTAATTAGGATTTTCTATACCGGGTATATAAAATTGCTACTAGCTTAGTTAAATATAGGGGAGTCTTAGTAAGGCAAATCTAACTAATTAGACAACTTTAACCGCCGGTTATAGTTCCTTAATATCTTCGCGCCGCGTATATATACTACTTATCTCTTTATACGCAAAATTAAGACACTCTTTCCCCTCTAAATTTTTTCCTTACTAAGGTTTTTTATAGGGTTTTATTAAGGCTTAAGTATATAAAGGATTAGGGACGACCCTTTCTAAAGGGGGGGGGGCATTATTAGGTAAAACCTAAGTAGATAGTTATATAGCCGTAAGGTATAGGCGACCCTAGGGTAACCTAGGGGTAACTCGCCTATAAGGTACGTGCTCTATGTATACCTAGGGAAAACCCTTTCTACCTCGTATATAAACTCCTCCTTTTCCCTTAAGGATTTGTTTCTGTCTATACAATATACCTATTATTCTATTATTGGACTCCCTATCCACATCCTTACCTTATATTAGCTTATTAGTAAATATAGCAGCTAGAGATATACCTTTGTATTATATTATATATATTTAGCTAGTAGTATTTCTATTAAAGTAGATTTAAGGGTTTTCCTTAGCCTAGGTAGCTGGCTACTGGTAAATTATATATATGTTTAAGGAACTTAAGCTTAAGTTTATTGTAGTTAGGTATAATTAGGCGGTTTTAGTAGTATAAGCGGTTTCCGCGAGCTTTATATTTACTTAAAGAAATCTTTTTAGAGCGTTTAATGCCGTCTTATATTAGCTTAAGCGTCTCTTAGATAAACTTATTATTTAAATATTTATTAATTATAATCTATTAAATTTATTAATTGGTTATTTTAAGGACGTGTACTATAAGGTCTTTAGTAGGAGGGTTAAATAGTTTAGGATAAAGTAGGGTCTAATTTTGGTAAAAGCGCGCTTCTTTTAATACTAGCGCGTCTTATAAGTATTAGGTTAGGGCGTTAGGCTTTTAACCTTAAACGCCTAGGCGATATACAATTAAGAATTAGAAGTAAGATAGGTATTTTAACTAGCGGGCCTAGTAATAGCTTAGCCGTTTTATAGTTATAAAGTACTATAGATTCTTATAGTCGCTAAGGACCTTAATTAGAAATCCGGCGCCTTCTAGTTTGGGTTACTATTATTTAAAACATCTAATAATAGCTAGTAATTCTTTATTATAGATTTTATAGTTATATTTAGCTAGGCTTAGTTATTTTAAGAAGTATGCTATAAGGTATAATACTCTATCCTTATTATATTAAGACAGAATGCCTTTAGTAACGTAGTTAGATAAATTAGCTTCTATAACACTTATTTGGTTTAGGTTAAAGTATTAGAGTATAGGCGTAGTAGTAAATATAACCTTTAGATAAGTAAAGGTCTTCTTATATTACTTATTAAAGATAAAAGCTTTATCCTTTTAGGTTAGGGCTAAAAAGGGTAAAACTAGGGTGGAGAAGTTATTAATAAACTGTTAATAAAAGTTAGTAAATCCTATAAAGGCTTTTACGTCCTTAACGTTCTTAGGTTCTTACTAGTTTACAATTGCTTTAATCTTCTTTAGGTCTATTTATATACCGTTTATAAAAATAAGGAGTCTAAGGTATAAAACTTCCATTTTATAAAACTTATATTTATCTATATCTAATTATAAACTAGCTCTGTGCAGGGCTTATAGGATAAAGTTAACGTATTTCCAATATTTAGTTAGGTTATTACTATATATTAGGATGTTATTAATATAAGCAGTATAGAAGATGTCTAGGTAGGGACGTAGGGTATTATTTATATAATGTTAAAACGAGCTTAGAGCGTTTATAAGGCTAAAGGGTATTACTAAGTACAAAATGTAGTAAGCTATTTATCTCCTTTTATAATACGGAGGCGGTTAAATATAGAGATAATATTAAGCTTTATATAGTAGTAAGCCTTACTTAATTAGTTTAGCGTCTCTTATATTAATAGCATCGGATATTAGTTCTTAATGGTAATAGTATTAAGAGCTTAGTAGTCTATATAAAAGCGTAGACTTGCTAGGTTTCTTAATAAAAATTACTAGTATAGCTATAGGCGACAAGCTTGCTCTAATAAATCCTTTACTTAGGTTCTCGTCTAAATACTTTTATAGTGCTTAGAGTTTATTTTAGGATATCCTATATAAGGGTCTAAATCTAGGCTGCTTTCCTTCTTTAAGTATAATCTTATAGTTATATAGTTAGTATTTTAGTAATTTATTAGCTTCTTTTTATAAGAATATATTTAAGCGGTAGTAATACTCTACTAGTACCTTCGTAGCAGGGTTAGTATACTTCTTTAGTACTAAGGCCTTCTTAATATCGGCTATTATAATAACGAAGATTATATATTCGGGTTTCTTAGTAAATCGCGCTAATGGGGTGGCTCTAATTATATAGATATCTAGGGTAATAAGCTTGCTTAGGTTATCTATAGTTTCTTATTTAGGTTTAGGTTTAGTATTAAGTACAGAGTTAGTATTAGATTTAGGTTTAGGTTCTTTAAGAATCCTTTTTATAGTAGAATACTAGTCCTTTTAGTATTTTTATATATTAAGCTTAAGCTTCTACTTGGCTTAGGGCGGTGTAGTAGTTAGAATTAGTTTATAGGGTTTAGTAGAATTTTTAAATTCTTAATAAATATTAGTAGAAGTCTTATATTAGTGGAATTCAGTAGAATTCCTAGGCTAGTAAAATTAGTAGTAGTTCTTTAATTAACGTCTGATACGGATTCTATCTTAGCCCACGCAGACTACTCCATTACAGGGGGGAAAACTTGTAATTTATATGAAGAAAACCCTGCAGTTGGGGGAGGAAAAACCCTATAAGCAGCCTCAGTAGGATAAAAAACCCCAATTTACTATGTTTGCACGTAGCAGCGGCCCTACGGGCCTACTGCACGTCCTCCTCCTTAGATATTTTAAACTCCTTAGGAACTACTACTTCCTTCTCTAGCTTATTAAAGCTAGGGTTTACTACGTCCCAGCTAGGCCTTGCTAATCGATTGCTGTGTCTTATTGTCTCTTTATGTCCTATATCTTGCCCATCCCCTATATACTATCTCTTATATAGACCGCTGCCATATACGCCTTGCCTTCCCCCCCCTAAAGCCATTAAAGGCGTAAGGGGGATTTATCCGTTCTAACTACCGTAATACTAATAAGCGAGCGGGATATTGTGTTATTTGGGTATCTTTTGTGCCTAGGCCCCAGCTAGGCCCTCTTTAAGGGTCACTACTCCGTTAAAAGGAGATAGGGAAAACCATGGGTCGCAATCTAAGCTACTAGGTAGTATTTGGTAGTTAAAAACGGCGAGTGACTGCATGCTCCGCGGGCGACTGCCCTGGGGGTTAGGAGGGGCCGTATATTTGCTCATTCGTTTATTCGCTTATACGCTCATTTGTCCGTTAATATAAGGTCGTTAATGCTTTCCATTAGGGGCTAGGGGATGCTTTTAAAAGCTGTTTATCCACGTTAGATTACATAGGTGCTTAGTAGGAGAACTAGTGGCTGTATTATAAAGGGGTACCGTTAGTAGTAGTTTTCGAGATCTCACCATCCCATGTAAAAACTTTTCACTACGCCCCACGACGCATATAACTACCAGGTCCTACTTGCACGCGCTATATAACGTCTCTACGTTGGCTCTAAGTCTAAACTTCAAAGACCTAGGTTTGTAGCCGTCACTACATACAGGTGCAGAATCCGTTTTCAACGGCCAGCTAGTAAAATTAGGTGGACTTCTTAAGTATAGGGTAGATTTTAATAGATTTTTTAGATTTTAGAATTAGGTCTAAGTAGTAAGTTATAAGGCACTTCTACTTATAGTAAAAGGCGGTAAATAGAAGCTTAAGGTTGTTTTAATTAATAGTTACCTTATATAGCTTTATTTAGGATTATTTAAGAATTACTAGGTAACCTAAGGTGGTAATAAAAAGCCTAATTAGTTCTTTATAGTTTAGATATTAGAGTCTTAGGTATACTATATAGGTAATTTAGCCTAAGACCGTGCGTTTACTATTAAATCTAAATACGTTAATATGCTAGTTAAGGGAAATTAGGGTAAAACTATTATCTTATATAAAAATCTTGTTAATAAATCCTATACCGCTAGCTCCTATATTAATTAGGACTTAAATATTAGCCTATTAACTATTCTGCTAAAGATAGCAGTTAATAGTTATACTATAGTCCTAAGAGTTAGAGTTTATAACATCTAAAGTATTTAATAAAATCCTATGGCAGAGCCGTTCCGGAAAGTAACTTAGCTTTAAAACCTTCCTTTTAAAAATAATTAGGGCAGAGTTCTTATAGTATATTAGTTATAGCTTTATGCTTATAGGTAGTACTTACTAAATACTAAACTAGAATTAGATAATAATTAGGGTTAGTAGGTAGGGCTTAGTAGAGGTAATTAGTTACTTATACTAGTTGTCCTTTTATATAATTAGGACAGCGGTATACCGCCTATATTAGTTATTTAAATATTTATTTTAGGTAGAGGGATAAAGTAGTAACTTAAGATATAAGTATTGCTTCTGCACTTAAAATAAAGGCTATATTGTTTATATTGTTTATATTTAGCAGATCCTTTTAGGGCGTAAAAGAGGGTTTTAGAATTAATATTTATAGCGTTTAGGTTCTTGCGGGTCTTAAACGGTTAAAGGGCAGAGTATTAAGGTATTTATTTTAGGGTAAGGCGTAGTATATCGTTATATAGGCCGTTGATAATATTAGTATAAGTAGCAAGGGTATCCGGCAGCTTAACTCCTATAAGGGAAGCCTTTAGTTTAAAGTTTAAGAATTCTACTAGGCGATTAATTAAGGTGGGTTCGTCCTATTTAGTCTCTTTAGTATAGTAATAGAACTTAGTAAAGTATAATAGGAAGCTCTTAGAGCTATATATTATTTAATTTAATTTCCTTTATACTATTATAATTTAGTTAGGGTCGCTATAAGATACTTCTAGTATAGTAACTAGTTCTTTTATAGTGCTTAGCTAAAATAGGTATATAGTTTCCGCGGCGTCTCCTATTAGACGGCTTATAGTATAATATAGTTAACTATTAGGGGTATAGTAGCGATCAATATTACCATTTAGCTTATTCTTAAGTTAGTTAAGAAAGGAGTATAGTTTACTCCTTTTACCTAAATAGACGGGAGGATTAAGGAGATATTTAGTTAGCTTCTTTATAGGGGTACTAATTAGTAAATTTAGGGTTAAGGAGCTAGTCCTAAACACGTCTCCTCTATTTAGTACTTATAGGTTAATACTAGTAGAAACGGGTAGGGGCGACGGTATAGTAGATAGTGGGTTACGGCAGATCTCTTTAATTTTTTTTCTTAGGGATCCAATTATCTCTTAGTGTTAAACCTCTTATTAAGTAAGGGCAGCTATAAAGGCCTATTATAGGCCCTTTATTTATTTAGTAAATATATTAGATAAGTTAGTTATAGATATAGGGGCTTTTAGGTTATTTTATATATTAGGCGGGGTAAGGTAGTATAGGTTTAACGTAATATAGTATTATAGAGTAAGTATAAGCGACGATAATATATAATAAGTAGATATTATTAAGCTATATATATAAACTGTGTAATAAAGTTAAGACGTTATATAAGGAAAGAAGGCAGGAAAATAGGAAGAAAGGGTATATATTATAGACTTAGTTACTTAGTTAATACGTATATAAAGTAAAATAGGATTTAGGTGGTAGTCCTAATAGAACTTAATAGGATTTAGTAAAACTTAGTAGAACTTAGTGGAATATAGTAAAATACGGTAGGTTGCTAATAGATTGCCGCAGATTGCTATTAGATTGCCGTTTTATAGTTAATCTCTAGTTACTAAGTTAGTGAAAATAGGTAGATGTGTATAAGGTGTTATAGGGGTGTCCTGTAATAAAGGGGCTTACTAGGCTTAATAAAGCCCTTATTTAGGTTATTAATAAAATACTATTTTATAGCCTATAATTTGGCAATAGACTACTTATAGAGGGGACTAAAGCTGAGGGTATTTTCCTTACTCTACTTAATCTCGATCTTATAGTTATATAGTTAGTAAGGTAGAAGTATATTAGATATTACTTTAGAGAATATATCCTTAAATTTCTAGTATTAATAGGGCAGCTTTTATTCTACTAGTTCTATATTTATAAGCTTACTTTCTTATCTACTAAGCCTACTTTTCTTTTCCTTAATTATTTAATTAATTATATATAAGCCAGTTATAAAGGCGATAGTATTAAGCTAAACTAAGTTCTAGTAGAATTCTACGGCACTAATATAGTAGATATTAACTAGTTGGAGGTCTACTAGTTTTTTTTATAGATATCTATTAGGTTATATTTTGCGGTATAGGGTTTATAGTCTTTCTTAGCTTATATTTTATTTTCTATAAGTTATCTTTCCTATCTATTAGTTTAATATAGCGTCCAATATTCTTAGCTTTTCTTTATAGCTGCGTAGGGCCTAAATCCTCTATAGTTAATTTAGCTAGGTTACTACTAGCTTCCTAGGTCTTTAGTATAAATAGCGTAATATAGCTAGTCTATGGGCGGTTTAGTATATAGATCTATTACGGGTTAAGCTATATATCTTTCTTAAAGGCCTTATCTCTACGTATAGCATCTACTTAGTAAATAGTATTAATCTAGGGCCGTATAAGGTTTTCTATTATAATACTAATTTCTTTTATAAAAAAAGGGGTTAGGGGTAAGATTTTAGGCTAAATAAGCCGCCTACTCTATATATTGAGCTATAAACCTAAATAGGCTGGCTATTTTCTTCTTAAGATTATATTATAGCTTCTTAGGTTTATAATAAGGAAGGGGATATTATACTACCTTCGTCTATTAACGCGGAGGTAAATTTGCAAGATTGTTATAATAGATAGCCCTATCTGTCTATTATACCCGTAAATAGAAATTAGTTTAGGCAGTTCTTTAATAAATACATTTAAAAGGTTAGTTAGCTTTATAGTATACTAGGTATCTATTAAGGTAAAGGTATTTACTTTAGAGCTAGCTAAAGTAGAGGTTAAAACTTAATATTTATTGCGAAATAAAGTATAAGGGACAGTATAGCTTCTTCTATTAACTAACTAACCTAAATTAATATATAATATATTAATCCCTTTTAACCCTAGAGAGGAGTCTTCCTTTAGGGTTTCTCTTTTTTTAACTTCGCGCTATTCTCCTAAATTAATAAAACCTTATCCGCTTTTATGTTTATTAGGTAATCCTTTATACAATAGCCTTTCTAACTATAAGAGAAGTAAGCGCCTTAATCGCTAAGGGCCTATATATAGCGGTTGTTATATATAGGCCGAGTATTTACTAGGCCTATAGTAGGACTAGCTGTATAGCTAGCTACTAAATTAGTAGCGGGCTATATAGGTAGTACTATAGGGGTTACTAATCGTGCTAGGGTATTACAGGCCGTTCTTATATTGCTTATAGTCTAATTTAAAAGGTTTCTGGCTTTATACTATTTAGCACATATCTTAATTTAATAAAGGCCTTAGTTAATAGCTAAGCACTAGTCTATAAGTTCCTTTAGCGTCTATATAGTAGTAAAAACTAGCAGTATAGCTCGCTGTAGGTCTAGGGTAAGCTTATTAAATAGGTTTAGTATTAGATCTTGCTAGAGAATTTAGGCCTAGCTAGCTAGGTATAAAAAGCGGGTCTAAAAGGCTAAGAAGGTCTCTATTGTTTTTGTATTTAGGCTTTTATAATTAAGCTATATATTTTATACTTTAAAGGGGTCCTTATAAATAAAATAGGTAGGCGATTATCTCTTCTTTAGAGAGGAAGGGATTTACTAAGTCATGTATATATTGGGGACGTAAGTATATTTATATGTCTCCGCTAGTACGGCCGAAAATATAAGCTATTTTAGCTTAAGTGGTAGGGAAGTAGTCCGTATTAACTTTAAGCTTATCCTATAATTAAAGCTTCTAGTTATTAGGGTAACTTTTAATAGGGTTCTATAGGGGTTCTAGTCTATACGTATTCTATAGGTCTTATTATTCTTTTTTATTCTTCTAGTTCTGGTAATAGCCTTTAGGTCTACTTCTATATTCTATTTCTATTTATAGTCCTATAAATATATTTAAGTTCCTTCTTAGGAAGAAGAGTAAATAAGCTTTAGATAATATTAGCAACTTAGTTAATTAAGGCACGAGTATAGCAAAAGGGTCGCGCAAGCCTATATAATTAGATTGTCTATAAATAGGGATCTAAAGATAAAGAAAGGAAGGGAGATAGAGGGTGGCGCCGCTTAACGTTATATATAATCCTTTGGTTATATAACAGCAATTATTTAAAACTATCTAAAACTATCTGCGATTGTCCGCTATAATTTACCGATATTATTTGCTATAATCTACCAATATCTACTAGCTACAATCTACTAGTTTTTATTGGCGCCATAATATATAGAACTTAAAGAAAGCTATAGAAAAGGTATAGGAGTATTAAAAGAAAATAGGTTAGGTAATATTAAGGAGCTAAAGATAAAAGAATTAGTTAAAGGTAATAGAAGAGCCAAGTTATCTAAGGGATCTACCGCTAGCATATAAGTTATTTCCGCCTCTTTTTTATTAGAATCCTTTTTAGCCTTTCTAGCCTTAAGTTCTACTAAACCTTATTTAGCAAGACGTAACTCCTTTAAATAAACCTTTTTACGGACTTAAAAGAGGTAAGTTAATTAAGTATAAGTATCTAGTTAAGCTTTTAGAGCTTAAGCTACTTTATTAAAGCGCCGCTAAACCTTAATAAAGGCCAGAGATAGTTTACTTTTTAGTCTTTTAGCCGCTTCCAATATATAAAACCCTATAATAGATTAAATAAGGCACTACAAAATTATAGAAAATTATATAACGTATTTATTTAGCGTTAGAAACAGATTAAACGTTATATAATAACCGTATATTTACTCGCGTATACTTAGTATTAGGAAAAGGTTAGTAACTAAACGGAGCCGTAACTATAATATATATTAACTTCTTCTCTATATAACAAGAATAAGACGGTATAACTTTACTAAGTAAGAGGATTATAGTTACCAGCTAGTTATAATAATTAAATATAAAGAATTTAATAAAAGGCATTAGGAATAATAAAGGTTATTAAATTAACAATAGGAATGCTATATCTCTAATAAATAACTTAAAGATAGGAGATATCTTTAAGGATAAAGATAAAAAGGAGGAGGATAGTGTTACGGACCTTATATTAGCAGTAGTACAACTACTAAAAAGAGATATAAATAGGTTAGTTAAGATAGTATATAAGATGCTAGAACTAATTAAACAATAGGATAAGGGGTAGCTAAGTTATATAGCTAGTTATTTTATAATATAATATTAATTTATATACAGTTAAATCTCTTTAGTACAATAAGGTTTATTCGGCTAAGCGTATTATAATACTAAGGGTATTATTGTATTGTATACTTGTATATAAAATGCACCTAAGATTAAAATTCGGTAATAATATTATATATCTACGTGCGTAAACTCGTAATTAAGCGATCGGCTATACTAAAATATATCGCAATTAATTGCTGCTTGGTATTTTAAGGTCGTCGGCCTTAAATTTAACGCTTATGCCTTAATAGAGTCGTAATTACATCTCTATTAAAACCGCTTTGCTACTTTTTATAGAGATGAAGCTTTTATAAGGCCACAAGCGCCTTATTAAGCTTAATTTAAGGTTATTTAATAACTCCCTTATCCGTTTCCGTATCGCGATTAGGCCCTATATAGAGCTCCACTATATACTTAATAAGATCTTTTAATAAATCTTCTATTTCCTTACCTAGTAGCTTAATAAATTCCTAAATATTTATTACAGTACAAATCCTTCCTGCTATAAGTAGCTGTTCTACTATTTACTGCATTTTATTAACTAAAGGAGGATCTAAATAATCTTAAGGTAAGGCTATAGGCCTATATAAAAGCCAAATAACGTAGATTTAATAAAGCAATTCTTAATTATTTATGGTATAACTTCCTTCTAAGCTTTAACTAACTATTAAATTACCTATAAGACGTATATCTGCTTAATTAGATTCTTATCTTAAAGTAAGACCTCTACTATAAATTATAGTTAGTATTGCCGGTAGAGCAGCTTAAAGTTTATAATTATCCCTTAATTAAGAGGCTAATATACTAAGATATAATTAGGAGGAAGGAACTCTACATACGTATTCTTAAAAGAGCCATTTTTAATAAGTATTTAAACAGCCGCTTTATAGGCGCTAAAGCCATTAATTAAGAGTAGCATCCCCCTGCTATATACCCTTTTATCAAACTAGGCAAGCCACTTAAGTATAATTACTATTATTATCCAGGCCTTCTTATTATGCCTCTATATAATATTTATTAAGGCTATATTAATGCAATTGCGCGTAAAGTAATATAGCTTTAGTAATAAGCTAATTATAAGAAGAAGAAGCTTATCTAAGTTATTTGCATCAAAGTAATTACCTAGAGAGATTTGTGCCTTCTACTTCTTTATTCCTAATAGAGCTTTAGTAGTTAATATAGTATCTAGTATAGCCTTCTAAAATAGACCCGTCTTATCTATATTATAAATATCCTTTAGTAAATAAAGCTTAATAATTGCTTAAAGCTCTACTATACGTTCTTCTGCTTTATCTATATTGGCTAAGGCAGCCTTACCGTACTACTTTCTTTTGCGAATACCATTGCGAGATTTAAAGCCTTCCAACTAGCCAAGCGACTACTTTAGCTTAATTGTTACCGCTAATATAGGTATTTATTGCTATAATTAAGTGGCGGTAGCACGTGTAAGGTCGCCAGTAATAGGAATACGAGAGCCTCCTCTAAAAGAGGATATTCGGCAGCTCTCTTTTATTCTTACGTACTTTGCCTACGTTATAATTTAGCTTAATTAAGCTATTGGAACTTATTGCTTAGTATTTTTAATATTAAGGATTAATTAATATTACTATAGAGGAAGTTACTTACCTAGCGAGCAACCTCTAATTATAGTAGACCGGGGTGTTTTTGGTAGTAGGCGCGTATTTTCTAGCGCTTGTAATTATTGAAGCCGTAACGGCGTTGCCTTATATAATTTTAATATCTTACCATAATAAATAAGATAGAATTAAGTATAGAGTATAAGATCTAAGGGTAGTTTTAATGGATTTTAATTGTTATATAATAGATTTAATAGCTAGACTTATAGTAAGTAAAGGTCAAATCTAATGAATTAAAATCTGCTTGTACTAATATTAGTAGTAAGTGCTTAATAATATTGGCAAAAGTTAGATTATTATAATATTATACTAAAAAAGGCTTAATTAAGGGGTATAGATCGTAATGTAGAGGGTATCGTTATATACCCTATATCGTATTAAGGAGATTTGACTATGCTATAATACTAAGAGATTTAAGAGGCTAGATTTAAAGGAGGGGGATAAAGTATAGTTATTATACAAAAAACTTATAAGTTAACAACTAAGTAAGAAGTTAGATTATATTAAACTAGGACTATTTAAATTTATAACTAAGATTTAGAAGTTATATATAGACTTAACTTATTAGTAAAAATTAAAATCCACCTTATACAGTATATTATAATTATATAATTATAGCACGTGGTATACCAAACGCGTAGCTACGCGTTTAGTGCACTAACTACTTATTTATAAAGTGCTGACTAATTAGGGGGGGGGGCGTTAGTATATAGACTACGTAGTCTACCTTAAGAGAATAAACAATTACCACTATCTAAAAGAGTATACAATACTATACGTATTTCATGCCCCTAGATATAACTTACTTATATTATTAAGTTAATATAAATACTAATTAGTAAGCGCGCACAGATTAGTAATTACTTAATACCTCCCCTAAGTAATATACGACAGCGATTACCTGTTTATATCCTAGTATGTCACGGAACCCCACCGCAGGGGCCTCCATAGGAGAGCCCCGTGCTCTCGCGTACACCTCGCGTATAGCTTATATCAGCTACGCGTAGGTATATCACCTCCTTACGCCCTCGACCCTTACGATTGATCGCGTAACGTCTTATAGACTCCTCGAATACATACGTCTTGTAGCCACTACCCCCGTCCCGTGACATTACGTTACGCCTTTTTACTACTAACACCCAGCCTACGACCAATTCTACATCTTTATAATACTATAGGCGCTACTAGAAGCAGCGTGCCTATAAGTTACCTCACTTTATACTTCTAAGGAACCTATAATAGTAAGACAATATTCCTTACTAGCTACTATATTAAACCTAAAGAATAATCTAATACCTATACTTAACCTACAACGCTAATTAATCCTAGGAGAATTTAATTTATTAGCCCTAGCCTTAACCCCTAAGGAGATAGACACCGATAATATCTTATCTTTTATTAACTATATAACTACGAATAAGTAAGCGGAAGGGCTACTACCTATTAAAATTAAAATATAAGACGCTAAAACATTTGTAAAAATAGTAGTATAAGAACCTAATAAATACTACCACCTTCTATAGAACTACCACCTAAAGCTTATATAAGCCGAGATGCGTACTACCTAAGATCGCGATATTATCTAAGACCTATAAGCTCGCAAGGCGCTCGCTGATAACACGCGTTAAGAAACCGAAAATAACCTCCGCGTATCTAAACGCGACGTCTAACAGTTAAAGAAGGCTAAAATCGCACTTATTGCTATAGTCACTAAAAGAGAAGGCATAATTAAATACCTATAATCTTAGCTTAACGAGTATATTTATAATAATGCTAGACACCTCTCTACTGTATATAACGCTACTTAAGTTTTTACGCCCCTGGCAACTTTACCTACTTAATACTTAATAGAGGGTTAGCGCTAAGCAGCCTTACCTAACGGGAACCCCTACTAAAGCGATAATAAAAGCAATAATAACTAAACCTAAGGTACTACTATAGGGTTTAATATATATTACCCTAATCCCCTAATTTTTTAGGGAGACCGTAAAGAATACAGCCACTAGAAGATATAAATCCGTAAGAAACTAACTTAGAGCGCCTGCCTTTTTCCTATAGAAGACACTAAGATTAGCTATATTATTAGGCGAATAAAGGGTATACTATTTAATAGACTCTTTGCCTAATAGGAGACTAATAGCCCCTAGAAGTGGCAGTCCTACTAAGAAGTCCTTAACAATCTCAACCTAATATACCGTAACTATAACCTACTGGCCACTAACTAAGCTAAACTACGTACCCTAAAGATAAGCCCTACTAAATTATTTAATAAGTTCTATATTAAATTCTAGAAATACACTAGAGCCCTTACTTAAGACAATACTAAAGACTAAGAAGATCTCCTTAAAAAAGTTATTTATCGCCTTAGTTACGCAGCCGCTAGCTATAACTATAATAATATTTATAATATAGTAGCAGCTATACGGAAGATTAAACGATAACTAATTAGATTACTACTACAAACTCCCGCCCAAAGACCTCCCTATAGAAGCCCTCTGGACCTACTAAACCACTAATACCTACTACCCTAAGCAATACTACTAGTCCTAATATCAACCTTTCTATACCAACCTTCCCGTAAAAGCTACTAGACAAAAAACGTGAGCTACTCCGGAAGCTAAAGCGTTGCTATAAATGTCGTTAAAAAGGCTATTATAGCTATAGCCTAAACTGCTTAATAGCTAGGTTTAGTAGCTGCCGCCTAATACCTAACCTAGTACCTTAAACACTAAATACGTCGCTATATACCACTACCGTATAAGACAAAGATGTAATAATAGTAGTAGAGTTAGATACGGAAACGGAAAACGCTAAGTCCTAGCCCTAAGTCATAGGTTAGGACGCCCTAATAATAAGGGGATCTATATATCGGCCTGCTTAATAGATAACTTAGTAAAGATAAATAGACGGAAATAAATAGTTTTACCTGTAATAGGAACTACTACTAAAAAATAATATAAAAGCCGTTCTATAATTAATTGCGGAGCTACTAATAAATTTATAGATACCTAATTTATATATACTTATAACCTACCTACCTTACCCCTTACTAAAGCCCGCGCCCTATAACTCGCTAATAGTAGTTATACCGCATAGAAGATTACCTATATAGTATAACTCCACCTAGATATAAATAGGCACTAGAAAGAACTCTAGGCCTATATTATACCACTTACTAACTATCCTATTATTCTTAGAATAAACTAGCTTAAATAATATAACCCCGCTATTAACTAGAAAAAGAGAGAAGTAACCTTTAACTCTAAATACTGTAAAGAGACCTGCCTAGGATATAGCCTAGCCGCTTCTATTTACTCCCTAGGATACTAACCTAAGGAACCCCTTATTACCCTACCTATAACTAACTACCACTACGTAAGTGCCGCGGCCTTCTACCGCATAGCACGTAGGAAAGGCTAGACCGTTACCGCAGCCTCCTAATTACAACTATATAAGCTTAATAAAGAATAGGACTACATCCTCTATAGTAATAGGATAGATATAGTTAACCTCCTAGAAAACGATGCCCCCGTAAAACTCTACGGACTTTTATCTTTAGACTTTAAGAAGTTTATAAAGCTTAAAAAAGGACTTACTAATAAGGAACTCCGCAAGCTCCTTTCTAAGAGGTACTATAACTTTATTAATGTGTGCTTATAAAAAAGCGTAGATATACTCCCCCTATATTAACCTAATGACTATACTATTAATATTAAATAAGGAAAAACGCTACCCTATAAGAGATCCTACTTAATATCAAAAGACGAACTTCTAGTTGTTAAAAAGTATATCAATAAGCACCTCAATAAAGGGTTTATTCGCCCCAGTATATCCCTAATAGCCGCCTCTATTTTCCTTACTAAGAAGCTAGAAGGAGGTATTTAATTTTATATTAACTATAGAGGACTTAACACTATTACGATTAAAAACTAATACCTTATACCGCTTATATGTAAGACTCTTAAGCAGCTTAGCTAAGCCAAAATCTATACTAAGCTTAATATTATTACCGCCTTTAACCGCCTCTAAATACGAGAAGGTAATAAATAGAAAACCGTATTTGTATTGCACTTTAGCCAATTTAAATATACTGTTATGCCCTTTAGCGTATATAACGGCCTAGGTAGCTTCTAAAGCTATATTAATAACGCCTTATAGAACTACCTTAACGACTTCTGCTCTGCGTACCTAGATAATATACTTATTTATAGTAATAACCCTTCTAAGTATACCGAGCACGTTTAAAAGGTCCTATAGCGCCTTAGGGATATAGGACTTTATATTAATTTAAAGAAGTATAAATTCTTAGTTATAGAAGTAAAATACCTTAGACTAATTGTTACTACTAAGGGTGTCCGTATAGACCCTAAGAAGGTGCATATAATTACTAAATAGCAAACCCCTAACTGCATTAAAGACGTATAAGCTTTCCTTAGTTTCGCTAACTTCTATCGAAAATTTATATATAACTTCTTAGGTGTTATAGCACTACTTATAGTAATAATGCAAACGAAGGGCCTTTCCGCAAAAGGAAGAAAAACATATCTATGTTTTATTTAGACGCCTAAATATAAGAAGGCGTTCTAAGACCTTAAAAATGCTTTTACTAAAGTACCTATCCTAGCTTACTTTATACTAGGATGATAACTCTATCTTAAAGACTAACTCCTTAGACTACGTTAACGCAGGCGTCCTTTCCTAAATAGGTAACGACGGTCTTTTTTACCTAGTCGCATTCTATTCGTCTAAGCTTATACTATAAAAATATAACTATAAGATCTATAATAAGGAACTTCTCGCGATTGTATAAGCGTTTAAGGAATTTTAACTAAAACTCTTCTTAGCAGAACCTAACTAGCCAACTAAAGTCCTTACGGATTATTGTAACCTTAAGTACTTTATAACTATAAAACAGCTAAACTAACGCTAAGTACGCTAGAACGAGTTCCTCTCTAGTTTTAACTTTAAAATTGCATATAGGCTAGGAGTATAAGGTACTAAGCCTAATAGCCTAATACGCCGCTTATAAGACCTTCCTTAGTTTAAAGATAACCCCCGCAACTAGTTCCAATAATAGACGATCCTAAAAGTACGGAATTTAGCCCTAGGTATGCTACCTATAATAGAGCTAACTATACCTTAGCTCTACACTATAGAACTAAAATTACCTCCTGAAATTAATAAGCTTATTACTACGGTATATAACACCTCTATTAACCCATTACTGTATTAACTTATTACCGTAAAGATTGCTGGCGCCTATACGCTGCCAACTAAACTCTAAAGCTTAGGCTAGATTAATATAGCAGCCTTAGAAGTAAAAGAGAACAGGCTCTATTATAGAGGCCGTCTATTTATCCCCAACTTAGAAATTTTATAACAGCAACTAATCTAAATAGCCCACGACCTCTAATTAAGCGGCCACCTAGGTAGAGAAGGAACCTATAAGCTTTTTAGCCGATACTACTTCTAGCCTAAAATAATAGACTTAGTTAAATGCTTTATAGGCGCCTGCCACGGTTATAAGCGCGCTAAGGCCTTTAATATAAAGTACTAAGGACTACTGTACCCTCTACCAGTACCTATATAACAATAGGCAGATATCGCTATAGATTTCATTATTAATATACCACCCTATAAGCGATATGGCCGTACCTATAAGAACATCCTTATAATAATATACTAACTTATAAAAGAGCGCCACTACGTCCTAACCGAAGGCGTAGCTGTTAGCAACGTTACTAATACCTTCCTTTATGAAATTTACTAATTATATAGGTTACCTAACTTAATTACGTCCGACTAAGGCATATAGTTTGGCTCTAATATATGGAGACGAATCTACTAACGCCTTAGTATCTCCGTTAAGATATCTATATCCTTTTATTATAAAACTACTAGGTAACTAGAAAACGCTAATGCTAGCATAAAAGCATACCTACGATAGGTAGTTGCCTATAGTTAAGATAACTAGGTAGATTACCTCCCACTAGGTAAATTCGTAGTAAATAACTACGTCTTAACTACTATAGGACTTACCCTATTCTTCGCGAATAAGAGATATTACCCCCAATCTGGTATAGAACTACCAGAACCTATTAATAAGAAACTGCTATATAGAAAACGCCTTAAGATACTACTTGTTAACTAGTATATAGACTACATAAAAAATCTACTTAACTACTGCAAGGAAGAAATGGCCTGGGCTTAAGTAAAGCAGGCCTACTTCGCTAACTGTTATAGAACGCCACCACCAGAGATGCGTATTGGCGACTAGGTATAGCTAAATATATATAATATCTCTATATAAAGGCCTATAAAGTCACTTAATTATAAGAACCTTGGCCCCTACCTAATTAAATAAGTTATTAATAGGGGAGCCGCATATAAGCTAGAGCTCCCGCCTGCCCTAGCCACCCGCGGGATATAGCCTATATTTTACCTATAGCTACTATACCTTTACTAGCCTAACCCCTTACCGGGGCAGATATAGCCTAAACCCCTACTAGTACTAATCTGAGATGAGAATAAAGATAAGAACTACAAGGAGTGGACCATTAAACGAATTATTAACTCTAAATACTTTAGCAAAGGTAGAGGATAACGGCTCTACTATAGAGTTATATATACAGGATTTAATATAGATTAGCCAGAATGGCAACTATAGGAAGACTTTAAAAATACAAAGGATCTAATTAGCAACTTTTACCACACAAACCCATAGAAACTAGGCCTAAGCAAAGATTTTATACCTAATCCTCTATAGGAGCCCTTATAGAGTTAAACTGTTATACATTACCACGTAGGGGCAAATTACTATTAGATTACCGTTAGATTGCGGTAAAGTGCGATTATATAACCGGAATATCGTTAAGATGTCTAGGAACTTTAACCGGCGGTTAAAGTTATCTAATTAGTCAGATTCTTAGATGCCAAGCCTTATTACATAACGTTATTTTAAGTCTTTAGTAATACCCCCCTTTCTTCTTTTTTATACCCTAAGTGTCCCTTTTATATATATATAGTAACCACAGCGTCGCCGGAGCTCCGCCTCTATAGGAGGGGGGGTAGTGTCACGGAACCCTACCGCAGGGGCCTTTATAGGAGAGCCCCGTGCTCTTGCGTACACCTCGCGTACAGCTTATGTCAGCTACGCGTAGGTATATCACCCCCCTACGCCCTCAACCCCTACGACCAACCGCGCAACGTCTTATAGACTCCTCGAATACATACGTCTTATAGCCACTACCCCCGTCCCGTGACATAGTACGACCTACTAAAAGGTTAGAAGTTAGGGATTACGGACTATTACCAACTCTATATACTTATTTAAGTCTTAGTATAATTTACTAAAAGTTTATAAATATAAATATAGACCTTTATAGAACCTCTTACCCTCCTATAAACTATTACGGACCTATTAATTGCCTTTATAGACCATTATAAGACCTTTTAAACTATTATAGACCCGTTAATTAATTTTATAAACCGTTATAAGACCTCCTCCACCCGCTATAAGCTATTACTACCCGTTATAGCTTATGTAGATATACTACGCTATATAATATGGCAGATATAAGTAAGTAAATTAATAAAGGTTAAAAGAAGTGGAGTTAGGGAGTCGACCTTACGTCTATAAACGGCGTTAACGACTATATTAATTTTAAAATCCTTAAATACGGATACTTTAAGCTTTTAAATAACGATCTATAGGAATAATATAAGAAAGACTTTATGGACTTTATAGAAGCTATCTTTAAGGCTTGCAACCTTATAGTTACCTATAACCTATAAACCCTCTTACGTTACTAAGGTGTATAGGTTAAAAAGGATAAATAAGTTACTATTATATAATCTCTATATAATATATTGCGTAGAAAATTGCCGCAATCTGCAATAACACGCTTAAAAAAAATCCTAATATAGGGTATATTATATAGTAGGAGCCGCAACAGCAGCGAAACTAGCCCAAAACCACTTAATAAAGTAACCCGATATCGGAATCCTATTCCCCACACCGAGAAACCCTATAAAACTACGTCGCCCCCATTTAGAGCATGGGGGACGACGGAGGGGCGTAGGCTTCCTACTGGAGTTGTAAGAGTCGCGACGCGCGGGAACCAAACCATAAACCAGGTAGGCAATAACGTAAAAAGGACAGCTACTAGTAATAGCAAAAACTAAAGGAAACATTTAAACAAATTAAAGACAATCTTATAAAAGAGAAGGAAGAAACTCTACGGCACTAAATACTTACCTCTGTTTAAGAGGCAATATAGTATATTAAAGCCCTCTCTACGCGTCTAGTTCCCCAGATAACCTAAGAATAAAAAACTAAGGCCTAGCTTAACCAAATTAAAGCTAGTATTAAGAAAATCTAAAAAGAAACGCGTAAAGGAGGACCCCTAGGCCTAGGAGTTCCCCTAGTATAGGTTCAAACCTAAGCAGCCGTTACTGCGTAGGCGGCCCGCACAGTAAACGCAGTTACGGTACTACAGAGAGCGAGTATACGCGTCTAGCTTAAAGAGCCCTAGGGCTATAAACCAGGGGAGCTTCTTAAGACCATTTAGAGAATAATACTAAGCGTATACGCCGTATATACCCTTAATAGTAGGGATATAAATATCTATATTCCCTCTTAAATAATAAAGGACTAAATCCTAAACGGGCCAGACGCGCTAGGACTTAGAATACTAAGAAAAGATTACTTCCTAGAAGTACTAAGAGTCCCACTTAAGACTCTAATTAATAGTGGAAGGAACGTAGACAATTTAGAATTAACTTAATCCATTTATAAAGCTATAAAGCGCCTTATACCTAAAATAGCTATTAGCTAGATGTAATAGCTACACAACCCTAAAGCGCAGGCGAAACGCTAGGTAAACTCTAGCAGCGCCTAAAGAGAACCTAAGAAGACTAGGGAAACAATTATAATTAGCGTCCTAACCTAAGCAATTTAGTAAAAGATTATAAAAAGTAGGATAGTTATTAAATCCCAGCTTTTTAAAACTAGGCTATTTAAGAATAGCATAATTATAAAGCAATGCTATTACTATAATTAATAGGGGCATATATAAAGCGTATACAAAAAGTAAATAAAATATAGGTAATATAGGACTATATAACACCACAGATTGCCCTAAAAAAAGGGTATCCTATATTAACTGCGGTAAAGCCTATAAAGTATAGTAAAGAAAAGAGTATAGGACCTTTTAAAGCTACCTTAAAGGTATCCAAATAAAGAGGATGGCCCTCTTAACGCAGTTGCTCTATATATAAGAAGCTGCAGAAATAATATTCTAACCCTTAATACCAGGAAACCTTATAATTAGCACTAATAAGAAAAGAGGACGGGAAATGTCTTACCTAGGGACCTAAGAATAACCACTTAAACGGGGACCAGATAAACTATCTTTTATTAAAATAGTAAGTAAAGATAGATTATAATTAAGGCTCCGGCTTCGCGCTAATAGAGCAATAATAGTTAATAGCAAAAACAATAAGAAATAGGATATAGATATAGATAAGCCTATACCCACTTTAAATAAGTAAATATATAATTATTTAGTATAACTGCGGAAATGTAAACCAAGGGGCATGTCGCCCCTTCTTTAATAGCATTACGCTAGTAGACTACTAGGTCCTTATAATCTAGGAGCCGGTATATAATAGATATACTAAATTAATATACCGCCCTAGGGGATTTACACTTATATACGACGCTCTTCCCACAATAAAGGTCTGCTTTATAATTAGCCAGAATATTAACGCCGCGTATTAGAAGCGTAGATAGTACGGCGTACGGCCCCTTTACCACAGCCCTCTAGGTACGCCTAAAGGGGCTAAAGGCTATAATTATTAATGTCTATAACCTACGCAAAGATAGCCCTTAGATTAGGGCATGGCCTAAGGTTAAAATGGCTATTAAGGAAGCCAAGGGAGAAATTATACTCTTAGGTAACTTTAACGCCTACTATCTAATATAGGGCGGAAAGTATATAGCTAGCGAAGAGTAGGCGGAACGCCTTCTAGCCGAAACTAATACTAAAGGCCTAGTACTCGCCATACCAAAAGGAGAGCCTATATAGAAAAGAGGGCAATAGGAGAGTATAATAGACCTTATATTTATATCATTAGATCTATATAGAAAAGTTAACTTTTATAGTATAGTTAAGGAATAGGCCCTTATAAGAGACTATATACCAATCTATATCCAAATTAATAACGCTAGCTATCCGCCAGCGGAACGCCAGCGCCTCGCCCTTAAGAAGCTAAACTTATAGGGCTTTCTCTAAAGCATTTAGGAGCTTAACTAGACCACATCTAAAGACCCCTTTTAAGCCCTTTAGGAAGGGATTAAGCAAGCACTTAAAGAATACTGCCTATAAGCACAGCCTAGCTAGCAGGCCCGTTAAGAATAGTCGCCACAGGCTATATAGCTTCACGCCAGCGCCTAATAGGCGCGATAACAGCTCTAAGCCTATAACAACCCCAAGGACCACTAAAGATATTTAGCATTAAATAATTAACTATAAAAAGAGACTAGGAGAGTTAGTCGTAATAACTAAAGACGCTTTATTTATAAACTTACTAAAGATTAATTAGGGCTATATAATAAGGGACTTTAGACTCTATTAAAATGGAGTAGAAAAGCAAGCGTAGTAAAGGCGGACCCCCATTTACTAAACCTTAGGAGGTCTACTAAGGATCCCTTAGTAGATAATAATATTATAAAGGCCAATATCCTTATAGCTAAGTTCTTTTCTAAAACTAGAATAGTAGACTTTAGCGATATAGAGACAATAAGGGAACAAAATGTACTTAATATTAGCCCTACTATCTTAACAGAAGAAATCGGTAAGCTTATTAGGAGTCTTCTAAATAGAAAAGCCTTAGGGCTAAATAGTATACCAAATAAGGTCCTTAAAGTGGCTGCCCTACTTATTATAAAAGATTTAGCAGAAGCAGCTAGTTATTACTTTACCAGCGAAATAATACTAGAAAGCCTTAAAAAATCTATAACTATAGTATTATATAAAGAAGGAAAAAAAACCACTCTCTCCTAGGCAGCTATAGACTAATTACCCTTAAAAATACGCTAGTAAAAGTTCTAGAAAAGTATGTAGCTAATATTATATCTAAGGCTATAAAGGAGTATAGGCTATTCTTTTAGAACCAGATGGGAGTAAGGCGTAAATAATCCACACTATTAGTAATAGGACTACTTAGCTTTTACGTATAGACGGCGTAGTGAACGCGCCGCGGGTATATAGTGTTAATGCTAAGCCTAAACTTAGCAGGGGTATTTAACAACATCTCCTATAAAAGGCTCCTCTATATTTTAAAAAAAAAGGCTTTTTAAAGTGGCTTATAAACTTTATATAAAGCTTCCTAACAGCATATAAAACCCGTATTAAGTTTATAGAATATAAGAGTAACTAGATTTAAATACAGACAGGCATCCCCTAGGGGTTACCCTTATTACTAATCTTATTCCTCTTTTTTATATTAGAGCTGTTAGAGGAATTTTAGCGCCCTAATAGTGGTATGCTGGGGTTTAGCTTTATAGATAACACAAACCTTATTACCTAGAGGGACTCCGCGGTAGAGAACTATTAATAATTAGAGGCTGCCTATAACTACTATACTATATAGGTAAATTAACACGGGGCGGCGTTCGCCCCTAAGAAGTACTAGCTTATACACTTTATAAGGCGACAGCGCCACGCCACTATAGACCTTACGTCCACCGTGCGTATCGCCGGCTGTAAGACAGCCCCCTAGAAAACTAGCATGCGAGTCCTAGGGATCTAGGTAGACCCTAAGCTCTAATAAAAAGAATAGGTTAAAAAGGCCGCGAGTAAGGGCTTAGCAGCCTTTAAAGCGATATTAAGGATTACCGCATCTATATAGGGCCTATTAATGCGCCGCTTACGCCTCCTATATACAGCTACCGTCTAACTAGCAATGCTATATGGCACCTAAGTATGGGGAGTATAGGACGACGGCGGAACGCTAGCGAAAAGCTTACTTAAATTACTATAGAAAGTCTAGAACTAGTGTCTCCGCAGGGTTATAGGGGTATACTAGCGAACAGTAATAGCTGTAATGGAGAAGGAAGCGGCTATTCCCCTAATCTAACTCTATATTAAAATGATAGCCCTTTAAAGAGCCGCCAAGACGGCCTCTAATAGGGTAGAAAAGGAATTAGTAGAGGCATTTAACGGTATCTGGAATATATTAGTAAAGCGCCAGCAAAAAATAAAACGGCTACTAGTACTATTAGAAGCGCTTAGGGAACGCGTAAAGGACTATAAAAATAAGATATAAGGCTTTCTTACGTACTAAAAGGACTATATAGAGTAAAAAGCTGCAATAAACCCCTATAAGCGTGGCTAGTGAAACGCCGGTAGAGCGTAGGCGGAGCGCCGCCACTGTATAGGAGGTTACTAGCACTAAAGGTAGGCAACTACCTTTATTGCGAAATAGGTAGATTTAGAATAGCGATAACGGTAATAGGTAAAGGCTAAAGACCGTATAAAAACCACGTAGAAGACCTTATAGGGGAAACCTATAATCCTATTATATAAAGGCCTAATAAAAGTAAAGGCTATAGTACTATTTCTTCTTTGTATAGAGGTAATAGGGCTTAATATATAGCTTGCATCCGTTGGTGTACTGGTAGTTCTCCCATAGTATAAATGTAGTTAGATAAGGCAGACAGTTTACTATATGCTATTCTAGTGTCTACACTACTAAAGGGCGGACTTTATAGCAAAATGCGCCTCTAAACGCCTTTAGGATATTTTAAATAATAAAGAAAGCGCCTAAGCGGCAGTAAAATAGCTAGTATAGTTAGGTGCGTTACCCTAGTTTTAGGTAATAAAGGTAATAGATATAGAGGACATAAGTAAATACTAGCCCTTTTAAAGCCTAGAGGACTAGTATAAGAATAAGGGTAAAAGGATAAGAAAAGAAGGGGGTAGAGTAAGATTATCCGCGAAGCGCGGCCAGTTGGCTTAATATGTAGACTTAAAGGCAGGTAGAAGGCGAGCCGCCGGCGCTCCGATGTCGGAACGCTGCCATCTCTCCAGCGCGGCCCGAGGTGGGGTTTTCTCTAAGTTAGAGTTTTTCCTATAGAAGGTATTAGCCTGTGTGGACCCACTAGGGAGACCGGGACGGGCGGTAAATTGAATTTATTATTATTAATATATTGCGTAAGGAGGACTAAATGAAATAGATTAAAAAGTAGATTCTAGATTATATTAAAACTAGCGGACTCTTTACCTCTTTTAAACTTAATAGGATCTCTAGTTTTATCAACGACCTATTTTAATTAAATTTGTTCTATAAATTAAAGAGATCTTAAAATTAATCTTATAGACTAAAGTATACCTAGTACTTAAGTTATAGACCGTAATACCCCCGTAAACCAAAATACGGACTAAAACCCTTTTATTACTTAAGTTACAGATCTATAAACTACCTAAGTAAAGACTTATAGCAAGGAGCTAGCTAACCTAGCTAAGCTCTATACCGACAAATCTAAGTATAGCGGTGAAAATAATAACTTTAACTTTAAACTAACTATCTTTACAAACCTCTGTTAGAAGGCTAATATTCCTAAATAGAAATTTAGCCAAGCCTACTTTACCATACTGCGCGGCCTAGCCCTTAACTACTATTATACTAACTTTAAGAGTAACCCCCTTAGTGTTCCCTTTAATAAGTTATATAAAGCTATATGTAACTACTTTAAAGGGCTAGAATATAAGCGTGATATCCTTATATAATAGAATGCGATTAAGTTATTATTGGTAATATAAGGTGATATTATATATCTACAAGTTGTAGGTAGTATAATAATAATTATTCTATTTTCCTCTTGCTTAAGAAAGGGCGAGGAGCTTAAGGCTCCTCGCCACGCTAGTGCCGCGGCTACACGTGACGGCAACTTCCCTTACGTAACGGCAACTTGCCTCGCGTAACGGTAACTTGCCTATATTCCTAACACTAGTAACTCTTCTTTTGCAGTTGCTATCTATATATATATACCGCTCGATTAGTATAATAAATATTAGTCCTTTTTACTTACTATTGCCATTATAATATAAGTCTTGCTATCCTAAAATTTGCCTCTTAACATATAGTGCTTTTTTACTTAGGAGTTGTAGGTAGATATTTTATTAGGAGGGCCGTTAAGGCACTAGTAGTAAGCGAGCTAATAGCAATTTTCTATCTTAGGGATGGAAAATCTTAATTAGCTAGTTTAAGTTAGGGTTTATAAAATGTTATACTCCTACTCCCTTTTAACCTAACCTTTAACTTATATATATAGAGTATTTGTATTAATAAATATCTCTAGTACCTTATTTGGGTTTGCCTTTATTATTACATTTACTAGGTTATCTTAGCCATTTATTTATTAAATTTTAAAGAGTTCTTAACGCTTATAGGATTGCTAAAGTGTGAGGTAATAAGCTCCGCACTACTTAGCTATACAAACCAAAAGGTAAGTAAGTGACTGGCTTGATGCCAGGTACGGCTGTGCGGAACAATATATATAGGCGAGGTGACTTCGTCACCTAATATAAAGTGCCATAATATTAATTATAAGGCGCTTCTCCTTTATAGTATTAAGCTTAACTAAATACTTATAGAGGGAATATAAATTAGTGTATACAATTATAGGGATAATAAGAAGTTTAAGTTAATTTATAATTATTTTTAGGGTAGTTCTAATTGTAATTACTATGTTAACTCCGCTAACTATTCTATATATCTCTAACGCTAGAACGCTTTAAGTAACGTACTTACTCTTAGTTAAGCTCTAATAGATAAGATTACTATAAATTATAAAGTTATTCTCTCTAGTAGATTTATTTGCGATAATAATTTTATATTTTAGCTAGAAGCTAAAATCTTTATTATTTATAAATAATCTATTTAATAAATATAAAGAGCTTAGCGGTAGGAAGATTAATAGGTATATAGAGTAGTCCCTAATTAAGATGGGTTATTTGCTAGAAAAGACGCTTATTTAGGGTAAGAATATTATCCTTAGTTAGTTCCTGGTATTAAGCGGTAATAAATAAATTAAAGGAAGTCTTAGATTAATAGATAAAAATAATATAAGCTCCGCGGGCGTATTGCTCTATATATCCTTACTTTAGAGAATTAATGTTAATAATATTAATCATTTTACCTTAACCCTTCTGGCGTAAAGCAATGTGTCTATACGAGTAGAGGTTACGTGGTTATGTCTCTAATTAGTCATCCTTACGGTGACTCATTAGCCCCCTATTTAGGCACCGCGATCCTTACGATCCTCTGAAAAAGACATGAATGAATAAAAGAACCTGTTACCTTATATTGCAATTGCAGTACCCCCCGGGTGATACCGACACTGATTAGTTGATATTACAGATCAGCCAGGTGTTATTACGAAGAGAGGCATCACGCGATCGCTCCTACCAAGGCCTGTTAACCACGTTGTGTTTGCTAAGGAGAACCCTTCCTGTATAGGCCCTGGGAACTTAAAGAACCGACTCCTCTAAGGCTTCGTTCGGTTCGCGTCTATCACGCAAAATCTACCACGAGAGATAACACGCGATCGCTCCTACCAAGGCCCGTTAATCACGTCGCGTTTGCTAAGAAGAACCGACTCCTACCAAGGCTTCGTTTGGTTCGCGTCCACCACGCAAATCAATACCCAGTACGACCTCTTTACTGAGCGCCAGTACACCTAGCAGCGTCAGCAGCACCCCTACCTACACCCCTACCTACACCACGACCTACACTACGACCTACACCACAACCTATACCACGATCTACGCCAGTCAATTATGTCCGATACACGAACCTAACGTCNAAACTNGGCTAATGGAATCACCCTAACCAACGAGACTACTGCAGAGGATATCACCAATTACATTTACTTCAAAATCAATGAGTATACTAGCTACAACTTTAAGGATAAAACCCTATGGGATTCATACCAAGAGGACTTCGATAATTTTGAGGTANAAACATTTAAGGACGCTAATAGGTCTGCAATTAAAAGACTTAAANAACTACTCCNACGTAATNGAGTATNGGTCTTTAANAAAAAGAGNAAGTNAGTACCACAAGCACTNTACNACGTCGCTNANGAGGACGACCGTACGGAATGGTNAGATGCAGAAATTCAGCTATATATCAACAGCGAAGGACCCTTCAATTCGTATGCTATCAACTATCGTCTCAAATTACGCCCACTTGCCACCACCCCTAGGACACCTCAACCACCTGCTGCGTCTATACCCCAGCAAGCTCCGTCCACACAAGCTTTGTCCGCGCAATCTCCGTCTGCGCAAGCTCCGCCCACGCAAGCCCTATCTGCACAAGCCCTGTCCACGCAAGCTCCGTCTACACAAGCTCCGCCTACACAAGCTCCGTCCGCGCAAGCTCCGCCTACACAAGCCTTGTCCGCATAAGCTCCGTCCGCGCAAGCTCCGCCTACGCAAGCTCCGCCTACGCAAGCTCCGTCTACAGAAGCTCCGCCTGCGCAAGCTCCGTCCGCACAAGCTCCGCCCGCGCAAGCTCCGCTAGCTTCACTCTCCCCCTTAACTAAAGCCAAGGACCTACGGCAGCCAAGCTCGTACGAACCTCCGCAACCTGCCCGGTAACAGCGTAACTTAGCTCCAGCTGTCTTAAATGACCTTCTTACGGCCGAGCTCCCCTTACCTACGAACGTCACTGTCTGCTGCCTCCCCTGCAGATCTGCCACGTCGAAAATTACGTTAATAGCGCGCCCCAAATGCTAGCGTGCTCCTCTCCCCCCTATGGCCTTTGCAAGCTACGAATACTACGTTAATAAAGTCTATATATTGGTGGTTTTACGCACAAAAAAAGAACTGCCAGTGTTAGAATATATAGATAGAGTCTACCGACTAAATAATTGTACCGTTATGCCTATAGTCCGTCTAAGCTGGCACCGTACTGCTATATACTTCTCCTTTATACTTTCTTACCTTCTTTCCTTTTTGTAAATGTTGCCAGTGTCTATACGAGTAGAGGTTACGTGGTTATGTCTCTAATTAGTTATCCTTACGGTGACTTATCAGCCCCCTATTTAGGCACCGCGATCCTTACGATCCTCTAAAAAAGACACGAATGAATAAAAGAACCTGTTACCTTATATTGCAATTGCAGTACCCCCTGGGTGATACCGACACAATGGAATCTTTATTTAGGGAGAGGATGCATTTATTAAAGAGTAATAGTGTTATTAAATTAAGCTTTCCCTTTGGTTTTACTATTAGATTTACCTTTATTAGCTTATTTTCTTTTAGAGCTAAAAATTAGTTATCTCCTAAGATAATTATATTATTAGTTTATATGCTAATAATTCCGAATAGAGTTCCTATAGTTATAATAAGGAAGTAGGGATTAAATATAGATATAGTTATTAAAAGCTTCTCTTTATAGTGCTTGCTATAAATAGCCTACTAATAAGTTTCTGCCTCTGCAATTCCGTATAATGGCTTAAGTATAACTATAATTATATCTTTAGGATATTGGTGGCAAATTTACTCTAAAAGGTATGCCAATATTAAGTGCTAAAGGTGCGTCTCTAATTAGGTATAGACCTAAGTAATATTTTATAAATAGACTGTTGGACTCACAAGGGGATATCACGTAGCTACGGTTCGTAGATAGTATGATAATTATTATTCTTTTTTCTTAAGAGGAATGAGGAAAGGGGTAAGGAACTTAAGGTTCCTTACCACGCTAGGGCCACGTTAATACATAACGGTAATATGCCTTACGTAACGGCAACTTGCCTTATTCCCGACACTGGCAACTTTTTTTTTTGTAGTTGCTATTTATATATATATAAACAGACAGGATGCAACAATACTAGATAGTAGATAACAATACTAGACAATATGCGACAATATGCGACAATGCGGCAGTTAGTAGAATTTGGCGGATAACGCGAAGACGGGTGGGCCGCTAAGGCGCTAGTAGTAAGCGAGCCAATAGCAATTTTCCATCCCGGGGATAAAAAATCCTAATTGGCTAGGTTAAGTTAGGCTCCCCCTCTAAAAAGTCTTGGCAAGAGAATCTGACCAATTAGATAACTTTAACCGCCGGTTAAAGTTCCTAGATATCTTAAGATCTTACATAACTAAGAAATTTCTAGGGACTCCCTTTTAACCTAACCTTTAACTCGTATATATAGAGTATTTATGTTAACGAACGTCTCTAGTGCCTTGTTTAGGTTCGCCTTTATTATTATATCTACTAGGTTATCTTAGCCATTAATTTATTAAATCTTAAAGAGTCCTTAACGCTTATAGGATTGCTAAAGTGCCATAATATCAATTATAAGGCGCTTCTCTTTTATAGTACCGAGCTTAACTAAACACTCGTAGAGGAAATATAAGTCGGTATATATAATTATAGGGATAATAAGAAGTTCGAGTCAATCTATAATTATCTTTAGGGTAGTTCCAATTGCAATTGCTATATTAACTCCGCTAACTATTCTATATATCTCTAACGCTAAAATACTTTAGGTAACGCGCTTACTCTTAGTTAAGCTCTAATAGATAAGATTGCTATAAATTATAAAGTTATTCTCTCTAGTAAATTTGTTTGCGATAATAATCTTATATCCTAACTAGGAGCTAAAATCTTTATTATTTATAAACGATCTATTAACAAATATAAAGAGCTTAGCGGTAGGAAGATTAATAAGTACGTAGAGTAGTCCCCGATCAAGATAGTTTATTTGCTAGAAAAGACGCTTATTTAGGGCAATAACATTATCCTTAGTTAGTTTCTAGTATTAGGCGGCAACAGAGAGATTAAATAAAGCCTTGGGTTAATAGATAGAAGTAATATAAGCTCCGTAAGCGCGTTACTCTATATATCCTTGCTTTAAAGAATTAGCGTTAATAACGTTAATCTTCTTACCTTAACCCTTCTAGCGCAGAGCAATAGAATCCTTGTTTAGGGAGAGGATGCATCTATTAAAGAGTAATAGTGTTATTAAACTAAGCTTTTTCTTTGGCTTTGCTATAAGATTTGCCTTTACTAGCTCGTCTTCTTTAAGAGCTAAGAATTGGTCGTCTCTTAAGATAATTATATCATTAGTTTATATGCTAATAATTCTAAATAGAGTTCCTGTAGTTGTGATAAGGAAGTAGGGATTAAATATAGAAGTAGTCATTAAAAGCTTCTCTTTATAGTACTTGCTATAGGTAGCCTACTAGTAAGTTCCTACCTCTATAATTCTATATAATGGCTTAAGCACAACTATAATTATATCTTTAAGATACTGGTGGCAAATTTACTCTAAAAGGTATACTAATATTAAGCGCTAAAGGTGCGTCTCTAATTGGGTATAGGCTTAAGTAATATCTTATAAATAAACTGCTATTTTATTCTTTATTAAGGAGGGAGCTAATGTAATAATAACTCGCTAACTAGCTCGTTAAATCATAGGAGATTGTATAAGAATTATCTCTTTGCTATTATTGTTGTAACCTTAGATAATAAGCCTTAATTTCTTAAATAGGGCGTTAGTAGCTTTGCCTTTAATCTCATTAACTATTCTTGACTTAAAGATGCGAACTTCATCGAACTTAGTAGGGTTATACTTCTTAAATTTAAAGACTTCTCTTATAATAAGACCGTCAATTTCCTACTTATTAGATACTTGGAAAGGAGCTCCTAGAGTTATAATACGGCCTTCCTTTTAGAGCTATTTTATAAGCTTAAAGTTAGCCTTCTCTTTAGCTGTTATAAAGGCCATTAATAACTCATCTCTACTTTTAATAGCGGTAATAAATTACTCTTTAAAATTAATAAGGTGTTGGCAATTTTGTAATTCTTTTAGGCGACCTCTACCGCGTTATAGTTACGGCACATCTACTACAATTATATTAGAATTATAGTCTCCTTCTAGAGCACATTAATTGTGGTTCTCCTTTAGGGTATCCTCTAGGGTATCCTCTAGGGTATCCTATAAAGGCTCGGAACTATTATTTCTATAGTAGGGCTTAATAACAATTAAGCGGAATTAAGTAGGTCTATAGGGCATCTAAAGAGTATAAGTTTAACTATTACTTATAATAAGTTTATATAGGCCTAACTATCCTCCCTTCTTATACCATACCTATACTTTAGATTAGAGTGGTAAATTAAGCGTAGTTAAGGTGTTTAGGCCATTTCTTATTTTTAGTACGTTGTTAACCTAGCGCGTAGCGTAGAGATATCGTACCTCTTTTATTGCTTTACGGATAGCCTTAGCTTATTGCATAATAGAGGGAGATAGTAGAGAATTATTAGTTATTTAAGGGTAGGCACTAAAGACTAGCAACGTAGGTATAAGCCTATCTGGACTAGCGGAATTGTTAATAGCCTTAACAGCCATCTATAAGATAAGCTCTTTGCTAGCGTCCTCTAGTTCTAAAGAAATAATCTTATACGCTTAGCGTAATAGCGCGTAATATCGTTCTACTTTTTTAATACTATTATACGCCTTAATAGGGACTTCCTTAACCTTAATTGCTATTGCCTTTATCTATTATCGGAACTCTGCAGATAAGAAGTTCTTTCCTATATTATAGATAATTTAATTAGGGGGTCCTAGGTAGATATTAATCTAGTATAATTAAAGGGTATTCTATACGTTTCTAGCTAATATATTCTTTAAGAATCGTGCGGCTTAGAAAAAGGTTAAGAAGTTAATAACTTAGAGTATTAGCTTGCTGCTAAAATATATAACGTCAACGATAATACAGAAGTTAAAGTTATAGTTATCTTTAAGGGTAAACTTAAATCGGCTAGGGGACTTCTGGTTTATTTAGTAGTAATAGCAGTACTTTATAAGATGCTTAATTGCCTTAACCTTAACTTTATAGCCTGCTTACTAAAGAACCCTAAGCAATTAATGAACGGATAGGTGGCTAAAACGACGGTGTAGTTGGCGTAATTCTAACTTAGTTAAGTGGCTCTAAGTAACACTCTTTTTTAGTTAATAAAGGAGCAACTAGGGGTAACCCTACTTACGTATAACAGGCACCTAATTATCTCCCTAAACAAGTATATTCTTAAGGTTATTAAGCCTAACGCCTAACTTATCTATATCTTTAATGTAAAATAGAAATGGAGTGTTTATAGGAATAATATAGAAACTAATATACCCTAAGGGGGTTTAAACCCTAATTATACTAAAAGAGATTATAGTACCTTTGCTAAAACAAATTGTATATTGGCCTACCGTTAAATAGTTAATCTAAATAGAGTTATTAAGCTACTAAAGGGCTTAAACTTAAGGTTCTCCTACTATAGATACTCCTGCGGCTCTAGTATCTGGTATAATACTATAGAAGATATTTGCTAAGTATTTATCGTTAAAGAAGAACGCGGAGCTCTCCTTTGGCTTATTAAAGATATTTAACTTTATAATAGAATAGAGCGTAGATTAGTTATTAAAAACAACAACGGTTTATATACCATCTACCTTACCATACTTAGTAAAGTATTGGTTAGGAGAGTAGTTCTTAATTTCTATATCTATAAGGAGCTATTCGATCTTATTAACCTCACTCTTAAGATCTTCTACGCCTTCATATTAAACCAGGAAGCTTTAGAAGTAGGCTATAGTAACCTTATAATTTCTAACGTTTTTTATACTTTAACGGAACTTGTTATATACCTCTTTTTACTTATTAAGGGAGTGTCTAGTTAACTAGTAATTTAGCTTCTTATAAACATAGCACTTCTTTTAGCAATTACTTTAAAATAAACCTCTATAAGGACCTCTATAATTACCTTATAGTTAACATTAATTATACCCTTTACCGTATTCCCTACTATGGCCGCTATATATTTAATTAGTCTAGTTATAATTATATTGGTTAGGAACGCTTAGTTAGGTAGGGCTTTTGGTATAGAGCTATTAAGATTCTTATATTTATATCGCAGTACCTACGGTAGAGCGTAGCTCGGTATATACTCCTTTAAATATGTCTGTAGGTTTATATAGCGCCAAGTTATACTTAGGAACGCTATAGCATGCTAAAATAACCTGGTCCCTTAGGCTGTTTTTATTTTAGTAAGTTTTGGTAAGGCTATATTAGATTTTCTAGAGTTTATTAAAGAGTAGTTAAAGGCACTCTAAATAAATCTTTGTTAGATTAGAAGTAATAACTCTTTAGAATATAATCTTCCGCTATTCGGACATATAAAGTTAGCAATTTTTATTAGTCTTAAAGTGGGCTCTAGTGAGCTAAAGTATTATATTAAAGTTATAGTTTTTACCCATAATATAGTCGTAATAGAATATTACTACCTATCCCTTTAATATAATGGAGAAAGCGTAGTAGTACTAATAGCGTTAAATTCTAACCTTATTGCAATAGTTATAGAAGACCTATAGTTTTGCTCCAAGTATATTATACGGTTTTCCTCTAAACTTCTTCTCTTCGTCTAAATATACCTTTATTAGATTCGTAACTTCTTATAATAAAGGCTTACTAGTTAGCTAGAGTAGAGGAGGTAGAGGCGGAGCAACTCTAAGTAGGAGAGCACCTCTAGGTGGGAGAGTAGCTCTAGGTAGGGGGTTAGCGTTCTAGGGGTTTTAATATAAATTAAAGTTGCCTTCCAAAGAATATGGGTTATTTTTAGGTTTCCGTAGTTAATGTATAATCTTAGCTTCCGTCTATATTAGTTCTTCTATACTAATAATAACGGCCTAAATATTGCTAGCAATTGGGTTACCGTTCTTAGTAATATATACCCTATTTCTATAGAGGAAGTCTTAAAAGTCCTAAATAATATTAATATTGCTAAGTGCCTACGTATCAGCAGTCCATCCCACGAAATCCTCCCTAAAATACTCCTATAGTTATAAATCGGCGTAGTATTTATTATGGTAGAATATAATATAGTGTAGGAGAAAGCCGTTAACTTGTTTTACGGTATAAGTTGTTATATTAAAGGCGAATTCATCCTAATCTTTATTAATAAGTTTCGCGTGCTTAGCTACCCCTAGTGGTAAGGAGTTTTTCTAGTTATTTAAGGTAGGCGTAGCCATGTTTTTGGAGGGAGGGAAGTATTATTAGTGTAGGGATTATCGTTTAGTACGCGTTTGTGACGTATATTTGCGGCTATAGGGCTTAAAACCAGTTCTGGCCTTAAATCGCAAAGACTTATAAAGCGTATTATTCTGCGTAATGGACGTAAGAATCCGTAATTTTAGAAAGGCTTAGGACTAGTTCTAGCCTTTTAGATCCTTAGATTTATAGAAGAGTTCTATTTAAGGTTTAGGACCAGTTCTGACCTTAAAAGATAGCTTCCTCTAGCACGAGTAGCACTGGTATAGTGGCTTGTCTCTTCTTAGTAATACCTAGCTGTTCTATGGTATAACAGTGAAGTTAACCACTAATCAGTGTTGGACTCACAAGGGGATATCACGTAGCTACGGTTCGTAGATAGTATGATAATTGTTATTTTTTTTTCTTAAGAGGAATGAGGAAAGGGGTAAGGAACTTAAGGTTCCTTACCACGCTAGGGCTATGTTAACACGTGACGGCAATATGCCTTACGTGACGGTAACTTGCCTTATTCCCGACATAGACCGCTATTTTATTTTTTATTAAGAAGGGAGCTAATATAATAATAACTCGCTAACTAGCTTATTGAATTATAGGAGATTGCGTAAAAAATATTTCCTTACTATTGTTATTATAACCTTAGATAATAAGCCTTAATTTCTTAAATAGGACGTTAGTAGCTTTACCCTTAATCTTATTAACTATTCTTAACTTAAAGATGCAAACTTTATTAAACTTAGTAGGGTTATACTTCTTAAATTTAAAGACTCCTTTCATAATAAGACTATTAATCTCCTACTTATTAGATGATTAGAAAGGAGCTCTAAAAGTTATAATACAACCTTCCTTTTAGAGCTATTTTATAAGCTTAAAGTTAGCCTTCTCCTTAGCTGTTATAAAGGCTATTAATAACTTAACTCTATTCTTAATAGCGGCAATAAATTACTCTTTAAAATTAATAAGATGTTAGCGATTTTATAATCCCTTTAGGCAACCTCTACCGCGTTATAGTTATAGGACATCTACTATAATTATATTAGAATTATAGTCGCCTTCTAGAGTATATTAATCGTAGTTCTCCTTTAGGGTATTTTCTAGGGTATCTTATAAAGGCTTAGAACTATTATCTTTATAGTAGGGTTTAATAATAGTTAAATAAAATTAAGTAGGTCTATAAGGCATCTAAATAGTATAAGTTTAACTATTAATTATAATGAGTTAATATGGGCCTAACTATTCTCCCTTTTTACGCTATACGCGTACCTTAGACTAGAGTGGCAGATTAAGCGTAGTTAAGGTGTTTAGGCTATTTCTTATTCCTAGTATATTATTAACCTAGCATATAGCGTAGAGATATCGCACCTCCTTTATTGCCTTATAGATAGCCTTAGCTTATTACGTAATAGAGGGAGATAGTAAAGAATTATTAGTTATTTAAGGATAGGCGCTAAAGACTAGTAATATAGGTATAAGTCTATCCAGGCTAGCGGAATTATTAATAGCTTTAATAGCTATTTACAAGGTAAGTTCTTTACTAGCGTCCTCTAATTCTAAAAAGATAATTTTATATACGTGGCGTAATAGCGTATAATATTGCTCCACTTTTTTAATACTATTATGCGCCTTAATAGGAACTTCCTTAACCTTAATTGCTATTGCCTTTATTTATTATTAAAACTCTATAGATAAGAAGTTCTTTCCTATATTATAGACGATTTAATTAAGGGGTTTTAGATAAATATTAATCTAGTATAATTAAAGGGTATCTTATATATTCCTAGCTAATATATCCTTTAAGAAACATGCGGCTTAAAAGGAGGTTAAGAAGTTAATAACTTAAAGTACTAGCTTACTGCTAAGATATATAACGTTAATAATAATATAGAAGTTAAAGTTGTAGTTATCTTTAAGGGTAAACTTAAATCGGCTAGGGGACTTCTAGTTTATTTAGTAGTAATAGCAGTACTTTATAAGATATTTAATTGCCTTAATTTTAACCTTATAGCCTACTTGCTAAAGAACCCTAAGTAATTAGTAAACTAATAGGTAACTAAAATAATAGTATAGTTGGCGTAACTCTAACTTAGTTAAATAGCTTTAAGCAACGCTCTTTTCTGGTTATTAAAGGATTAACTAAGGGTAACCTTACTTGCGTATAATAGGCACCCAATTATCTCCCTACATAAGTATATTCTTAAGGTTATTAAGCTTAATACCTAATTTATCTATATCCCTAATGTAAAATAAAAATAGAGTGTTTATAGGAATAATATAGAAAGTAATATATCCTAAGGGGGTTTAGACCCTAATTGTGCTAAGAGAGATTATAGTACCTTTACTAAAATAAATTGTATATTAGCCTGCCGTTAATTAGTTAATCTAAATAGAGCTATTAAGCTGCTAAGGAGCTTAAACTTGAGGTTCTCCTGCTATAAATACTCTTGCGGCTTCTATATCCGGCATAATACTATAAAAGACGTTTATTAAGTATTTGTTATTAAAGGAAAATATAAAACTCTCCTTTAGCTTATTAAAGATATCTAATTTTATAATAGAATGGAGTATAGATTAGTTATTAAGAATAGCGACGGTTTATATGCTATTTACCTTACTATATTTAGTAAAGTATTAGTTAAAAGAGTAGTTTTTAATTTCTATATCTATAAGGAGCTATTTAACTTTATTAACCTTACCCTTAAAAATTTCTACGCCTTTATATTAAACTAGAAAGCTTTAAAAGTAGGCTATAATAACCTTATAATTTCTAATATTTCTTATACTTTAATAAAACTTATTATATACCTTCTTTTACTTATTAAGGGAGTGTCTAGTTAATTAGTAATTTGGCTTCTTATAAACATAGCACTTCTTTTAGCAATTACTTTAAAATAAACCTCTATAAGGACCTCTATAATTACCTTATAGTTAANNTTAATTATACNCTNTNNNNTATTNNCTACCNCGGCCANTATATATTTANTTAGTCTAGTTATAATTATATTAGTTAGGAATACTTAGTTAGGTAGGGTTTTTAGTATAAAACTATTAAAATTCTTATATTTATATCGCAGTACCTATAGCAAAGCGTAGCTTGGTATATACGCCTTTAAACATATTTATAGGTTTATATAGCGCTAAATTATACTTAGGAACGCTATAGTAGGCTAAGATAACCTAGTCCCTTAGACTATTTTTATTTTAGTAAGTCTTAGTAAGGCTATATTAAATTTTCTAAAGTTTATTAAAGAGTAGTTAAAGGCACTCTAAATAAGTCTTTATTGGGTTAAAAGTAATAGCTCTTTAAAATATAGTATCCCGCTATTTAGATATATAAAGTTGGCGATTCTTATTAGTTTTAAAGTAAGCTTTAGTAAGCTAAAGCATTATATTAAAGCTATAGTTTTTACCCGCAATATAGTTGTAATAAAATATTACCGCCTATTCCTTTAATATAATAGAGAAAGCGTAATAGTACTAGTGGTATTAAATTTTAACCTTATTATAATAGTTATAAAAGACCTATAGTTTTGCTCCAAGTATATTATATAATTCTCCTCTAAACTTTTTTTGTGTAAATATACCTTTATTAGATTTGTGACTTCTTATAGTAGAGGCTTACTGGTTAGTTAAAATGGAGGAGTTAAAGGCGGCGGAGGAGGTAGAGGAAGAGTGCCTTTAGGTAAGAGAGTACTTTTAGGTAGGAGAGTAGTGTTCTAGGGGTTTTATTCCGAATTAAAGTTGCCTTTTAAAGAATATAGGTTGGTTTTAGGTTTCCGTAGTTAATATATAATCTTAACTTTCGTCTATACTAGTTCTTCTATACTAATAATAATAGCCTAAATATTACTAGTAATTAGGTTACCGTTCTTAGTAATATATACCCTATTCCTATAAAGGAAGTCTTAAAAATCTTAAATAATATTAATATTTCCAAGTGCCTAGGTATTAACGGTCTATCCTATAAAATCTTCCCTAAAATATTCCCACAGCTATAAATTAGTATAGTAGCTATCTTAGTAGAATAGAATATAGTATAGGAGAAAGCCGTTAACTTCTTTTACGGTATAAGTTATTATATTAATAGTAAATTCGTCCTAATTTTTATTAATAAGTTTCGCGTATATAGCTACCCCTAGTAGTAAGGAGTCTTTCTAGTTATTTAGAGTAGCTATATTTTTAGAGGAAGGGAAGTATTATTAGTATAGGGATTGTTGTTTAATACGCGTTTGTAATAAGAATCTATAATTATTAGGCTTAGGACTAATTCTAGCCTTAAATTACAAAGACTTATAAAGCGTGTTATTCTATATAATAGACGCAAGAATCTATAATCTAGGAAAGGCTTAGGACTAGTTCTAGCCTTTTAGATCCTTAGATTTGTAGAAGAGTTCTATTTAAGGTTTAGGACTAGTTTTAACCTTAAAAGATAGCTTCCTCTAGCACGAGTAGTACTAGTATAGTAGCTCGTCTCTTCTTAGTAGAATACCTTGCTATTCTATAGTATAATAGTAAAGTTAACTACTAATTAGTGTTAGTAATATAAGGTGATATTATATATCTATAAGTTGTAGGTAGTATAATGATTATTATTCTATTTTCCTCTTACTTAAGGAAGGGCGAGGAGCTTAAGGCTCTTCGCTACGCTAGTGTCGCGGCTACACGTGACGGCAACTTCCCTTACGTGACGGCAACTTGCCTCGCGTAACGGCAACTTACCTATATTCCCAACAGCTATAAACTATAATTAATAAAAATACCGAAAAATCGACTATAGAGTGCCTGCAAATTCTTATTAAAGACCTTTAGCACCTATAGCATGGCCTTAACGCTAAGCTTTAAATAGACGACTTTTTATCTAATAAACTTATTATAACTTACTAGGAAATAAAACCCTATAAGTACGCCTATTATAAGCCTATAGATACCTTAACTAGCCTTATTAATGATTTACGGTTCTCTATTATAACGTATAAAGTTTTAAACCCACTAGGTAGTACTTAAGCCTTTATTATAGACTTATAAAACCTATAAATTAACTTAGATGCCTACTTTACGGACTGCCGCTACTGCTAGCAGTACCTATACCGATTAAGTCCTACCTATAACCCCTATAGCAACTCCTATATAAAAGTATACCCCTATAGACAAACTAGCTAGAAGTGCTTTATATGCGGTAAAGAAGAATGTTAGTTTATAAAGTATACCTAGAAAGAACGTAATAAGTCTAAGAAGAGATTTAACAGCCGGATTAACTAGTTTATCTTAAATTATAAAGAAGAGGAAGTAGAGGAGTCTTTTAATAAGTTAATGGAAGCCCTTATAATTAACTTTAATTTAGATACTTAGGAATAGGAGACCTTAGAGATATTCCTAACTACTTTTAGACCTTTTACGGACGGCTAAGCCTTTAATATTACGACCGTATTAGCCAACCGCTCCTTTATACACTTAATTGCACCTAAAAACTAACTTATAAGTATACCTATTAGACCTACTATAGACGTTACGGACTGTAAATAGGACCTATTTGTATATATTACTACGGAACGCTATACCCCTAAAGAATTCTATAGCGTTATAATTAATATAGGTGCCTCTAAGAAGTCTACTGTAGGTTATAGATAATACCTTATATATAAGACCACTATAAATAATAATACGGATATTAATACTATGTAAACTAGGGCCGTAAACGTCTAATTCGGCATCGGCTTAACCGCATTAATTAGATTAGTTATAGTTAAGACTTTAATTAGCCTAGTTAACTTCTATATAGTAAAAGCGGATACCCTTTTTCTACTTTACCTTATGGATATAGATAGGCTATAGGTTTACTATAATAATATTACAGATACCTTAATTAGCCCCATAACTGCCCTAAGAAGCAAGTATATTACCCTACTAATTATATAACGATTTAGACACCCGTTCCTTATATAGGGAGAAACTTTACAGACCTACATTTAGGAATCTTTTAACTATAACTTGTGTTACCTTACTAGTATAGAAATCCACTACCTATACCGCTATTTTGGCTACCTGTTAGCTGAAAAGCTATATAGAATCCTCAAACGCTCTAGATATAACAACGTTAATAGGAAGGCAATTAACTATCTAACTAAATACTGCTCCTTCTGCTAGAAATATAGACGTTCCCTAGGCCGATTTAAGTTTACTCTTTATAAAGACCTTAATTTTAACTACTTAGTATATACAAACATTATATACATTAACGGCAGCCTAGTATTATATATAATTCATAAGATAACCCGCTATTAAGCCGCTAGTTAGTTGTAAAATATATTTATAAAATACACTCAGGATATTTTATAGACCTGCTGGATTAATACATACGTTAGACCCCCTAAGTATATCACCTATAACGCTAGTAGGAACTTTATTAGCAAGGAATTCCAATAGTATGCTACGGCCATAGCTATTTTAATAAAAGCCGTTTAAGTTAAGGCGTACTAGTCTATTAGGCTTATTAAGTAAGCTTACCTAGCTCTATAAAGAGCTTACTAGATTATTACGGACAAGTGTAAGGATATTTAAAAGGAACTAGCTTTATAGATAGCTATAAAAGCCGTTAATAATACCGCTATGTTACGGAGTAAGTATAAGCGACGATAATATATAGTAAAGTAGATATTATTAAGCTATATATATAAACTGTGTAATAAAATCAAGACGTTATATAAGG
This sequence comes from Cenococcum geophilum 1.58, assembly GCF_001692895.1. Classification (NCBI taxonomy): domain Eukaryota; kingdom Fungi; phylum Ascomycota; class Dothideomycetes; order Gloniales; family Gloniaceae; genus Cenococcum; species Cenococcum geophilum. The sequence goes on from NW_027137608.1 coordinate 964,736, forward strand.
AAAGAAGGTAGGAAAATAGGAAGAAAGGGCATATATTGTTAACTTAGTTACTTAGTTAATATATATATAGGGTAGAATAGGATTTAGGTTATAGTCCTAGTAGAACTTAGTAGAATATAGCAGAATACCGTAGATTGCCATTAGATTACTATTAGATTACCATTTTACGGTTAGTCTTTAATTGCTAAGTTAGTAGAAATAGGTAAATGTGTATAAGGTGTTACGGGGGTGTCCTATAATAGTACCCCCCCTTTAAACTTAAGCTTCTGCGAGATAGGGCTATAGTAGTTCTAGGTAGAGTTTATAAAAGTCTTTTACGGCTTATATAAGTCCTATAGAGTTAATAGGTTCCTATAAGGGTTTAATAAAGCCTTTCTATTTCGTAAGATATATATATTAGCGTTTCCGTTTATTATACTTAATGTTATTAATTCTTTTAATAAAGTATTTATTCTTACTATCTACTTTAACTAATAGGGGAGGGTTTTATATCTATTTGGGTAGGGCGTCTAATATAAGGGTAGTAGGGTAGAGGACTAACGTATAGAATATAGGGTGGATTTTAACCGTATTGGGGAGCTTTAGTTAGTAGGCGTAAGAGGAAACAACCTTCTCAATCTTATAAAGGCCAGCGTTCTTCTAATTAAGTTTCTTAGTAGGTTTTTTTATATTTAGGTTTCTTATATTTAGCCAGATAAAGTTCCTAATTTAGTAAGCTGGTGCTAGGGTTTGTTTCTTATTCGTTACGGCTTTATAGATAGATTAGGCCTATATTATTTTATTAGCAAGGAACTGTTATAGCTCCTCTATCTTCTCTACGAATTTATTTACTTCTATAACTTATAAGGTGTAATAAGTAGGGCAAGGAATATTACTAAAAGGTTTAAACCCCATTTATAGGTGCTAGCCGTATTTAGCTAGGAATAGGGAGACCTTTATAGTTTCTAAGACGGAATTATTTATAGTAAACTTAGTAAATATAAGCTAGCTAATCTAGTTATCTTATAAATATAATGTGTATATCCAGATATACTATTCTATTATAGCGTTTATATATTCTATTTAACCGTCCGTTTCTAGGTAATAAGTAATAAATAGTAGTGCTTTAATGCGGAGTTAGGTAGTTAGTTCTTTTTAAAATATAGAGATAAACTAGCTGCCTTTATTAGAGATAATTGTTTTAGTAAGTCCGTAAAGTTTTTATACGTAATCTAGGAATAGTTAGGCAACGGTAGGCGTTAATACATTAGGGTAGGCGATTAAGTGCCTTATCTTAGATAGTCGGTCTATAACTACTATAATATTTATATAGCCTTTACTTACGGGGAGGTTAACAACAAAGTTAATTAAGATATCCTTTTATCTTCGGTCCGGAACAGGCAGTGGCTTTAGGAGGCCGTTATACGTCTTATGCAAAGCTTTAGCTTATCAGCAGATATAGTAGCTAGAGATATACCTTTATATTATATTATATATATTTAGCTAATAGTATTCTTATTAGAGCAGTTCTAGGATTTTTTCTTAGTCTAAGTAGCTGGCTACTAGTAGATTATATATATGTTTAAGGAGCTTAAGCTTAAGTTTATTATAGTTAGGTATAACTAGATGGTTTTAGTAATATAAGCGGTTTCCGTAGGCTTTATATTTACTTAAAGAAATCTTTTTAAAACGTCTAATACTATCGTATATTAGCTTAAGCGTCTCTTAAATAAACTTGTTATTTAGGTATTCGTTAACTATAATCTATTTAATTAATTAATTAGTTATTTTAAGGACGTATACCGTAAGGTCTTTAGTGGGAGGGTTAAATAGTTTAGGGTAAAGTAGGGTCTAATTTTGGTAAGAGCGCGCTTCTTTTAGGGCTGGCGCGTCTTGCGAGCGTTAGGTTAAGGCGTTAGGCTTTTAACCTTAAACGCCTAGGTAGTACGTAATTAAGAATTAGAAATAAGACAGATATTCTAACTAGTAGGCCTAACAATAACTTAGCTGTTTTGTGGTTGTAAAATACTGTAAGTTCTTGTGGTTGCTAAGGACCTTAATTAGAAATCCTACGCCTTCTAGTTTGGGTTACCATTGTTTAAAATATCTAATAATAGCTAACAATTCCTTATTATAGATCTCGTAGTTGTATTTAACTAGGCTTAGTTATTTTAAGAAGTATACTATAGGGTGCAACACTCCATCCTTATTATATTAAGACAGGATGCCTCTAATAATATAGTTAGATAAGTCGGCTTTTATAACACTTATTTAGTTTAGGTTAAAGTGTTAAAGTATAGGCGCAGTAGTAAATATAACCTTTAGATAGGCAAAGGCCTTCTTATATTCCTTATTAAAGATAATGACTTTATTCTTTTAGGTTAGAGCTATAAGGGATAAAACTAGGGTGGAGAAGTTATTAATAAACCGTTAGTAGAAATTAGCAAATCCTATAAAGGCTCTTATATCCTTAACGTTCTCGGGTTCTTGCTAGTTTATAATTACTTTAACTTTTTTTAGGTCTATTTATATACTATTTATAAAAATAAGGAGTTTAAGGTATAGAACTTCCGTTTTATAAAACTTGTATTTATCTATATCTAATTATAGCCTAGCTCCGTGCAGGGCTTATAGGATAAGGTTAATATAAGGCAGTATTGCTAGGGTGTATAGTAGGGAGCAGGTAAGCCGAGTATGAGTTACATAGGGAGTCGATGGAAGAGGACGATATGGTAAAGAGTAGGCAATAGCCTCGTACGGAGAGAGACGAACCAATGAGGAGGGAAAGGGCTGTAAGCCCGAGGTGCTTATAAGGAGGTGCCAAGGGCTAGCCGAAGGCTAGCCTTGGCGACCCCTGAGAGCCCCTAGGCCATACAGCCGAGTAAGGGCCAAAATAACCCTTACAGTTAACGTATTTCCAGTATTTAGTTAGGTTACTACTATATATCAGGATGTCGTTAATATAAGTAGTGCAGAAGATATCCAGGTAGGGGCGTAGGGTATTATTTATATAATATTAAAACGAGCTTAAAGCATTTGCGAGGCCAAAGGGTATTACTAAGTACTTAAATAGTCTATATTGGGTACGAAATGCAGTAAGCTATTTATCTCCTTTTGTAATATAGAGACGGTTAAATATAGAGATAATATTAAGCTTCGTGTAGTAATAAGCCTTACTTAGTTAGTTTAGCGTCTTTTATATTAACGGGATCGGATATTAGTTCTTAACGGTAACGGCGTTAAGAGCTTAATAGTCTATATAGAAGCATAAACCGCCGCTAGGTTTCTTAACGAAGATTACTAGTATAGCTATAGGCGACAAGCTTGCTCTAATAAATCCTTTACTTAGGTTCTCGTCTAAATACTTTTATAGTACTTAGAGTTTATTTTAAAACATTCTATATAAGGGTCCAAATCTAGGCTGCTTTCCTTTTTTAAGTATAATCTTATAGTTATATAGTTGGTATTCCGGTAGCTTATTAGCCTCCTTTTATAAAAATATATCTAGGCGGTAATAATACTCTACTAGTACATTTATGGTAGGGTTAGTATACTTCTTTAGTAATAAGGCCTTTTTAATATCGGCTATTATAATAGCAAAGATTGTATGCTTAGGTTTCTTAGCAAGTTGCGCTAATAGGGTAGCTCTAATTATACAGATATCTAGGGTGCCGAGCTCGCTTAAATTGTTTATAGTTTCTTATATAGCTTTCTATTTAGTATTAGATATAGAGTTAGTGTTAAAATTAGGTTTAGGTTCTTTAAGTATGCTCTTTATAATAGAGTACTAGTCCTTCTGGTACTTTCGTATAGTAAGCTTAAGCTTTTACTTAGCGCGGGGCGGTGTAGTACTTAGGGTCCGTTTGTGAGGTTTAGTAAAATTTTCGGATCCTTAGTAGATATTGGTGGAAGTCTTATATTAGTGGAATTTGGTGGAATTCTTAGGCTATTAAATCTTGGTAGATTTTTTAGATTTTAGTTTTAGGTCTAAGTAGTAAGTTATAAGGCACTTCTACTTATAACGGGAGGCGGTAAATAGAAGCTTAAGGTTATCCTAATTAATAGTTACCTTATATAGCTTTATCTAGGGTTGTTTAAGGATTACTAGGTAACCTAGGGTAGTAATAAAAAGCCTAATTAGTTCTTTGTGGTTTAGGTATTAGAGTTTTAGGAATACTATATAGGTAATATAGCCTAAGATGGTACGTTTACTATTAAATCTAAATATATTAATATGCCGGTTAAGGGGGGTTAAGGTAAAACTATTATCTTACGCAAAGATCTTATTAATAAATCCTATGCCGCTAGCTCCTATATTAATTAAGACTTAAACACTAACTTATTAACTATTCTGCCATAGGCGGCAGTTAATAGTTATGCTATAATCCTAAGAGTTAGAGTTTGTAATATCTAAAGCATTTAACGAGACCTTAAGGTAAAGCCGTTCTGGAGAGCGACTTAACTCTAACTTAAGATATAAGCGTTGCTTCCGCACTTAAAACAAAGGCTATATTTAATACATCGTTTACGTTTAATAGATCCTTTTAGGGCGTAAAAAAGGGTTTTAGCGTTAATATTTATAGCATCTGGGTCCTTGCGGGTCTTAGACGGCTAGGGGGTAGAGTATTAAGGTATATGTTTTAGGGTAAGGCGTAGTATATCGTTATATAGGCCGTTAATAACATTAGCGTAGGCAGTAAGGGTATCCGGCAGTTTAACTCCTATAAGGGAAGCCTTTAGTTTAGAGTTTAAGGATTCTACTAGGCAATTAATTAAGGCGGGTTCGTTCCATCTAGTCTCTTTGGCATAGTAGTGGAACTTAGTAAAGTATAATAGGAAGCTCTCAGAGCCATATATTATCTTATTTAGTTTCCTTTATACTATTATAATTTGGTTAGGGTCGCTATAAGATACTTCTAGTATAGTAACTAGTTCTTTTATAGTGTTTAGCTAAAACGGGTATATAGTTTCCGCGGCGTCTCCTATTAGGCGGCTTATAGTATAACGTAGTTAACTATTAGGGGTGGGGTAGCGATTAATATTGTGGGAGGGTACGACCACTCTTAGATAGGAAAGTCACAGTGCTGTCTGTCGGTCGGTCGGTCGGTCGGTCGTCAGTTGTAATCAATCAGTAGGAAAGCAGTCAGTAAGAAGAAAGGAAAGAATGTATTCCGGTAGGTCGTGATGTCCAAGAAGGAGGAAAGCCGAAGGCTCTATAAATACAAGAAAATGCCAAGGTACTAGGCGTGAGCCATTTTACCCCACCACAATATTACCGTTTAGCTTGTTCTTAAGTTGGTTAAAGAAAAAGCGTAGTTCGCTCCTTTTACCTAAATAGGTAGGAGAATTAGGGAGACGTTTAGTTAGCTTTTTTACGGGGGTACTAATTAGCGAATTTAAGGTTAAGGAGCTAGTTTTAGATACGTCTTCTCTATCTAGTACTTATAGGTTAATACTAGTAGGAATAGATAGGGGCGACGATATAGTAAACAGTGGGTTACAGCGGATCTCTTTAATTTCTTTTCTTAGGGATCTAATTATTTCTTAGCGTTAAGCCTCTTATTAAGTAAGAGTATTTATAAAGGCCTATTACAGGCCCTTTATTTATTTGGTAAATATATTACGTAAATTAGTTATAGATATAGGGGCTTCTAGGTTATTCTATATATTAGGTAGGGCGAGGTAGTATAGGTTTAACGTAATATAGTGTTATAGAGTAAGTATAAGCGACGATAATATATAGCAAAGTAGATATTATTAAGCTATGTACATAAGCTATATAATAAAATTAAGACGTTATATAAGGAAAGAAGGTAGGAAAATGGGAAGAAAGGGTATATATTGTTAACTTGGTTGCTTAGTTAATATATATATAGGGCAGAATATGGTTTAGGTTGTGGTCCTAGTAGAACTTGGCAGAATTTAGTAGAACTTGGCAGAATATAGCAGAATGCCGTAGATTGCCGTTAGATTGCTATTAGATTGCTATTTCGCGGTTAGTCTTTAATTACTAAGTTAGTAGAAACAGGTAAACGTGTGTAAGGTATTACGGGGGTATTCTATAACACGCTAGCCCTAACGGACTAGTACTTACCCTCTTAGTTTATAGAGCCTACCTAAGGATAGGTAAACTGGACCCTCCTACCCCATCTATTATAGATTAAGCAGCTATAATACGGAAGGCAATAGCTAAAATAGTTAAGTTACGGGCCAAACAAACTATTAATAGCGCTTTATGCTACTATAACGGACCTAATACAACTTTAGTATATAACCTCCTACTTAATTCTAAAGTCCTTATATGGCGTAAAAGCGGTAATTAGACTGGACCTTATTATTTACTAGCTATAAAAGACGAAACGTGCTATATATAACTCCCTAGCAAACTAACTAGCTTTAGAAGCACGTCTGTAAAACCCTATTTTTGGTCTAAAAACACCTATAACGTTAAACTAGATAAACTAGAAGCACCCTTACCTACTCCGGAAGTCCCTTATAAACTTACTAAACCTACTAAACCTACCGTAAAGCGTGGCTGAGGACGCCCCTAAAAATACCCTATAACTAAAAACCCTATAATAGAGAATTACTTAACCTCCGTAGGCACATCTGTAAGGCAACTCCTACCTATAGATATATTAGTCTTGGTCTAGAAAACCCCTTTTATAGACTTATAATATAAAGAGATTAACAAACTACTTAAAAAGGGCGTCTTTGCGGTTATAATAGAGAGAGACATTCCGTAAGGCGTCCGTATATTTAACTTACGCTTTATTAATAAAATTAAGCGCCCTAGTACTAATAAAGCCTTTAAGAAATTAAGGCTTATTATATAAGCTTATAACAACTAAGAAAAGGACTTAGTTCTTACGTAATTGCCTATAATTTAATAAGTCAGTTAACGGATTATACTTATACTTACGCATAGACTATAGCAAACTAAACCCGTAGCCCTCTACTTACGGGATATCTTATAAGCCTATATATAGTCTAACACCTACCTAAGTAAAGATATCTTTATACGACTACCCCTTAAGCTTAATTTATAACTAGGAATAATTTTATAAGTTATAAAACCCCTTTATAGAGTGCTAGAAGCTAGAAACCACTAGTTTAAAATATATTACTAGCATTACGTCCGTAAGCTTAAGATGGAGCAATTGATATATAACTCCTGCCTCCTATACACCCCATTAAACGGCCTTAGTATTATTAGACTCTAAATAGATAATACCCTTTTTTTTTAGTAAACTAGACTTTTATAGACGCTAAAAAGACTAAACTATAAGAAGCTAAGTTCCTGGTAAAGCCGTAAGAGCAGTTAACTAAGTAGACTCTAATTAAGTTTAATAGAGGTTTAATTATACAAAAGGGTAACCTAATTTAGCTAACTTAGGAACGCTAAGCTTAAAACCTAAGGCTTATTATAGTAAAGCCTACGGACCTTACTAGCTCCCGCGAAAAGACCTATAAAACCATAAATATAAAGGACTAATACGTTATATAGCGTGTAAGAGGCGCCTATATTACTATAGTCTGTTAACCTAAATCTGCCTATAATTTATCCTTTACGGCCTAGGTAACAGATTTATAAGAGGAAAATATTAAGCAGCTTAATAAACGTATTTAGTGACAAATTAATAATATAATAAGAGGACTTACTTTTATGCCACTAGGCCTAAATTCCCTTAGCTTACTAGTATTTATAAACGCCTTTTTTACTAATAATAGGGACCTATTATTACAAATCGGCTTTGTAATTGTACTTACGGACTATAATTAGGATGTAAATATACTCTACTAGTTTTTAATTAAATATAAATAAGTAACCCGTAGTATACTAGCTTTTAAACTATATGCACTAGCTTATAGCTTTAATATAGCAGCCGTAATTAAATTTATAATCCAGCAGATTCTATAATTAGAGTAGTTACTATTACGGCTTATATAAATGCCTCTAAACTAAAGCTTGTAGAATGCTGTATTACAAAGATACTAAGCTAAGGAGAAGGGAAAAAAGGGGTTGCTAGGACTGATGTAAATAAATATATAAGGTAAGCCGCCAAGGCGCTAGCTCTAGGCGAGCCAATTATAGGTCGGCAGAATATAGCAGAATTTGGCAGGTAATATACGATAGCGCCGTTATATTACCCCCCTCTTTAAAAGAAAGCCTACCTTTAAACTTAGTTAGAAATAGGGTAGTACTAGGCTTATAAATATAAGATTATAAAATATAAAATAAGGAGATAAAGGGGACATGAGTGCGTTTAAACTAAGTATAAAAGGTAATTATAGGCTAAGTGGAAGCACTAGGCTAGAAAAAGTAGCCGCTAAAAGTCTTAGTATAGATCTAACTAATTAGATAACTTTGACCGGCGGTTAAAGTTCCTAGATATCTAAAATTTTACAGTACTATTAGAAAACGGTAGAAAACGGCAGAAAACGGCAGATAGCTATATTAGGGCCTTAGGGCGTTTTTATTCCTATATTTTTCTAGTAACTTATTATCTTTATTATACTAGCATTTCATCTATTTATTTAGGTACTTTAGGGGTTTAGGTATATTAGGGTATTAGTTATAAAACCTTTTAAGCTTCTAGGGGTAGCCTATAAAGTTCTACGTAGGGTACTAGGTTAGGTCTGGATTATAGCCCTTTTATTAGAAATGGTATTTTATCGTTTCCCATACTATCTTATAGGCTAATATTTTATTAAATTCCTATTTATTATCACCGTTTACTTAAACTAGTAGGGGAAGCTCGTTCTTTTATTTAGGTAATAGGTTGTTTATAGCTTTCTATTATGCCTAAGCCTAACCTACTCGGCCATGCAAACTAAAAAGATAGTAGCAGTATCTCGCGACTAAACGGGCTGCCGGTTGGAATGCCTTATAAGCTCTACAGCCTATACCGCCGTATGGGTAGCGCAAGGTCTGACAACTACACCCCCTCCTTAGGGCGCATGTCCTTAGGCGCCTAAATCGCGATCGTGGCTGGCCTCTCGCCAGGTGGTCTTGGCCACGCAGCGCGCGAGCTGCCCGCAGCACCCTAGCTGCAACGCGAGGCGTCCGCTAGCACCCTAGCTAGCGTATTAAGCTTTCCATAAAGGTGACCTCCAGCAGCAAATACGTGCGATACCCCACACTCGACTGCAGAGAGTGCAGTCGCTTAGGCTGTCCCGTACTCGTAAATGCTTAACCCCGCCACGGATCGAACACTAACCTCTAGGTAGTCGCGAGATACATTGTCATGCCTAAGCCTAACCCACTCGGCCATGCAAACTAAAAAGATAGCAGCAGTGTCTTGCGACTGGACGGCTGCCGGTTAGAATGCCTTATAAGCTTTACAGCCTATACCGCCGTATAGGTAGCGTAAGGTCTAACACTTTCCGTAACTTATCTAGTAAGAAGATAGGGTAAACCCTAATTAAATTTGGGAGCTTTACCTTATACAAGTTGCCTATCTTTTTAAAAACCTTATACGGTCCTACTATCTAGTAGTCTAGCTTATGGCTAGGTTGTTCGGTTTTCTAATTCCTTATTATAACCTAGACTATATTATTAGGGGCAAAGTCGGGCTCTTAACGGTGTTTATTTGCCTACTATTTTATTAACCTTTAAGCTTTTTCTAGGTTCTTACGGGCTACTATCTAGGCTTCTTCTAAGCGTTTAGCGTACTGTTAGGCCTTAGTATAGAATAGCTTCTCTTATACAGTCTAGGGTTCTTTTAGCCTTTTCTAGTTAAAGCTTATATAGGGTAAGTATCCCATTTCTAGCTAAATTGGGGTAAACCCTATAGAGTTATAGGGTAGGTTGCTTGGGCGTAGTCTATTAAGGGTAGTAGTTTAAACCAGTTGTTTTAAAAATAATTAATAAAGGGCCTAAGCCTCTAGTCTAGGTACTAGTTTATAATCTCCGTCTAGCTATTTATTTAGGGGTTTCAAGCTATAGAAAGCTTTAGCTTAATACTTAGAATTTAGGTAAACTTATTCTAGAAGGCCGATATAAACTATAGCCTATAATTAGATATAATANTATNNAGTAGTCCGTANATTTGGTANANNTAATAGATATATAGCNNGGCTNNCTCTNTAGNATTAATNTTNTTATAATAGGGAATTAAGAACGGGCGTTTACTAAAGCGGTTAACTATAACTATAACTATATTATATCCGTTACGGTCCTTAAATAGTTTATAAAAGTCTATAAAGATATACTGCTAAGGGCGCTCTAGTATTAGGAGTGGCTTAAGTAGTCCTAGGGTCTTATCCCGTAGGATTATAGCTCTTCTATAGTCTTCGCAGTTCTATATATATTAATTAATATCTATAACTATTCTCGGCTAGTAGTAGTGGCAGTTAATAATTTTATAGGTTTTGTTCTTGCTAGGGTATATTATAGAAACTTAGCAATAAGCTTCGCGGATTAGTTTAGTTTATAAATTGTTAATATTAGGGACTATAAGCCGTTCCTAGTATAGGAGTAACCCTTCCTCTACTTTAAAATTAGGGTTTTTTTTACGGCTTAATCGCGGAGGGCCTTTAGGGCGTTAGCCGTACGGTTTACAGTTAGAAGGCAGTTAATTAGCCCTATTAGTTTATTTAAGGTCTCCTCTATTAATACTAGCTCGTTTAGCTAGGAGTCTAGCTCCTTAAGGATCCGTAGGTTAAGCTACTTAGGATAAAAAAGGGCGCGCGTCTAATATTAGGTCTTTAGCTTATTCTAGGGTCCTATATCTTATTCTCTTTAGGTTAGGGTATTAGCCTTAGAGTTTTATTTACTAGAACGATATATAATTATAAAAAAGAATTAAAAGAGTATTTCGGCCTACTAGGCTTATTATTTAGTAAGCTGCTTTATAGTTATAAAGTACTTTAGGGCTTTATAGTCTATATATATCTTAATCTAAGAGTTTATACCTTTAAGCTCTACGCGCTATTAGAAGAGTAATTAAATAATAGCTAGCATTTCTTTATTATATACTTTATAGTTATACTTAGCCAGGTCTATTTTTTTTAAAAAGGTAATAGGGTACTATTCGCCGTCTAGATATAACTGTAATAGGATTCCCGCTATAACCCTATTAGAAGCGTCCGTTTCTAGCATTAATTTAAGGTCTAGGTTATAGTAATAAAGGATTAAGGAAGAGATAAGCCGATCCTTTATCTCTTTAAAGGCTTTTATATAGTTATTATTAAAGATAAAAGGCGTATCCTTCTTAGTTAGTTATATAAGAGGTTTTGCTATAATTCCGTAGTCGCGGATAAACTAGCGGTAGAAGTTATAAAAACTAAAAAAGGACTAGATTCCTTTTACTATATAAGGGGGCTTCTAGTTACGGATTACTTCTACCTTCTTAGGGTTAACCTTAATTCCTTCTATAGTTATAATTAGCCCAAGGTATTTTATACGTTTTACCCTAAACTCGCATTTCTTAATATTAACTTATAAGCCCGCGTTCCGTAGTCTCTCTAGGACCTTTTTAATATAAACTTAATACTTAAGTTTGTCGTTTAAGTATATAAGAATATTATCTAGGTATACCATATAGAATTCGTCTAGGTAATTAAAAAGAACGTTATTTATATACCTTTGGTATATAGCTAGTCCGTTTATTAGTCTAAAGGGAAGAACTTTATATTTATAGAAGCCATAACAGGTACGGAATATAGTTAAATCTTTAGATATAGGGTCTATCCTAATTTAGTAGAAAGCTTAACAGATATTAAGTTTAGTAAAGATTTTCGCCCGGCTTAGACGTATAAGGGTCTTATTAATTAAAGGAATAGGATACCAATCCTTTTAAGTAATAGCGTTTAGCTTTTAATAGTTAATGTAAAAGCGGAGGCCTTTATTAAGCTTTTTTATAAACAGGATAGGGGAAGTAAAAGGGGCTTAACTTAGCTCGATAAACCCTTTATCTATGTTATTAATTAAGTACTACTTTATTACTTTTAGCTTGTCCATTAATTATTAGTAGAGGGGGCTATAACCTAGCAAGTTATTAGCTTTTAATTAAATCCTATAGTTATACGTCCGGTAAGGGGGTAACTTATCTAAAGCCGCCTTTAAGAATATATCCTTATAATTTATATAAATAGTAAAAAGGAGGCGTTTAACTAGTTCCTTATTAGTTTCTTCAGCTAGCTCTTCCTCCCTATTATTAATAATTTAGTTAATTTTATATAGGCTTATTATAAAGACCTTATTATCCTTCTAGTATATATTAAAGTAGAACGCTATAGCGCTAATTATAGCAATATCTATAGTGGGGGGGTTATATAATAATAGGGGCGTATATAACTTTATAGACTTCTAGGGCACTAACGTTATTATTACTCCTTTTAACTCCTATTATATCTTTTAAAGGCCATCCCTTATATCCTATTAATACGTTCTTTTCCATACCGGTTAAATCTACGCAATTTAGATATTGTCTACGTTACTATCTATCCCACTTTTATATATAGAATCCTTTTTAAATATAGCGCTTTAGGAGAGTATTTTTATTAGTATAGAGTTCTTTCTAGCTTTATAGTAGGCGTCTTCCTAAGTAAAGGCTAGATTATAGGCCAGGACATCCTACTAGTAGGTAAAGTTAGCCCTTATAGCTAGTATCTTACGGTTAGTTTAGATCTCCTTAATAAAGGAGGGCAACCTTAGTCTATTCTCTGGCTAGACAAACTATCTTTATTATATATTTAACCAAATATTAAAATAGGACATCTATTTTTATCTAAGGATTATATTATAGGACCTTAGGTCTAGGATATAAAAGGGAATACTATATTAGCGTTGTCCGTTAAGAGCAATATATAACTTTAAGACGTGGGTAACGGGCTAACCAGCTTAGCCGTTATAGCCTTTTACTTAAATAGGCTTCTCTAGTTAAATAGCTTCTACATTTAGAAACTTAGCAATATTATTTATATAGATAGTATTTATAAAGGTAAAGCTATTTACTCTAGTGTTAATAAGGGTAGTTATATTAACTCTATATCTATTTTAAGATACTATATATAGAACTATAAAATACTTTCTATCTATTAACTAACTAAGATTAATCTCTTTAAGATTAATAGGGTACCCTAGGGGGGAGTCTTTCCCTAGGGTTCTTCTTTTCCTAACTTATTAGACGTTTCTCCTTTTTCTATTTCCTTAATATTACCTATATCCTTTAGCTCCGGGTAGGATAAGGCAAAGTAACCCTCCTTATCGCAGTTATAGCACGTAGCTAAGGTAGGGTTAATTAGAGTATTGCGGTAAATATTAGTTAATAGCGTAGTACGTAGCTGGTTAGGCGTCGCTTACTAGTGTATAGTTATAACTTATCTTCCTACTCTAGCTCCTATAGGTATAGCTAGTAAGTTCTAATTACTACGGAGTCGCTTCTACTAATTAGAACGGGCTTTAATCCGCCTTAATTCTAAGTCCAATAATAGGCAATAAGCTGTGAGTTTATTATAAGTGGGTAGGTTGTCTAAGGTTATAGTAATCTTCTTTTAAAGCCAAATTATTAGCTTATTATATAGGTCTAATTAGTAGTTCTTACGGGGAACCTAGCCTTCTCCCGTAAGGTATAGAAATTAAATCTAGAATTTAGTAAAGGGTTAGTTTGGATTTATTATTAGGCAATTATAGTTATACTAGGCGTTTTATACTTTGTTTAGGTTAATATAAATAGCCACTAGGTACTATATTATCTCATTAATAGATATAAATTAGATAGGGAAATCGTCCTTAAACTTGGCTTAGAGGTGCCGTTAAATGTCCCTAGTAGTTTAACCAAAGAGGTAGATTATTTTGGCTTCTTTAAAAAGGAAATAGTTATAGTTAATACGGAGCTTTCCTTATACTTAAATCCTCTAATTCTTAAAAGTAGGGTCTATCCTATTAGATAGTAGTAGGGGGTTAAGGAGCTTAACGGACTTTAATTACTTTGTTATTATATCCGTACTCTCTAGTATATCGCATTTAGTAGAGTAAATAGGTCGGTTAGGGCTTTAAGAAGGGGAAGCTAGGCTATTTTATAGGGCCGTAAGGCTTTCTAGGATCTCTTATAGGGTCTCTTATATATTTCTTACTCTAAGACAATCGGCTTTTTAGCTAGCTGCGAGGGCACGAATCTGCTCGCGTACGTCTATAATAATATTATTGTCTTTAATTTCTAATCCTAATTAGATCTTAGGTTCCTCTTAAATAGAGGCAGCTCTCTTAAATAAGCTAGCTTTAGGTGGCATCGTTAGCTTCCTAAGGTTTGTTAGTATTATACGCTTTAGTTTTAATTCTAGGGGTATAGGTTTAGTTCTATCTAGCTTATAAGGTAAAATATTATCTAGGCCTTCCCAGGCAATGTAGAGTTGTTTTAGTGTCTAAGTATAGCGCGTTAATGCGTTATTGCAGACGAAGTTTCCTTTAGAGTGGGATATTATTAAGGCCTTCCTAGGTAGGGTAGGGTGAGCTTAGTATAATATTACTGCTTATATAAATGCCTCTAAACTAAAGCTTATAGAATGCTATATTACAAAGATACTAAGCTAAAAAGAAGGGAAAAAAGGGGTTGCTAAGACCGATGTAAATAAATATATAGGGTAAGCCGCTAAGGCGCTAGCTCCAGGCGAGCTAATTACAGGTCGGCAGAATATGGCAGAATTTGGCAGGTAATGTGCGATAGCGCCGTTATAGTTACCCTAGTCTTATACACCGATTTAAAGTCCCTCTATAACTGCCTAGTTAAACTAGGTACAATATAAAAGAAGAGGCTTATAGTTAACCTAATATGCTTATATTAGGCCTATAAACGGCGTAAGATTATAGAGGTTAAATAGATTAGCGGTAAAGATAACCTAGTAGACGCTATAACTAAGGTAAAACTATATTAAGCTCTAAAAACCCTAATCGACATAAATAAGCTTAATCTAAAGCTTATAAAATAGGTGGAATGAGACTAACAGAGCACTTACGGTTTATTTACGGCCTGTTAAAAGGCTGTACGGTTTATTTTACAGACCGTAAATAGGACTTATAGCCAGCTTAAAACACCGCTTAGAAGGCAGCCTAGAAGGCATCTTAGGAGGGATTTCCTATGTATTTCTTTTATATTCTATAATTCTATTAAAGTAATTACAGGGGCTATATATAAGTGGGTCTATCTTTAAGTGCTGCTAGTGTGTGATTATAGCATGTGGTATACCAAACGCGTAGCTACGCGTTTGGTGCACTAACTACTTATTTATAAAGTGTTAATTAATTAGGGGGGGGGGCGCGTTAGTATATAGACTACGTAGTCTACCTTAAGAGAATAAACAGTTACCACCATCTAAAAGAGCATACAAAACTATACGTATTTTATGCCCCTGGATATAACTTACTTGTATTATTAAGTTAATATAAATAATAATACTAGAGCTAGTATATAGAGATATAAAGCTACTAGTCTATAAAGTAAATATATATAAAGGATAAGAGGAAAATAAATAGAAGGTTTTAAAGATTATTAGTTATAAAGGTATTAATAATAAAATATAGTATAAAGTAAAGAAGATAGGCTATAATAAAACTACCTAAAAACTACTATAAAACCTAAAGAACGCTATAAAAAAGGTATAAAAGTATTAAAAGAGTGTAATAAAGCCTTATAAGAAACACTACGGTAGACTTATTAATGGGCTAGGTATATAGGTTAGGTAATAGTTAAATATAAATATAATTAGTGGAGTAGGTTACTTAATAGATTAACTCTAATTATATTTTAAGATTTACTACAAAAAGAGATCTAGGTAGGGACTATAGTCCTTTAAATATATAATACTACGTCTAAGAAATATACTAAGTACGTTAGTACGTTAGTATATCGGTATGTCGCGTTCCTATATTTCTATATTCCTATATTTTAAACTTATAATATAACCGAATTAATATATATTTCTATAGATTGCTATAATATACTTTTAAATATATATATATTATAACTATATAAAATATAGAGCTATCTACTTAGGTATTAAGGGGGAAGCCTCTTATAGAGGCTTTAAATTATTAATTGGCCTAGTGCCTACTTACCTACCTACTTACCTGCTTAGTATAATAAAGACAATAAGCTACCGGAAGAGTATAAAGATAAAAACGCCCTATGGGTATAATACGGACTACAAAGCCTAAGGGTAGGCTTTTTTAAAGGGGGGGTAATGTTACGGTACTGGTAAATTATAGATTGCCGCAGATCGCGGTCACGTGACGCGAAGATCGTATAAAACTTTAAGCGGCGCTGCTTGTCCTCTCCTTCCCTCTTCTTTAGCTTTAGGTTCTTGTTTATAGACAATCCGATCGTACAAGCTTACGCGTCTCTCTTGCCGTATCAGTGCCTCGATTGACTAAGTCGCTAACACGCGGTGTTTACTTAAATACTAGAAGCGCGTAACTCGTAAGGAAGCTATATTCCCATTATAAAAAAGTAATCGACTATAAAGGAGACTAGTCTAACTCGACTTGTTAGCTTATTAGATTAAATAGGTGTTGTTTAGGGGTTAAATATATAGGAGAGAGTGTCTTATACAAAATTGCGAAAATTGAAGTTAAGCGCTATAGAGTTCTGCACCGTAGGCCCTTAAACGGCAGGGCAAACTTAAAGTCGGTAGATAGCTAATTAGTTAAATAACAGTGGCGTTTTTTAGGATAGAGACTAGTAATACTTTAGTATTAGTAAGTGCGCCTTTAGCTTGCCCTTGCGGCCTAAGTCGCTTACTAAGATAACCTTAGACGTGATTCTGGTTACCTTAGTGGACTTATACTAAGAAATCGATTGCGCTGGCGCGCTAAACTCCTTCGGATATTTGATCGATTTCTTAGTCTAAGGGACTTTGGCGAGATTTATATAGAAGCATAAGCTTTTTTTATAAGGAAAACTTATAAACCCTAACAAAATTAGTTAATCTCCCCATAACGTATTTTAAGGTAAAAATTATATTGAATTACTTAGGAGATCTAGCTCTATAGATTATAAGATTTTAGGCTTTTTATACATTACGTGGGCCCGTATATAAGGGTACGTAAAGGTACTTATGCTTTTAATAACGGGAATTTTAACTTTAACGAAATTAATCTCAGATTTAGGAGGGGATATTATAATTCTAAAGCTGTTAGTATATAAAGTAGCCACCTAAGATATATCTATGAACTTTTAAAGACTTAATTTTATTATGTTGTAGAGGAAATCCCCTTATAAAATTGCTAAAACTAAGATTTTTGCTTATGCTTTTAACAAAACTCGCCAAAGGCAAGAAGGAAGATGGCGTAGCTGTTATTCCGACACTAGCCAAAAAAATCACGTCTAAGCTCGCTGAGGTAATAATTCTGGTGGTTTCGCATAAACGTAGTTAGGCAGCTTGCGGACCGATTGAAAATCCTTATCTCGGTCCTAGACGATCAGCTAATTATAAGCTGCTTACATAACAGATTAATTATCTTATGTTGTTGTCGTCTAGTATACGGTTCGGAAATTTATTAGTCTCTTACGCCAATTTATATATAATTCTTATATAAACTCACGCGCCATACTAAATTTTCAGCTATTAATTAATAACAAACTAACACCTTTATAAATAATCGGCTAATGTTATATTTTAGAACTTTATAAGGCAATTCCAACGCTACCAAAATTATTGCGAACGGCCTAGCAGTTACTACTACATTTCACCTTAAATAAGCGGGTCTTTCCTTTAAAGCTCCACCTAAAACCCTACTGCTATTAATTAATAATAAACTAACGCCTTTATAGACAATTAGCTAATATTATATTCTAGAGCTTTATAAGGCGATTCTAATGCTGCCAAAATTATTACGAATGGCCTGGTGGTTACCGCTACGTTTTACCTTAAATATTACTACTAAAACAGTAAATATTTAGCCAGAGCCATTAACCATCACTAATCCTTAACGTTTAACCTCCTATATTAATATTTATAGTAGATAAACACCTAAATAGCTAATATATTATATCTAGATTAATTCTATACCTTATTACCTACTTTATTACTTCTCCGCTACCCACACTACCTAAATATTAACCTGCGAACCCCCTACTAACTCTATATTTACTAATAAGCTATATACCGCCGTTTAGTATAAAGAAACGCTTAAAGGCCTTAATAAGGAAGCTAAAAGTTAGATATACGCCCAGTATAGTACGCAACTGTCCTCGTACCACTAGCGAGGTAGTAAATAATACTATTAGTGCAGTAAACGTCTTTAAAAAGCAACGCACTAATAATAAGGCGTCTTAGTTACTAGCAGTAGATAGTAAAGCTCCTTAGTTACTACGGATAGATCTATAAACATCTTAACTCTCTACTAGCTTGGTTAACTAGGATATACCTTAACTCTCTACTAGCTTGGCCTGTTAGGATATACTAAAGATATAAGTAGCTAGAGCTTAAAGAAAAATCTAAAATAAGAAGAAGCCTAATACAATAACTTAAGCACAAGATAACGCAATTTAGGGTACTATATTACTGCTATACGGCGATAAATTCCATATAAAAAATAAGTAGGTAACCTATATTTAGAGGCTAATCTATAATCGCATTAATATTATCCTTATTGCATAAACCGGCTTTAGTAAAAGCCTTATTATATAAGTAATTTTAATTCTTTATAAAAATACTATATTGCTAATATTTCTTCCTCTAAACAAGATTACAAAAGAGTAAGTTTAAAAGGTTAATTAAATTAGTAGTAATACGCTACTCCTTAACGCTAACGTTAAGGATATAGATAAAGCGCTTAAGAATATAAGAGCTGGCCTATATATTTATATCTAAGTTATTATAATAAGTAGGCTAGGGAAGCTAAAAACGGAGCTCTTGCTGCACCTAGCCTAAAAAGACTAAAACCAACTAAAAGAACCCTATAAAATACCCAGAGAATCCCCCTAAGATATATATATCGTAGGGGAGGCATACGTTAAACAACGGTAGTTTGCACTCGCGCGCGACCGCCAGAACCACGCCTAGCAATAGCCCTCCATAATAAAGACGGGCGAATGCCATACCATAAAGCGGAAATACCTTTATTAAGAAGGCATCTAATAAAATATAAAGCCTACTAGATGCGTTTAGTACCTAAAATCGTGGGGGAGTAACCATTAGCTATAACGATTTAATATAGCTAGTAGAATAGCTCCGCTAGTCTAGTAAACCTTAGGCGCCTCTTTAGTAAACCCTTAATTAAATCCTCTTTTTTTTTCTTTTTTTTTTATCCATTGTATTGTACTACGTACAATACTACGCATGCAGCTTCTGGGCTATGGCGCTATAGTTCTATATATATGAATCCTTTCTAGGCAGCTTAATATGTACTAGTAACTATATCCTAGTAGTTTATAAACCTCTAAACTAGAGGTTTACCGCTCCCTAGTAAAATACTAGGTTACGATAACTATTAGGTAGTATTAAAACAGTAGAAAAATAGTAAAAGAAACGGTAAACGAATCCGAACGCCTGCCCCTATATATTTTATAGTTTATTTCTGTCCTTTTGCTCACTACTGTCTATTTACTAAAAGTCTAGTGGGAGTTACCTCCTTCTAAAGCTTCTGCTTCCATTAGCCACTTTCTAGTAGCTATTTCTGTCTTACTTAGGAATAGGAAAAGCGCCCTTCTTTCTTTCTCTGTACAAAAGAGCTTCTCTAAGGAGAGAGAAGAGCTTAGTTGTCTTTGCATTTCTTTTCTCTCTTCCCTGTATAGTCTNCATTCTAGTAATAGGTGCTTAGGAGTCNNTATAGCTCTANAGTCCTTAAAGCATCTACCTTCTTTATCCTTCCCTATTGTCTTAGAGAAGGATTTAAAGAAGCCTTTTCCTAGTTTTAGTTAATAGAAAGCTAATTGTAACCTTTTAGGATATTTATCCTTAGGGGCTTTAAGAGATAAAGAGTAGTTTCCTCTAGAGATCCTAGTATAGTATTTTCCTTTATTTTTTTTCTGTTGCCAGTTGCTTTTCCACTATCCTAGTATTTTTTTCTCTTGCTGCTCTCCCTATATAGGCTAGGGATGTATAAGAAGATTATATTTTTCTTCTAGAGAGGCCCTTTTTAGCTAGCTTATCTGCTATTTTGTTTCCGTAGATTTCTAGGTNGCTAGGAACCCAATAAAAGTTAATAGAGATATTCTTACTAGCTAGATAAGAGCAGCTTTGTGTAATTTTAAAGACTAGTTCTTGTCCCCCTATAAGAAAATTAAGCTGTAATCTTTTAATAGCTGCTTGGCTATCTATAAAGATATAAACTTGTTTCTCTTCTAGTCTTTATTATTTTAGATATTCTAGGGCCCTATAGACTGCATAAAGTTCTGCGTCCATAATTTCCATATAAGGCCCTAGATTCTAATTTGTTGCGTATTTGATCCTATTTCTCTCCCCTATTTTACATATGGCCGCTACACTTAATTTACTATCTTTAGAGCCGTCTGTATAGTATATATCTACTAGGTCCCATTCTAGGGATTCTTATAAATTTTCTACTAGTCTTAAATGTTCTTGTACAGCTTCTTTTTTACTACCCCTAGAGATAGAAAAGAATGCAGAAATAGGGGGAGACCACGGTTTTTGCCAATCTAAAGAGATTCTCTCTATTTTCCAATTTTAAATTAGTTGCTGGACTCTAGAAGCTAGAGATAGTAATTAAGTTTTTGGCTATAGAAGGTGTCTTATAGTAGAGTTTCTAGGGCTAGAACTAGAACTAGAACTAGTTACTAGTTCCTCCCTATCCTTATTAATCTCTTTTATATAGGCCTTCTTAATTGCGTGGTTTTCTTTAAATTTTAGGATTCTTAATGCATAGCTATTACAAAGCTTTTCAAATCTAATTCTAGGAGGAGGGATAGAGGCCTCNATTTCNATNGCTTNCGTAGGAGATCCTCTAAACGCTCCTAAAACTAGTTTTAGGGCCTCATTTTGTAGAGATTGGTACCTAGCTAGTAGGTAGTCTCTAGATTTGCTTTTCCACCAGCATTGTATTCTATAGTCTGCTATAGTAGTAACGCAAGCTATATAGAGCTGTTGTAGAGCTTATAGAGATAGACCTCTTTATATATTACCTAGTCTTCTAATTAAATAGAAGGCTGTTTTTGCTTTAGAGATTTTTATTTCTACGTATTGTTTAAAAGTAAGCTTAGAGTCTAGAAATACCCCTAGCTACCTAACTAGGGGTTTAGGGGATATTTCTATGTCTCCTAGCTTTAGCCCTTCTTCTATAGTGGTACGCTTACTATAGAAGTGTATAAGCTCTATTTTGCTAGTATCAAAACTAATAGCAGCTTCTTTAGCTCTAGACATTAGCTCTAGCGCTATTCCCTCTAGCTTTTTATAATTGGATTTAGCTGAGTTCGAAGTAACCGTAATTGCAAAATTGTCTATATAGCTAAGGGAATAGGCTCCTTCTGTCTGTAGGCTGTAGATATTGCGTATATATAGTAGAAATAAAATAGGGGATATAGGCGAACCCTATAGTATCCCTATTTCTATTCCTACCTTTTTTTTATATTTGTCCATTAAAGCAAAGCTGTAGCTTTCTATTGCTAAGGAAGGTAGCTACCCATTACATAAACGCTATAGGTAGCCCTAGTTCCTTACAGATAGATAGAAGCTGGTTTGCGGAGACATAGTCAAAGGCCCCTTTTACGTCTAGAAATAGCGTAGTAGCTATTCTTTATCTGGCTTTTTTCCTATTATTTTTAGACTGGATATTATTTAGGAGTAGTAGGACTGCGTCTATTGCAGACCGCTATCTTCTTCCTCCTAGTTGCGAGTCTTGAAGTAAGCTAGTAGTACTAGCTAGATATCCTAATCTAGCAGCAAAGATCTTCTCTAGAGTCTTTCCTAGGCAGTTTAGTAAGGAGATAGGTCTATAGGACTTTGGTAGAGAGTAGTCCTCTTTATTTACTTTAGGGAGAATAACTCCTTAAGCCTCTCTCTAGACCTTTGGTTGATAACCTAGGGTAAATAGGATTCTATAGATTCTATATAGAAGATCTTCTATAGTAGGGTAGGCCTTTTATAGGATTGCAAAGGATAGCTTATCTAGCCCTAGAGCTTTTTTATTAGAGCTAGAGAAGATTACTTATTTAACTTCCGTCTTCTCTAGTTCTNGCCATTCCCATTTACTATCTATAGTATAGTTCTTCCACTCTATAGAGCTAGTAGAAGAAGGGGGTTTAGGAAATAGAGTAGTAATAAAAGCTTTACACTATTCGTCAAAGCTTTCTACTAGTCTTATAGTCCCATCCTTGCTATACTATAGACTAGGAATTATTCGTAATGTTTTCTCCTTTATATATTTTAGGGCAGTAAAGATCTCTTTTCCCTATGCCTTTTCTAGGAAGCTATTCCAGCAATTGGTTTTAGCTTCTCTTATTGCGTAAAAGTATTGATTTTTAGCTTCCTTATAGGCTTCTAGTCTCAAACTTCTAGTAGGTTGTTCTTCTCGAAGTCTTTCTAGTTTTGCCATTTTTTTCCTTTTCTATAGAAGCTCTGTATTCCACTATAGTTTAGAGAATTCGTAGGTTCTAGATCTAGGAAAAGCTTTCTTTACTGCTAGCTTAATATAGCTAGTAAGATCTACAACTAGATCATCTGCTAGCGTACTTATACTTCTATCCCTAAGTCTATACGAGTCCTCTAGAGAGGCTAAGGGACCTTTTTCTCCTATCTCTATATAGGGGGTTTCTCCTACTAGTTCTTCTAGTACTAAGATTTTTACTTCTAGTTCTAGCTCTTAAACTAGTTCTACTAAAGAAGTAGAGAAGAGCTCCCAGTTTGCCTTTTTTTTATAGAAAACGAAGTTTCTTAAAGAGGGTTTAGGTATCTTTGCGTCTCTCTAGTAAATAGAGAGAAGGCTATAGTCTTGTGATCAGATCCTGTTTCTTCTATTATAGTCCAATTATCCTAGGTATTTTCTTGAAAGTTTCCTAAGTAGAAGGCTAAGTCTATAATAGATTTTTCTCTTATATTGGATCTATAAAAGGTCCCTTCTTGTTTATCAGAATTTAGTAATTGGCAGTTATGTTTATTTAACCAATCTACTAGTTCTTTAGCCTCTCTAGTTAAGTTCCTAGCTAGTACGTTCCACCTTATATAGTATAGGTTATAGTCTCCTACTAGTATAAAGGGGAGGCCTATTTCTAGTTCTAGAATAGCCCTAGAGATAGTAGATCTACTATTACTTTNNGTTCTAGAGTTCTCNTCTAGTTNTCTCTNATTNTAGATATTAAGCAGTAGAAATTTCTCAAATTGGCCATAGATTTCTAGTGCTATAGTATCTATATCTTTATAGATATCCTCTCTATTTCTATATTATAGGATACTAGAACTAGTTTTCCTTATATAGATAGCTACTCTAGGGCAAATAGCTAGATTGCTAAGGAGGATAAGGTTAAATATAGGATGTGGAATAGAGAAGTAGGATTCTTTTTATCTATCTTTCCAGGTACTAGGTTCCTATACTAGGATAATATCTATTTTTCTCCTAAATCCTATTTCTAGTAGGGTTTGCTATACTTCTTATCTTTTTCCTACATTATGTTATATAAAGGAGATTTCTCCTCTAGCTTTAGAAGCTAGGGAGATTTCTTCTTCTTTCTGTATAGAACCTTCTAAGTGTATACTCATTGGTATATTAACTTAGCTGCTTTAAGAGACTGGCAGTCTTTACTAGTAGCAAAGTGTTTTTCTTTATAATTAATATAAAGAGGGGTAGTATATTCGCAAGGCTTGCCTATTATATTACAACTCAAACAGGAGTGGTCTTTAAATAGGTATACTGCTGCACAAAACTAACAGGCCCTTATAGAGCATCTATCTCCTATATAGCCAAATTTTTGGCAGCTTATACACTATGTAGTAGGAGAGACCTCTAGGTATTTAACTACCTTAGTAGCTACCCCTGCAATTAGGATTTCCTTCTATTTAAGGATTTCCTATCTTTTTTCCTTATTTTCTATAGCAAATACTATAGAGCCGAACCTAGTTTATGGATTATATCTCTTTGCCCTAGAAGAGATCCATCTAGGTTATCCCTGTATCCTAATAAGATTAAAGGTCTCTATTTCTTCCTTTAGAAGTTTAGAGCCTCCTTCTCCTAGGAAAGGGGGGATAGGGACGCTATAAGCTACTATTTGAGCCCAGGGCTCTAGTTTTTGTTCTCTTTTAAAGGAGAAGCAGCTAGACCAGACTTCTTTATATTTAACTAGAAAATCTGCATTATATTCCTCCGTTATTATAAGGAGAATATTCTGCTTTTCTTTAGTTCTAGCTATAGAAGCTATAACTGGCTTCTCTATTTGCAATTTAGACATAAATCGTTAATTAATTGTATTTCGTATAGAGAAGATATCTAGAGGCTGGTCCTTTTGGTCTGTAACTAGGACTGGTCCTCTTTCTTATAGCTGCTTCTTTTTCCCTCTAGTAGAGGTAGGGCTTGTAGAACTGGTAGTGCTACTAGTTNCCTTACTAGTAGGGGGAATTAAGGAGGTAGGGGGTAAAGAAGAAGAAGAAGAGGTAGTAGAGGAAGGAGGAGACGACGATGAAGAAGAGTAAGTAGAAGAAGAGAGGCCCTTCTTTAACTTTTCTGCGTAGGTTTTAGGGGCTACCTCCTTGCGAAGGGCTCTTACTTCTTCTACTAGTCCTTTTAGGATATCTGTCTCCTGTTTTTCCTTTTCTATTTCTTTTATAAAAGGATTTTCTCCCACTATAATTCTTTATACGTCGTCCTTAATATATTTAACTTGCTCCTTACTTTCTCCTTCTAGCCTTAAATAGGCCTGGGTTAGGTTCTCTAAGGCCTTTTATAGAAATTGTTTTAAAGAAGAAGGGGGGAAGTATAAACTAGCCCTAGAGGACCTCATTTTTGCTAGGTTTCTTTTTGGATTTTAGCTATCTTTTTTAGGAGACGATGGGGGGTAGCTTCTTTTTCTTTGGTTCCTTATATAAGCTAAAGACGGCTTATCTACTTCTTCTACTTCTTTATCTTTCCTAAATGGGCATAAGGAAGATAGAGAAGAACAAGTAGAAGAGGTAGATGAGAATTCGTCATCGCTTATCTCTATAGGAGGCTTTATTTTAGGCTTAGTAGCCTTTACCTTTGGCATTTCGTGTTTTATAGCTTATAGCTTATAGCTTATAGCTTATAGGGGGGGTTTCCTAGTTTTTGCAGTAGATAATAACCTCCTTAGGTCTCTTATCTCCTGGCATAGAGGTAAAAAACTAGGTAAAAAGCCTTCCTAGTTTTTACTATCCTTCTATATCCTTTTTCCTTACTAACCCTACTAGAGAGCTTCTGGGGAAATTAGACTAAAAGGTAGTAGAAAAACTAGGTAAAAAGACTATAGTAGTTATTTTCTTCTCTATTAGAAGTAGAAAAAACTACTAGAAAAAAGGACTTGTTAGGCTTTTACTAGCAGAAAAGCCTAAAAAGGCAATCCTTCTCTTACTAAAGAAAATCTAACTAAAGGAGATATAGAAAAATACCTACACCTCCTATTTTATTAGGTTTTTACTTTTTATAGAAGAAAAACCTAGGAAAAGTCTATGTTTTGATGTTTTGGTATTCCTACCCCTGCCTCGCTTACAAGCTAGGACCACCCCTTAAGAGAATTTTCTCTTGGGTAAAAAGGGGGTAAAAAGGCAAATGAATCCGCCTCTAGCTTGCTAGGCAGTAGGAATTAGGTCTTAAGAGTCTGAAAATCGATTGTTTTTAATAGGAAGATGGGTATGCGTAAGTTTTGAAGTGCGGCGCTACCTTTTAGTAAGGTTGCATATGCGGTGAAGGTTTTTTAATTAAATCCTCTAACAGCTAAGTAAAATTAAAAATAAATAAAATCCCCCTTTACCGGCGAACTGCACCTAGGCCGCTGTAGCTGCGCTTCTATAGTATAGGGAACTTACCCCCCTTAAGATAATAACCGGGTATATAATTATAATATAACTAAATATAGAAAAAGTAGAGGGGCTTAGGGGATAATTAAAAACAGAAGTCCTTATAGAAATCCATAAAGAGGTCTATAATACTATTATAGTCTAATACCTTAGAAGTAGAGATATTAGAGTTACCCTAAAGGACTAATAGGTAAAGGAATAAGCCGTAAGGGTAGGGGATAGGCTAAGAGAACGTATTGGTATAAAAGTACTCTATAAGGATTACTCAGTTAAAGTCCTAGCAGTCCCTATAAGCCTTAAGGTAAAAAAGGGACGCTAGGTAAACAACACAGTAATTATATAAAAGATAGTAAGATAAACGGAACGCCTTATACTAGAACTTAAGATCACCTAAATTTAATAGCTTTAATAGAAAAATGCAAACTAAGTAAATAATAAGAATAATAAGAGGACATAAAGGTTACTAAAAACTCGCTAGGGAGACGCCGGACGAACGTATAGCTCCCTTATTATTAGCACACATATACTAAAAATGCAAAAACTCCTTATTTAAAAAGGAATAATTATAAACGGCCTTATATATAATATAAGGCTCTATAACTATAGACTACGCCTAGAATAATGCTATTGCTGTATATAATGGGGATATACCTAATCCATATACGCAGTATAGGTGTGCTGCGGCTACTATATAGGCCCCTATAATATAAGACACTACTTAAATTAAGACTAAATAAAATGCGTAAACTGCTACTAAAGCACATATAAGGCATAGGAGAGAGAAGACTGTATTAAATATAGGAGATAGAAGGTAAGGGCTTAACAGCTGCGGGAATAACTATATGTAAGGTTATACGAATGGAAATAACAGGCGATAAGCCAGAGGGGCATAGGTGCCTTTCTAGCGTTTCCTACCTTTAATACTAAGGGGCTAGGCTAGCTATCCCAAGCCTTAACGGGCTAGAAGCGATGCCGCGCGATATTACTAGACTATATAGGGATATAATGGTTATAGGGGACATAAGGGAGAGGACGCCCTATAGGAAGACCCTTATAGACAGCTATAGTAAGCTTAAGACCAGGACAATTAAGAATTAGACTTAATACGGCAAATATAATATTTGCAGCCAACTTTTAAAGGGTATATAGCTAATTAGTAAGAATAGGGGAAGAACTAGAGATAATAACAGATTTAAATATAGAAGCGCTAGTAGGAATATAAAATACGGGAATGGAAAGCTCTATATAAAATAAGTAGTAACTAGGGTATAGATATAAGAGATAGAAGTTTTAAATATCCTAGAGAAAGTGGAAATAGAAAAAGTAAGGAATAATAAAGAGGCAAAGGACCCTTACCGGGGGTCCGCTACCTATCCATTATATAGTATAACTATAGTAACACAAACCACCATTTTATAAGGCCCTTACTAGATAGCCTAGACCTAGAGAAATACTATATCCTTGCTATATAAGAGCCGTACTATAATACCTATATATAATTAATATACTGCCCCTAAGGATTCTAGCTCCTATACGAACTAAAAGCAGCTATACGCGTATGCTTTATAATTAGCAAGACTATTAGCCTATCCTTATAGTTATAGCAGGTAGTTAATCCAGATATTATAGTTATAATAATCTAAATATATAGAGGACCGGTATAAATTATTAATATATATAACCTTAGGGTTAAAGAGGTCCCATAAACAGAGAATATTATATTAGTAATAAGCTTACTTAAAACTAAAGGTATAGAGTCTATCCTATTAGTGTGGGAGGGTACGACCTCTCTAAGATAGGAAAGTCACAGTGCTGTCTGTCTGTCTGTCAGTCAGTCGGTCAGTCGGTTGGTCGGTTGTAATCAGTAAGTGGAACAGGCAGTAAGAAAGAAAGAAAAGAGTGTATTGTGTGTCCGTCGTGCCTGTCCGAGTTGTTAAAGACTCTGAGGGCTCCAGACCGATCTATATAACTTGTGTAAGGCCTGGGCTCTCCCGAAGCTATGCCCAATCTAGATGTTGAATCCAGGGGCCAAATTACACCACCACATTAGAAGATATAAACCTCTACCACCCGCGGTAAGGGGGTATCTATATTACTGCTAAACAATAGGTAGAGTGCCTACTAAAAGCTATAAACACCTAGGGCCTTAAGCTAGCCACCCCCCCTAGAGCAATTATATGGCAATAAGGATACGTTAGAAGTATAATTAACCTTATATTTATAGATAAAGGCCTATACCAGAGACTTAAAAGGTGTAATCCCAAAGAAGAATAGGCACTTACTTTAGACTATATCCCCATCTAGATATAGCTAGATTTAGACATTAAGGCGTAACTAAATAGCAAAAGATATGTAATAAGGATGCTTAAGGTAAACAGCTTTCTTAATATAGTTAAATAATAACTTTAAGACCTAGAAGAAATCTACCTAATACTAAATAAGCGAGGCTTATTAGCCGCCCCTAAGAAAATTAACTAAAGACTAGAAAGGATTTAGGCAGTAATTAAAAATAGGTTAAAAAAGCACTGCCCGGTCTTAAAACCGGGCCCCTATATATAATATATATGGTCCGTATAATACGCGATTCTTATAGCTAGCCAATAACAAGTAAAAAGGAAATACTTAAGTAGCCATAACCCTAAAGATAAGAGACAATATAAAGATATAAGAAACTAGTTAAAAAATACCTTAAAAAAAGAAGTAAAAAATAACTAGAGACGATTTATAAACGAGTATATATTTAACCTAAGCCTCCCCTATAATAAGGGCCTATAGGCTATAGCAAAATAGGTAAAGAAAAGGCAGGGCGATTAGCAGAAGACTTATACTTATTACCCTTATAAAGAGCAGGGGAATTATAGGCCACTAATAATAATAATAAGAAGGCAAAGATTCTTATAGAAAGGTTCTTCCCCTAACCGGCTCTAGCAGACCTTAGTAACATTATAGGTAAAATACTAGTAACTCGCCTGTAGGTCGACAGCGATATAATAATAGAGGAAATGGCTAGAACTATTAGCCGCCTTTTAAATAATATAGTATTAGGACTAGATAGAATTCTAAATAAGGCCCTAAAGACCTATAAACTACTTATAGTACCCTAGCTTATAGATATAGCTAGAGTATATTTTATTATAGGCTACTACCCACAACTCGGAAGATCTATAACGACGGTTATTCTATAAAAAGAAGGTAAAGTAGATTACTTAATCCTAGGAAGCTACCGCCCTATTACCTTAGAAAATACCCTTAGCAAGATCTTAGAAAAGGTAATAGCGGACTATATAGTAAACATAGCTAAGGAACACGCCCTACTACTATAGAGCTAAATAGGGGTAAGAAAGAACCGCTTAACACTATTAGCACTTACGCTACTCGCTACTACCATTAAATCTATATGGGCGATGCGAAGGGACTTTATAGTATTAATGCTTAGCCTAGATATTAGTGGCGCCTATAATAATATACCCTATAAGCGTCTCCTATACATCCTTAGGGTAAAAGGCTTCCTAGAATAGATTATATAATTTATTTAAGGGTTTATAGGTTAAAAAGAAATATTATTGGTCTTTAGCGGATACCAGAGCCCCCCTATTATAGTTATAACAGGCATACTATAAGGATTACCCCTCTTACCTATACTCTTCCTTTTCTTTATAAGCAACTTACTTAACTCCTTTAAGGAAGGGGCGACCTAGGGGATAGGCTTTATTAATAATATAAACCTAATTATATACAGGCTAATAGTTATAGAGAATTGCAGAATACTAGAGAAAGTTTATAATACCTATATAGAATAGGTAAGACGATATAGAGTCTAATTCTCACTAGAGAAATACTAGCTAATCTATTTTATAAGAAAACGTAACCAATCTATAAATCTTTAGCATATAATCTACATCTAAGGCTTTAGGGGTTAACTAGTTTAGGGCCTAAGGGTATTAGGAGTATAGGTAGATAGTAAGCTCCGGTGGAGCGTATATATAGCGTAAGCGGCCTATAAGGGCTAAGTATAGTATATCGCATTATCTAGGATTATTAATTCTATATAGGGTCTATACTTCTAGAGGTTACGCCTACTATATATAGTAGTTATCCGGCCAACTATAACGTATAGGTCCAGTATTTGGGCCATTAGAGAATCTAAAAAAGGCCCCCTAAGTCACTCCTTAAACTACTCTAAAAGGTCTAAATAGCCTACCTCTAAAGTATAATAGGCGCATATAAGCGAACGGCCACAGCACTGCTTAAGAAGGAACCCAATATTCCCCCCTATAACTATATATTAAAGCCGCTGTAATATAAAGGGCCTAAAATAAATATAACTCTAATATTATAAAGTATATTAAGACACGCCTAAATAAACTATAAAGGGATTTTAGGGCGCCCTATAGGAGAACAAACTAATAACCCTAAAGTAAGGAAGACATATTAGAGAAATAAGTAAAAAAAGTAGAAGAAGAATAGTGCTGCTTTAGGGCCCAGGCCTATATAAAGGAGGAAGGGAGACGTATAAGAGGCTAGTAAAGAAAATAGTAAGAGAGAGAAAGGAGCTAAAGCAGAGCACAAAAGAATGTTAAAAAACTATCCACTATAATATAATACTAGTTAAACCAACGCTAAAAAGGTATATAGGAGTTAAAGATATAAAGGCTAACTAAGGTAAGAGAAACCTAAGCCGTAGCATAGTTAACGCTATAGGGAGTAAATACTTTAGGGCTCTAAGAAGGCCTAATAAAGGTAGAAAATATAATAGCAATACTTTTAAGAATAGGAATAATAGGACTAAAAGACTGGCTCTACTAGGTAGGTGTCCTAGTAGGTAGCCTAAGATATAAATATAGCTAGCTAAGATAGACACTAAAATATATAATACTATTATGCCCCTTACGCACTAACTAAGAAGTAATACTCTTAATAGCTAGCACAGAGAACTATAATACACTGCTCTCGATATAAAAAGGCCTTAAGGCAGTTACCTAGTGGCTTATTAGCTAAAATATACTAAACTAGTTCTAGGTTATAAGGGAAATAATAATAAAGGGCGGAGGGGCGAGCAACGGGCGCCCCCTAATAACTCTACAGTAGTAAAGTAAAGTGTATAATACTAGCGCGTCCGTAGGCTTATTACGGCAGTAGTAGTTCCTAAAAAGGTTAAAAAGTAAGGTAGTAGGAGCACTATAGGTAACTTATAGGCGCCCCGCAGGCGCTTTATAGGCGAGTCCTAAAAGGCAAAGAGATAGATTATAAGGTTTTCTTAAATTGAGTTTTCTCCCTATATGTATATAAGGAGTAGTCCGCGTGGGCCTAATAGGGATCTAAATTGGACGTTAAGCAATGAATTATTATTATTATATATTTATATCTTTATTAGTCCTAAGCTTGCCAGTATACCATCTTTCTAAGATCTGCTTAAAGACCCCAAGTTTAAGAAGTAATTAGCCTTAGTTGCTATTAACAAAGCTTATCTTATTATATAATGGGGTAAAAAGTTTTACCCTAAGTATGCGCAGCTACACTATATACACAATCTAATTGGAAGCTTGGTTCCGTGGTTTTATCAGGATTTTTTTTTTTAGGCAGGTTGTCGCAGTTTGTTGCGGTTTGCGGCAAAATATACAAACTGTACGATCGCGGCGGTCGTATATGGTCGTTAGCGATTTGTATAAACCGTACGTTTCGCAGCAAGTTTACAGCATCTGCTAGCAAATTGTGGCAAAATGCTAAACTATAAAACTTATACTAGCATTTTACTACCTTATAAATAAATAGCGCGTAAATTATATAAACTGTATAAACTGTACGAACTGTATAAACCGTACGAACTATATAAACTGTAACTATATAAATTATAATTATATTATATAATAACCAAATTATTATATATTCCTATACATTGCTATAATATGCTTATAAATATATTTATATTATAACTATATAAAATGTAGAGCTATCTGCTTAGGCGTTAAGGAGGAAGCCTCTTATAGAGGCTCTAAATTGTTAATTAGCCTAGTACCTGCCTGCCTACCTACCTGCCTGCCTACCTACCTACCTACCTACTTGTCTGCCTACCTACCTGCCTACTTACTTACCTATCTACCTGCCTATTTACTTACCTGCCTACTTACCTACCTACCTACCTACCTACCTACCTATCTATTTATCTGTTTATCTGTCCGTCTATACCTACCTACTTATACCTACCTACTTATACCTACCATCTATGCCTACTATCTGTGCCTCCTATTTATGCTACTATCTATACCTACCTGTCTATAATTTAGGGGAGAGGTTAGCCCGATTAAAGGCTCTGCCTGATTTAATTAATTGATTAATTATATTAATTCAAATTGTTCTCTATAGCCGTTCGCTAGCTATATATTTAAACGGTAGTTGTTTAGGGTGCCTCCCTAGGAGGCCTTAATTCTGTTTAATTTAGCGACGGGCTAATATTAAGGCTCTAGTTTAATTCGATCGATTAATTGGATCGTTTATAGTGTTCGCTAGCTAGTTATTTAAATAGTTGTTATCTAACTCTAGCGACGGTTGTCTACTAGCTGCTGTTCTAGTGCCTCCCTAGGTAGGAAGAATATAAGGAAGAAAGGGTAAAAAATAAGGTGGCTACCTAGGTGTATATAGGGGTATACTTAGCAGAGGTATGTGTTAAGGCTATTAGGAATATAGCGGGGACCCAATATAAAGCTTTGTATAGAGCCTCCGTATGCAGAGCTTTATATAAAGCCTCTATACGTAGAGCTTTATATAGAGCTTCGTGTAGAGCTTTATGTAGAGCTTTGTGTAGAGCTTCGTATAGAGCTTTATATAGAGCTTTGTGTAGAGCTTTGTATAGAGCTTCGTGTAGAGCCTTATACAGAGCCTTATACAGAGCCTCTATACGTAGAGCTTTGTGTAGAGCCTCGTATAGAGCCTTGTGTACAGCCTCGTACAAAGCTTTATGTAGAGCTTCGTGCAGAGTTTCGTGTAAAGCTTCGTGTAGAGTTTCGTGCAGAGCCTCGTGCAGAGCCTTAGTAGAGCTTCGTGTAAAGCTTTGTGCAGAGCTTTATGCAGAGCCTTAGTAGAGCTTTATATAGAGCTTCGTGTAGAGCTTCGTGTAGAACTTTGTATAGAGCTTCGTATAGAGCTTTATGCAGAGCTTTGTATAGAGCTTTATGTAGAGCTTTGTGTAGAACTTCGTATAGAGCTTTATATAGGGCTTTATGCAGAGCTTTATGCAAAGCTTCGTGTAGAGCTTTATATAAAGCTTTGTGTAGAGCTTTGTGTAAAGCTTTATATAAAGCTTTATACAGAGCTTTATATAGAGCTTTATGCGGAACTTTATATAGAGCTTTATATAGAGCTTTGTGCAGTTTTATGGTATTTTTATTACAGCCAAAAATTAAGGTCTGCTTAACTGGCTTAAGTCACAATTTTAGCAATTTGCGGTAATTTGCAGTAATTTACATAGGCTACTTATAAGTAGCTGCGTATTTAGAGCAATTTGCATAGGCTACTTATAAGTAGCTGCGTGTTTATAGCAATTTGCACAAGCTACTTATAAGTAGCTGCGAGTTTGTAGCAAATCGCCGCAAATCGCCGCAAATTGCCAAAATCGCGACTTACGCAGGTTTTGCAGACCCCGATTTTCTCTTGCGACAACGTGCCCAAAATTTTTTTTCCTGATGTTACCTATTTTATAACTTTTAATCCAGAAACGTTAGAAACGGTAAAGAAGTCCTTAGGCTTTAATAACACTAATATACACCTTAAGTAGACTTCTATTTCCTATAGAGAGCTTATCTTTTATCTTAGCTAGATACTAAAGGATATAATTACTAAATATACCTTGCTCCGCTTCCTTCTTAATAAGGCTATTAATCCTTTAACTATTAAAATATATATTAATCCTACCGTCTTTTAAGGAGGGAGCCGCTTAGTTACTCCGCATAAGATTCTAAAGACTATTATATTCTTTAATACTAGAGTCTAAGCTATAGAGGCGCACAGAAGCATATTTAAGTACCTATAGTAGCTATATCTAGCTTAATATACTAAGAATATTACCCGCTTAATTATGGCCGTATTCTATTAAACAACCTTATTATTTAGTAAGAAGTTAATACTAGATAAGTTTAGGAAACTAGCAGAATCTTTTAAGATTTAAATTATTTTTGCTATAAAGGCTATTGGGATTGGTATTAATCTTCTAGATATCCGTAGAGTGGTTATATATATAATACCAGCGCCTAAATAACATTTCTCTTTTCTTCTATAGCGTGGTGGTTAAGCTAGTCGCGATAGTAAAAGGGCTAAAGTAATCTTTTTATTTAAATACTAGTGCTTTAGCGAATAAGACCTACTCCTATAGCTAAAGCTAAAGGCAGTATACCGTTTAAATTCTCGCCAATAGTAATAGTCTTACGTGCTATTATCCTACCCCTTTTCTACCTCTTAGCTATTACTATTACGCGGCTCCTAATTACCGTTAGTTAATTCTATAAACTTAGACGACTTATTAGCTAGTAATACCATCTAGTTAAAGTAGGGAGGTAAAAAGGAAGATAAGTAGAAGCGTATAGAGATAAGATATAAGTTTTTCTAGCTATATAACAATTATAAGTGTATTAAGAAAACACTATATAAGTATTTCGCCGAGCCTAACGCTTTAATTGCTGCTAATACTAATAAAGGCTCCTACTATAGTTACTATAATAACTCCCTTTAGTTAAAAACGCCCGAATGTGAAATATATAATAAGAAGGGAGCAAATCTAGATACTAAAAAGAATTATATCCTTAAGAGACTTTAGACGTGGGCTTAGATATTAATAGTACCTATAGCTATTAGTAGATCTGCTCTATTTCTAATATATTACACTATTGCTATTTTATATACTATGCTATATTAAATAGTATATTAATTTTATCTAATTACTATACGCGAATACCTTAATAACTATATAAATAAATAGGAGTACGTAGATCTACTATCTAAAAGTCTATAGTAGGAGCTATGTGCAGCCGGTCTTAAATATAATTATATACTACACCTTTCTTTATAGGGTGTAGATGCAATATTTAAGGTTTTTAGTGTTAATCTGACGCTAAGCCAGAGTTAAACTTTATTAATTAACTCCCTGTTTAATGCTGCCATATCTACCACTACTACTAGTTAAGCTATATTAGTTACTACCATATCCGCTATATAACCGCGACTCTCTTTAAGCCTACCCCCACGCTAGTCTCCTCTGCGTAATACTTAGGTACTATTACCTATAAGATATAGCCTATTAAGCTTATAAAGCCTAAATATATAATATATTTAGAACATACTAGATATAAGGAAAAGAAAGAGGTTTTAGTTATTATCGCGGTTATAAAGG
Source organism: Cenococcum geophilum 1.58 (assembly GCF_001692895.1). Classification (NCBI taxonomy): domain Eukaryota; kingdom Fungi; phylum Ascomycota; class Dothideomycetes; order Gloniales; family Gloniaceae; genus Cenococcum; species Cenococcum geophilum. The sequence continues at coordinate 1,000,014 of NW_027137608.1, forward strand.
GAAGGTAAGTTATTGCTATTCTAATAATATTTTTGCACCCTATATATTCCGCTAAGCCCTATTACTAATAAGCTGTTTAATATATATATAGTGGTATATAGAAAGCTTTGGCTTTATAACCGGATTAATATTACCGCCGTTATAGGCAGTATAGAAGGGCAAAGCCTAACACTAAAAGATAATACTTAATTAAGTATTGTAAATAAAAGAATGGAATAACTTAAGTTATACTAGAGAAGTTATTAATTAATAAAGGGTAGAGGAGAAGTTATATTAAGGTAAGGTAAGGTTAAAACCTAAGCTCCTTCTAAAATATATATAACCCTAAGTCTTATATATATAATAAGAAAACGAACTAAAATAACTAAGGGGCATTTAACACTACTATATTACCTCCCCTATCTAAAACGTTGTCCCCTAACGTTTCCTTATATCTTCTAAAGTGGGTAATAAATGCCCTAAAAAAGAAGACACCCTAACGCCTAATACTCCTCCAACTTATTAAAAGCTGCCTATACTCCCTCCTTAATTATCGCCTCCGCTTCTTCCGAATTATCCTTATCTACTATACCTTTTACTTTAAGTTCTGCACTCCTATTATCCTACGTATTAATATCTCTAGCTTAGAGGTTTAAAGACACTTTTTTTCTAATAGTATGCATTTCTGCTTGCATTTTCTTCTATAAGGGAGATTATATAATACTAGAGTTAATTGCCTACTCTCCTAAAGCAGCACCCCTTTCTAAAATTGGTGAAGGCGTTAGGCGGTATAATGCTATTAGTTTATTAGTGTCGGAACGTTAATTACGTGACGTAGTCACGAGACTACGAAGCGAGACTAACTGGTCTGACCTTGGAGCAACCCCTTTCTTCTAATAACAATCAACTACCAACTTCAACACCGCATACGTACCACTACAAGTGATATTCGTGCACGTTGATAAAGCGAGTATACCGACACTAATTAGTAGACGTATAGATCAGGAAATACGCAATAGCAAAGCTCGAAACCACGCATTAGCTTAACTGCTAACGCGTCAGATCGCAGAGCTATCGCCCTATTTCAGTTGAAGGAGAAAACTACGTTACCCTCGAAGCTCAAGACCACGTATCAGCCTGCTGATGCGTCAGATCGCCTAGAGAATCGTATCTTTACTTAGAGAGAGCTACGTTATCCTTAAAGCTCGAAACCACGTATTAGCTTAACTGTTAACGCATCAGATCGCCTAGAGGACCCTTAAAGCTTAAAACCACGTATTAACTTAACTGTTAATGCGTCAGATCGCCTAGAGGACCGTATCTTTGCTAAGAATCGTCTACAGTGTCCAAGAACTATAGATTCGTCGATAGGACACGTACACACCTTTACACCCTCACCCTCGACTACCCTCATACCTACCCTCTCGACCACCCTCGTACTACCCTCATACCTACCCTTACACCTACCCTTATACCTACAACCATGGAACTAACGGAAAAAGAATGGGCCGCGATGGCCAGTAAATATAGATACGGAATTAATACAGATAAGGCTACAAAAGATAAGCTGGTAGAGTTTATAGAAACGACAATATATCTAACACAAGACCTCACGGACAACGACTTATGGTATATCTTTTGGGAGCAGTTCGAGGGGTTTATAGTAGAGAGCTTTAAGAAGATACGCATAGATATTAGATCTAAGCTACAAAGACATCTCCTTAAAAGAGGTGTTTACGTAGGCAGACGTACTAGCAGAATTACTGTATCTAAGCTATTATTTAAAGTTATATAAGAAGAAGAGCTATATTAATGGACAGATAAGGAGATCGTAGCAACTATTAAGGAGTTGGCAGAACCACTGGCTACAAGAGCACTGCGAGATAGGTTAAACCACACTCGTGACGGTCTATCGGGTCAGCCTATAGCTATAGTTGCTACCCCACCTAGTCCTTCTCCTGCCCGGTATCTTCACCCTAGTACTGCTAGGGGTAGACTAAACCATACTCTCAACGGTTTAGCTATTGGCCCAGAATTAGTTTAGCCTACAGCTATAACACCGCCTAAAACGCAGACACCTACCCCTATAATACCACAACCACCTATAGAGTCTTAACCGTAACTACCATAACTACCTATAGAGTCTCCGCCGCAACTACCCCTACCGCCAGCTACCCTAATTGCTACCCCTGCTGCCCCCCCTAGTACTCCTACCCCACCTAGTCCTCCTCCTGCCCGGTATCTTTACCCTAGTACTGCCAGGGATAGACCAAACCATACTCTTAACGGTTTAGCTATTGGCCCAAAATCAGTTCAGCCTATAGCTATAGCTATAGCTATAATACCGCCCAGAACGCAGATACCTACCCCTACGACACCTTAACTATCTATTGTATCTATACCCCGGCAAGCTACACCAACTGCCTCTACCTTCCCTCTAGCAACTGCTCCTACCCTACCACTAGCTGCTCCGCCAATTCCACCAGCTATTCCAACTGCCGCACCACCAGTTATCCCGATCGCTGCACTGCCAGCTACCCCAATCACTGCCCCCGCTGCCCCTACTGCCCCCACTACCCCCACTGCCCCTACTACCCCTCTCGGTCCTTAATCCTCCAGTTATAACCAATTGCTATAGTTAAGAGAGCAGCAACTATAGCAGCTGTAGTAACTGTAGTAGCTACATATATATATACCACCTAGGCCAACTATACCTAGTGTAGAGTAAGGACCTAGGCAAAGACCTAGATATAGTAAGGAGGTGGCCATAATTATAAAGATCTATATAAACAACTAGAAGGCTTGCTAGGGAGTTCCTGCCTATAGAACTACCGTCTTAAACCCTAAAGAAGACTTATCTCAGTTAATTAACAAGTTATAATCTTTAACCGTTATATAGAAGAAGAAATACCCTAGTTAAGGAGCGTATACTACCTTTATGGATTACCGCTACTACAGTTAAGATTAAGGCCGGAACTATAACCGGAACAACTAAAGCCGTAACCAAAACGGCCAAAACCTTAGCTATAAAGGATTTAAACAGTACGTAAGTACTACGGGTGTTAATATAAAGGGGGTTCTAGTTAAAGCCTATAACTCTATTGGCGTAGGTTAAATAAATAAACTATAAGGCATTACCTGGGTGTACGGTAGGGAGTAGGCAATACCCTTATATAGGAGAAAGAGAGAGACGGACCAATAGGGGAGGAAGAAGGCTGTAAGCCTAAAGAGCTTATAGGGGGTAGCTAAGGCCTAGCCGAAGGCTACCCTTAGCAGCCCTAAGAGCTCCCAGGATGTAGCTAAGATAGTATTATAGGACTACCCATAATACCTTATACACGCCTACCTATTTGTACCGCCAAGACACCAGTGTCTAATATCCGCAGTATCTAATATCTGCAATATCTGCAAGATCCGCAATATTAACAATATCCGTAATATTCGCAATATCCGCAATTCTCTACACTAATTTAAAGTCTTTATACGACTGTCTCGTCCGACAAGGAACTACGCAAGAGAAACGCTTAATAATTGATATTAATGGAGACACTAACCCTGTGGACGCTACGACAAAGGTTGAATTACGGGCTATAGGGTAGGTTAAACGAACGGAGTTAGCTTTAGTTTAACTAGGTGTAACAAGCTTAGACTATGCAGAGCCAACCGCTAAGGCGCTAGTGGCGGGCAAATTAATAGCGATTTTCTATCCCGGGGGTGGAAAATCCTAATTGGCTGGTTCAATGGCATAGCAGAATTTGGCAGAATTTTGGCAGAATTTGGCAGATTATTACGTATCGATTAGATCTTTAGCTATTGCGTATTATGGACAGAAGAGCTAGCTATTACGTATACACTATAAGTAGTCTAGAAGACTTAACTTTAGAGTATAGATTAGCCTTCTTTTTAGAGTTGCTCTAGTGTCGGAACGTTAATTACGTAATGTAGTCATAAGACTACAAAGCGAGACTAACTGGTCTGACCTTAGAGCAACCCCTTTCTTCTAACAACAATTAACTACCAACTTCAACACCGCATACGTACCACTACAAGTGATATTCGTGCACGTTGATAAAGCGAGTATACCGACAATTAGTGTCTTTTAAGGTACTAATAACTATTAATAATTATTTAGGGGCAGCATCCCGGGGGCTATCTCCCTTAGGCTTACTCAGATCCTTTAGTTTACGGTTAATCTCTATAGGTACTACTTTGTTATTAAAGATATTGGGACTAAAGTTTAGAGTAGTAGTCCTAGCGCCTTAAGGCGTAATAGCCCTATCCTTACCTTTAGTATAGCCTTTAGAACTATACTTAGTTAACAGAGAAGCGCTAAAAGTTATACCCTTATTTTCTAGATTTAAATTTAGGTCTTTAAGGTATTCTAAGTTATCTACGGGACGCCTATAGCCTTATTCTTTTATTAAAAAGTAAAACCTTACCCTAAATACCTCTTGTTTAAATTCCTTAAGCTCTTTAAAACTGTTACAAACAGCCTTAGTAATACACGCCCTATGTCTTTTCTAAAATGCTTTATATTTATTGTTTAAGGTAGGATCTAGGATTATCTACTATTCTACCCTTGCTTAAGGATTATTTTATAAAAGTCTTCTAACTAAAGCATTTAAAAGGGCACTCTTTACCTATAGTTGTATATAGGCCGGGAATTTATATAGAGGAATACTAGTAATAGGTTCGCTAGTAGGAGTTAAAACTAGGGGAAGACTAGTTAGATTTATCTATATAACCTTCTACTAGCTCTTAAACCTAGGGATTTCTAATTTCCTAGTATTTAGTAGGATTGCGATTAAGTCTAGAGTAACAATTAAGCGGCTTAATATTGCTTAAGATACTCCCTATACAACAGTAGCTTCCATAAACTATACTTCTCCAGTTTTTAACATAATAGGCATCTAGTTAAGCTTAAACCTCTTAGCATTAGCCCTAGTCTAGGCCGTCTCCATATTCTTAATATACCCCTTACTATTAAGTTCTCTGCGCTCTTAAAGCAAATTTACCTATTTTAGTATATACTAATGCATTCTAGGTAGGAGTTCTGTATAAAACTAACTCCCCTCCTTAACTAAGGAAATATAAGAATAAAGCCAGCTATCTTTAGAATTTGGCCCTCCTTTATATACTTAGAGAAAATTAATTTCCAAGTTCCGTTTTTTAGAAAGATAGCTATTAAGAAACTAAAGCGCGTAGCTTAGATATACAATAAAATAAGTAGCATTATTAGTGCGTAAAGCTATAGTATGTCTATAGTGCTCTAGATCTATATAAACTACCTATTATAGTAAGGAATAATATATAGTCCGGAGGATACTATTTTTCTCTTCCCTAGCAGTCTTTCGCAAATAGTGTGCGTATATATTAAACTCTTTTTTAAAAATGCCTAGAATTCTAATATCTTCCCACTATTTAAATAAATCGGCGTCGTGGATTCCGAGTAGGTCCCATTTAAGTTCCCCTTTTAAGCCTAATATAAGCTTTTTTAATCCCACGCGGTTTACTAGATAATTATTAAGCTGTATAATAGAATAAGCGTAAATTTTAAGGTTATTGTTTATATACTTTAGGCGACTATTCTTTTTAAACTAGAAATAGGAGCTTTTAGCCGTCTAGAGAATGTTAATAGTATTATAGTTCTTAGAGACTAAGTGGATTCGTAAATATAAATTAGTAGAAGAAACGCTAGTATCTAATCCTAACAACCCTACTATTTTCTAAAGATGTATTTGGTATAACGCGCGGACTTCTATTCCATTTCCTTACTAGGCTATAATAAATTAGTACAAGATAGAAAAGATACCGTTTTGTCACGGAACCCTACCGCAGGGGCCTCTATAGGAGAGCCCCGTGCTCTCGCGTACACCTCGCGTACAGCTTATGTCAGCTACGCGTAGGTATATCACCTCCTTACGCCCTCGACCCTTACGATCGATCGCGCAACGTCTTGTAGACTCCTCGAATACATACGCTCTGTAGCCACTGCCCTCGTTCCGTGACAGTATATCACCTCCTTACGCCCTCGACCCTTACGATCGATCGCGCAACGTCTTGTAGACTCCTCGAATACATACGCTTTGTAGCCACTGCCCCCGTCCCATGACACGTTTTTTGGCTCTTTCTTAGAATTAAGGGCCTTAATTAATTTAGCTAGTGTTTTAAAATAACACAAGCATTTTATTTTCCGCTTTGGCCGTACTTTTATAACAATTACCTCTCCTTTAATAATTATTGTTGCTTTTCCCTTCCGCCTATTAGCTCTACTAAAAGCCAGAGGCTCCGTAGGTCCTATCTTTAGCTTCTTTTTTAGGGATTTCTTAGAAGCTTTCCTAGCCCTGCGTTTCTATAGGGAGCCGGTAATAAGTTTATCCTCTAAAGACGTAAATTTATTAGATTTGGAGTCTTCTCCTTATGCTTTAGGTACCTTACCTCTAAATAGAAACAAGCTACGCAGCATTCTTACGTTTAAGCCTTTAACCTCCTTAAAAGGTAATAGTAGAGGTACTGAAGCACCTGGCTCTAGTGTAGATTCCTCTTTAGTTTTAATAGTTAAGGCTAGCACTAAAAGCTTATAGCTTTAGCTTAGATAATAAACGAGCTTCTATTTCTTAATTAACTCCTTATTAACTACTAATCCGAATTTATAGCGGTAAGTGTATAATTACAGCACCTGTTGTACCAAACGCGTGCTTACGCGTTCGGTACACCAGGTACGCGTTTACGCGTTTAGTGCACTAACCACTCGCTTACGCGTCTGGTGCACTTATGAAGCACTAACTAATTAGGGGGGAGGTGCATTAGTATATAGACCACGTAGTCTGCTTTATATAATTGATAGTCACTACTATCCTAAAGAGCATATAATACTATACGTATTTCGTGCCCCGGGATACGACTTACTCGTGCTATTAAGTTAGTACGAACACTAATCAGTAAGCGCGTACAGATTAGCAATTACTCGATACCTCCCCCAAGCAATACTTAACAGCGACTACCCATTTAGACTCCTAGTACGACCTACTAGAAGGTTGGAAGTCGGGGATTATGGACTTATCTCTAACTTTATATACTTATTTAAGTCTTAGTATAGTTTACCGGAAGTTATAAACGTGAATACAAACCTATACGGAACCCCTATCCTCAACCCCCTTAAACCTTAAACCTCTTCGGACCTTTTGCGGAAACCCCCTACCCTCCTATAAACCATTACGGACCTATTAATCGATTTTACGGACTGTTATAAGACCTCCCCCACCCGTTATAAGCTGCTACCACCCGCTACGCACTACACTACACTATAGTATGGCAGATATTAGCAAGCAAGTTAGTAAAGGTTAAAAGAAGTAGAGACAAGGCGTCGACGTTACGTCTATAAACGACGTTAACGACTATATTAGCTTTAAAATCCTTAAATACAGATACTTTAAGCTTATAAATAACGACCTATAGGAGCAATATAAGGAAGACTTTACGGACTTTACGGAAGCTATTTTTAAGGCTTATAACCCTACTGCCATCCGTAACCTATGAACCCTTTTACGTTACTAAGGCGTATAGGTTAAAAGGGACAGACGAGTTACTGTTGCACGGTCTCTATACGACATACTATATAAGGAGGACTAAACGGAATGGACTAAAGAGTAGATCTTAGATTATATTAAAACCAGTAACCTCTTTACCTCCTTTAAACTTAACAGAATCTCTAGCCTTATAGCTAACCCATTTAACTAAATTTGCTCCATAAACCTAAGTGGCATTAGAATTAATCTTACTGGCTAAAGTATACCTAATACTTAAGTTACGGACTATAATACCCCCATAACCCAAATTACGGACTATAATACCCCTATAAACCAAAATATGGACTAAATTACCCCTATTATTTAAGTCACAGATCCGTAAGCTATATATCCGCAAGCTATAGATTCGTAAGTTATAGATCCGTAACCTACCTAAGTAAAGACCTACGGCAAGGAGCTAGCTAACCTGGTTAAGCTCTATGCCAACGAATCTAAGTACAGCAGTGAAAACGATAACTTTAACTTTAAACTTACTATCTTTACGGACCTTTGTCAGAAGGCTAATATTCCTAAATAGGAATTTAGCCAAGCCTACTCCACTATGCTACGCGGCCTAGCACTTAACTACTACTACACTAACCTCAAGAGTAACCCCCTTGGTGTTCCCTTTAATAAGCTATATAAAGCTATACGCAACTACTTTAAAGAACCAGAATATAAGCGTAATATTCTTACCCAATGGAATGCGACTAAGCTATGGACCGTAATTAACAAGAATACTGAAAAATCGACTATAAAGTGCCTGCAAATTCTCATTAAAGACCTTTAACACCTATAGCACGGCCTTAACACTAAGCTTTAAACAGACGACTTCCTACATAATAAACTTATTACAGCCTGCTAGGAAGTAGAGCCCTATAAGTACGCCTGCTATAAGCCTACAGATACCTTAGCTGGCCTTATTAATGACCTACACTCCTTTATTATAATGTATAAAGTCTTAAACCCACTAGGCAGCACTTAAGCCTTTATTACGGATATTTAATATCCGCAAATAGACTTAGACGTCTACTTTATGGACCGCCGCTATCGCTAGCAGCACCCATACCGACCAAGTCCCACCTATAACCCCCATAGCAACCCCCGTATAAAAACATACCCCCGTAGATAAACCAGCCAGAAGTGCTTTATGTGCGGTAAGGAAGGATATTAGTCTATAAGGCATACCCAGGAAGAACGTAATAAGTCTAGGAAGAGACTTAATAGCCGTATTAACCAGTTCATTTTGGAATACAAAGGAGAGGAAGTAGAAGAGCCCCCTAATGAGTTAATAGAAGCCCTTATAATTGACTTTAACTTAAACGCTTAGGAATAAGAGACCTCAGAGACATTTCTAACCACTTTCGGACCTTTTATAGACAGCCAAGCCTTTAATATTACGACCGTATTAGCCGACCGTTCCTTTATATACTTAGTTACGCCTGAAAACCATTCCATAAGTACCCCTATTATAGATGTTATAGATTATAAGTAGGACCTATTTATATATATCACCACAGAACGCTATACCCCTAAGGAATTCTATAGTATTATAATCGATATAGGTGCCTCTAAGAAGTCTACCGCAGGCTATGGATAATACCTTGTATATAGGACCACTATAAATAACAATACGGATATTAATATTACGTAAACTGGGGCCATAAACGTCTAATTTGGCATTAGCTTAACCGCATTAATTAAATTAGTTAAAGTTAAGACTCTAATTAGCCTAGTTAACTTCCACGTAGTAAAAGCGGACACCCCCTTCCTACTCTGTCTTGTAGACATGGATAGGTTATAGGTGTACTATAATAATGTTACGGACATCCTAATTGGCCCTATAACTGCCCTAGGAAGCAAGCATATTACCCTACTAATTATACGACGATTTGGACACCCGTTCCTTATATGGGGAGAGACTTTATGGACCTATATTTAGGAATCTTTCGACTATAACCCATGCTACCTTACTAGTACGGAGATCCACCACCTACACCGCCGTTTCGGCCACCTATTAGCTAAAAAGCTATATAGAGTCCTTAAACGCTCTAGACATGACGACGTTAATAGGAAGGCAATTAACCACCTAACTAAATACTGCTCCTTCTGCTAGAAATACGGACGTTCCCTAGGCTGATTTAAGTTCACCCTTTATAAGGACCTTGACTTTAACTACTTAGTATACGTGGATATTATATATATTAACGGCAGTCTAGTATTATATATAATCAACAAGGCAACCCACTATTAAGCCGCCCATTAGTTGTAAAATATATCCACAAAATATATTTAGGATATTTTACGGACCTACTAGATCGACATATACGTCGGACCTCCGCAGTATATTACCTACGACGCCGGTAGGAACTTTATTAGCAAGGAATTCTAGCAGTATACTACGGCCATAGCTATATTAACAAAAGCTGTTCTAGTTAAGGCGCACTAGTCCGTTAGGCTTATTAAGCGAGCTTACCTAGCCTTATGGAGAGCTTACTAGATTATTACGGACGAGTATAAGGATATCTAAAAGGAACTGGCTTTACAGATGGCCGTAAAAGCTATTAATGACACCGCTAGCACTAACGGACTAATACCTACCCTCTTGGTTTACGGAGCCTACCTAAGGATAAGCAACCTAGGCCCTCCTACCCCGTCTATTATAGAATGAGCAGCTATAATACGGAAGGTAATAACTGAAATAGTTAAGCTATGGGCCAAGCAAGCTATTAATAACGCCCTATACTACCGCAACGGACCTAACACGACCCTAGTACACGACCTCCCGCTTAACTCTAAAGTCCTTATATGGCGTAAAAGCGGTAGTTAGAATGGACCTTATCGTCTACTGGCTGTAGAAAACGAGACGTACTGCGTATAGCTTCCTAGTAGGCTAACTAGCTTTAGAAGCACGTCCGTAAAACCCTACTTTTGGCCTGAAAACACCTATAACGTCGAACTAGACGAACTAGAAGCACCCGTCGAACTAGACGAACTAGAAGCACCCGCCGAATTAGACGAACTGGAAGCACCCTTGCTTACCCCAGAAGTCCCCTAGAAACCCACTAAACCTACTAAACCTACCGTAAAGCGTAGTCGAGGATGCCCCTAAAAGCACCCCGTAACTAAGAATACCGTAATAGAAAATCACCTAACCTCCGCAGGAATATCCGTAAGGTAATCTCCGCCTGCGGATATATTAGTTCTAGTATAGGAAACCCCGTTTGTCACGGCACTGACCTGACGCGTTGTTATGGCTACGCGTATGCATGAGCACGGACCTGACCCCTAAGCGACGTGTATATATACCACCTCACCTCCTACATAGATCCTCACACGACATCGTTTGTCAATTATATACAGTCACCTCGTACATTGTACCTTGACAGTCCGCACGTACTGTGACAGTATGTCGTGTAATCTTATACGCCCCCGGTAGGGCTTTATTTCCACCGTTCCAAAGCTCCGTTCTAAAGCTACGACCCTACCCCGGGCGGGATTCTTACCCTCGTTCTACGACAATCTCTATATATTAAATCCATTCGAACCGGTCTCCTCTTTAAGTTTCTAAGCTAGCAGCAGGGAGATACCCTACGGGCTATAGTTTCTCTTCTTAGTCTTTGAGTTTCCTAGGCCGGCAGCAGGGAGACACCCTGCAGGCTATGGTTCCTCTTCTCAGTCTCCGAGTCTCCGTATCTAGCTATACTTCTGCTTCACGTCCTAAGTTTCTAAAGCCGGCTATAGGGAGACACCCTGTGGGCTATGTCCTCGTGTCTTAATTACAGTATAAGACTATAGGTTACGATCTCGTCTCTATCTCCATCTCCGTTTTTGAATCCGTATAAATACTATAAGTTTACCGCGATAAGAATCTATATTTTAACCTCGATCTCCGCACTCTAAGCCTTTTAAGTCTATGTAATAACCTCGATCTCCGTAACCCCCAAGCCTTTCAAGAGTTAATATCCGCAATACGCCCCGCGGTTACATTTTTTTTCGTCTCCCCTATTTTACCCCTTCGCCTTTGGCTTTATTTAGTGCTTGAGATAAGTACTAGCGGAGAGCGATGTAGTAGGGATATAGGTAGGAGGGTCTGAGGACTGTAAGGACGAGGACCTTTAAGGACTAGAAGGACGAGAACCTTTAAGGACTAGAAGGATGAGGATATATAGTCTATTTTTTTTACCTCTATGTTTTTACTGCCGTTACTTGGCTCACAGGAGCTCGCCTTGTTAGGGAGGGATATACTGTCACGGCACTGACCTAACGCGTTATTATGGCTACGCGTATGCATGAGCACGGACCTGACCCCTAAGCGACGTGTATATATACCACCTCACCTCCTACATAGATCCTCACACGATATCGTTTGTCAATCATATACAGTCACCTCGTACATCGTACCTTGACAGTCCGCACGTACTGTGACACCGTTTACGGACTTATAACGTAAAGAGATTAATGGACTACTTAAAAAGGGTGTCTTTGCGGTTATAATAGAGAAAGACGTCCCGCAAGGCGTCCGTATATTTAACTTATACTTTATTAATAAGATTAAGCACCCTAGTACTAATAAAGCCTTTAAGAAATTAAGGCTTGTTATACAAGCTTATAATAATAAGGGAAAGGACTTAGTCCTTACGCAATCGCCTATAATTTAACGAGTTAGCTAATAAATTATACTTATACTTGCGCTGGGACTACAGCAAACTAAACCCGTAGCCCTATACTTATGGGATATCTTATAAGCCTATATGCAGTCCAATACCTACCTAAGTAGGGACATCTTTATACGACTACCCCGTGAGCTTAACCTATAACTAGGAACAATTTTATAGGTTATAAAACCTCTTTACAGAGTATTAGAAGCCGGAAACCATTGGTTTAAGACATACCACCAGCACTATATTAGTAAACTTAAAATAGAACAGTTAACCTACAACCCCTGCCTCCTATACAGCCCATTAAACGGCCTTGGTATTATTAGACTCTAAATAGATAATACCCTCTTTTTAGCAGACCGGACATTTATGGACGCTAAAGAGACTAAACTATAAAAAGCTAAGTTCCTAGTAAAGCCGCGAGAGTAGTTAACTAAGTAGACTCCAATTAAGTTTAACGGAGGCTTAATTATATAAAAGGGTAACTTAATCTAGCTAACCTAGGAACGCTAAGCTTAAAACCTAAAGCTTATTATAGCAAAGCCTACGGACCTTACCAGCTCCTATAGAGAGACCTATAAGACCGTAAATATAAAGGACTAATACGCTGCACAGCGTATAAGAGGCGCCTATATTGCCACAGTCTGCCAACCCAAATCTACCTACGACTTGTCCTTTGCGGCCTAGGCAGTAGATCTATAAGAAGAAAATATTAAGCAGCTTAATAAGCGCATTTAGTGGCAAATTAATAATGCAGTAAGGGGACTTACTTTTATACCACTAGACCTAAGTTCCCTTAGCTTACTAGCATTTACGGACGCCTCCTTTACTAATAATAAAGGCCTATTATTACAAATCGGCTTTATAATTGTACTTACGGACCGTAATTAGGACGTAAATATACTATACTAGTCTTTAATTAAGTGTAAACGAGTAACCCGTAGTATACTAGCTTCTAAACTATATACACTAGCTTATAGATTTAATATAGCAGCTGCAATTAAATTAACGGTCCAGAAGATTCTATAACTAGAGTAGTTACCCCTAGTTTTATACACCGATTTAAAGTCCCTTTACAACTGCCTAGTTAAACTAGGTATAATATAAGAGAAGAGGCTTATAGTTAACCTAATGTGCTTATATTAGGCCTATAAATGACGTAAGATTATAGAGGTTAAATAGATTAGTAGCGGAGATAACCTAGCAGACGCTATAACTAAGGCAAAGCCGTATTAAGCCCTTAAAACCCTAATTAATATAAATAAGCTTAACCTAAAAGTTATAGAATGGGTAGAACGGGACTAATGGAGCACCTACGGTATGTCTACGGCCCGTTAGAAGGCCGTATAACTCATTATACGGTATAGGTGGAAAACGGTAAAAAGCTACGGTGGAACTTGGTGGACTTATATAACCTGCCGAATTTTATAGGGTGGTTAAATTAACCAATCACGATTTTCTATCCCCGGGATGGAAAATCGCCATTGGCTCGCTTAGTACTAGCGCCTTAGCGGCCCTTAAAATCTAACTTACTGCCCGTTAAAAGGCCGTATGGTTTATTTTACGGACCGTAAGTAGGACTTACGGCTAGCTTAAGGTACCGTTTAGAAGGCAGCCTAGATGGCACCTTGGGGGAGATTTTCTATATATTTTCCTTTGTGTTCTATGGTTTTATTAAAGTAATTACGGAGGCTATATACAGGTGGTTTCATTTTTAAGTACTGCTAGTGTATAATTACAGCACCTGTTATACCAAACGCGTGCTTACGCGTTCGGTACACCAGGTACGCGTTTACGCGTTTAGTGTACCAACCACTCGCTTACGCGTCTAGTGCACTTATAAAGCACTAACTAATTAGGGGGGAGGTGCATTAGTATATAGACCACGTAGTCTGCTTTATACGATTGACAGTCACCACCATCCTAAAGAGCATACAATACTATACGTATTTCGTGCCCCGGGATACGACTCACTCGTGCTATTAAGTTAGTACGAACAGTAAGAAAGTCTAAGGGTGTTAGGTATAGGGTCCTTAAGATTTTATCCTTTAAGAGTTCTAGGTGGCTTAGTATTGCATTATTAATCATTTCTAACGCATTTTTCTTAGAGATCTAACTTCTTTTTACCTAATTAATAAAGATATAGATGCTTTTTAGTGCGTAATATATATAGAAGAGCTTATAGGGACCTTCTAAAAGTTCCTCTCCCTACTCCTTAATTATATTTCGCACCGCCTTAATCTTATTAATCTTATAGGTAATCTTAGAGAGCTTTTTAATGTCCATAAAGGCGTTTTCCTAATCTTTATTTCCTAAATTTCCCTTAAGCTTATTATCCTTTTTAATCTTAACCATCGTATTTTTTATAACTTTAACTATATTATGCTCCTAGTTTATAATAGCCTATATTAAACTATAATAGATATTCACGCGCTAATTAACTAGGTGGCTTTGGGCGGCCCTAAGGATAACCTCTATTATTTACGCCTTTCCTTAGTATATAAGGGCTATTAACTAAATAATACGAGGTAGAGGCGCGGGAGGTAAAGGTGGTGGCTTTCCTTTTAAGCGGAGTTCTATAGTTCTAGATATTTTTATAGTAATATTTCGTGTACGTAATAGGCGTATAGGTAGTATTTTAAGACAAGAGTTATAACAGCGTCTTCTTAATATAAGAGAAAAGTAAATAGGCGCGTATAACTAAATAAGACGAGATAATAAGAAACTAAAATAAAGGCCTTATAGTATTTTCCAGAAAAAGGTAAATTAAAAAGGACCGTTACGTGAATTGTTAATATATTAAGGAACTTTAATTAGTAGTTAAAGTTGTCTAATTAGTTAGATTTTCCTTACTAAGACTTTTCTATAATAATAATATTAGTTAGTACTAAAAATTAACTTTAACCCCTAATATGCCTAACTAAGGTTTCTTAAAGTAAGTAGCTCTTCTTTTAACTTAAAAGGAAATAAAAATGCTAAATTAAAAATTGTAGAGCGTAAAAATATAAAATACTTATAGGAGATAGTTATTAGTAACAAGGATAAAATGAAGAAGACTATATATAAAGTTATTCTTTATAAAAGCAGTTATTAAGACTAAGGATTTAGAACCAGCTTTAAAGAAGTAAACTCTTTTCCTAATTGCTTATAGTGGTAAGGTAGGAGTATGGTAGAAGACTTTTAGTCTCTAAGAGTGCTAGCTATTATAGTGCCGAGTGTTCCTTAGATAAGCCTTACTTATAGTTACTTTACGCGTTCGTTATAGAGATAAAGAAAAGAAAGAGAAAAAGTTGCTGCTTATAGTAATAGGTGTCCTAAGTAACGGCTTGCCTATAAAAGGATCTTCGTAGAAGACCGTCTCTTAGTAGAGCTATAATCCTTAAGATATAATAAGATTATAATATAATTAGAAGGGAGGAACGCATATAAGGGATAGGTAGAATTAACTATAACTATAACGTGATCTTAGTTAATTACCGTTTATAAAGGCTTTCTCTCTTACTTCTTTCCTTCTACTCTCTTTCCTTAGAAGGGTTTAATTAAGCTTAGCTTATATAATCCTTATACTAACAGAGCAGTACGGCGCTATACTAGTGTAGTAGGAAACTAGCTGTTTGTCTTTTAGGAAGCTTAAAGGAACTCTTTTAATAAGTAGTGGCGATTAAGTTGTTTAAATAAAAGGGTAGGAGGACTTTTATAGACGAGAACTTAGTTAATTCTTCCTAGAGATTACCTTTTCTCTACCTACGCTACGGCCTCCTCCTTAGGTGCCTCCTCCTCTATAGGAACCTCTTCTATATTACGTTGCTTTTATTTATACGGCCTTCTAGTCTAACTTCCTTAAAATTTTATATAAGGAACCGTTTTAACCTATTCCTATATAGATTGCCTTTTATCTTAGTACTATTAAGTTTATAAAACTTTTTTTCTAATGCTATTTTAATCCAGAAGGGACTCTGCTATTTTAGCTGTAGCTTTTGCCACCGTAATATATCTTTTGCCTTCTTTGCATTTTATACTAGCATAAGCCCCCCAGACTTAAGCTTGCCCTTATAAGTATTCTCTATTAGCTAAACAATAGCGGCGCATCCTCTCCTAAGCTTCTTCGTTATTTATCTCTTATTACTTAAACTGTTTTATTCTTAGAATAATTAACTCTTTTATTGTTTTTACCTCATTCTATAGGAGTGTCTATTATATAGGAAGGTAGAGCTATCTATTAAGGCCTATTTCTAAAGGGTAGCCGTCTAAGTTAGATATAAGGCTTCCTCTATAGAGGTAGTGGAGGAAGCAGTAGAAGCTATAGTGGAAGCTAAAGAAGAAGAGTAGATTTAAGAATCTCGTTAAGAATATTATTAAAGTTAAACTAAGTATCTAATATTTTAATAAGCTTATAGGTAAAGCTGTAGGTTAATTAAATCTAGCTACTTTTTAAAAGGGAAGGTGATATATAAATACTAATCTAATTATAGCAGCAAATAATAGAGAGCTAGTATGGAAGGGCAAAGTCTAATACTAAAAGATAATACTTAATTAAGTATTATAAGGGGAATGGAACTAAATAAGTTACGCTAGAAAGGTAGAAGAATAACTAAAGAGTAATTTAGATCTTTTTTTAGGATAAGGTTAAAGCCTAGGTTGCTTCTGTAATATATATAACCCTAAGCCCCCTATATGTAATAAGAAATAAACTAAAATAACTAAGGAGCGTTCTATACTACTATATTATTACCCCTACCTAAAACGTTGTCCCCTAACGTTTCTTTATAGACCCTATTTAGTAAGTAAGAAACACTTAAGAATAGAAAAAAATAACCTAATACCTAGTATACCTTTAACTCCTCTAAAGCTACCTACACCCCTTCCCTATTTATCGCCTTTATTTTATATTATCTATGCCTTCCGCCTTAAGCTTTGTATTTATATTATCCTATATATTAATAACACTAACCTAGAGTTTTAAAGACACCTTTTTACGGACAGCATTTATTTCTGCTTGTATTGTCTTCTATATAGGAGGTTAAAGAACACTAAAATTAATCATCTGTTCTTCTAAAGCAGTACCCTTTTTTAAAATTAGTAAAGGCGTTAGGCGGTATAATACTGCTGGCTTATTAATATTCTTTAAAGCATTAATAAATGCCAGTAAATGTTTAGAAGTAGTATTTTAGAAGCTATCTTCTTTAAGCTTACTTATATCCTTTAGCTCCTGGTTAATTTCTATAGGCGCTACCTTATTATTAAATATATTAGGACTAAGGTTTAGCGCAGCAATCCTAGCGCCCTAAGGCGTAACAGCCCCAGCCTTGCTTTTAAAATAGCCTTTAAAACTATAATTGGTTAGTAAGGGAGCGCGAGAAGTTATACTAGCTAGGTTATATTTATATTCTAAATCCGAAACTAAGTCTTTAGGATATTCTAGGTTATTTACAGAACGCTTACGCCCTTGTTCTTTTGCTAAAAAGTAAAACTTTACCCTAAATACCTTTTACTTAAATTCCTCTAGCTTTCTAAAGCTCTTATAAACAGCCTTAGCAATACACGTCCTATATCTTTCCCAAAATACTTTATATTCATTATTTAATAAAGGATTTAGGATTAACTATTACTCTCTTCTTACTTAAGGGTCGTCCTATAAAAGTCTCCTAACTAAAGCATTTAAAACAGCGCTCTTTACTTATAGCTGTATATAGGCCGGAAACTTATATAAAGGAGCGTTAGAAATAGGTTCGCTAGTAGGAGTTAAAACTAGGGGAAAAGCGTCTAGATTTATCTATATAACGGCCTACTAGCTTTAAAGCCCAGGAATCTCTAATCTCTTAGTATTTAGTAGGATTGCAATTAAGTCTAGTATAATAATTAAGCGACTTAATGTTGCTTAAGAGGCTCCTTATATAATAGTAGCTTTTATAAACCGTACTTTACTAGTCCTTAACGTAATAGGCATCTAGTTAAGCTTAAACTTCTTAGTATTAGCTTTAGTCCAGGTAGTTTCCATATTCTTAATACGCCCTCTACTATTAAGTTCCCTACGTTCTTAAAGTAAGCCTACTTATTTTGGTATATACTAATATATACTAGGTAGGAACTCTATATAAGACTAACTCCCCTTATTAATTAAGGAGATATAAAAATAAAGCTAGCTTTCTTTAAAATTTGGCCCTTCTTTACGCATTTATAGAAGGTTAATTTCCAAGTTCCGCTTTTTAGGGAGATGGCCACTAAAGAACTAGAGCGTATAGCTTAGATATATAATGAAATGAGTAGCGCTATTAGCACGTAAAGCCACTATATATTAGTAGTGCTCCAGATCTATCTAAACTACCTACTATAGCAGAGAATGGTATATAGTCTAAAGGATACCGCTATTTTCCTCTCTAGCGGTCTTACGTAAATAATGCGTATATATATTAAACTCCTCTTTAAAAATGTCTAGAATCCTAGTATTTTTCTACTATTTAAATAAATCGGCCTAGTGGATTCTAAGTAAGTCCTATTTTATTTCCCCTTTTAAGCCTAATATAAGCTTCCTTAACCCTATATAATCTACTTAATAATTACTAGGTCGTATAGTAGAATAAGCGTAAATTTTAAGACCATCGTTTATATACTTGGGACGACTATCCCTTTTAAACTAAAAATAAGAGCTTTCGGCTATCTAGAGAATATTAATAGCATTATAGTTCTTAGAGACTAAGTGAATTTGCAAATATAAATTTATAGAGGAAGCACTAGCATCTAGTCCTAGCAATCCTACTATTTTCTAAAAATATATCTAGTATAGCGCGTGGACTTCTGTTCTATTTCCTTACTAGGCTATAATAAACTATTATAAGACGAAAGAGACACCGCCTTCTAGTTCTTTCTTTAAATTAAAAGCCTTTATTAATTTAACTAGCGTTTTAAAATGGCATGAGCATTTTATTTTTTATTTCGGCCGTAGTTTCCTAATAATTACCTCTTTGTTAGCTTTAGCAATTATAGCTACTTTTCCCTTTTATCTGTTAGCTTTACTAGAAGCTAAAGATTCCGCAGGTCCTATTTTTAGCTTCTTTTTAAGAGATTTCTTAGAAGCTTTTTCAGCCTTATATTTCTGTAAGGAGCTAGTAATAAAAACATCCTCTAAAGACGTAGATTTATTAGATTTAAAGTCCTTTCTATTAGCTTTAAAAACCATACCTTTAAATAGAAATAAACTGCATAGCATCTTTACGTTTAAGCCCTTAACCTCTTTAAAAGGTACTAATAAAGGTCCTGGAGTAACTAGCTCTAGTATAAATCCCTTTCCTTTAGCTTTAATAGTTAAGGCTAGCACTAAAAGCTTATAGCCCTGGCTTAGATAATAGGCGAGCCTCTATTTTTTAACTAGCTCCTTATTAACTTTTAGTCCAAATTTATAAGTATTAAGGAAATCTAAGGGTGTCGGGTATAGAGTTCTTAAGATCCCGGCCTTTAAGAGTTCCAGACGGTTTAGCATTATATTATTAACTATCTTTAACGCATTCTCTCTGGCGATCTTACTCTTTTTAGCTTAATTAATAAGGATATAAATACTTTTTAGTGCGTAATATATATAGAAGAGCTTATAGAGACCTTCTAAAAGTTCCTCTCCCTACTCCTTTTTAACTGTATCCCGCACCGTCTTAATTTTATTAATTTTATAAGTAATCTTAGAAAGCTTCCTAATATCTATAAAGGTATTTTCCCACTTTTTACTTTTTAAGTTTCCTTTAAGCTCTCTATCCTTTTTAATCTTAATTATAGCATTTCTTATAGCCTTAACCATATTATGCTCCTAGTTTAAAATAACCTATATTAAACTATAATAGATATTTACGCGCTAATTAACCAGGTGGCTTTAGGCAGCTTTAAGGATAACCTCTATTATTTACGCCTTTCCTTAGTATACAAGGGCTATTAACCGGATAGTAGGAGGTAGAGGCGGTAGCCTTCCTTTTAAGCGGAGTTCTATAATTTTAGGCATTTTTATAGTAAAATTCCGCGTACGTAATAGGCAATTTAAGAGAAGGGTAATAATAGTGCTTCTTAATATAAAGAAAGGTAAATGGGTATATATAATTAAATAAGATAGGGTAATAGAATAACAAAATAATAGGATAATAGGAAGTCAAAATAAAGATCTTATGGTATTTACTAAAAAGGTAAATTAAAATGGTTGTTATATAAAATCTTAAGATATTAAGAAACTTTAACCGCCAGTTAAAGTTATTTAATTAGTTAGATTTTCCTTACTAAGACATTTATATAATAATAACTTTAATATTAACAATTTTTTAAAAGAATAAATAAGATTTAGATAATGCCTAACTCTAACCTCTGGTATGCTTAACTAAGACTTCTTAAAGTAAAGTAGCTCTTCTCTTAACTTAAAAGGAAATAAAAATGTTAATTTAAAAATTATAGAACGTAAAAATATAAAATACTTATAAGAGATAGTTATTAGTAACGAAGGTAGAAGGAAGAAGACTATACGTATAGTTATTCCTTATAAGAGTAGTTATTAAGATAGAGGATTTAAAACTAGCTTTAAAGAGCTAAACTCTTTTCTTAATTCCTCGTACTAGTGGGATAAGGTAGGAGTATAGTAGAAGACTCTAATCCTTATAGTTACTTTACGTATTTATTATAGAGGTAAAGAGAAGAAAGCGAACGAGTTGCTACTTATAGTAATAGGTATCCTAAATAACAGCCTGTTTATAGAAGAATCTTTATAAAAGACTGTCTTTTTAGTAGGGTTATATAATCCTTAAGACGCGGTAAGATTATAGTACAGTTAAAAGGAAGAGACGCTGCCATAGCCTCCTCTTTAGGTGCTTCTTTTTCTATAAAGACTTCTTCTATATTATAGTTACTTTTATTTATACAGTCTTTTAGTCTAATCCCCTTAGGATCTTATATACAAAACCGTTTCGACCGATTCCTATATAGGGTGCCTCCTATTTTAGTGCTATTAAGGTTTTTAATTTTATAGAACCCTTTTTTTAATAACCTTTTAATCCAGAGGGGGCCCTGCTATTTTAGCTATAGCTTTTGCTATCGCGATATATCCTTTACCTTCTTCGCATTCTATACTAGCATAAGCTCTTTAGGCTTAAGCTTACTTCTATAGGTATTCTTTATTTTATTAAAGTATTTTTTATTAGCTAGACGATAGCCATATATAGAATACTAGAACTAGATAGGAAGTCTATAAAATTAGGTATTAAGTACAGCTCTATTAAGTAAGGTATTAATTAGTGTTATCTTAGGCTTATCTGCATTAATATTATTAAGGCCTTTTACTATAGAAATATACCCTTATAGCTTTGCATTAAAGCTATTAATAAGCGAGTTGTAGTAAGCTAGTTGCTTTAGGATTTTTTGTTTTCTAGCTTTAGAAGGTTCTAATTATAATAAGGTTAATTTAAAAGGTAGCTTTATAGGCTGTCCTTTCTTTAAACCCCTAGAGAGCCTTTAGGTTCTAATATTAACAATATCCTTATAGCTAAGGTGACTCTTTCGTCCGCTAGGCCGCCTTATAATAGTAGTTAATAGCTTAAGCGTAAGATAATATACATTAGTAGCTACGTCAGCTAGCGTATAATATATGCTGTTAAACTAGCTAAACGCGTCCTTTATAGCATACTGTAGCTCTAGGTAGTAACTAGCAGTAAGTAACACTTAAGTAAATAACTCTATTATATCTAAACTAGTTCGCCGTTAGCCTTAAAGAAAAAGCTTAAAAATAAGGTTGTAATGTTTATTAAGTTAATTTATCTTAAACCAACTATCTTGCCAGCCCCTATAGTTAACTAATATGCTAGTAAGTAATAATCTTTAGAGGACTTAATCTGCGGCTTTAGTTATAAGCAATTTAGTAAGGTATAAAGCCAACTGTGTATATTAACTCTTTACACTACTAGTAAAGAGAAAATAGTAGTAAATAATTACCCGTTTAATAAGCCTAATTGTCAGGTAAAACCTGAGTAGATAGTTATATAGCCGCAAGGTACGGGCGACCCTGGGGCAACCTAGGGGTGACTCGCCCGTAAGGCACGTGCTCTGCACGTGCCTAAAGAAAACCCTTCCTACCTCGCACACAGACTCCTCCTTTTCCCTTAAGGATTCGTCTCTGTCTATACAATATACCCATTATTCTATCATTAGACTCCCTATCCACATCCTTACCTTACATTCGAATCCTTACCAATCCCCTTGGGAGGATAGCCGGTTTAATTTTTCTACGATGCCTCCGAAAAGAAAACCGACGCCTGCACCCGACGGTAATACGCTAGCGATGCGACCACAGAACGCCTTAGGATCTAGTGTAGACGAAACCGCTAAAAGCACACCAGCAGTATCTAAGCCATTCTCCGAATCCCAAAACAATCAGATATCTACGAACGCTAGAGACTAGTTCGACTTATATACCTAGGCTTAACAGGAGCTTAGCAAGGTTACCAGCGTCCCACCTAATACCGCTGATATAAAGGAGCTAGATAAGCTAGCTAAGAAAATAGCTAACTTACGGAGCATTATCGATTCGATAAAGCCCTCCCGTCGCCTCTCCAGTAAAGAGTATAAGTCACGTGGCGAACGTATACGCCGATTAAATCTCGACGCCCTGGTTAAGAAGTCACCACCCAATATTGGCAGTACTACTTAACAGCATTTTAACCGGTGGATTGCCGCAGTTAAGAACCGATTCGAGGTTAATAACGCTAACTATAACTATAAGCAACGCACGCGCTGGGCTATTAAAGGTCTTATAAAAGAGAAGACAATCGCCTAACTGGTTTATCGCCGGTTAGGCACTAAGGACAAGGGTCCCTTACTATAGGACGAATTTAAGACTATGGTCCAAGACCAGATTAGGAACCCCATAGTAAGACGCTTTAATAACGCTATAATATACTATACGGCTGTTATAAAGGAGAACTAGAGGTTCAACGTCTTCCTAGCCCATATACATAGCTTAGAGGACCTCTTCTTATATACCCCTTTTGTTAATTCTAAACAACAGGTAGACTTCTGGTTCTTATATCTTCCAGCCCACCTATAAGCAGAGCTCTTCCGCCAGAACTTCGCCTAACAGGTAAGAACCGCTAAAGACCTCTTCAACAAAATCCGCTGTGTAGAGCAATTGCTTAATACTATAAAGCTCGCGGAAGATCGCGTAAGTGGTAGCGGCAAATTATTGCGTACGAAGCGCGGTCACAGCATAGGCTCTATAGACTCAGGCTTAGGGAACAAAACCTAAAAAGGGCGACGCTTTTCTAAGCAAACTCCCGGGGAGACCACCTAAAAGCCGGATGGCTCAGGGGACCCCCTAAACGCCGGTGCTACGCAGGCAAGTCAAAGGACCGCAGGCGGCCACCGTAAGGAATACTGGAAGCAGGCCAAAGAGAAGTCAGCTTAGGCTTCGGAAAACCCGAAGCCCTAATAGCGCATCTCTCTTAACTGCAACTAGGGCCTAATACAGAGGGAGAGAAGAAACGCATTATGGTACACGTTACAATAGATACGCCCCAGGGCGAAGTCCGCCTACATACCTTATACAATAATAGGTGCCAAATCAACCTCATTAATTAAGACGTCGTCCGTAGGTTTAACCTACCTATACGCTACGCGCTACGTTCACGTAAACCTATTGCACATTTCCTTAATAGCAACCAGATAACAATCTGGGATGCTTATAATCTGACGGTTACCACTAGCGACTCCCAGGGTACCCCTCGCACTATCAGCCCGCAGACCTTTTAGGGCGGCTTATTTAATGGTTACAATATAGTTCTTAGATAGGATTGGCTCGCGGAAGCAGATCCATTAATTAGCTTCCGTTCTGGATAGTTTATCTAGGGTACTTCGGACCCTAGACGCCTCTAGATAGTTACCCTTAACACTCTCCTAGCAGATATTAAGGCTGGCGAAATAGTCTATTCGCTATAGCCAAAAGACTCCTTCTCTACGCCGGTCGTGAACATAATAGAGGACCTGTTATTACTGGCAGCGAGTACCCATGTAGACCCTCCGGACGTAGAGACACCGGTTATAAACACAGTAGAGGACCTGCCGTCACTAGCAGCGAGTACCTATAGAGACCCTCCGGTGCCGGTACAGATCACCTATACGTAAGGGGGAGGTAATTAAAACCCTAAAACTATTAAGTATACTGCAGCAGAGCTATATACACTCTCTATACGAGCACACCTACGAAACGTATATTGGCTGCACCCTTCTCTTCACTGGCTCCCGGAAGCACACTACCACATAATAGTCGCTTTGACCTCCGTGGCCCCTAGCCTACCAGATATATATAAGGAGGAAATTAATATCTTCTTTAATAAGCTAGCAAGCATGCTACCGCAGAACTCTAAATACAACCATGTAATCGACTTAGAAGAAGGTAAAACGCTACCGCAAATACCCCTCTACAACCTCTTACAGAAAGAGTTATAGATCTTACAAGAGTACCTAGATAGTGCTTTTAAAAAGGGCTGGATTAGGCCCAGTAAGTCGCCTGCTAGAGCGCCCATCCTCTTTATACCAAAAGCAGACGGTATAATACGGCTATACGTTGACTACAGACGCCTAAACAAGATTACGATTAAAAATTGGTACCTTTTACCGCTAGTCAGCGAACTCTTTAATAGGCTTAGCTATACGAAGATATTCATAAAGCTAGATCTTTATAATGCGTACTATAGGATTTACATTAAAAAGGGAGACGAATGGAAGACCGCATTTAAGACACGCTACGGTTACTTTAAGTACCTAGTAATGCCCTTTGGTCTTGCCAACGCCCCTATAACTTTCTAGAGCTACATTTATAAAGCTCTAGGAACCCTAATAGATACTATCTACGTAGTCTACCTAGATAATATTCTTATCTACTTAAATAATAAGGATAAGCACGTTAAGCACGTCAAGCAGGTACTACGACAGCTCCGCGCTTAGGGCCTATACGCTAAACTGTTAAAATATATTTTTTATACTAAGAACGTTAAGTTCCTAGGCTTTATTATTACCCCTAGGGGTATCGTAATAAACCCTGACCGCGTAAAAGCTATTGAGGAATAGCCTAAGCCTAAGTTCTATAGGGATATCTAGGTCTTCCTTAGCTTTGCCAACTTCTATAGGCGATTTATCTGGAACTACTCGGATACCATATACCCCCTACACACACATCTTACATAGGTATATCGCGACCTGACGTTAGATAGGGAGAAGAAGAGGAAGCGTAAGTCGAAAGGGCCTACTAAATGGTATCAACCCTGGTCCTAGCCTAATAACACACAGTAGGCGTTCTATAAGCTACGCGCTGCGTTTATATAGGCTCCTCTACTTCACCACTTCGACCTTAATCTACCCCTAATAGTAATTACTAACGCTTCTGACTATACCTATAGCGGTATACTTCTGCAGCCTTTAGGGTAAGGAGATTAACTCCACTGGCACCTAATCGCTTATTATAGTCAGAAGCTTACTAGCCCAAAAGTACGGTATAATACGTATAATAAAGAACTACTCGCTATAGTGTAATGCTTTAAGACGTGGCGCCATTACCTTAAATACGCCGCGCATGTAATACGCGTGCTCTATAATTACAACAATCTCCAGTACTTTATAACCACTAAGAGCTTATCTGCTCGCCAGGCCCGGTATACTAAGGAACTGGCTAAGTTCAATTTTGAGATTAAATATAAGCTAAGCAAGATAAATCCTGCTGACACACTATCCTGGCGCCTGGATTATACTAAAGGCTTTAAAGATAGTAGTAAAAGGACACTCCTTAATGCCATGCTACCTACATTATAGCAAAAGTTGCGGGTTATAGGCCTTATGGGCGGCCCTGGTACTACTATACTACATTAGCGAGTAGCATGCGTGCAGCATACGAGCGACCCTTACGAACTTGGCGCCGGTGGACTAGAGCGTCCTACCATTCTCTTTAAAACCACTTTAACCGGCCTAATGGTGCTTAACCCTAGGGAAGACCCCTTAGCCTAGGCTACGGTCCCCCGCGACGACCTGGCAAGTTACCTGCGCATTGTATATTACTTCGCTAGCACCAACTTTACGTAAAGTCTCGTGCCACGGTAAGAAGTAGTAGTAGCTACTTTAGCCAAAACGGCGTTTACGGAATAACCCCTTAAGTCACTGGTTAATTTCATTCGTGGAGTACAAAAAAGGGACGCCTTTATACGCTCTATATATAATTAGTTAACCCAGGAATAAGTTCCCGCTAGTAATAAGGACTATACCCTTAATAATTAAGGACTCCTAAGGTAAAACAACAAGGTCTAGGTGCTAAATTGCACACTACTATAATAGGAGATCCTCAAGCGAAATTATAACAATCCTATAGGCGGCCACTATAGTTTTAACTATACCTTCGAGGTAATTGTATAGAAGTACGCTTGGAACGGCCTTACCCAGGACCTCCACAAATACCTAGATAATTGCGATACCTACTAACGCTCTAAATCGCGCCGCTATAAACCCTATAGTGAGCTACAGCCTCTCTAGGCCCCCACCCAAGCCTAGCGGCATTATTTACTTAACTTTATTACGGATCTCCCAGAGTCTAAGACTCCTAATAGCGTAGAGTATAACTCCGTTCTTATCCTTATAGACCATTTTATGAAGCTAGTACGCTACTATCCAGTATGTAAGATAATTAATACTACGCAACTCGCAGAACTCTTATTTAGAGTCTTTGTATAAACAGGGCCTCTAGATAATATCGTCTCCAATAGGGGTAGTGTATTTATAAGCGAGTACTAGAGCACCATATGCTACCATCTCCGCGTTTAACGTAAACTCAACACTGTATTCCACCCGCAGACAAATAGGTAGATAGAGCGCCAGAACTAGGAGCTTAAGGCATACCTATATATATTTACAAACTAGGAACAGTCTAATTAGGCCTCCCTACTTAAAAAAGCAGCCTTTACCTACAACTCTAAGGTCCATACCACAACAAAGCGTTCCCCCATTAAGCTCGCCTATAGCCAGCTATTAAACGTCCCGGACGGAGTCCCGGACAGCGTCCAAGACGCCCAGTAAGATGGGGAGGGGTTTAAGTCAACAAATGTCCAACTCGCAGAGACGCACCTACAACGCCTGCGCCTCACACGTGAGGTAGCGGCGGCGTCGATAATACACGCCTAAAAGCTTTAGGCAAAATACTACAATCGTCACCATCTAGCCAAGCATTTCGCCGTCGGTGAACGAGTCCTACTCTCCTCTAAGAACATTCGCACAAAACGTCCTTATAAAAAGCTTAACTACAAGTTTATAGGACCGTTTCAGATCCTAGAGCGCGTAGGGCAATAAGCATATAAGCTAGAGCTCCCACCTACTATAGCACGGCTCCACCTAGTCTTCCATATCTCCCTACTAGAGCCTTACAGGTCACGCCCTGGGTTTCAACCCCCAGCAGTAAAAGAGCTCAAGGAAGGCAACTAGGAAGTAGAAGCAATCGTCGCCTACCAGGATCATGCTAAACAACCGCAGTACCTTATTAAATGGCTAGGATGGCTAAATAAGTACAACGAATAGAAATACGAGACAGAACTTAAGAATTATTAATAACTACTAGATGAGTACCGCAAGTAGGACACCCTAGCCTTATAGCCAAAGCGTAGGCGAAAAGCAAGCGCCGCTGTTAAAATATAACCTACATTAAAGCGGAGTAGAGGACGTCCTAAGGGATTAAAGAATAAGCAACAACTGCTATAAGAACTACGGCGTACGTACAGGGTAAAGTTTTAATTCATTAATATCCTACGCCCGTTTATAACCGGGGTCTATTTAACCAAGGTCCACAACCTACTAGTGACCCGCTAGTAATAACCTATACCAACAACTTACACTATTCCATATATATGCTACACAGATAACGCACAAGGCCAAAGCATAGGTTAGCGGCGGATTTAACGGGCATATAGCCTTACCGTCCTGAACCTAGCTATATGCAAGTAACCTATAAACCTACCCGCGAAGTATACATAGCGCTACGCCGGTATAGCGTAAGGCTAAAGTAGGGTCAGCGGCGGGTTTAATAGACATATAGCCTTACCGTCTATAAATCTGGCTGCATGCGAATAACCTACAATTAACCCGCGAGGTACCAGCGACCTGCCTATATAAGTGAGCTTTTAGAATATTTCTGGTCTACCGAATTTAGGCGACGGTATTAAGCTCCACTAGCTCTACCTATCAAATAGACCAATTAGGATTTTCCATACCGGGTATATAAAATTGCTACTGGCTTAGTTAAATGCGGGGGAGTCTTAGTAAGGCAAATCTGACCAATTAAATAACTTTAACCGCCAATTAAAGTTCCTTAACATCTTCGCGCCGCATATGTATACTACCCGTCTCTCTATACGCAAAATTAAGACGCTCTTTCCCCTCCAAATTTTTTCCTTACTAAGGTTTTTTATGGGGTTTTATTGAGGCTTAAGTATACAAAGGATTGGGGACGACCCTTTTTAAAGGGGGGGGCATTGTTAGGTAAAACCTAAGTAGATAGTTATATAGCCGCAAGGTACGGGCGACCCTAGGGCAACCTAGGGGTGACTTGCCCATAAGGCACGTGCTCTGCACGTACCTAGGGAAAACCCTTCCTACCTCGCACACAGACTCCTCCTTTTCCCTTAAGGATTTATCTCTGTCTATACAATATACCCATTATTCTATCATTGGACTCCCTATCCACATCCTCACCTCACACTAATATTAGCGTACTTAATAGCAAACTTTAATATAAGGTAGACCTTTATATCTTATATAAATCAAACATAGTTTTAAAACACCTTATTAACTAGTTTATTACCATAGGACCGTTAACTAGGCGAGAAGAACTCCTCTTAAATGCGCTGTAAGGTAGTAAGGAATCTTACTCTTACTACTACCGTTTTATTACCTCTTTTAATATCTTATCTAGTAATCCAATTATTAACTCCCTTATTACCCTAGTCCTTAATATTTTAAGGAAAAAGACTAAGGAAGTAGGTAGTAATTCGGACGTTAAAGGACTTAATTACGACCTCCTCTTTATAATGGAACGGCGTCCTATAACCCTAATACGCGCTAAGGTAAACCTTGCTATAATCTAACGATTTAAAGTAGTTAGATGGTCCGCCGTAAATATCGTGTATTATCTATATAGTTAGTTTGCTAATAGAATAATCTAGCTATAGGAAGAAACCATTTTAGCTATTTATAGTGACGCTCTTTAAGATAATGCTTTTACTATATAGATTAGAGGAGGCCTATAGTCTTCTAATCGCTATTAATTAAGACTAATTTACTATTATTAAAGGATCCTTCCTTATACCCTAGCTGGCCCTCTTAAAACCTATATTTGCCGTTATCGCTACTAAATATATTCCTAAGAACACTATACGTGCCCTTTAAAGTGCCCTTATTCTTTAGAATTAGACCTAATATAAAGTAGCGTAGCTTTCGTGGAAGGAGATAATCTATAATAGGTATACTGGGCTAGAAGTCTACAACAATATTAAGCTCTTTAACTTTTGGTATTATATATGTAATAGCCTCAGTAATCTAATATAACTAGTACTGTTTTATATAGCTATCTACCTAGTTGCTAGGATAATTAAAGATTACGCTATAAGTAAGCTATTTTATAGGTTTAAGTATAGAAGTGCGAAGACCGTTATATAGAAACTTGGGGTTAAGTATAAGCTTAGAAGTAGTAGCGGAGAGGTACTTATTAGTATTTAGTGTAGTCTTATATTAAACCCTTTTATTCTAGTTAAAGTTATTATATATAACTGTTAGCTAGTTCTAGTTTTTTAAAGTAGTTACCTTAATTATGCGCTATATGAAAGTTACTATTTATTATACTAGCAGTGACTAAGAAGCCTTAAGTGCGCGATTTATAGCTAAGATACCTTAACTATACCCTCCGCTTATAGTAACGGAGGCGTCTTATCTAAACCCTTAAGTGTGGAAGTATATCTTCCTCTAGTTTCTTTTATATTTTGGCAAGACCAATATATAATATTATAACTCCTAACTTATAAAGAAGCGCAATATACCTTCTTTTAACACTTATATTATATAAATAAACCCCTAAAGTAGCATAGAACTAGTAGCTAGCTTAAGGGGCTTATACATTTACTAGGATTGCGTATACTATAAAAAGCTTATTATAGTAAGGCGTAATATTACAAGAATTGGTATATAGCCTTTACTAAACTAAAGCTATAAGGAAGCTCTATAGCGTTAGAGCAAGGCACTATATATTAGTAGTAATTGTATTAAGCTTAAGCTTTTTAACTAGTTCTTTAGCGTTAAATTATCTAAGCCTACTAGGAATATTAACTCCGTTCTCTTCTCTTAGGCGTATAAGATTCTCTAACTTTTGCTTTATCTACTTATATAGAGGTTTTTAATAAAGCCTTCTTAGCTAGCAATTACTATATACTATAAGCCGTTCCTTAACCTCTGGCTCTTTAAATATTGCCTTCTATAGCCTATTTACACGTTACTCTAGCGTATTATAATTAGAAGGGCCAGAAGTGGTTATATAATGCTTAATAAAAGTTATAATACCCCAGTGGTGCTTATATAGCTATTCTAATATTAAGTTAACTCTTTTACGTTCTAAATAAAAGACTTATAGTCCTTAATTTTTATTTAAAGCTGGCTTATTAGTTTGGGTACTCTAGCTACGGTAGAAAGAGGGCGGCGGTAGTTATAGGAGAGGTACGGCTGCTACGACTTAGGGGTGTTAGGCGTAATAATAAGATAATAAATTAGAATTGGGCAAATCGGGTAATATAGTCTTCTTCACTAGGTTTAATTTAGTAATTTTAGCCATTAGGAATAGCTTAGGGAGCTATAAAAGTTAAGATAATTTGGCTTAAAGTAGGTGTATATAGGCCTAAATGCCCCACATAGGACTAATAAAAATCTAAACTGTGTACCAGACCCTCTAACGAAAGTCTTACCAAAAGCGGCTAGCGGCTTGGCAAGGTAAGCCTTGGCAAGAAGGTCTGGGAACGAGATAAGAAAATCCGCACCAATAGAATCACGTCTGAGCCTACTAAGGTAAGCGTTGAAATTACCTCAGCAAGCTCAGACCGAAGAATCAATTAGCGGACTTACGTATATCCGCAAGCGGATATTGCTAACCTTTTTTGTCAAAAAGTTAATTCTATGGTCTGAGGGACTTTTCCAACGTTTCTTAAGCGATGTGACGTTGTTTGTATATAAAAGCAGTTACCTTTTTTAATAAAATTAATCTATAGCCCCATAACAGCTATTATTTTATAAATATTATTAAATTAATCTATAGAACTAACTCTATAATTAATGAACTTTTGGGCCTTATATATGCGCCTACTGCGACATTATAGCTAAGTCTTGCCGCGTTGTCTAAATTTGTATAGGGAGCTATATACAATCTTTAACAAAATTATTAAAGCTACCCACGTAAGGTCTAGGGCTGCATATAGGCTTAAAATAATCGCACGAGCTAGGTCTATAAATAATTAATTTTTGGCTCTTATATGTATACTTTTTGCGACGTTATATATAATATTACAATCCCTAATAACGACTTTTTTTTTAGCGAAAATAAGCATAGCTCCTAGGGGTTATAGGCCAATTTAGACCTAATATCTATCAAATATCGGGTTATCTCTCTAATCGATAAACTTTTCTTAGTATTTTAAGCCGTTGTGGTTAAGTGATTTAACCGCAAGTATAGGGAAAACAAGAAATAAGCAAATTTTCCAAGGAAAATTTCTGAAATTGCCGACTTACAGCCGGCAATTTCAGTTCCTTAGAAAAGTTTACTTATTTCTCACGCCTACGGCGGGCTTTTGTCCTTTAGGACGAAGTCCTTTTAAAACAAAGTCCTACTACTGCCCTGCTACTGCCCTACTACTGCCCTACTACTACCCTACTGCCCTGCTGCCCTACTACCCTACTACCCTACTACCCTGCTGCCCTGCTGCTGCCCTACTACTACCCTACTACTACCCTACTACTAGCCTACCGTTATAGTAGTGACGTAAAGCTGCCTTTATGTAATAATTGCGTGATATAGATTCATACAATTAATTACGTAACGTATATTAACAATAGCTATTTAAGTTATTGTCGTCGTCATCATCTTCTTCCTTAAGCAACAGCACCATTACCACCACTATTACTGCCGCTGCTGCTACTGCTACATCTTCTGCTCTTACTCCTACTGCTACTGCTACTACTACTGCCGCCACTACCACCACTACTACTACTACCACCACCACTATTACTACCACCGCCGCTGCCGCCGCTATGTCCGCGCCCAGCCGCCGCCTCTCTATACCGCCATCTATACCACCGCCATCTTAGGCTAGGGTGCCTACGTACAGGACTTCAGTCCCAGCAGATAAGCATACTAGTAAGTATTAGTACTATAAAATTTAAGAATTTGAGAATTTAAGAAGATACTAACATATAAATAGGTGCTGCAGCTATAGCTGCCGCCCAGCTCCTTTTTGCTTTTACCACTGCCGCTATTACTGCCGCCGCTCCCCCCCTAGCCAGCTTTACGGCAATTAATCAGCCTACCGCCCTCCCACAGCCCACTACCCTCCTGCCCTAAAATCCCTCGCCTATTACGCTCGCCACCGCCGCCAAAGCCGCTACTGCCAACACGGCCACAATGCGGGCGCTATATCCCCTGCTGCGCGTTTAGGGCGTATCTCTACGGTGGGTTCCTAGCCTAAGTAGAGCTTCTAGGGTCTATTAGGGGGTCCGCCTTAAGGCCAGGGCCCTAAATACAGAGGCCGCCCTAGCGTAAAGCCGGGGTACAGTAGCCCCGTAGGCTTATACGTTGTATACGCGGGGCGGTAGCCCATTTACGGAGTATGTGTTAGTCGCTGGCTAGCTACGCGGCAGCTACACTAACTGCTATTATAGCAGCAAAGGGGCGCGCTGCTCCTTCTAGGCCTATAAGTTAGCAATATAATAGTAAAAAGCATAACTAATAGAGATAATAGCGTCTGCCCCTACCGTAGCCACTACTACCCTACCAGTCCGCCGCGGCCGCGCATCCTCCCGCGCATCCTCCCGCGCCCTAGTCCCTCCCACTACCACTACTACCGCCGCTGCCGATAACGATAATAATAACAATAACAACAATAACAACGATAATAATAAAGAGGAGGCCCCGCCTACCTACGCCTATCCCCACCCTATAGGGCGCCAGTAGGTTATAGGGCTACTCCGCCATTTAGCGGATATAGTTAAAGAGTGGGAGGAAGGTAAGGATAAAGAGTAGGGGAGGGGGAGTAGAGGAGGGGGGGTAGAGAAGGGGGGTAGAGAAGGGGGAGGGGGGAGAAGGAAGGAAAAAGGAAGTATTTACTGGACCCTACGGGGCACTTATAAAGGTTTTACTGGCTCTATAGGGCAGTTATAGAAGTAGTTATATAATAAAATAATATACCTTATTATAAAAGTAATACCTCTAGATATAATAGTAGCCCGAAACTAAGTACTGTCCTATTACTACCCTACTGCCCTACTACCCTGCTGCTATTACTACTACTACTACTATACCGTCCCCCTATATCTTAGCCCATAACGGCTAGTAATATACTAAGACTATAGTAATACCTCCGGATATATAACATTAGTTATTATAGCATCCCTATCCTATAGCAGTAATAGTAAAAGCCTAGCTATATTTGTTACTCTTAACAGCGTAATATACAGCTACCTATAGGTAAAGACTAGTATATATAAGTTAACGCCGATAAAGTTAAAAGACTACCCTTATAACTTATTTACGGTTATAGCAAAGCACAGCCGGATTAGAAACTGCCTTCTACTAATAATAAACGGCAGTTCTCCTTCTGTAGAGGTAAGCTTAATATAAGGGATTAGCCGTAGCTAGTTATAAAAGCTGCCGCTAAGTATCTAAGTTTTAATACAGCGGCGGCCTACGCGCGTAATAACCATACGGGTGCTATTATAGAGCCCTTTGTTAGGGTAGAGGTTCCGTAAAAGGATAACAGGCGCGCCTACCTTTAGGGAAAGCTTTAACGGAGGTAGGCTACTGGGGTTAAATGTCTGCAGAAGCTCCGCTAGCGGCAGTTCTGTATAATTGTCTTCTCTATTTTGCTCTATAGAGTCTATAAAATAGAAGGTGCTTAGGGAGCCGTAAAGCCGCGGAAGAATAGCGTTATTAATTTTAGCTATAGTATTATTATAAATAGTTAGGATAGCGCGATTGCGGAAGGTATTAGGGTTAGTATATACCCGAGTAAGTAGTTATAGAGGGTATATATAGCCGTAAAAGGGTTCCTAGGACTATAATAGGGCTATACCAGGCGGGATACTAATACTGCTAGCTAGGGCTAGATTATAGGATAAGCTTTATACCTAAGCTATAAACTACTAATTTATCTCGCCCTAGCGGATACGCATATTTAACTATAGGGATAGTATACGGAAGGTAGGCTAGAGGAACAACCGCTATAGGTAGGCACCTATAATAGCTACGCAGTTCCCCTATAGGATAATAGGCAGTATCTAAGCAAAGTCGCCACCTAAGATAGTAGGGAGTCCGCTAAAGGTAGAGTTATTAGAACGGATATCCGTAAGCATACGGTGCATAGCTTTATAGTAGTAGTAGTACTATATTAGCACCTTATCCTAAATAAACAAAGAAGTACGGCGTAAAAGCTTAGCCAGATTTAAGCTTTTAGAGATATTATAAGTAGACTCTTTATATAGATCGAGAGGTATCCGAAAATAGGAGTAGGCAGTATAGCCGCCGGGCAGTAAAAGGGCTGTAATACTAGAAGAAGCTATATAAAGAACAATCTTACCATATAAGCGGTAGTAGTGGCAGAAGTAGTAATAGAGAAACGTTTTACTAGTACTTATAGGGCCCTAGAGAAAGAAGCGGGCTGTCTACAGATCCGTATCTATAGCGGCAATAATAGTATTAAAGCACGCTGCCTAATTGGCATTTAGCTGCTAGCGTAGCTCAGTAAACTGGCGACCTTCCTTTATAGGGTTATATTGTAGTAGCTCCGCTACAAAAAGCGGGTTACTTCCCTCCGCAATAACGGCCCACTAGTGCTAAAACTAGGGTAGGCTATAGTCCGTAAGTGTCTTTTAGTAATCCGTAAGTATCTAATAAATAAGGTATAGGCCGTAATTAAAATAGGCGTTATTGTTCTCGCTAACTATAAGAGGAGTATTAGGTTAGCGGGCCAAAAAGCGAGGCAGATTATTATAGATAGACTATTTAAAGCGGTCCTATAAAGCAACTAGCTCCGTAATAGGGCCGTAAACTAAAGCGGTTATAAATAAGGAGCGTAGCTAGGCGCTAGTAGCAAAAACAGCGGCCTCCGTAAAGTAATTAATCCACTTATAATTATCCTTTAGTAGCCCTAGAGCCATGTAGGCGGCCTAGAAGGTTAAATAGACTACACTAGTAATAGTACGGAGGTCCTTAAAGGAGGTAGGGCCGGGAACAGACGTTAGTAGTAGCCGTAAGTAGAACCTCTCGCCCGTAACGGGACTGCAGTAATATATACAGCCTATTATAAGGCCTCGCTAGCGTAAACGCTACTCCCGTTACTTTATATAAAAGATATACTACTTGGGAAAGTCTTAATATAAGTGGTTATAGGCATCCTTATACTCCGCGTTATACTTAAAAAAGGCCGTTAGTATAAAATAGGAGAGCTTAAGGCGCTGCTGTATCTCCTCTATAGACTAGTTTAGCTAAAAGTATACGGGCTACTTACCTAGAAGGTGCACCGCAAGCTAAATTATAGGGGGGAACTCCTTATAAATAGAAAACTCGAATAGCCGCTAGATAGCCTTAGAGGGGCTAATATAACGGCCCTATAAATACTAGCTTACCTTTATTAGGAAAATATTCGCAGGATGAGATTTAAGTTGACTTTAGTGTTCGCGTTTCGCGTAATTAACATGCAATTTAACTAACTTAACACGCAATTAACCAACTTAACACGCAATTGACCAACTTAATATACAATTTGACTAACTCGACACGCAGTTGACCTACTTAACATACAATTTAACTAACTTAACACGTAGTTAACCTACTTAATATATAATTTAACTAACTTAACACGCAGTTGACCTACTTAATATGCAATTTAACTAACTTAATACGCAGTTGACCTACTTAATATATAATTTAACTAACTTAACACGCAGTTAACCTACTTAACATATTTAAAAGTTAAATAATACGCAGTTAACCTACTTAACAACTTTAAAAGCTAACTGTATATTCCTTAACATGCAATTAAGGTAAAGTTATATACTAATTACGCAAATAAATTTTTATATAGTTTTATTACTTAGAGGCTTTACACAAGGCTCTACACAAAGCTCTATATAAAGCTCTATATATAGAGGCTCTGTATAAAGCTCTGTACGAAGCTCTATATAAAGCTCTACATAAAGCTCTATACGAAGCTCTGTATAAAGCTCTATATAAAGCTNTACACNAAGCTCTACATAAAGCTCTGCACGAAGCTCTACACGAAGCTCTATATAAAGCTCTACACGAAGCTCTATACAAAGCTCTACATAAAGCTCTACACGAAGTTCTACATAAAGCTCTATACGAAGCTTTATATAAGGCTCTATATAAGGCTCTACACAAAGCTCTGTATATAGAGGCTCTACACAAAACTCTGCGTATAGAGGCTCTGCCCGAAGCTCTACGTATAGAGGCTCTACACGAAGCTCTGCGTATGGAGGCTCTATATAAGGCTCTGCACAAAGCTTTACACAAGGCTCTGCGCAAAGCTCTACGTATAGAGGCTCTATATAAAGCTCTATATCGGGTCCCTACTATATTCCCAATAGCCTCTCCTATATAGCCACCTTATTTTTTTTATCTATCTATCCTTCCTTATATCCTCCCTACCTAGGGAGGCACCAGAATAGCAGCTAGTAAAGGACCATCGCTAGAACTAGACGACTATTACCAGAACCAGACAACCGTCGCCGTCGCTAAAACTAGAACACCATTACTAGAACCAAATAACTGTCGCTAAAATAAAACAACCATCGCTAGAACTAGACGACCGTCACTAAAGCCAGACGATAACAACTAGCCAGCGAACACTATAAACGATTTAATCGATCGATCGAATTAAGGCAGCATAGACAGGTAGGCATAAACAGGGAGATGCTAACGGGTAGGCAGATACTAATAGGTAGGTAAATATAGACTAGTAATTAGATGCAGACAGATAAGTAGATATAGATAGGTAAGTAAATGCTAATAGGTAGGCAGATATAGATAGGTAGGTAGATATAAATAGGTAGGCGATACAGATAGGTAGGCGATGCAGATAGGTAGGCAATGCAGATAGGTAGGCAATGTAAATAGGTAGGCGATATAGATAGGTAGGCGATGTAAACAGGTAGGCGATATAGACAGGTAGGTAATGTAGATAGGTAGGCGATGCAGATAGGTAGGCAATGTAGATAGGTAGGCAATATAGGTAAGTAGGTAAATAGGTAGGTAGGTAAGTCAATAGGTAGATANGTAGAAGAGAACCATTGCTATATTATATTAAATTATCTAAAATAATATTTATTTTACTAGCCTTATAAATAGCCTTAAAGTAGCTTTTATTTATTTAAAATATGCTATTAGTATAAAAGAGGTAAATATAATTGTGGTTGCTAAATACGTAGATTACTAGCAGGTTTCGCGTAGGTTGCGCGTAGGTTACGCGCAGGCTGCGTATCAAAAAAACACGACATAGGCTAGTCGGTCGAGTTGCTAAATACCCTCAACTACGCGCCAATTACGTCAACCACCAACCATTAAGGCCATTAGTAGGGTACCATATTTTGCCAATATTATTACCGTCCGTAAGTCGTAAAGTAGTGCGGTTGTTTCCCTTATATATATACTTATAGATATACTTAACGGACTTTACAGAGGCGCAGATCTTAATATTTATATAGGCATAGTACTTTATAGTTAGATATGGGCTATATAGAATAATCTAGTAGTTATTTATTTTAAACGTAGCTCTAAGAGGCCCTAGTAAGCGGATAAACCATATCCACCCATTATTATAACAGTAGTATTCTAGATAGCTGTCCTTATATATAATAGTAGTAGGGTTAAAAGGCTTAGGGTACCGCTTTAAGCAAGTTAGCGGAAGGCCTGGCCCTAGCGAAACTATATAGGGAGCTCGCGGATTCTAGGAGCCGTAAAGGCCGTAAACTATTATCGACTTTATAATCTTAGTAAGACGACTAGTAGGATTGTCCTCCAGCTATAGAAGCTCTATAAATATAAAACGGTTAATAACGGCTAGGTCTAGCAGCCTATCGCGGTTATACAGATATAGAAAGAGCAGTAGGTGTATATAGGGCAGGCCCCGTTTCTAGTACTTAATAGTCTAAACGCAGCTACGGTACCAGCCGAAGATCTGCTTTCGTTTTAGGTCATATAAAAAGTAAGTAACTTTTATATAAAAGACGCGCGCAACTAGATCGGGCCTGTCTATAGCGGTCTACCTAAATAGTAGCTTACGGGTAATCTTATCCTACCTAAGG
The DNA here is from genome assembly GCF_001692895.1 of Cenococcum geophilum 1.58. NCBI lineage: Eukaryota > Fungi > Ascomycota > Dothideomycetes > Gloniales > Gloniaceae > Cenococcum > Cenococcum geophilum. The sequence goes on from NW_027137608.1 coordinate 1,038,832, forward strand.
TTAACAGTAAACGTAATAAATATACTTAGACGGCCGTATTTATAGATAATAACTATTAAATCCTAATAGCACTGCCTAATAAAGCGAGCTCTACTAAGGAAACTTAATAGAAGAACTACGCGGCAGCCTAATAATTAAGGGTCTAGATTAGCGCGGGTAAGAGCATCCGTAATACTATTATATAGCTCTACACGGAGGTTAGATTAGTAGAAGCGGATTTAGTTAAGCTTATTCTAATTATATAGCGCCTATGCATCCATAATATACTCCTAAAATAGCCAGTAATAGGCAAAAGAAACCAACTTAGAGTTATTACGGACGTATAGGTAGAACTAAAAGTACGCCTACTATATTAAACGGTCTCACTAGCGGGCTTAATTAGAGTCGCGTAGCTAGAGACCCTAGTGCCAGCTAGTATTACCGTAAGGGAAGAGCAGTATATAGTAGAGCGGCATATATGCGGTATGCGTTAAGTTAATACGGCAGTAACGCGGCTACTTATTAGGTATATAACGCTCTACAAGTATAATATCGCGGAAGCTGGCATTACTATACTTATCTAGTATAATAACGGCCACCTCATTACTTATTAGGAGGTTTTTATAGCGCCGATTAGTACTAGCCTCTAAGATAAGCCATATTTATAGGTTTAAGATAATTTATAATGGGGCCGTTACGGGCTAAGCCTAAAGCCGTTCCCTTACGGTTTAATAGAGGGCGATAAAAGGGTTCTATACCTTAGATAGTATAACAGTAAGGCACCACAGAATAGTTATATCTAGCTAGATATTAGGACGGGCCTATAGCCGGACATTTATGGTATAACTAGGGTTATAAAAGTATAACTAGGCATACCGCGGAGTAACATTAGTAGGAGGCTCTAGTAGGCCCTATAGATAGTAAAGCTTACTATATATCTGGAAGCAATTTGGGCCGCCCTAGGCTATACTATAGTTAGTAACGGTACAGTTTACGGACATAAAAGCCAATACTGCATTATATAAGCGGAGCCACTCCCTAAACTACCTAGTAGAAGTACTATAGGACTCTAAAAGGTCGCGTAGATATTTTAGCGGAGGCTAGAATAAAGGGAGGTCTATATTACTATATTTATAGTAGGCTTTAAACTATAGATCGCTAGGCTATAATATACTAATACGTTTATTAATCCAATATAGGGCCGCGTAAAAGTCATAGGCAATGTCTATAAGACTAAAATCTAGCTGCTCTATAATAGGGCGGACTATAATAGGACTACAATCTAGCTACTCCGCGATAGGGCGGACCGTAGTAGGTTGCGGCTAGATTAATACGGGTAGTTGCGGCTAGATTAATACGGGTAGTATAAGGGGAGAAGTAGCGGCGGAAGTAGTAGCGGAAGTAGTAGTAGCTATAGTTTAGTTTATAGGCTATAGAAGGTCCGCTAAAGGTCGTTAAAACTATCTATTTCTTTTTTTCTCCTATATAGAGTTAGAAAGGTAATGGGCTAAAAGAGTAATAAAGGATAACCTTATAAGATTTATAGGTATTATACGGCGCTCTAAGATGGTTCGTTATAAAGTTAGCGGAAGAGCGATACTGCTTATAGGTAGTACAAAATAAACGATCGGAAGGCATTTAGGCAGTAGGTAGGGAGTAGTATTTAAGCAGTAAGGGTAGGATTTTGCAAAGCTTTTATAAAGTATCGTGTAGAGTTTTTACGGAGCTTTATATAGAGCTCCATATAGAGCTCCGTGCACTCCCTTCCTAAAATTCTCTTTATAGAGATCTAAAGCTTTATATTAGTATAACATTACTTAACATTTAAATATTTAGATAAAAGTAATATCATTTTAAAGCGCTTTATAAGCTCTATAAATCTATATAAATAGAAATATTATTTAAGTAATATTAGGGGGTGTATTGCAAGTATAAGGGGTTTACTACTTAGTCGCGAATTAATAGGGTAGCACGTGCCTAATCAGGTAACCCGGACATTTTCTAAACCAATTAAAACTCTCGCTTAAAATTAACTTAATATATAGAAGACGAGAAATAAGCAAATTTTCTAAGGAAAATTTCTAAAATTGCCAACTTATAGCCAGCAATTTCAGTTCCTTAAAAAAGTTTACTTATTTCTCGCGCCTACGGCGGGCTTTTATCCTTTAGGACGAAGTCCTTTTAGAACAAAGTCCTACTACTACCCTACTACTACCCTACTACTGCCCTACTGCCCTACTACTGCCCTACTACTACCCTACTACTGCCCTACTACTACCCTACTACTAGCCTACTATTATAGTGGTGACGTAAGGCTGCCTTTATGTAATAATCGCATAATATAAATTTACACAATTAATCACATAACGTATATTAATAATAGCTATTCACGTTATCGTCGTCGTCGTCGTCTTCTTCCTTAAGTAATAGCACCATTACCACCACCATTACTGCCGCTGCTGCTACTGCTGCGTCTTCTGCTCTTGCTCCTGCTACTACTACTACCACCACTGCCGCCACCACCACCACCACCACTACCACCACCGCCGCTGCCGCCGCCATATCCGCGCCCGGCCGCCGCCTCTTAGTGCCACCATCCGTACCGCCGCCGTCATAGGCTAGGGTGCCTACGCGCGGGACTTTAGTCCCAGTAGATAAGCGTACTAGTGAGTATTAGTACTATAAAAGAATTTAAGAATTTAAGAAGATACTAATATATAAATAGCTGCTGTAGCTGCAGCTACCGCCAGGGCCCTCCCCACCCCCACCACTACCGCTACCGCTGCCGCTGCCGCTCCCGTCGCTCCCCCCATAGCCGGCTTTACGGCCATCAATTAGCCCACCACCCTCCCGCCACCCGCCGCCCTCCTACCCCAGAATCCGTTGCCTACCACGCTCGCCGCTGCCGCCGAAGCCGCCACCACCAACACGGCTATAATACGGGCGCTACGTCCCCTACCGCGCGTCCGGGGCGTGTCTCTATAGTAGGCTCCTAGCCTAGGTGGAGCTCCCAGGGTCTACTAGGGGGTCCGCCTTAAGGCCAGGGCCCTAAATACAGAGGCGGCCCTGGCGTAAAGCCGGGGTATAGTAGCCCCGCAGGCTTATACGTCATACGCGCGGGGTAGTAGCCCATTTACGGAGTGTGTATTAGTCGCGGGCCAGCTATATAGCAGCTGTGCTAACTGCCATTATAGTAATAAAGGGGCGCGGTGCTCCTTCTGGGCCTATAAGTTAGCAATATAAACGGTAAAAAGTATAATTAATAGAGATAATAGCGTCTGCCCCCGCCGCAGCCACCGCCGCTACCACTACTACTATACCGGTCCACCGCGGCCGCGCTTCCTCCCGCGCCTTAGCGCCTCCTGCTACCGCCGCTGCCGACGATAATAACGATAACAATAATAATAATGACAATAACGATAATAAGGAAGAGGAGGCCCCGCTTACCCGCGCCTATCCCTATTCCGGGCAGCGCCAGTAGTTTATAGGGCTACTCCGCCATTTAGCGGATATAGTTAAGGAGTATAAGGGGTAAGGGAGGGGGTAGGGGGTAAAAGGAAGGGGGGTTTACTAGGCCCTACGGGGCATTTATAGATGGTTTACTAACCCTATAGGGTAGTTATAAAAGTAGTTGTTTAAAAAAATAATATACCTTATTACGCAAGTAAAACTTCTAGATATATAATATTGTCTATAGTAGTTTAATTTAGAGGAAGTAGTACTAAAATACTATTTACGGTAGTAACCCGAGATAGGGCAATATAGAGCTGCCTATAGGTAAAAACCGGTATATATAAGTCAACGCCAACAAAGTTAAAGGACTAACCCTGCGACTTATTTATGGTCATAGCAAAGCATAACCGAATTGGAAACTGCCTTCTACTAACAATAAACGGCAGTTCTCCGTCCGTAGAGGTAAGCTTAATACAAGGGATTAGCCGCAGCTAGCTATAAAAGCTGCCGCTAAGTATCTAAGTTTTAATACAGCGGCGGCCTAGGCGCGTAATAACTATACGGGTGCCATTATAGAGCCCTTCCTTAGGGTAGAGGTTCCGTAAAAGGATTACAGGCGCGCCTACCTTTAGGGAAAGCTTTAATAGAGGTAGGCTACTAGGGTTAAATGTCTACAGGAGCTCTGCTGGCGGCAGTTCTATATAATTTTCTTCTCCATTTTACTCTACAGAGTCCATAGAGTAAAAGGTGCTTAGGGAGCCGTAGAGCCGTAGAAGAATAGCCTCGTTAATATTAGCCACAGTATCATTGCAAATAGTTAGGATAGCGCGATTGCGGAAGGTATTAGGAGTAGTATATACCTAGGCAAGTAGTTACGGAGGGTATATATAGCCGTAGAAGGGTTTATTAGACCGCAACTAGGCTATACTAAGCGGGATAGTAATGCTACTAGATAGGGACGTATTATAGGATAAGCTCCATACCTAAGCTGCAAACTACTAATTAACCTCACCCTAGCGGACACGTATATTTAACCGTAAGAATAGTATACGGAAGGTAGGCTAGAGGAACAACCGCTGTAGGCAGGCACCTATAATAGCTGCGCGGTTCCCCTATAGGACAATAGGCAGTATCTAAGCAAAGTTACCGCCTAAGATAGTAGGGAGTCCGCTAAAGGTAGAGTCGTTAGAATGGATATCCATAAGTATATAGTATACGGCTTTAAAGCAGTAGCGGTGCTGCATTAGCACCTTATCCCAAATAAGCAGAGAGGTACGGCGTAGAAGCTCGGCCAGATATAACCTTTTAGAGATATTATAAGTAGACTCTTCGTATAGGTTAATAGGTATCCAAAAACGGGAGTAGGTAGTACGGCCGCCGGGCAGTAGTAGGGCCGTAATGCTAGAAGAAGCTATATAAAGAACAATCTTACCACACAAGCGGTAGTAGTGGTAGAGGTAGCAATAGAGAAACGTTTTACCAGTGCCTATAGGGCCCTAGAGAAAGAAGCGGGCGGTTTACGGATCCGTATCTATAGCGGCAATAATAGTATTAAAGCACGCTACCTAATTAGGATTTAGCTACTAGCGTAGCTTAGTAAACTAGCGTTCTTCCTCTATACGGTCGTATTATAGCTCCGCTATAAGAAGCGGGTTACTGCCCTTAGTAATAATACCCCACTAGTGCTGGAACTGGGGCAGGCTATAGTCCGTAAGCGTCTTTTGGTAATCCGTAAGTATCTAATAGATAAGGTATAGGCCGTAATTAAAATAGGCGTTATCGTTGTCGCCAACTATAGAAGGAGCATTAGGTTAGCGGGCTAGAAAGTAAGGCAGATTATTATAGATAGACTGTTTAAAGCGGTCCTATAAAGCAACTGGCTTCGTAATAGGGCTATAAAGTAAAGCGGTTACGAATAAGAAGCGTAGCTAGGCACTAACGGCAAAAACGGCGGCCTCTATTAAGCAATTAATCCACTTACAATTATCCTCTAATAGCCCTAGGGCCACGTAGGCGGCCTAGAAGGTTAGATAAACTATACTAGCAATAGTACGGAGGTCCTTAAAGGAGGTAGGGCCGGGAATAGAGGTTAGTAGCAGCTATAGGTAGAACCTCTTACCCGTAACGGGACTGCAGTAATATATACGGCCTATTACGGAGCCTCACTAGCGTAGACGCCACTCCCGTTACTTTAAAAGAAAGGTATACCGCTTAGGGAAGTCTTAATATAGGCGGTTACGGCCGTCCTTATACTCCGCGTTATACTTAAAGAAGGCTATTAACGTAGAGTTAGAGAGCTTAAGACGCTACTAGATTTCCTCTATAGATTAGTTGTAACGGCGCTATCGCACGTTACCTGCCAAATTCTGCCATATTCTGCCGACCTGCGATTGGCCCGCCTAAAGCTAGCGCCTTGGCGGCTCACCCTACATATTTGTTTACATCGGTCCTGGCGACCCCTTTTCCTTCTCTTTAGCTTAGTATCTTGGTAATATAGTATTCGTTTAAGCTTCGGTTTAGAGGCATTTGTTTAAGCCGTGACATTATACTAAGCTCTCCCTACCTTGCCTGGGAAGGCCTTAATAATATCCCACCCTAAAGAAACTTCGTCTGCAACAACGCATTAACGCGCTATACTCAGACACCAAAACAACTCTATATTGCCTGGGAAGGCCTAAATAATATCCTACCTTATGAGCCAGAAAGGACTAGACCTATACCCCCGGAATCGAAACTAAAGCGTACGATACCAACGAACCTTAGGAAGCTAACGATGGCACCTAAAGCAAGCTTATTTAAGAGAGCTGCCTCTACCTAAGAGGAACCTGAGATCTAATTAGGATCAGAAATCGAAGATAATGATAATGTCGTAGACATACGCGAGTAGATTCGCGCCCTCGCAGCCAGCTAGGAAGCCGATTGTCTTAAAGCGAGAAATATATAAGAGACCCTATAAGAGATCCTAGAAAGCCTTGCGGCCCTACGAAATAGCCTAGCTTCCCCTTCTCGAAGCCCTAGTTAACCTATTTACTCTACTAAATACGATATACTAGGGAGTACGGATATAATGATGAAGCAATTAAAGTCCGTTAAGCTCCCTAACCCCCTACTACTGTCCGACGGGATAGACCCTACCTTTAAAAATTAGAGGATTTAAGTATAAGAAAAGCTCCGCGTTAACTATAACTATTTCCTTTCCGAAGAAGCTAAAATGCTCTACCTCTTTGGTCGAACCACTGGGGACGCCTAACGGCACCTTTAAGCCAAGTTTGAGGACGACTCCCCTATCCGATTTATATCTGTTAACGAGATAATACGGCACCTAGCGGCTATCTATGTTAACCCAAACAAAGTACGGGATGCCCGTTATGACTATAATTACCTAATAATAAAACTAAACCAACCCTTTGCCGAATTCTAGACTTAATTCCTATACCTTACAGGAGAAGGCCAGGTTCCCCTTAAGAACTACCGATTAAACCTATACGATAAGCTAATAATCCGGCTACAAGAAAAGATCGCTGTAACCTTAAATAACCTGCCAACCCACGAAAAACTCGCAGCTCATTACCTATTATTAGACTTAGAACTAAAGCGGATTGACGCCCGCCCTAATTAGCAGAAGCAACTCCATAATAATCGGAACTCGCTAGCTATACCTATAGGAGCTAGAGTAGGAAGACAAGTTACGACTACTCTTATACTAAAGGCGGTTACAGCTACGCACCGGCAAGCCTCGCCCAACTAGCTACGTACTACGCCATTAACTAGTATTCGCCGTAATACTCCAATCAACCCTGCCTCGGCCACGTGCTTTAACTGCGATAAGTAAGGTCACTTTACTTTATCCTGCCCGGAGCTAAAGGATATAGGCGATATTAAGGAGATAGAGAAAGGAGAAACGTCCGATAAGTCAGGAAAAGAAGAACCCTAGGGAAAGACTCCCCCCTAGGGTACCCTATCGATCTCGAAGAGATTAATCTTAGTTAGTTAATAGGTGGAAAGCATTTCACGGTTCTATATATAGTATCTCGAAATGGATATAGAGTTAATATAACCGCCCTTATTAACACTAAAGCAAATGGCTTCGCCTTTATAAATACTGCCTGTGCGAATAATATTGCCAAGTTTCTAAATATAGAAGCCATCTAACTAGAGAAGCCTGTCTAGGTAAAGGGCTACAACAGCTAAGCCGGTTGGCCCGTTACCTACGTCTTAAAGTTGCATATTGCTCTTGACGGACGACGCCAATACGGTATTCCCTTTTGCATCCTAGACCTAGGGTCCCACGATATAATCCTCAGACGAAAATAGATGTCCTATTTTAATATTTGGTTAAACGTGTAAAAAAGACGGTTTGTCTGGCCGGAGGATAGACTAAGGTTGCCCTCCTTTGTTAGGGAGATCCGAACTAACCGCAAGACACTAGCCGTAAGGGCTAACCCTACCTACTAGCAGGATGTCTAGGCCCGTAACCTAGCCTTTGCCTAAGAGAACGCCCGCCACAAAGCTAGAAAGAACTCCGTACCGACAAAGATACTCTCCCAAAGCGCTACGTTTAAAGAGGACTCTACGTACGGAAGCGGGACAGATAATGACGTAGATGACGTCTAAATTGCATAGATCTAACCGTTATGGAAAAGAACGTATTAATAGGATATAAGGGATGACCTCCAAAAGATATAATAGGAGCTAAAAGGAGTAACGATGACGCCAGTACCCTAGAAGTCCCTAAAGTCACATACGCCCCTATTATTAGTTAACCCCCCTACCGTAGACATCGCCGTAATTAGCGCTGTAGCGTTCCACTTTAATATATACCGGAAGAATAATAAGGTCTTTACAACGAGCCTATATGAGATTAACCGAATTATTAATAATAGAGAGGAAAGGCTAGATAAGGAAACTGACGAGGAACTAGTTAAACGCCTCCTTTCTACCATTTATATAGGCTATAAGGATACATTCTTAAAGGCGGCCTTAGATAAGTTACCCCCTTACCAGACATACAATTACAAGATTCAATTAGAGGCCCATAACTTACTAGGCTATAGCCCCCTCTACCATTAATTAACGGATAAGCTAAAAGTAATAAAGCAGTACTTGATTAACAACCTAGATAAAGGGTTTATTAAGCTAAGTTAAGCCCCTTTTGCTTCCCCTATCCTATTCGTAAAAAAGCCTAATAGAGGCCTTTGTTTTTGTATCAACTATTAAAAGCTAAACGCTATTACTTAAAAGGACTAGTATCCTATTCCTTTAATTAACGAGACCCTTATACGTCTAAGCTAGGCAAAGATCTTTACCAAACTTAATATCCGCCAAGCTTTCTACCGAATTAGGATAGACCCTGTATCCGAAGATTTAATAACGTTCCGTACCCGCTATAGTTCCTATAAATACAAAGTTCTTCCTTTTAGACTAATAAACGGACCGGCTACGTACCAAAGGTATATAAATGACGTTCTTTTTAATTACCTTGACGAATTCTGCACGGCATACCTAGACGACATTCTCATATACTCGGACGACGAACTTGAGCATTAAGTTCATATTAAGAAGGTCCTGGAGAGACTACGGAACGCGGGCTTATAAGTTAATATTAAGAAATGCGAGTTTGGGGTAAAACGTATAAAATACCTCGGGTTTATTGTAACTATAAAAGGAATTAAGGTTAACCCTAAGAAGGTAGAGGCAATCCGTAACTAGAAGCCCCCTTATATAGTAAAAAGAATCCAGTCCTTCCTTGGTTTTTGTAATTTCTACCACCGGTTTATCCGTGACTACGGAATTATGGCAAAACCTCTCGTACAACTAACTAAGAAGGACACGCCTTTTGTCTTTAACGATAGCTGCATAGAGGCCTTTAAAGAGGTAAAGGATCGGCTTATCTCTTCCCTAATCCTTTGTTACTATAACCCGGACCTTAAATTAATACTAGAAACAGACGCCTCTAATAGGGTCGTAGTGGGAATCCTATTACAGTTACATCCAGACGGTAAATAGTACCCTATAGCTTTCTTCTTAAAGATAATAGACCTAGCTAAGTGTAACTACGAAGTACACGATAAAGAAATGCTAGCTATTATTTAATTACTCTCCTAATGGCGCGTAGAGCTCGAAGGTATAAACTCCTGGATTAAGATATATACAGATTATAAAGCCCTAGAGTACTTTATGACTATAAAGCAGCTTATAGGGCGATAAGCCTAGTAGGCCGAAATACTCTCCTAATTCTTCTTTACGATTATGTATTATTCTAGCAAGCAAAACTCTAAGGCTAATACCCTAACCCGAAGAGAACAAGATGTAGGACCCTAGGATAAGCTAAAGACCCAATATCGGACGCGCGCCCTTCTCTATCCAGAACAGCTCGACCCGCGGATTCTTAAGGAGCTAGACTCCCAGCAAAACAAGCTAGCACCAATGGAGGAGTCCTTGGATGAGCTAATAGGGCTAATTAACCGCCTCCTAACTGCAAACCGTACGGCTGATGCCCTAAGGGCCCTCCACAAATAAGCCGTGAAAGGAGACCCCGATTTTAAGACGGAGGAAGGATTACTCCTATACCAGGAGCGGCTTGTAGTCCCTAACGTTGACAATCTATAGACTAAACTAATCCGCGAAGCTTATTGCTAAGTCTCTACGGTATACCCTGGCAAGAATAAGACCCGTAAAATTATTAACTGCCGCTACTACTGGCCGAGAATGGTTGCGGATATTGATCGATATATACGGAACTGCGAAGACTGCTGGAGAGCTACAATCCTATGGGATAAGACCCCAGGACTACTTAAGCCACTCCCAATACCAGAGCGCCCTTGGCAGTATATCTCTATAGACTTCCATAAACTACCTAGGGACCGTGACGGATACGATATGGTTATGGTTATAGTTGACTGCTTTGGTAAACGCCCGTTCTTAATTCCATGTTATAAGAACATCGATGCCAAAGAGGCAGCCCGGCTATATATTTATTACGTCTACCGAATCTACGGACTATTAGATACTATTGTGTCTAATCGCGGGCCGCAGTTTATATCGGCCTTCTGGAATGAGTTTACCCGGATCCTAGGTATTAAGCTAAAGCTTTCTACGGCTTATTACCCCTAGATAGACGGTTAGATAGAGATTGTAAATTAGTACCTGGACCAGAGGCTTAGGCCCTTTGTTAACTATTTCCAGGATAACTGGTCTAAACTACTACCCTTGATGGACTACGCGCAAGTAACCTTACCCTACGACTCTATAGGGTTTGCCCCAATTCAGCTGGAAATGGGATACTTACCCCGCACAAGCTTTGACTGGAAAAGGCTAGAAGAACCCTAGACTGTACGAGAGAAGCTATCCTATGCTGAGGCCTAACAGTACGCTAAATGATTGGAGGAGGCCTGGACGGTAGCCCGCGAGAACCTGGAAAAAGCTTAGAGGTTAATGGAACAGCAGGCGAATAAACACCGTCGAGAGCCTGATTTTGCCCCTGGCGATATAGTCTGGGTCATAATAAGGAATTGGAGGACCGAACGACCTAGCCGTAAGCTGGACTACCAGATGGCAGGACCGTATGAGGTTCTTGAGAAGATAGGCAACTTGTACAAGATAAAGCTCCTAGACTTAATTAGGGTTTACCCTATCTTCTTGCCAGATAAGTTACGGAAAGCTGCGAACGACCTATTGCCTGGACAAAAGAATGAGCCTCCCCTACTAGTTTAAGTAAACGGTGACAATGAATGGGAGGTTAACGAAATACTGGCCTGTAAAATAATACGGGGAGCGCTAAAATACCGTGTCTAATAGAAGGGCTATGATCCTAACCCAACCTGGTACCTTATGTGGAACTTTATAGGCTGCCCCCAGAAGCTTAAAGAATTCTATAACTAATACCCTAATGCGCCTGGACCCCCGAAGTACCTAGACGAATAGATGGAATGCTGGCATAATAAAGACGATAAGTTACCGGAAGAACATAGGGACAAAAACGCCCCAAAGCCCTAATATAGCTGTCTGCCAAATTCTGCCATATTCTGCCAAATTCTGCCAGTACCGTAAAATTTCAGATGTCTAGGAACTTCGACCGCCGGTCGAAGTTGTCTGATTGGTCAGATCCGTGCTAAGACTTTTAGCGGCTACTCTTTCTGGCCTAGTGCTTCCACTTAGCCCACAATCGCCCTTTGTACTTAGTCAGGACGGACTCGTGTCCCCTTTTGTCTCCTCATCTTATATTTTTATAATCCTACGTTTNTAAGCCTAGTGCTACCCTATTTTTTCTAACTAAGCCTGAGGGCAGGCTTTCTTTTAAAGAGGGGGGTGATGTAACGGCGCTATTGCACGTTACCTGCCAAATTCTGCCATATTCTGCCGACCTGCGATTGGCCCGCCTAAAGCTAGCGCCTTGGCGGCTCACCCTACATATTTGTTTACATCGGTCCTGGCGACCCCTTTTCCTTCTCTTTAGCTTAGTATCTTGGTAATATAGCATTCGTTTAAGCTTCGGTTCAGAGGCATTTGTTCGAGCCGTGATATTAGTCTAGCTAAAAGTATACGGGCTGCTTGCCTAGAAGGTACACCGCAAGCTAGATTATAGGGGGGTACTCCTTATAAATGGGAAACTCAAACAGCCGCCAGATAGCCTTAAAGGGGCCAATATAACGGCCCTATAAATACTAGCTTACCTTATCGCGGTCCGTAAGCCATAAAGTAGTACGGTCGTTCCCCTTATATATATACTTATGGATATACTTAATAGACTTTATAAAGGCGCAGATCTTAACATTAATATAGGCATAGTACTTTGCGGTTAGATAAGGACTATATAGAATAATCTAGCGGTTATCTATTTTAAACGTAGCTCTAAAAGGCCCCGGTAAGTAGACAGACCACGTCCGCTAATTATTATAACGGCAGTATTCTAAATAGCCGTCCTTATATATAACAATAGTAGGGTTAAAACGCCTAGGGTACCGCTTCGAGTAGGTTAGCGGAAGGCCTAGCCCTAGCAAAACTATATAGGGAGCTTACGGATTTTAGGAGCCGTAAGGGCCGTAAACTATTATTAACTTTACAATCTTAGTAAGACGACCGGTAGGATCATCCTCTAGCTGCGGAAGCTCCGCGGATATAAAACAGTTAATAACGGCTAGATCTAGCAGCCTGTCGCGGTTATACGGATATAGGAAGAGTAGTAGGTGCATATAAGGCAGGCCCCGTTTTTAGTACTTAATAGTCTAAACGGAGCCGCGGTACTGGCTAAAGATCTACTTCCATTTTAGGTCGTAAAAGAGGTGGATAACTTTTATATAGAAGACGCGCATAACTAGATCGGGCCTATCTATAGCGGTCTAGCTAGGCAGTAGCTCGCGGGTAATCTTATCCCACCTAGGGTTGGCAGTAAACGTAATAAATATACTTAGACGGCTGTATTTACGGACAATAGCTATTAAATCCTAATAGCACTGCCTAATAAAGCGATCTCTACCAAGGAAACTTAATAAAAGGACTACACGGCGGCCTAATAATTAAGGGTCTAGATTATAGCGGGTAAGAGCATCCGTAACGCCATTATATAGCTCCGTATAAAGGGTTGTTTAGTTAGAGCGGATCTAGCTAAGCTTATTCTAATTATAGAGCGCCTATACATCTATAACATACTACTAAAATAGCTAGTAGTAGGTAAAAGGGACCAACCTAAAGTTGATATAGATATATAGGTAGAACCAAAAGTACGCCCGCTATATTAAACGGTCTCGCTAGCGGGCCTAATTAGAGTTACGTAGCTAGAGACCCTAGTGCCAGCCAGTATTACCGCAGGGGAAGAGTAGTATATAGTGGAGCGGCATATATGCGGCATGCGTTAAGTTAATACGGCAGTAACGCGGCTGCTTATTAGGTATATAACGCTCCATAAGTATAATATCGCGAAAGCTGGCATTACCGTACTTATCTAGTATAATAACGGCCACCTCGTTGCTTATTAGGAGGTTCTTATAGCGCTAATTAGCACTAGCCTCTAAGATAAGCCGTATCTATAGGTTTAAGATAATCTGTAACGGGGCTATTACGGGCTAAGCCTAAAGCCGTTCCCTTATAGTTTAATAGAGGGCGATAAAAGGGTTCCGTACCTCAGATAGTATAGTAGTAAGGCACCGCAGAATGGTTATATCTAGCTAGGTATTAGGACGGGCCCGTAGCCAAATATCTATGGCATAACTAGGGTTGTAAAAGTATAGCTGTGTATACCACGGAGTAATATTGGTAGGAGGCTCTAGCGGGCCCTATAGATAGTAAAGCTTACCATATATCTAAAAGCAATTTGGGCCACCGCGGGCTATACCATAGTTAGTAATGGTATAGTTTACGGATATAAAAGCCAATGCTATATTATATGCGCGGAGCCGCTCCCTAAACTGCCTAGTAGAAGTACTACGGGACTCTAAAAGGTCGCGTAAATATTCTAGCAGAGGCTAAAATAGAGGGAGGTTTATATCGCCGTGCTTATAGCAGGCTTTAAACCATGGATTGCTGGGATGCAATATACTAACACGTTTATCTATCTAATATAGGGCGGCGCAGAAGTTACACTTAACGTCTATAGGACTAAGATATAGCTGCTCCGTAATATAGCGGACGGTAGGACCACGATCTAGCTACTCCGCAATAAGGCGGACCGTAGTAGGTCGCGGCTGGATTGACATAGGTGGTCGCGGCTGGATTAATACAGGTGGTTGCGGCTAGATTAATACGGGCGGTATAAGGGGAGAAGTAGCGGCGGAAGCAGCGGCGGAAGTAGTAGGAGCTATAGTTTGGTTTATAGGCTGCGGAAGGTCCGTAAAAGGTCGTCAGGACCGCCTATTTCTCTTCTCCTATATATATAGAGTTAGAAAGGTAGTAAGTTAAAGAGGAAATAAAGAATTAACCCTATAAGAGTTACAGGTCTTATACGGAGCTCTACGACGGTTCGTAGTAAAGTTAATAGAAGAGCGATACTGCTTACAGGCAGTACAAAATATACGATTAAAAGGCATTTAGGCGATAGATATAGTAAGTAGCAATTAGGGCAGAAGGTAGAGAGTAGTAGAGCAGTAAGGGGTAGGAAGAGGTTNTAAGCTTANAGAATCTGCAGAGCCTGTAGAACTTTGGTAGAGCTNNATNCAGAGCTCCNTNNAGAGCTCCGTGCATAGCTCCNTNCACCCCCTACGAAATTTTTTCCGTAGAGCTCTAAAGCTTTACATTAGTATATTATTACTTAGCCTTAAGATATATAGACAAAAGTAGTGCTATTTTAAAGCGCTTTATAAGCTCTATAAAACTATATAAATAGAACTGTTATATATCTACTACTGGGGAGTACATCGCAGGTGCAGAAGGGTCGGTCGGTCGGTCGCGATTTGATAGGGTAGCACGGACCCTACACGTGACCCGACAAATAACAACCAATCAAAATAACCAATCTTAAGAGTCGCTCAAAATTAATTCAGTATATATAAGATCGTGGATATCGTCGGAGCTGCTAAGAAACATTGGAAATGTGATTCCGGTGGTTTCGCACAAACGTAGTTAGTCAGGTTACGGACCGATTAAAAATCCGCACCAACGGAATCACGTCTGAGCTTGCTGAGGTAAGCGTTGAACGGATTGCAATTCGGAAGACGGCGTAGGTTATTCCGACGCTAGCTAAAAAATCTTGTCTGAGCTCGCTGAGGAAAGGAAATGTTAGGCGCAAGCATAATTACACTAATCTATACTGCTAGACATATCATCAAGTGGATTGGGAATATTTAGAACAAGAGCGATGCCGAGATCGCTCTTTAAAACGAAGTCACCGACTTTAAGTTCCAGCTCCATGGGGATAGCAATGCTGGAGTGCGCTCGAAGGGTTGGAGCAGCAACGCAAGAGCTGCTCAACAAGTCGCACAATGTGCTTAACAACATTGAGAACTTGTTCATGGATTGGCCAAACGGTGGCTTCCGTGGGTTTATAAAGCGGCCAAATTCTTCTACACTTGAGAAGCACAAAAGCCGTCGAGATGCAAGAGGAAGATTGAGACTATGTATAGACAATTATCCATGTGCTGACGCCTCTCCCTTTTCTTGTAGAAGATCCTGAAACTACTGCTGACATAGAATCATAGGGAGCTGTACCACTGAGTTGAGCGTATACAACAGCGAACAAGAGCAAACCTTAAAAAAGCGTAGCAGAATGAACTATAACTCCATCCTCATCCCGCACCGCAGACGATTTGACATCTTGCGCATTGACCATCGTTGCCTCCTTCATGCTCACCACCCCATCTTCCTTGCGGTGTGCCAAGCCATTGAAAAAGACAGTTGCCCCGTAATTCGGAAACGCATCGGCACCCTCGGCATCAGGGTTCTTGCCCGCCACAATCCACTCGGCGCTCGTTCCTTCATAGACAACGCCGTCAGGTGCATCGATAGATGCAGACACCCACTTATTGCTCGACCGATTGCAAATCCATCCATTGCCCGTGGTGCAGTCGTCGTCGTCGGTGACCCAAGCCCAACCCGTGACAAGGTCGCCAGGGTTAACAACAAAGTTGCTAAAAACATAGACATTCATCGTGTCTTCGGCCTCGCCACGGAACAAGATCGCCGCGTACGTAGAGCGCTTCTGGATCTTGCCGTTGATTACCACCAGTTCTAATACCACCCCAATCTTGAGACAATCACTGTTTGTCCAGCCGTCTAGTCCTACCCACGTATAGCACTGGTAGTCGCCGTCCTTAAAGGCATTTTGTGCACGCCGCGGATGGAGATTGGGAATGATCCAGGATCCAATGACACAGTCGAACGGAACGGCATCGTCAGGGGGTGTAGAAGGCAGAACGGCTCCAGACCAATTACGGGATTCTTCCAAACCGGTTGTTTGAAATTCGGACATAGTTGTAGGGACATGCTGGGGGCGGCAAGACGCGATCTGCTGCCACACGGCATAATGTTTCGGCGACGATGCCGGATTCGGGCGTGGTGGGTAAATATACTTTTTGAGTTCTTCGTCGGTTGCAGAACCGGGAGCAAAGCTAAGAGGAGGTGCGACTGAAGGACCTTTGGGTACCGGTAGCTTGGGAGCCATCTTGATTCGAGGGTCAAAAAGCGACTATTGAGGACGCGTTGCGTGTAGCAGTTGCCGTTGGCGATGCCCGATGCCAGTTGCCGTTGGCGATGCCCGATGCCAGTTGCCTGGCATTGGGACAGCAGGCCTTTTAAATAAATATTCCAGACTCTGTGGCGGGGGGGGGAAGAGGGGGTTCTGGGACGAGGCCGTAGGGCAACAAGTTTGTCAGGAAATGCTGGGAATGTGATCGTTTGCTCTCATCCTGTAGTTACAAACGACACTCAATCTTGTTCACCGGAAAAAAAAGTTTCCCCGCCTGGGCCAAATTGAGAGAGGAATCAACACGTCAACGGTCTTGTCCTCAGGCGCAAGCAGCTTCCTTGCATGNCACGTCAGCGGTAGCAAGGCAACATGATACATGATTGAACAGCCAACATAGGGCTTACAGCGGCCGAGAAGCGAGATAAAAACTTCCAGCAGCTGGTCACGAGGGGAAGCCGGTTTTACTAGTGACTGTATAGCTTAGAAAAGGGAGAGGTTAGGGTAAATGAAATCAACCAACCAACAACCAACTAGCAATCGGGCAGCGGCAGCGAGGGAGAGTAATGACGATGGTAGAAATATAAAGCCTCAATGATGGGATTTCAACATCAGCGCGGAAAAAAATCACTCTCCACCGCCAATAGTGGTGGACAGCCGGGGTTCATTGGTGCATGGTCGCGGCGTGCAGCTGAACGTTGTCACGGAAAAGTTGAACGTGGTCACCAATGGAGCGCCGGAAAAAGGTCGGCGGTACCACACTTTACTCATACAGAATGCGTATCGGTAGCCACATTTAACTTAAGCAACCACATAAACCAAAATATCTAGAGTATATGCTACGAATATATACGTAAATATATAGATATATAGACTTACAGAGATATATATATACCTCGCTATACTTATAATAAGTAAAAACTATACTAAAGTAAATAAAAGTATAGTAGGGTAGCTAAATAGACTACTAGTTAGTATATATAGCTACTTTAGAGTATACTTAATATCAAATATAGAGATAGTAGTTCTTAAGATAATAAAATTAGTAGAGAGAGTATTAAAGATAAGGAGAATAAGAAGGATAAGGGCGAAGATAGTATATAATAGTGCCCTCTATTTTATATAGGTCTCTTTAAGGTAAAACTATATACAACTCTATATATAAGCTATATATAAGCTTAGAATAGCTAGAATATACTCTAAGACTATAGAGTACTTATTAGCTTTAATAGTAAGTATTAAATTATCGTCTAAGAGGTAATAGACTATATTATAATACTAGAATATCTGGTAATTAGAAAAAAAGAAATTATATACTTTATCTATAAAGTAGTACCTTTACTATCTATAGATATAAATAAAGAAATAGTATATATTAAAGGTAAGTAATATATATACTAGGTATATACTAGATTTATACCTTAGAGATTTAATTCTTATTCTATAAAACTAGTAATTCTAAAATTAATTTAACTATAATTCCTTAGAGAAAATATTAATTAAAAGTGTGAAAAGTGTCTTATTAAGCGTTTAAATATAATAGTATTAAATTCTATAAGTACGCTTATAAGAATATCCTCTATATATACCTTATATTTAATAAAGTTAAGCTTAAATTAATTAACGACCTTTAAAAATATAGTAGTTATCTATACTAGGTAGTTGCGATTAATAAAAAGCTTAAGTAAAGTATAGAAAAGTAAGTATTATTTATATATATTAAGTATATAGCTACTACTATAGTATATAGCTACTACTATATTATTTTATAATTATAGCGGTAGTATATCTACTATAATATATAAGAACGTATATGTAGTAAAAGTAGACTAATAATGTTTTTTAATACGGAGTATATATATAGGCTCCATGAAAATCGGCCTCTGCACCTCCACGCGGTGGAGCTCAGGAACCTAGCAGATACCTATCGGCGTTCCATTAGGATCGTGCTAATAGACTGCCAGAGCAAACGCAGAGACGTATGTACGGCGGCGCAGCGCGGGCGCGGCGACATGGTGGTATCGTGAAAAATTTTTACTGGGAGGGTGAGCCCCAACGAGAACTTAACACAGCTACTACATCTTTACGTACATTCCAATTAATCATTCGAACCACGGCATCTACCTCCGACGCCCCCACTTCCTCCCGTACGGCATACGATTGCACTATACGGCACCTATACGGCGGCGAACTGTATACGCCCCAGGAAGTCCGTAATAAGCCTCTCATTCCCCATCCTACCCGACAGCCTAGACTTACCCGCGGTATTTCGTCTTCCTCTATATCTTTAGCTGGGGGTATGTATAGGGGACCTAGGCTAGGGGCCCTAAGACAAGACACCTAGTTCTATAATAGTTTAAACTTGTCCCACTAATCCTTTAGGGTGAAAATTAGAAGGACCGTAGGCATATTCACATATATATATATAAGGCATTTAAATAGGGGCAAGGGCAGGATAATATTAATTTTATAGTATTCTTAATTTAAATAGAAGTATAGTACTAGCGGTAAATAGGGCAAGATAGGCAATCTAGAGATTAAGTCTTAGTTTAGGATACTATCTCTAAGCAGTAACCTACGGTGCTTTTTCCTCCCGTTAATGCAGTATAGGTGCTACATAAAGGGGTATATACTGTATTGCCACTTATGTCTGCCTTAAAGGTTTTTTTGTACTTAACTTAATGATATTTATCTATATAGACCTAGATTGGGACCGCATTAGATATTAATTAAGAATAAATATAAATATAAAACATATATTTATTAGTTATTCTAGTAGTATTAATACTAAACTATAGTATATTACTTAGTCTTTATTATTAATAACTACTAAGATAGATATTTAATACCTAAGCTTAGGAACTTAAATAAAAATATACCTACATTAGATATTTAATATTAAAGTAAAAATATTATTCTAGGTAATATATATATATTAACCCTATATAGGGGTTACTATGTCTTAGCTAGGCCTACTATTAATTAACTTAGCTATATACTAGTAGTTTCCTATATCTTAACTATCTCTTCTATACGCTGCCCCTTATAGATTACTATATGCCCCTTCTCTCCCTAAGGCCTATTAAAGGCGTAAGGGTATTTATCTATAACTTACTCCGTAATACTAAAAGGTGAGTAGGATATATATATATATATACTTTAGGTATCTTTTTATATTTAGGCCTTAGTCATAGGGAGGAGATAAGGTAAACCATAAGGTTATTATCTAGGCTACTATTATAGTACTAGCAGAAAATAGCAGAACTTAGTTAGTAGAATTTAGTAGAACTTTACGGTTATATAACTAGAGGACTATATAAAAGAACCCTACTTCGTTAGCACTACTCTTTTTCTCCTTTTCTTTTTCTAGCTTTAAATCCTTATTTATAGATAATCTAATTATATACGCTTGCACGTCCCTCTTACTATACTCGTACCTTAATTAGCTAAGTTACTAATATTATCTAAAGCTTATCAACTCTTCTTCCTAAAAAGGAACCTAAATATATCTATAGACCATAAATAGGACAAGGATATAGAAATAGACCTAAAGGATATTACTAGAATAACAAGAATAGAATAGGACCCTAAGGATAGAATAAACTTAAAAGGACACGTATAATATAACCTAAAGGACCTACACGGATTAAAACCCCTAAAGAAACCACTAGAAATTACCTAATACCCTAACTACTATACTAAGAAATACATTAGCTGGTAAAGTAGCCGTAAGACCATTAACTACCTTTAATAGTAAAATATTAACTAACTTAAACCCCTAAGAGGAGCTTATAGCAGCTAATACCAAAATTAAATAACTTTAAGAGCTGCTTAAAACTAGGGATACTCCTCTGCCTAGTAATAGGTCGTTAGACACCTAGAGACTTACTATAGTCTTTAAGGCCCTAGCCTAACATATAGTATTAGTATTATTACGGTCTATAAAGGTTATAGACCCCCTATTGCGTATAGGCGCAACCAACCCTATATTTAATAATTAGAAGCTTTAACTATAAGATAAGCTTAAAGTTAATAGAGATTACTTCCCTAATATTTAAGCTAAAATAGCTTATATCTATAATACGCCTAGGGCTTAATAGGCCCCTTCCTCTCTAGAGAAGAGATAATTAACTACCTATCTTCTATTTATAAGAACCCCTTTAAAGTATAAAACGTCTGCCTTAATTATAAAAGCCTAAATATAAAAATAACGGAGACCTTTTTAGCCTTTTAAACCAGCTTTCTATACCCAGCCGGCTAAGCCTAAATTCCCTATAAAGACCTAATACTAGACCTTTTTAATAAGCGTATCCTAGACCTATAGCATGCTGTACTACTAGTTTTTACTATTATATAGACGCTAAAGGTACTTATAGACTACTGCCTAGCGATTAACTAAGGCCTTTATTAAATTAAGGTATAAGCTAAGCGGTATAAAGCTAGAACTACTTTACTAAGGACTACTAAATAAAAGTAAAGTAGATAAGGTTCTGTTAATTTAGGAGGATAGTATAGAGTTAGAAAAAAAAGAACTCTAAAGAAAGACTCCTTTTTAGGGTTAAAAGAGATTAATATACTATATATTAATCTAGGTTAGTTAGTTAGTAGAAAAAGCTATTCTATCTCTTATACTTTATTCCGTAATAGATATTAAGTTTTAACCTCTATTTTAGCTAACTCTAGAGCAAATACCTTTACCTTAATAGATACTTAGTATACTATAAATCTGGCTAACCTTTTAAATACGCCCCTTAAAGAACTGCCTAAACTAATTCCTATTTATAGGTATAATAGATAAATAGGGCCACTTATTATAACTATCCTATAAATTTACCTCCGGATTAACGAATAAAGATAATATAATATCCCTTTCCTTATTATAGACCTTAGAAGCTATAATATAGTCTTAAGAAGAAAATAGCTAGCCTATTTAGGCTTATAACTAGATATATAGAATAGATATTTTATTTAGCCTAAAACCTTACCCCTAATCCCTTTCTTTATAAAAGAAATTAGTATTATAATAGAGAACCTTATACGGCCCTAAATAAATACTATTTACTAGATTAATGCTATACGTAGAAACTAGGCCTTTAAAAAAGATATATAGTATAATTAGTAACGGATCTATATACTACACCGCCCCTAGACTACCTATACCCTACTACCTATACTAAAAACCTAAGGAGTTAGTAATAACCTACCTAAGCCCTTAATAGGAAATTTAGGTTCTATATAGCTATAAAGGAAAGTAAGGAATACTAGATACTATACTAAACTAATAGACAGGAAGGATACCTTATAGAAAATAGAATGTAAGCTAAGGAAGATTATAAACCCTATACTGTAAAATACGGCCTAATAAAGGCCTATAAAGAAACCTATAGACCTTTTACTAGTTAATGTTTACTATATTAGCGCTATAGGATTCTACTAGAACTTAGTCTAACCTAATACTATTACCTTTACTACTAGCTTATATAAAATCAATTAAATAATTAAGGAAAAGAAAAGCAAATTTAGTAAATAGGAAGGTAAGCCTATAGACGAAGAGCTAGTAGAATAGAAACTACCCTATTAACACTAGAAGTTTAAAGACGTATTCTCTAAAGCAACGTCTAATAGACTTCCACCTTACTAACTATATAACTATAAAATTAAAATTAATTTAGATAAGGAAAATACCCTTAGCTTTAGCCTCCTTTACTAGTAGTTTACCATTAAATTATAGGCTATAAAGCAGTACCTTATTAATAACCTAAAGGAGGGCTTTATTAAGCCTAGCTAAGCCCCTTTTAACTTACCTATCCTTTTTATTAAAAGGCTAAATTAAGGACTCTATTTCTATATTAATTATTATAAGCTAAATAATATAACCCGCAAGGACCGCTATCCACTACCTTTACTTAATAAAATACTAGCCTAAGTAAGTAGAGCTAAAGTCTTTATAAAGCTTAATATCCGCTAGGCCTTCTACTAAATTAAAATAGATCTTAGCTCTAAAATTCCTATTATATTTTAGACCTATTATAAAACATATAAATATAAGACACTTTTTTTAGACTAATTAACGGACTGGCTATGTACTAGCAGTATATAAATAATATACTCTTTAACTACCTTAATAACCTCTATATAGCCTACCTAAATAATATTATAATCTACTTTAAGAATAATAATAATAATAATTTATTGCTTAACGTCCGATTTGGATCCCTATTGGGCCCACGCGGACTACTCCTTATTTACATATGGGGAGAAAACTCTATTTAAGAAAAATGAGAAAACCCCATAATCTATCTCCCCGCCTTTTAGGACTCGCCTACTTAGCGCCTATAAGTCGCCTATGGTACTCTACTACCTTACTATTTAACCTCCTTAGGAACCACTACTGCCGTAATAAGCCTACGGACGCGCTAGTATTACAAATTATTACTCTACTATTATAGAGTTACTAGGGGGCACCTACTGCTTACCCCCTTACCTTTTATTACTATTTCCCTTACAACCCAGAACTAATTTAGCACATTTTAACTAATAAGCTACTAGGTAACCGCCTTAAGGCCTTTTTATATTAAGAGCAGTGTATTATAGTTCTCTGTACTAGCTGCTAAGAGTATTGTTTCTTAATTAGTGCATAAGGGGCATAGCAGTATTACGTGTTTTGGTATCTGTCTTGGCTAGCTATATTTACATTTTAGGCTACCTACTAAGACACCCACCTAGTAAAGCCAATCTTTTAGTCCTATTATTCCTATTCTTAAGAGTATTGCTATTATATTTTCTGCCTTTATTAGGCCTTCTTAGAGCCCTTAGGTATTTACCCCCTATAGCGTTAACTATACTATAGCTTAGGTTCGTCTTACCTAAGTTAGCCTCTATACCTTTAACTCCTATTTACCTCTCCAGCGTTAGTCCAACTAGTATTACATTACGGTAGATGGTTTCCTAGCATTCTTATATGTTTTACTTTAGCTCCTTTCTTTATCTTACTGTTGTCTTTACTAACCTCTTATATATCTCCCTTCCTCCTCTATATAGGCCTGGGCCCTAAAGTAGCACTATTCTTCTTTTATTTTCTTTACCTGTTTCTCTAATATCTCTTCCCTACTTTAGGGTTATTGGTTTATTCTCCTACGGGGCACCCTAGGGTCCCTCCATAGTTTACTTAGGCGTATCTTAATATACTTTATAATATTAGAGTTACGTTTATTTTGCGTTCTTTATATTATAGCGGCTTTAATATATAACTATAGGGGGGGAATATTGGATTCCTTCTTAAGCAGTGCTGTGGCCGTTCGCTTGTACCCGCCTATAATACTTTAGAGGCAGGCTGTTTAGACCTTTTAAAGTAGTTTAAGGAGTAATTTAGGGGGGCCCTTCTTAGTTTCTCTAATGGCCTAAATACTGGATTTATATGTTATAGTTAGCCGGACGACTACTATATATAGTAGGCGTGACCTCTAGAAGCATAGACCCTATATAGAATTAACAATCCTAGATAAAGCAATAAACTATACTTAGCCTTTACGGGCCGCTTACACCGCATATGCGCTCTACTAGAGCTTACTATCTACCTATACTCCTAATACCCTTAGGCCCTAAACTAGTTAACCCCTAAAGCCTTAAATGTAAATTATATACTAGAGATCTGCAGATTAGTTGCGTTTTCTTATAAAATAGATTAGCTGGTATTTCTCTAGTAAGAATTAGACTCTATAACGTTTTGCCCATTCTATATAAGTATTATAGGCTTTCTCTAGTATTCTGCAATTCTCTGCGGCTGTTAGCCTGTATATAATTAAGTTTGTGTTATTAACGAAGCTTATTCCCTAGGTCGCCCCTTCCTTAAAAGAGTTAAGTAGGTTGCTTATAAAGAAAAGGAAGAGTATAGGCGAGAGGGGTAATCCTTATAGTATTCCTGTTGCAACTATAATAGGGGGGCTCTAGTATCTGCTAAAGACTAGTGATGTTTCTTTCTAGCCTATAAACCCTTAGATAAATTATATAATTTATTCTAAGAAGCCCTTTGCCCTAAGGATATACAGGAGACGCTTATGGGGTATATTATTGTAGACACCACTAATGTTTAGGCTAAGCATTAATACTATAAAGTCCTTTCGCATCGCCCATGCAGATTTAATAGTGGTAGCGAGTAGCGTAAATACTAATAGTGTTAAGCGGTTCTTTCTTTCCCCTATTTGGCTTTATAGTAGTAGAGCATATTCCTCTACCGTATTTACTATATATTCCGCTATTACCCTTTCTAAGATCTTGCTAAGGGTATTTTCTAAAGTAATAGGGCGGTAGCTTCCTGGGATTAAGTAATCTACTTTACCTTCTTTTTATAGGATAACCGTCGTTATAGATCTTCTAAGTCGTGGGTAGTAGCCTATAGTAAAGTATACTCTGGCTATATCTATAAGCTAAAGTGCTATAAGTGGCCTATAGGTTTTTAGGGCCTTATTTGGAATCCTATCTGGTCCTAGTACTATATTATTTAAAAGGCGGCTAATAGTTCTAGCCATTTCCTCTATTGTTATGTCGCTATTAACCTATAGGTGAGTTACTAGTGTTTTGCCCGTAATATTATTAAGGTCTGCTAGAGCTAGTTAGGGGAAGAACCTTTTTATAAGGATCTTTGCCTTCTTATTATTGTCGTTTATAGCCTATAATTCTCCTACTCTTTGTAGGGGTGGTAGGTATAGGTCTTCTGCTAGGCGCCCTGCCTTTTTCTTTACCTATTTTGCTATAGCCTAAAGGCCCTTATTATAGAGGAGGCTCGGGTTAAAAGTATGCTTATTTATAAACTGTCTCCAGTTATTCCTTACTTCTTTTTTTAGGGTATTCTTTAGCTAGTTTCTTATGTCTTTATATTATCTCTTATCTTTAGGGTTATAGCTACTTATATATTTCCTTCTTGCTTATTATTAGCTGGTAACTAGAACTACGCATTATATAGACTATACGTGTTGCGTATAGGGGCCCGGTTTTAAGATTAGGCAGTGCTCTTTTAGCCTATTTTTAATTGCTGCCTAGATCCTTTCTAGTCTTTAGTCGATTTCCTTGGGGGTGGCCAATAAGCCTTGCTTGTTTGGTATTAGGTGGATTTCTTCTAGGTTTTAAAGTTATTGTTTAACTATATTAAGGAAACTGTTTATCTTAAGCTTCCTTATTACGTATCTTTTTCTATTTAGTTACGCTTTAGTATCTAGGTCTAGCTATATCTAGATAGGGATATAGTCTAGGGTAAGTGCCTATTCTTCTTTAGGGTTGTACCTTTTAAGTCTCTAGTATAGGCCTTTATCTATAAATATAAGGTTAATTATACTTCTAGCGGTGTCTTATTGCTATATAATTGCTTCTAGGGGGGTAGCTAGCTTAAGGCCCTAGATATCTATAGCTCTTAGTAGGTACTCTAACTGTTAATCTGCAGTAATATAGATACCCCCCTACCGTAGGTAGTAGAGGTTTATATCTCCTAGTAGGATAGACTCTATACCTTTGGTTTCTAGTAAGCTTATTACCAATATAATATTCTCTATTTATAGGACCCCTTTAACCCTAGGGTTATATACATTAATAATTTATACCGGTCCCCTATATATTTGGATTATTATAACTNNAATATCTANGTTAACTGCCTNCTATAACTATAAGGANAGGCTAATAGCCTTACTNATTATAAAGCATANGNNTATNGCTGCTTTTNGTTTATATAGNAGNTAAAATCCTTAGGGGCAGTATATTAATTATATAAAGGTATTATAATACGGTTCTTATATAGTAAGGATATAGTATTTCTCTAGGTCTAGACTATCTAGTAGGGGCCTTGCGAGGTGGTGGTTTATATTGCCGTAGTTATACTATATAATAGATAGGTGGCGGACCCCCGGCAAGGGTCCTTTAACTCTCCTTTATTCCTTACTTCTTCTATTTTTACTTTCTCTAAAATATTTAGAGCTTCTATCTCTTATATCTACACCCTAGTTACTACTTATTTTGTATAGAGCTTTTTATTCCCGTATTTTATGTTCCTATTAGCGCTTTTATATCTAAATCTATTATTATTACTGGTTCTTCCCCTATTCTTACTAGTCGGCTATATGCCCTTTATAGGTTAGCTGCAAATGTTATATTTGCCGTATTAAGTCTAATTCTTAATTATCCTGGTCTTAAGCCTACTGTTGCTGTCTATAGGGGTTTTCCTATAGGGCGTCCTCTCCCTTATATCCTCTATAACCCTTATATCCCTAATTGGTCTAGTGATATTGCGCGGCGTCGCTTCTAGCCCGTTAAGGCTTGGGATAGCTGGCCTAGCCCTCTAGTATTAAAGGTAGGAAACGCTAGGAAGGCGCCTGTGTCCCCTTAGCTTATTACCTATTATTTCCATTCGTATAACCTAGCGTATAGTTATTCCCGCAGCTATTAAGCCCTTGCCTTCCGTCTCCTGTATTTAATACAGTTTTCTCTCTCCTACGCCTTATATATGCTTCGGTAGCAGTTCGCGCATTTTATTTAGTCTTAATTTAAGCAATATCTTATATTATAGGGGCCTGTATAGTGGCCGTAGCACACCTATGCTGCGCATATAGATTGGGTGTGTCCCTATTATATATAGCGATAGCATTATTCTAGGCGTAGTCTGTGGTTATAGAGCCTTATGTTGTATATAAGGCCATTTATAATTATTCCTTTTTAGATAAGGAGTTTTTGCATTCCTAGTGTATATATACTAATAATAAGGGAGCCATGCGTTCGTCCGGCGTCTCCCTAGTAAGTCTCCAGCAACCTTTATATCCTCTTATTATTCTTATTATATGCTTAGTTTATATTTTCCTATTAAAGCTATTAGATTTGGGTGATTTTAAGTCCTAGTATAAGGTGTTCCGTTTATCTTACTATCTCCTATATAATTGCTATATTGTCCGCCTAGTGTCCCTTTTTTACCCTAAGGCTTATAGGAACCACTAGGACTTTAACTAAGTAATCCTTACGGAGTACTTTTATGCTAATACGTTCTCCTAGCCTATCCCCTACCATTATAGCTTATTCCTTTGCCTATTAGTCCTTTAGGGTAACTCTAATATCTCCGATCTTAAGGTGTTAGACTATAACAGCGTTATAGACCTCTTTATGTATCTTTATAAGGACTTCTGTTTCTAATTATCCCCTAAGCCCCTCTGCTTATTCTATATTTAGTTATATTATAATTATATACCTAGTTATTAACTTAAGGGGGGTAGGTTCCCTATGCTGTAAAAGCATAGCTACGGCGGCCTAGGTGCGGTTCGCTGGTAAAGGGGGGTTATACTTATTTTTAATTTTGCTTAGCCGTTAGAGGATTTAATTAAGGGTTTACTAGAGGGGCGCCTAAGGTTTACTAGACTAGCGGAGCCATTCTACTAGCTATATTAGTTCGTTATAGCTAACGGTTACTTCCCTATAATTCTGGATACTAGACGCGTCTAATAGGCTTTATATTTTATTAGATGCCTTTTTAATAGAGGTATTTCCGCTTTATGGTGTAGTATTCGCCCGTCTTTATTGTGGAGGGCTATTGCTAGGCGTAGTTCTAGCGGTCGCGCGCGAGTGCGAGCCACCGTCGTTTGACGTGTACCTCCCCTGCAATACATACATCTTAGGGGGATTCTCTGGGTGTTTTTCAGGGTTCTTTTGGTTAGTTTTGGTCTTTTTAGGCCGGGTGTAGCAAGAGCTCCTTTAGGGTTTCCTATCTCTTATATATTAGGGCTTGTATATACCTACCTATTGCTAACCATAATATATAGATCTAGTATTTTCTACTTTAAGAATAAGCTAAAATATAAGGAGTATGTCTATAAAGTCCTCTAATAGCTCCGTAAGGCTAGCCTTTAGGCTAATATAAAGAAGTTAAAGTTTAGTATTAAACATATAAAGTACTTAGGATTTATTATTAGTATAGATAGAATTAAGACTAACCTAGAGAAAATGGCTATAATTACTTAGTAGGTACCTCTATGGACTGTAAAGGGGGTATAATTATTCCTAGATTTCTATAACTTCTACTAACGCTTTATTAAGGACTACGGCAAGATTACTAGACCCCTTAACTACTTTACCTAAAAAAAACTAGCTCTTTTACTTTAATGCCGTATATAGGTAGGCCTTTAATAAGCTTAAGAAACGGCTAGTCTTAGCTCTATTACTTGCCTACTTTAACCTAAAACGACCTTTAATACTAAAAACCAATACCTCAAATAGTATTATAACTAGTATTTACTCCTAAAAGCAAATGGATGGAAAATAGCACCCTATTACCTACTATTTAAAGACTATAGTAAATACTAAGCTAAACTACCCAATTTATAATAAGGAAATGTTAGCTATTATCTCAAGCTTTTAGCACTAGCGAGCATAGCTAAAAGGGACCCCTAAACCTATCTAGGTGGTTTTAGATTACTAGGCCCTAGAATATTTTATAATAATAAAGGCCTTTATAGCCTAGTAGGCGTAATAGGCAGATATTTTATCGTAGTTTAACTTCTTAATTATATATAGGCTAGGCGCTATAAACCGTGCGGACGCTTTTATAAAGCGTAAATAGGACCTAGATAACTAGGTAGCCGTAAAGATCTTATTATAGACCTAAGCGCTTCTATAACTAAAATATTTTAACCCTTAAATACGGACAGAACTAAGTACGGACTCTATAGACGCTAAGATATATCCTATTAATTCTATAGAACTTAATCTTGTTAATAAACTACTATAGATAAACTATACAGCCCCTTCTCTATAAAGGTACCAGTCCCTTAAAAAAGGACTGCTTAAGCACCGTAAATAGCTAGTAGTAGTAGAGGAATAGAACTTATAGACTTAGCTTATCGCCAAAGCATATACCTAGGTCTCTACGGCCTAACCTAAAAAAATAAAACCCGTAAAATTATTAGTAAATACTACTACTAGCCCGGAATAGTTATAAATATTAACCGTTATATATAGAACTATAATAACTGCTATAGGTCTATAATTCCATAAAATAAAGCTCCAAGAATATTAAAACCTCTCCTAATACTAGAACGTCCTTAGCAGTATATCTCTATAGATTTTTATAAACTACCTCTATACTATAACGTATATAATATAGTTATAATTCTAGTTAACCGCTTTAGTAAGCGCCTATTCTTAATCCCTTATTATAAAAATATTAATACTAAAGAGGAGGCCTAACTATATATCTACTATATCTACTAAATTTACGGACTACTAAATACTATTATATCTAATTACGGGCTATAGTTTATATTAGCCCTTTAGAACGAGTTTACCTAAATCTTAGGTATTAGGCTAAAGCTTTTTTATAGTATACTGCCCCTAAATAGACGGTTAGATAAAGATTATAAATTAATACTTAGGCTAGAGACTTTAGCTTTTAATTAACTACTTCTAGAATAACTAGGCTAAACTGCTATCCTTAATAGACTATACCTAAGTAACCTTACCCTATATAAGCTTCGACTAGAATAAACTAGAAAAACCCTAAACTATACTTAAAAAACTATCTTATAAGGAAGCCTAATAATATACTAAGCGCTTAGAATGTTATGGCGACTTAGTTAATCAATATTACAGACGCTTTAAGTACGATATTACGACTACTTAGAGAGGAGTTGGAAGAAGCTAGTTAGTTAATATAGGCACGGTCCAGGATAGAGCCGATAAAGCTATATAATGAGGAATGGTAACCAAGGTCATATAACGTAATCTATATAATCTATAGGATTTATATAATCCGTAACAGAGTAAATAGAGTATATATACCTTACGTATAAAGGGGATTTCTTAAGAGTACGGTTATGTATTTAAAGGACCACAGTCCCTACCTAGATAGTTCTCTCCTTTATAGTAAATCTTAGAATATAATTAGAGTTAATCTATTAGGCAACTACTCCACTAGTTATTATTACGTTGTTAACTTCTTATTTACCTATATACCTAGCCCATTAATAAGTCTACCATAGTTCCTACTATAAGGCTTTATTATATATTTACTACTAAGGTTATAATATTAATAAAGTCAAATAATATACCACCAAAAGCACTAGCTATGATGCTATTAACGGCGGCAACTACTTTAAGATCAGGAAACAACACTAGTATAGTAAATACTAACTTATAGCAACCTATAACGGTCGGACAGCTATAAGAGATAGTTAACTAGTTAACAGAGAATAATGCGACGTTAGAAAATAGGATTAATGGGATAAGAGTAGTAAAGATTAAGTTATTATTAATTAAAAGGTACTTAGGGGAAAAATTAAAACTTAAAGGATTCCTTATATAAATACACTTTAAGGTTATATAAGAAGGAGTAAAGCTGCTAATACCTATGGATCGAATAGCATATGTGGGACTATTCTTATTAGGAAGAGTACTTAAATGGTTTAAGCCTTACCTTACGGAAATATAAGCGAATAGTATAACAACCATTAATTAAAAAGTACGGTTTATATTTATAAGCTAGGAAGGGTTTATGGAATAACTTATATAAATATTTAAAGACCTAAAGGTAGTAACTATAGCGGAAAGAAAACTCTAAAATATTATATAATAAACCTTAGCAATTAAGTATATAACGCAGTTCTAAACGTTAGCGACGTAAGTAGAGTAGAATAATAAGGCGCTTATAGCACAGTATAAGTAAGGACTTAAGGCTAAAGTCTAGGATATAATTATTCTAATAGAAGATACGGATACTTTACGGGAGTTAATAAATTAAGTAATTAAGATTAATAATTGGATCTACTAAAGGGAATAGGCTAAGAAAGGCTAGAATAGAGTTCTATAGTTATATAAGGCGTAAAGTACGCAACAACTAAAGCTAAGTTAAAAACTATAATATGGCGCAGAGCTAATAGACCTAAGTAGTACTAAAGAATTTAGAAGATAAAATAAGAAATTATAAAAACCTAGAGGATAAGGATTAAGTAATTAAAGGTCTAAGGAGCAGAAGCCGAACTAGGGATCTTAGCAGTAGAAGACGTTTAGGCGGACTCTATAATAAGAAAAATAGTTTAAAGAAGGAGCTTATATAAATTGTAGAAAATAAGGTTATTACGTTAGAGACTATAAAAGTAGTCAGAATTACTATATATTAAAAAGAATAAGACTAATAGACAATATACACGTATAAAGAGATAATAATATACTATAAGAAACAAAAGAATGTTTAATTAAAAGTTTTGCGTTTTATTATAATAACGTATACTAAATTAATAAGGACGCTAAGTACGGCGCAAGCTATTAGCTATAGGAGCTATACTTAATAGAATATAAAGGGACCAATAAACTAGTTTATAGATTAGACATTAAGGACGATAAGTTTAACGTAAGCGAAATATTTTATAATGATAAGGTAATATAGGCCGCTTACTAGGAGTAAGTAGACCTCGGAGATATTATATAAGAGGTAGAGGATAATTCTACTACAGAATAGGGAACATTAGTAGGGATTAAGACCCTACTAGACATGATATCTATCGCTTTACAAGATGTAAAAGAAGTAGGGTAGTAAACTACTTTAGCACTTAATAAAGGCAAAAGGCTAAAGGCTTAAGATTCTTAAGATAAGATAAGGCAAGCTTAAGGACCTATAATAGATAATAACTAATAGAGCAGAGTAATGGCTTAGTTTAGTAATATATAAATAAGCTTAAGACAAAGTTTCCTAAAGGCATAAGATTCTTAAGACGAGATAAGTAAGATTTAAGACTTTTAAGATAAGATAAGTGTAACGGAGCCTTGTAGTAGAAACTACGGTAGACTTATTAATAGGCTAGGTATGTAGGTATTGCAAGTAAGTCAATAACGTAATAATAACTAGTGGAGTAGTTGCCTAACAGATTAACTCTAATTATATTCTAAGAATTACTATAAGAAAGGAACTACCTAGGTAGGGACTAAGGGTCCTTAAATATATTACCGTACTTCTATAAAATCCTCCTTATATATAATATACGTGTTATATATAAGGTATATAAGTTCCTCTTATTCCTTATATTTAATATATAGCACGTTATATAACCTTAGTTACTATTCCTTATTATATAGTTCTATAGGTTCTATCCTAAACCGTGCCTATATTAACTAACTAGCTTCTTTTAACTCCTCTCTAAGTAGTTATAATATCGTACTTAAAGCGTTTATAACACCATCTCCCTCCTCTTTATCTTCGTCCTTAAAGATACCCAGTATCTCTAAGTTGTTTACTAGAGGTATAATATCCGTCTAATTAATTTAGTTAATATTGTTACTTATAATACCTAAAGCCTCTTCTTCTTTATATGCGTAACGTTGTGCCCGTACTATTACTATAATATTATTACTTAGTAAAATAATGCTATCTCCGTGTTCTCGTTATATAAAAAAGGGGTTAGTTTATATTATATTAGCAAGTCCTTTCTCCTAATAACCATCCTCTTATTTAGAGTATACTAAGGTAAACATTTAATTGTCTTATAATATTCGTTCTACTTCTAATATTAAGTATATATATTTTATAACTCTTAATAGTCTCTAAGTTCCCTAAGTAATTTATTATAGGGTTTTATATTTAATTTATTACTATAAAGCTTAATAGTAACCTAGCGTAGGCCCTTATAGAGCTTAAGCGTTCTTATAATGCGGAATAGAAGGCCTTAAATACTTAGATTACGGCATCTACCTATCTACTTTATCTTAAGAAAGTTTGTAAGAAGGTTTATTTTAAAGAGTAAAAACTTATAAAATAAGGTTTATAGGAACTTAGCAATAAAAAAACGGATTCCCTTCTAATAAAAAAGGAAATAACTCTAAGTAGTTCAGCAGTCGCTCTTCCTAGGTCCCCCTTAGGTAACTTATTCTTTAGCGATTCCTCTTTATTACTATTACCTAACCTTTTCTCTTCCGATACTCCTATACCTTTTCTATAGCATTCTTTAGGTTCTCTAGTAGCTCCTAGGTAGTCTTACTATAGCCTATCTACTTTACTTTATACTATATTTTATTATCTATATCCTTATAACTAATAATCTTTAAAACTTACTATTTATTTTCTTCTTATCCTCTATATATATCTACCTTATAAACCAGTGGCTTAATATTCCTATATACTAGCTCTAGTATTACAATATACTATATAGGGTAGATCTTTATCCTAGCTAGTAGGTTTAACTTAAATATAACCGGTGAAATTTTCTATATAATTTTAAAAGGTCCTAGTCTAACATAGTCTAACTTCTTACTTAGTTATTAACTCTTAAAAATTTTATATAGTAGCTACACTTTATCTCCCTCCTTAAGATCTAGTCCTTTAAATCTCTTAGTATTATAGTACCTTTTTATTCTTTACTATACTACCTTGGCTATTTCTATAAGGTCTATATAAAGATTTATTAAACTCTTTATTCTTTACTTAGCTATACTACTTATTTTCTTTACTTAATGTGGCGATAATAAGGTCCTTAGCTTATATCCATAATTCGCCTTAAATAGTAATATACCTATTCCTTCTTGTAGTATTGTATTGTATATAAACTATATAACTGGTAATAGTAATACCTAATTATTCTATATATAATTAATATAATGCCTTAGATACTATTCTAGTATCTAATTTAATCTTTCTGTTTAACCGTCTATCTATAAATAATATACAGTAGAAGTTACTGCTTAAACTTTTTACTCTACTAAAAACACTTCCTAAAATACTACTATAAATCTTAGATCTCTATCCAATATAATCTTACTTAGTACTCTATATTTTGCGAATACTTCCTTAATATAAATTCTAGTAATATCTTCCACTAATATTTCTTCTAGACATGCTATAAAGTATCCCTACTTTATAAGCTTATCTATTATTACTAANATCGCNTTATAATNTTNTNTAGTAATAGGATCTTTTAANTTTAGTAACTTAATAATAAAGTCCTATAATATAACCTCCTATAGTCTCTCTGGTATTTTAATAGGTTATAGCTCTCTATATAGCTTATACCTTATTAGTTTATTCCTTTAGCAATCTAAATATTCTTTTATAACTTACCTAGCTAATCCCTAGATTTTATTAATAATATACTCCTTTTAAAGTCTTAACACTAAGCCTATAGCTTCGTTGTATTCTTAAGTTAGTCCTTTATAAAATAACTTAATAAACTCCTTTGTAATAGCTCTTAGTATATATATCGCTTTTTAATTTTTATACTACTCTAAGTATAAATTCTCTATTTATGCGTCTAGGATTTTTTATATCTAATTACTTTCTAGTAATTTATAGATCTTCTTTTCACATATTACTGCAATCTTTAGATAATTATACCTAATTAATCTATCTATATTCTTTCGCAATAAAGCCCCTAATAGCTTTTTATTATTTTATAGTTTAGCTTTTCTACTTAAAGCATTTGCTTGTATATTCTCTATACCCTTAGTATACTAAATTTTAAAATAGTATTCTATAAGCATTTCTACCTATCTAACCTATCTATAATTAAGTTCTTTTATTATTAGAAACCCTATTAGGTTCTTATAATCTATCTTAACTATAAATAGTTTTTCTATGCCTTATAAAAATAATCTCTATTTTTTTAGTGCTATAACTATACCTAATAACTCCTTATTATAGATATTATAGTTTAGTTCCGGTAGTATTATTTTTTAACTATAATATACTACTAGGTGCCATTTATCTTTATATTTCTATAGAAAGTACGCTTTTAGTATATAGTCTAATATATCTATTTTAACTACTATCTCTAACTATAGTTAATAGATTTTAAGAACTGGCTCCTAGGTAAATAACTATTTAATTTTCTTAAACAGTTCCTTTTATTCCTCTTTTTATACCTATAGTTCTTTCTTCTTTATTAATCTTATAAGTGGCTTAATATTCTTTAATTATTAAGCTATAAACCTTCTATAGTAGTTACAGAACCCTAGAAATAACCTTAACTATATTATATTTTCTAGTTCTTACCAATTTACTATAGCCTTAATCTTTTTTAGATTTATACTAAGTTGGCCTAGTTTAATAATAAATCTAATAAAATCTATCTTCCTAGTAAAGAATTCGCATTTCTTAATTACTACTAGCATCTATTTTTCTTATAGTCTTTTTAAAACCTATTTAACGTGTTCTCTATATTCTTCTTTACTTATTAAGTAGATAATATTATTATTAAGGTATACTATAATAAATTTATCTAAGTATTCTTTTAATATATTATTAATTTGCTTCTAAAACGTTACTAGTATATTTATAAGCCTAAATTATATAACTAATAGTTTATATAGTCCTTCCTTTAACCTAAAGGCTACCTTCTATTTATTGCCTTCCTTAATTCTAATCTAATAGTACGCCTATCTTAGATCTATCTTTATAAAGATTTACGCATTACCAATCCTATCTTAAATTTCGCTAATTAAGGGTAAAGGATACCTATTCTTCCTAGTAATGCTATTTAACTGTTTATAGTTAATATATAGCCTAAGTTTTCCATTTTTCTTTGGTATAAATAGTACTAGATATCTCGCTAATAACTGCAATAGTCTAATATATCCTTTTTAAAGATTTTCCTGGATAAACTCCTTAAGTGCCTATAACTCTTTTTCTGTTAACTTATAAGTTAGGTAGAACTTTAAACTTGTTTCTAGTTTTAGTTCTATCTTATAGTCCTATACTATATAATCTAATAGCTTTTTACTTTCTAGTAACTATAGCTTTTTACTATACTTATAGTATCTCTTTAGTATATAGCTTAATCCTTAATTAGTCTCCTTATATATCGCTCCTACTTAGTACTATACCAACTTAGTTTATTATTATATCTTACGTTATTATATATCTCTAATAATAACCTAACCTATAACCTAATCAATTTTTAGATTATATTTCTATAACTAAGGCATTCCTAATACTACCTTATTATTTCCTAATAGTAATATATTAAAAGATATCTTAACTTATCTACCTTTAATGGTTATCTAAATTGGTCCTATTTTAAGATTAATAATACCTCCTCTATAGGCTATTAGATCTCCTAAAATTATTACTAGTAGATAAGGGTGCTCTTTTTACCTATATAGTAACCCCATCCTTTTAACTGCTACCAGTAAGATATAGTTTTATATTGCTCTACTATCTACTAATGCTTTAAACTGTTAATTTTACCAATTAACTTTTAGGTTTAGGTGTTATCCTTAAATTCCTTTAAGGGTCTAAGGCTCTACTATTGGCTCCCTCTAGTCCTATAGGCCCCTACTTTTCCTAACTATTAGCTACTTAATCCTATTATACTTAGCTTATTCTTTAGCTAATGCCTAGTTTACTTTTTGTCTTTAATATACTATAAATAGGTATTCTCTAGATATTCCTACTATTATTATCTATCTAAGTATTCTTCTATAAGGAACCTTCCTAATTAAAGTATTAAACTTCCTTCCTCTTAGACTTCTGCTAGATGCTAGCTATATATACACTTAGTATTTCTATACTATTATTTATCTGTTATCTAGTATATCCTTATAGGGTATTTCCGGTTCTTTTTTTTTAGATTCTTGTATATCTTATATATATCGTCTATATATATAATCTATAATAGCGTATAGTATACTAGGTGCTTTAGGTTAACTCTTAACTTATCTTTATTCTTAAGTTTAAACCTCTATCGCACTAATCTAAATATTATAACTTTATTTATAGGTACTAAAACGCGTCTCTTGCTTCTCTAATCCTCTAATCATTCCTCTAAATCTTTTAATATTATAATTAAGGCTCCCTTAATATAATTTATCGCTTTTTCTGTAATTAGGTGGTCTTAAATAACTTTTCCATCTAACTATATATAGAAATCTTCCCACTTATTATTGTATCGTTGCCTATACTACTTTTAGTACAGTTACTAGAGTATATATAGTCTGTCTGTAAGGAAGTATCTTCTTATTACTATATTATAATAGCCTTTTATATATTATTTTTCGAACCTAATAGGAATCCCTAAATCCTCTTTATTTTCTAGTTTAGTAAGCCACTTAGCTCTTAGTATGCCTATTTTTAGCCTATTAGTAATTCTTTATATAGGTGCTCTGTCCCTTATACGACCTAGTATATTAGATCTTATATCTAGTTTCTTTTCTTACTATATAATAATTCTTGCTCTAAACTCTTCTATAGTTTCTTTTAGTTTATATCTTGCAATTAAATTCTTAAAGTTTTCTTACTTCTTAATCGCTGTATTAACTTTTTAATCTTTAGGTTAAACACTATATTTGTCTAGTAAGTCTTTTAGGTCTATATATCTGTCTCCTAATCTAACTACTGTTTATACTATAGATTCTTTAATCTATAAAGAAGCTCCTTGCCTCTTACTTATAGGTGTCCTAATTTATACCCCAAATTCTTAACCCCTTAAATTCTTTAATCCTAAGCTTGCTTCTTTCTTAAGCTACGCTTTAGCCTTAGTCTAACTAGGCTTTACTAGTGTCCTTATCTTATCTTAAGAGTTCTAGATCTTACTTATCTTGTCTTAAGAGTTTTATACCTTTAGAAAACTTTATCCTAAGCTTATTTGTATATTACTAAACTAAGCTATTGCCCTATCCCATTAGTTTTTGTCTATTATAGGTCCTTAAGCATACCTTATCTTATCTTAAGAATATTAGTTATCTCTTATCTCGTCTTAAGAATCTTAAGCCTTTAGCCTTTTACCTTTATTAAGTAGTAAGCTAGTACTAGTAGTTATCTGCTTACTTAATCGTCTTTAGATATTACTCCTTCTATCTTATAAAGTAATAGATGCCGTATTTAATAGTATTATAATGCCCGTTACCAAACCTTACTTTATAGCGGTCTTAATCTCTACTTCTATTACGTTATTAAGGTTTAGATACCCCTAGTTAGTTCCTTTACTATCTTTATCGCTATTAATTAATAAGTACTCTAACTCCATTATTATTGTTGCTAATTATTATCTATATATTGCTATAATATCTTAATCTAGCTTATAGAGTTAATCTTGTTCTTTATCTAACTTTTTAGTTCCTTTAAGTCCTTTTAACTTTAGCTCTTATAGCTAATAGCTTATACCATACTTAGCGTCTTTATAAATTTAGTATACGTTATTATAATAAAACGTAAAGCTTTTAATTAAACATTCTTTTGTTCCTTATAGTATACTATTATCCCTTTATACATATATATTATATACTACTGATCTAGTTCCCTTTACTACATAATAACTCTAACTACTTTTATAATCTCTAGCAAAATAACCCTATTTTCCGTAATTTATATAAGCTCCCTCTTTAAACTATTGCTTTTATTATAGAGTCCGCTTAAACGTCTTCTACTACTAAGATCCTTAGTTTAGCCTATGCTCCTTAGTCCTATAATTACTTAATTCTTAACCTCTAGGTTTCTATAGTTTCTTACTCTATCTCTTATAGGTTTCTTTAGTACCGCTTAGGTTTATTAGCTCTACGCCATACTATATTTTCTAATTTAGCTTAGGTTATTGCGTACTCTACGTCTTATATAACTATAGAACTCTATCCTAGCCTTTCTTAGCCTATTCCCTTTAGAAGATCCTATTATTAATCTTAATCGCTTAATCTATTAGTTCCCTTAGGGTGTCCGCATCTTTTATTAAAATAATTATATTCTAGACTTTAGCCTTAAGTCCCTGTTTATACTATGCTATAAGCGCCTTATTATTCCACTTAAGTTATATAGCTAGCGTTTAGAACTGCGTTATATACTTAATTACTAAGGTTTATTACGTTAGGTCCTAAAGCTTTCTTTCTACCGTTATTATTGTTTTTAGGTCCCTAAATATTTATATAAGTCGTTCTACGAATCCATTCTAGCTTAAAAACATAAACTATACTTCTTAGTTTATTATTATTATTCCATTTGCTTATATCTCTATAAGGTAAGGCTTAAACTATTTAAGTACTCTTCCTAACAAAAATAATCCTGCGTATACTACTTAATCTATAGTTATTACCAGCTTTACTCCCTCTTACGCAACCTTAAAGTATATTTGCGTAAGGAATCCTTTAAGCTTTAAT
This sequence comes from Cenococcum geophilum 1.58, assembly GCF_001692895.1. NCBI lineage: Eukaryota > Fungi > Ascomycota > Dothideomycetes > Gloniales > Gloniaceae > Cenococcum > Cenococcum geophilum. The sequence continues at coordinate 1,078,463 of NW_027137608.1, forward strand.
CTCTCTCCTAAGAATCTTTTAATTGATAGTAACTTAACCTTTACTGCTCCTATTCCATTAATCTTATTTTTAAGTGCTGTATTATCTCCCGTTAACTAGTTAACTATCGCTTATAACTGTCCTACCGTTATAGGTTATTATAAATTAGTGTCTGCCATACTGGTGTCGTTACCTAATCTTAACGTAGTTGCCGCCGTCGATGGCGTTATAGTGGCTGCTTTTAGTAGCATATTATTCGACTTATTAAAACCGTAACTATGGTAGTAATTGTATAACAGAGCCTTATAGTAGAAACTACGGTAGACTTATTAATAGGCTAGGTATATAGGTATTGCAAGTAAGTTAACAACATAATAATAACTGGTGGAGTGGTTGCCTAATAGATTAACTCTAATTGTATTCTGAGAATTACTATAAGGAAGGAACTACCTAGGTAGGGACTAAGGGTCCTTAAATACATAACCGTACTCCTATGAAATCCTCCTTATACGTAATGTACGTGTTATACGTAAGGTACGTAAGTTCCTCTCGTTCCTCGCGTTCAATACGTAGCACGTCATGTGACCTCGGTTACCATTCCTCGTCACATGGTTCTATGGGTTCCATCCTAGACCGTGCCTATATTAACCAACTAGTTTCTTCCAACTCCTCTCTAAGTAGTCGTAACATTGTACTTAAAGCGTTTGTAATAATAAGAATACTAAGTAAGCCTAGTTGGACTAAGGCTAGAGTAAAGCTTAAGATAGAAGTAAGCTTAGGATTAAGAATCCTAAGGGACTAAGATTTTTAGAAGCGAATAAGGACTACTAAAGAAATTATAAGTAGGATTTAGTAATAGGATTAAAACGTTAATACTAAAATTAAGAAGTAAGAAGACTTTAAGGATTTATCTATAAGACGTAAACCAAAAGAAACTATAGAAGAATTTAGGTAATAAATTATCGCATAGTAAGAATAGAAACTAAATAAGAGATTTAGTATACTAGGTTATATAAGGGATAAAGCACTAGTATAAAGAATTACTAATAGGCCTAGAGTAGGCACACTAAGAGCTAAGTGGCTTATTAAACTAGAAAACGAAGAGGATCTAGGGATCCCTACTAGGTTTAAAGAACAACATATAAAAGGCTATTATAACGTAGTAATAAGAAGACACTTCCTTATAGACAAGCCGTATATACTCTAATAGCTGTACTAAAAGTGGTATAGACAGCGATATAATGACGAGTAGGAAGATTTTTATATATAGTTAAATAAATAAGTTATCTAAGACCACCCGATTACAGAGAAGGCCATAACTTATATTAAAGGAGCCTTAATTATAACGTTAAAGGATTTAAAGAAACAATTAGAGGACTAGAGAAGTAAGAGATATATCTTAGTACCTACGAATAAAGTTATAACGTTTAAATTAGTACGATAAAGGTTTAAACTTAAAGATAAAGACAAGTTAAGAGTTAACCTAAAGCACCTAGTATACTATATGCTATTATGGATTGTATATATAGATAATATATATAAAATATATAAGAATCCGAAGGAAAAGAATCGGAAATACCCTATAAGGATATATTAGGTGCTAGATAAGCAATAGTATAGAAATGTTAAGTATATATATAGATAGCATCTAATAGAAGTTTAAGAGTTAGAAAACTTAATACTTTAACTAGAAAGATTCCTTACGGAAGAATACTTAAATGGATAATAGTGGTAGGAATACCTAGAAAATACGTGTCTATAGCATATTAAAGATAAAAAGTAAACTAGGTATTGGCTAAAGAGTAAGCTAAGTATAATAGGATTAAATAGCTAATAGTTAGGAAAAGTAGAGGCCTATAGGACTAGAGGGAGCTAGTGGTAGAGCCTTAGACCCTTAAAGGAATTTAAGGACATTACCTAAATTTACAAGTTAAATAGTAAGATTAGCAGTTTAAAGCACTAATAGATAGTGGAGTAATATAGAACCATATCTTATTAGCAGTAGTTAAGAGAATAGGATTACCTTATAGATAGAAGGAGTAACCTTACCTATTAGTTACAATTTTAGGAGATCTAATAGCCTATAGAGGAGGGATTATTAATCTTAAAATAGGACCTATTTAGATAACCATTAAAGGAAGACGAATTAAGATGTCTTTTAATATCCTACTATTAGGACGGGATAAGGCAGTATTAGGGATGCCTTAGTTACAGGAATATAATCTAAGAATCGATTAGATTATAGGTTAGGTTAATATTAGGGATACTTAACACCGTAAGATGCGATAGTAAACTAAGTTAGTATAGTACTAAGTTAGAGCGATATATAAAGAGACTAAGTAAGGCTTAAGTTATATACTAAAGAGATACTATAAGTATGGTAAGAAACTATAGAGCCTAGAAAGTAAAAAGCTAGTAGATTATATAGTATAGAATTATAAGATAGAGTTGGAACTAGGAACAAGTCTAAGGTTCTTTTTAACCTATAAGCTTATGGAAGAAAAGTCTAGAGCACTTAAAGAGTTTATTTAAGAGAACTTATAAAAGGGATATATTAGACTATTATAGTTATCGGCAAGTTATTTAGTATTATTCGTACTAAAGAAGAATAGGAAACTTAGGCTATGCATTAACTATAGGCAGTTAAACAGCATTACTTAAAAGGATAGGTATCCTTTACCCTTAATTAGCGAAATCTAAGACCGGATAAGTAATGTATAAATCTTTACGAAGATAGATCTAAGATAGGCGTACCATTAGATTAGAATTAAGGAAGGCAGCCTTTAGGTTAAGAGAAGAACTATATAAACCATTAGTTATGCAATTCGGATTAATAAATGTACTAGCAACGTTTTAGAAACGAATTAATAGTATATTAGGAAAACACCTTAATAAGTTTATTATAGCATACCTTAATAATATTATTATCTACTTAATAATATTATTATCTACTTAATAATATTATTATCTACTTAATAACTAAGGAAGANTACGGGGAACACGTTAAATAGGTCTTAAAGAGACTATAAGAAAAACAGATGCTAGTAGCAATTAAGAAATACGAGTTCTTTATAAGGAAGACCAATTTCGTTAAATTTATTATTAAACTAGGTTATATTAGTATGGACCTAAAGAAGATTAAAGCTATAGTAAGTTAGCAAGAACTAGAGAATATAATATAGTTAAGGTTATTTTTAGGGTTTTATAACTACTATAGAAGGTTTATAGTATAATAGTTAAAGAATATTAAACCGTTTACCAGGCTTATAAAAAAAGAGGAACTATAGGTATAGGGAGATAAATAAAGGAAATTATTTAAGGAACTTAAGGAGTTATTTACCTAGGAGCTAATCCTTAAAATCTATTAACTAGGACTAGATACGGTTATAGAAACGGACGTATTAGACTATATACTAGGAGTATATTTGCTATAAAAGCATACGGATATATAGCATCCAGTAGCATACTATAGTAGAAAGATAACACTACCAGAGTTAAACTATAACGTCTACAATAAGGAGTTATTAGGTATAGTTATAGCACTTAAGGAATAAAGAGCATTCTTATAAGGCGCAGAGAAACTATTTATAGTTAAGACAGATTATAAGAACCTAACGGGGTTCCTAATAATAAAAGAACTTAATTATAGATAAGTTAAATGGGCAAAGATGCTTATAGAATACTATTTCAAGATTTAGTATACTAAGGGAACTAAGAATGTAAGAGCAGACGCACTTAGCAGAAAAGCTAAACTACAAAATAATGAGAAACTATTAGGAGCAATGCTACGCAGAGATAAGGATGGATTAATTAGATATAACCACCCTAAACTAGTAGCAACTTAAGAGGATAATAAACTAGAAAGAATCTACAAGACACCAGAAAGCTTTTAGGTATAAAAAATCTTTAAAGTATAGCTAGAGGAATAGTTAGAATATTTAGAAGAAGAAATACTATATAAGTATAAAGAGGTAAAGTACATCCTAAGAAGTATAGCAGAGCATTTTACAGAAGATTTCTATAAGGGAATAACTTAAGGACACAATGGAGCAATAGGCTTAGTGTTAAGACTTTAGGAAGAATATATTATTAACAGAATCTAGAATATCGCAAGGAAAGTAATAAAAGAGTATTTAGATTGCTAGAGGAATAAACTAATAAGGTATAAGCTATACGGAGGGCTATAACCTATTAAAATACTAAAGAGACTATAGGAGGTTATATTATAGGACTTTATCATTAAGTTACTAAAGTTAAGAGATCCTATTACCAGACAAGATTATAATATAATTTTAGTAATAGTGGATAAGTTAACTAAGTGGGGCTACTTTATAGCATGTATAGAAGAAATCTTAGTAGAAGATATTGCTAGAATCTATATTAAAGAAGTGTTTGTAAAATATAGAGCATTAAGTAAGATTATATTGGATAGAGATCTAAGATTTATAGCAGTATTCTAGAAGGTATTTTTAGCAGAGTAAGGAGTTTAAGCAGTAACTTTTACTATATATTATCCGCAAACAGACAGTTAAACGAAAAGACTAAATTAGACGCTAGAATAGTATTTAAGGCATTATATTAATTATATATAGAATAATTAGGTATTACTATTACTAGTTATATAGTTTATATATAATATAACACCATAAAAAGGAATAGGTATATTACTATTTAAGGTAAATTATGGATATAAGCTAAGAATATCGTTATTACCTTAATAAGCGAAGAAAACGAGTAGTATAGCTAAAAAAAGAATAAAGATACTAATAAATCTTTATATAGACCTTATAGAATTAGTAAAGAGAGTATAAAAGAGAATAAAAAAGTACTATAATGTTAAGAGATCTAAGGGACCAGATCTTAAGGAGGGAGATAAAGTATAGCTACTATATAAAAATTTCAAAAGTTAATAACTAAGTAAGAAGTTAGACTATGTCAGACTAGGACCTTTTAAAATTACGTAAAGGATTTTACTGGTTACGTTTAAGTTAAACCTACTAGCTAAAATAAAGATCTACCCTATATAGCATATTGTAATGCTAGAGCTAGTATATGGAAATATTAAGCTACTAATTTACGAAGCAGATATATATAGAGGATAGGAAGAAGACAAATAGTAAGTTTTAAAGATCGTTAGTTATAAGGACATTAATAATAAAATATAGTATAAAGTTAAGTAAATAGGCTATAATAAGACTACCTAGGAGCTACTAGAAAATCTAAAGAACGCTATAGGAAAGGTATAGGAGTATTAGAAGAAATTAGGTTAGGCAGTATTAATAAAGAAAGATTACCGAAAAATGAATTACCTAAGGGGGACCTAAAAAGAGTAGTTGCCGAACTACTTAGATCTATTTCCTTCTTAGTTAGAAGAGAATCCGTTCTTTTATTACTAAGTTTCTATAAACCTTATTTTATAAGTTTCTACTCCTTAAAACGAACCCTCTTACGAACTTTCTTAAGACAGATTAACTAAGTAGACGCTATAAGACGAGACTCGAAGGCCTGTTGCTAAGTATTAGCAGCCTCCTGTTTAGCAGCACGCGAGCGGTATAACTTAGCTAGGGTAACAGATAGTTTATTATCTAGCTGCGTAGTAGTAGATTAAACATAAGACCCTAAAATAAATTTATTAAGGAACTAGACGACTATTAAGAGTAATAGGTCGCGTATATTTAGCATTAAAGATAGAGTAAACGTTATAGGACGAACGAATATTCGCTTTAGTACACTCTAAGTAAAAGGATAGTTGTCGCGAAGATAGACTTGCTAACGTAATATAGACTAACCCCTTTTTCGAACAACGAGAATATAGAGACGGTATAATCTTACTAAGAGATAATATTATAGTAATAGTATGGGACCGACGAGCTATAGACGAAGAAGAAAGAGCTTTAGGTATAATAAGCAACGATATTAACTAAATTAATTAGATGGGCATTATACCTCTAGTAAACAACTTAGAGATATTTAGGATCTTTAAGGATAAAAATAAAGAGGAGGGGGATGGTATTACGGACGCTTTAAGTACAATATTACGACTACTTAGAGAGGAGTTAGAAGAAGCTAGTTAGTTAATATAGGCACGGTTTAGAATAGAGCCAATAAAGCTATGTAATAAGGAATGGTAACTAAGGTTATATAACGTGATCTATATAATCTATAGGATCTATATAATCTATAATAGAGTAGATAGAGTATACGTACCTTACGTATAAAGGGGATTTCTTAAGAATACGGTTGTGTGTTTAAAGGACTACAGTCCCTACCTAGATAGTTCTCTCCTTTATAGTAAATCTTAGAATATAATTAGAGTTAATCTATTAGGCAACCACTCTACCAGTTATTATTACGTTGTTGACTTCTTATTTACTTATATACCTAGCCTATTAGTAAGTCTACTATAGTTCCTGCTATAAGGCTTCGTTATAATTAAGACTATTTATATTAATTTAATAATACAAGTAAGTTATATCCAGGGGCACGAAATACGTGTAGTATCGTATGCTCTTTTGGATAATAGTAACTGTCGATTCTATTAAGGTAGACTATATAGTCTATATACTAACGCGCCTCCCCCCCTAATTAGTTAGTACGTAGGTGGTTAGTGCACCAAACGCGTAAATACGCGTTCGTATACTAGGTGCTGTAATTATATACTAGCGGTACTTGGAAAATGAAACTACTTATATATAGCCTCTGTAATTGCCTTAATAGAACTATAAAACACGTAAGGAAATATATAGGAAATCCCTCCTAAGGTGCCTTTTAGGCTGCCTTCCAAACGGTGCTCTAGGCTGGCCGTAAGTCCTACTTACGGTCCGTAAAATGAACTATATAACCCTTTAGTGGGCCGTAAATAAACTATACGGCCTTTTGGCGGGCCGTAACTAAACCGTAAATGCTCTATTAGTCTCGCTCTACCCATTCTATAACCTTTAGGTTAAGCTTATTTATATTAATTAGGGTTTTAAGGGCTTAATATGGCTTTGCCTTAGTTATGGCGTCTACTAGGTTATCTCCGCTGCTAATCTATTTAACCTCCGTAATTTTACGTCGTTCGTAGGCCTAATGTAAGTATATTAGGTCGACTATAAGCCTCTTCTCTTATGTCGTACCTAGTTTAACTATGCAGTCGTAGAGGGACTTTAAGTCGATGTATAGGACTAAAGGTAGTTGCTCTAATTATAGGATCTTCTAAATTATTGACTTAATTACGGCTGCTATATTAAAGCTATAAGCTAGTGTATATAGTTTAGAAGCTAGTATACTGCGGGTTACTTATTTATACTTAATTAAAGACTAGTATAGAATGTTTGCGTCCTAATTATGGTCCGTAAGTACAATTATAAAGCCGATTTGCGATAATAGGTCCCTATTATTAGCGAAGGAGGCGTCCGTAAATACTATTACGCTAAGGGAATTTAGGTTTAGTAGTATAAAAGTAAGTCCTCTTATTACGTTGTTAATTTGCTATTAAATGCGCTTATTAAGCTGCTTAATATTTTTCTTTTTATAGATCTACTGCTTAGGCTATAAAGGACAAGTTATAGGCAGATTTAGGTTGGCAGACTGTGGCTATATAGGCGCCTCTTATACGCTATGCAGCGTATTAGTCCTTTATATTTATGGTCTTACGGGTCTCTTCGTGGGAATTAGTAAGGTCTATAGGCTTTACTATAATAGGCTTTAGGTTTTAAGCTTGGCGTTCCTAAGTTAGCTAGATTAAATTACCCTTTTATATAATTAAGCCTCCGTTAAACTTAATTGGAGTCTACTTAGTTAACTGCTCTTACGGCTTTACTAGGAACTTAGCTTTTTAGAGTTTAGTTTCTTTAGTGTCCGCAAAAGTCTAGTCCGCTAAAAAGAGAGTATTATCTATTTGGAGTCTAATAATACTAAGGCCATTTAATAGGGTGTATAGGAGGCAGGGGTTATAGGTTAACTACTCTATCCTAAGTTTATAGACGTGGTACTAGTGGTACGTCTTAAACTAATAGTTTTTAGCTTCTAGTACTCCGTAAAGTAGTTTTATAACCTATAAAATTGTTCCTAGTTGCAAATTAAGCTTAGGCGGTGGTCATATAAAGATATTCCTACTTAGGTAAGTATTAAACTGCACGTAGGCTTGTAAGATATCCCGTATGTAGAGGGCTATAGGTTTAGTTTGCTGTGGTTTAGGCATAAGCGTAAGTATAATCCGTTAACTGACCCGTTAAATTATAGGCGATTGCGTAAAGACTAAGTTCTTTCCCTAGTTATTATAAGCTTATATAACGAGCCTTAACTTTTTAAAGGCTTTATTAGTACTAGGGTGCTTAATTTTATTAACAAAGCATAAGTTAAATATACGGACGCCTTGCGGAACGTCTTTCTCTATTATAACTATAAAGACGCCCTTCTTAAGTAGTCCGTTGATCTCTTTGCGTCGTAAGTCCGTAAAAGGGGTTTCCTATACTAGAACTAATATATCTATAGGCGGAGATTACCTTGCAGATATTCTTGCGGAGGTTAGGTAATTCTTTATTATAGGGTTCTTAGTTATGGGGTGCTTTCGGGGGCGTCCTCGGCCACGCTTTACAGTAGGTTTAGTAGGTTTAGTGGGTTTCTAAGGGACCTTTAGGGTAGGTAAGGGTGCTTCCAGTTTATTTATTTTGGCAGTCGCTTCTAGTTTATTTAGTTTAGCGTCATAGGTGTTTTTGGGCCGAAAGTAGGGTTTTACAGACGTGCTTCTGAAGCTAGTTAGCCCGCTAGGAAGCTATACGCAGTACACCCCGTTTTCTACGGCTAGTAAATAATAAGGTCCAGTCTAGTTGCCGCTCTTACGCTATATAAGGACTTTAGAATTAAGCGGGAGGTTATATACTAAGGTTATATTAGGTCCGTTATAGTAGTGCAGAGCGTTATTAACAGTTTATTTAGCCCATAATTTAACTATTTTGGCTATTACCTTTTGTATTGCAGCTACTTGTTCTGTAATAGATGGGGTAGAAGGGCCTAGGTTGCTTATTCTTAGGTAGGCTTTGTAAACTAAGAGGGTGGGTACTAGTCTGTTAGGGCCAGCGGTGTTATTAACGGCTTTTACGGCCATCTATAAAGCCAGTTCCTTTTAAATGTTCTTATACTTGTCCGTAATAATCTAGTAAGCTCTCCGTAAAGCTAGGTAAGCTTACTTAATAAGCCTAACGGACTAATACGCCTTAACTAGAATGGCTTTTGTTAAAATAGCTATGGCCGTAGTATACTATTGGAACTCCTTGCTAATAAAGTTCCTACTAGCGTTGTGGGTAATATACTTAGGGGGTCCAACGTATATATTAATCTAGTAGGTCCGTAAAATATCCTAAGTGTGTTTTACAGATATATTTTATAATTAACGGGCGGCTTAATAGTGGGTTACCTTGTTAATTATATATAATACTAGGCTGCCGTTAATATATATAATGTCTACATATACTAAGTGGTTAAAATTAAGGTCTTTATAAAGAGTAAACTTAAATCGGCCTAGGGAACGTCCGTATTTCTAGTAAAAGGAGCAGTATTTAGTTAGGTAGTTAATTGCCTTCCTATTAACGTTATTATGTCCAGAGCGTTTAAGGACTCTATACAGCTTTTCGGCTAACGGGTGGCCGAAACAGCGGTATAGGCGGTGGATTTTAGTACTAGTAAGGTAGCATAGGTTATAGTTAAAAGATTCCTAAATATGGGTCCGTAATATCTCTCCCTATATAAGGAACGGGTGTCTAAATCGTTATATAATTGGTAGGGTGATATGCTTACTTCCTAGGGCAGTTACGGGGCCAATTATGGTGTCCGTAACATTATTATAGTAAACCTATAACCTATCTATATCCGCAAGACAGAGTAAAAAAGGGGTATCCGCTTTTACTATGTAGAAGTTAACTAGGCTAATTAGGGTCTTAACTGCTACTAATCTAATTAATGTGGTTAAGCCGATGCTAAATTAGACGTTTACGGCCCTAGTTTACAAAGTATTAATATCCATATTATTATTTACAGTGGTCTTATATATAAGGTACTATCCGTAACCTATAGTAGACTTCTTAAAGGCACCTATATTGATTATAACGCTATAGAATTCTTTAGGGGTGTAGCGTTCTATAGTAATATATGCAAATAGGTCTTATTCGCAGTCTATAACGTCTATAATAGGTCCAATAGGTATACTTACGGGCCAGTTTTTAGGTGTAATTAAATATGTAAAGGAGCGGTCGGCTAATACGGTTGTAATATTAAAGGCTTAGCTGTCTATAAAAGGTCTAAAAGTAGTTAAGAACGTCTCTAAGGTCTTTTATTCCTAAGTATCTGAGTTAAAGTTAATTATAAGGGCTTCTATTAACTCGTTAAGAGACTTTTCTACTTCCTTTTCTTTGTAGTCTAAGATAAACTAGTTAATCCGTTTATTAAATCTCTTTTTAGACTTATTACGTTCTTTCTAGGTATGCCTTATAAACTAATATCCTTCCTTATTACATATAAAGCACCTCTAATTAGTTTATCTATAGGGGTATACTTTTATACGGGAGTTAGTGTAGGGGTTACGGGTAGGACCTAGTTAATGCGGGTGCTGCTAGCGGTAGTGGCGGTCCGTAAAGTAGGCATCTAAGTTAGTTTATGGATTTTATAGGTCCGTAATAAAGGCTTAAGTACTACCTGGCGGGTTTAAGGCTTTATACGTTATAATAGAGGACCGTAAATCGTTAATAAGGCCAGCTATAGTGTCTATGGGCTTATAATAGGTGTATTTATAAGGTTCTATTTCCTAGCAAGCCGTAATAAGTTTATTATATAGGAAGTCGTCCGTTTAAAGCTTAATATTAAGATTATGCTATAGGTGGCGGAGGTCTTTAATAAGGATTTACAGGCACTCTATAGTTAATTTTTTAGTATTCTTGTCCATTACGGTCTATAGCTTAGTTATATTCTATTAGGTAAGGATATTACGCTTATATTCTAGTCCTTTAAAGTAGTTATATGTGGCTTTATATAGCTTATTAAAGGGAACACTAAGGGGGTTATTCTTAAGGTTAGTGTAGTAGTGGTTAAGTGCTAGGCTACGCAGTATGGTAGAGTAGGCTTAGCTAAACTCTTATTTAGAAATATCGGCCTTCTAATAGAGGTCCGTAAAGATAGTTAGTTTAAAGTTAAAGTTATTATTTTTACCGCTATACTTAGATTTGTTGGTATAGAGCTTAGCTAGGTTAGCTAGCTCCTTATTATAGGTCTTTATTTAGGTAGTTTGCGGATCTATAACTTAGGTAGATTATAGATCTATAGCTTAGGTAATAGGAGGGTTTTAGTCCGTATTTTAGTTTACGGGGGTATTACGGTCCGTAACTTAAGTACTAGGTATGCTTTAACCCGTAAGATTAATTCTAAAATTGCTTAGGTTTATAGGACGAATTTAGTTAAGTAGGTTAGGTATAAGGCTAGCGATGCTATTAAGTTTAGGAGAAGTAAAGAGTTTATTAGTGACTTTAACCTAGTTTAGGATTTCCTCTTTAGTCTATTCTGTTTGGTCCTCCTTCTATATTATATTGTATAATGACCATATAACAGTAACTTATTTATCCTTTTTAACCTATACACCTTAGTAACGTAAAAGGGTTCGTAGGTTATAGATAGTAGTAGGGTTACAAGCTTTAAGAATATCTTCCGTAAAGTCCGCAAAGTCTTCCTTATATTGCTTTTATAGGTTATTATTTATAAGCTTAAAATATCCGTATTTAAGGATTTTATACTTAATATAGTTATTAACGTTAGTTATAAACGTAAGGTTAACTCCTTATCTCTATTTCTCTTAACCTTTATTAATCTGCTTACTTGTGTCTGCTATACTATATAGTATAGTATATAGCGGGTGGTAGTAGCTTATAACGGGTAGGGGAGGTCTTATAACGGTCCGTAAAATTAATTAATAGGTCTATAATAGTTTGAGAGGTCTTATAATAATCCGTAAAGGCAATTAATAGGTCCGTAATGGTTTATAGGAGGGTAGAGGGTTTCCGTAAAAGGTCTGGAGGGGTTTAAGGTTTAAGGGGGTTAAGGATAGGGGGTTCTGTAAGGGTCTGTATTCGCGTTTATAAACTTTTAGTAAACTGTACTAAGACTTAAATAAGTATATAGAGTTAGTGATAGTTCTATAATCCCCGGCTTCTAACCTTCTAGTAGGTCGTACTAGGAGTCTAAATAGGTAGTCGCTATCGTATATCGCTTGGGGGAGGTATTAAGTAATTGCTAATCTGTGCGCGCTCACTAATTAGTGTTTGTATTAATTTAATAATATAAGTAAGTCATATCCAGGGGCACGAAATACGTGTAGTAACGTATGCTCTTTTAGATGATGGTAACTGTTAATTCTATTAAGGTAGACTACGTAGTCTATATACTAACGCGCCTCCCCCCCTAATTAGTTAGTATGTAGGTGGTTAGTGCACCGAACGCGTAAATACGCGTTCGTATACTAGGTGCTGTAATTATACAAAGACCGTAGCACTACAATATACAAGCACAAGCCCGTATAATTAGTAGTCTATTAACGTAGATATTAAGCTAATAAGGAGGAGAAGGTAGAAAGGACACGTCTATATATATATGCTAAGGCTTAACCAAGCCCCTAACCAGATCTGCTACGGTACCGTAATATAGAAGAAGTCTAGATAGCAGCCTATATAAGTCTAAAAAAAGCCTAAAAATTAATAAAATAGTAGGTAAATAAGTATAAATATAAGCCTAACTTTACTATAGGTAATATATCCTAGGTTATAATAAAGAACTAAAAAACGGAACGGCCTAGCTATAAGCTAGACTATTAAATAGCAGGACTATATAAGGTCTTTTAAAAGATAGGTAACTTATATAAAGTAAAGCCCCTAGATTTAATAAAGGTTTACCCTATTTTCTTACTAAATAAGCTATAAAAAGCTATAGATAACCTATTACTTAGATAAAAGAATAAACCTCCCCTACCGATTTAAGTTAATAGCGATAATAAATAGGAAATTAAAGAAATATTAGCCTATAAACTAGTAAGGAGAACGCTAAAGTACTATATTAGTTAAAAAGGCTATATCCTAGATCCTACCTAGTACTCTATATAAAACTTTATTAGCAGTCCCTATAAGCTTTAAAAATTCTATAGCCGTTACCCTAATAAACTAGGACCCCTAAAGTACCTAGACGAGCAAATAGAGAACTAGAGTAGTAAAGATAATAAGCTATTAGAAGAATATAAGAATAATAAAGCCTAAGGGTAGGCTTTACTAAAGGGTAGGATAATGTTATAGCACTAGCAGAAAATAGCAGAATTTAGTTAGTAGAATTTAGTAAACTTTACGGTTATATAACTAGAGGACCGTATAGTCCCTACCTAAATAGTTCTCTTCTTTATAGTAAATCTTAGAATATACTTAGAGTTAATCTATTAGGTAACCTACTCCACTAGTTATATTTACGTTATTAACTTCTTCTTTACTTATATACTTAGCCTATTAACAAGTCCACTATAGTATTTCCTATAAGGCTTTATTACAATTAATTAAAAAAGAAGAGGAAGTAGTTAATTTACAGACCCTACGTAATACTAAAAGAGTTAAATAACGTGTAGATTATAAATTAAATAAGGAAGATGTAGAGAATAAAGTAGAGAAAGAATCTCTACTACTTAGCTAATGCGTAAATATAATATACATTATATTTTATATATATAACAAAATAGTAAGCTTTAATACGGGTTTATAGTATATAATAAAGATATTAGGGAAAATGCTTTATTTACTATAGCTAAGTAAGAGATTCCTATATGTCACGGCACTAACCTAACGCATACTGTTTTATACTGTCTCGTACTATTCCCTACTATTAGCTAGCCCACTACTAGCGACTTGGCGGCCGGCCCTACTATTTATATACAATACCCCCTTTCCACCTTCTTCCCCTCTTTATACCATAACGTAGTTATTTAGTCTACTTTATTGCAGCACTATAACAGTTTGTGGTATCTTTAATTTGCGCCCTATTGCGATCACTAATTCCCCATACCCTAGCTAATTAACCTCCGCCCTAGAGTAATCGCGACCTATATACGCCTTTGCTAAAACTAATATATCCCTAGTATAGTCCTAGAACAATCCTTAGTTTTTACCTAGCGCCTAAATAGGTAATACTAATGACGCCGAAATGGCCGAAACCTAAAACCCCTACGACGTTTTTATAGACCTATTTATAGAGACATACCCTAATATCACGTAGATAATCCGCCGCTCCCTACTATACCCTAAGACCTTTAAGCCTAGCAAAGCTTACCTTACCCTTATTAACTATACTAATAAGTTTCTTAATAATATTAAAGTAGGACTATAGTGTATATATAATATAAACACCGCTAATAAGAAAGCTAACAAAAACCTTAGTGCCCTTATCGCTTCCTAAATAGGAACTATTAACTCCTAGGCAGAGACTATTACCGTTCTAAAATAATTAACCCCTATAATAACGGTAGTAACCTAGCAGAAAAAACGGAGATCTAAAGACCCGCTAATATTTAGCGGAAAAGGTACCCCACTAGAATAATAAGCTAATTTTAAGACCTGGCATATTAAGATTAAGGGAGTCTTTAACTAGGACTGGGACTACTTTAATACAGTTTAGTTTTAGATCCTTTACATTTTAGATATACTAGAGGATAAGGCCTATAAGTTTATTAAGTAGGGCCTAGAGCTTATATACGAAAACCCAAATAATATATTTACGTGGAAATGGCCTACTAAGGAAGATATGCTTAAAGACCTTACTGCCTACTATAAGGTCCTTAATATAACCTAGGTCGCAAAGAATAAGCTTAACTATTTCCCCTAAGGCGAGCGTAATTACTAGTCCTAGAAGGAAGAGCTTAATAAGCTAATAGTCCGTATTAAGAAGACAGATAAATAGAAGGTGGACCTACTCTAAAAGTTTATCTCTTTAAAGATAGAAGAGTTGGTACTTAGACTAGCCTATAAAATTAACAACAGCGACTATATAGGTTAGAGTAAGTAGATAGATATATTTGCTAAGAACCTCGCGAACTATACACACTAAGCTAACCTTAAGAAGAACGCTAACCACCGCCTACCTACCTAAGCCCCTGCCCCTATATTAACCCCAACCTTAACAGTAACTAGAGAACCTATAAACCTTAATAGAATCTTAGATATAGAGCGCAAGCGCCGCGTTAATAATAGACTATACCTTACCTATAGCCTACCCAGCCACTAGAAGAATGCCTATAACCTTACTAAGATAGTAAACCTAGTCCTAATACTACCCTATTAAATAACGCGAACAAATAACCGCGGACGCAGCAACTATAGAGTCTATTATAGACGCGGCAACTATAGAGCCTATTATGGCCACAGCAAACAACCCCCCCCCTTTAACCCTACGGCTTAGTTACTCTAAACTATACCCTATATAGGAGCCCAACCCGTTAATAACGCCCAACATTAGCGACTTTACGCTAGCGAATATAAACACAGCCACGTCGTCGGCAAGGTATTATCTTTCTATACCCTAACCAAAATAGAGATAGACACCACCAGCTAGACGGACACTAGACCGCCCCACCAAGACAGCCCCATACCCTAGTTATTAAAAGGCAAACCCTTAAACTAAGTTATGCCTAAGGGTCTAAACCATATAAGGAGGAAGACGAGAAGATTAGGTCCCTATTACTAGATTAATTAGTCCTTTCTATTAGTAAACTGCCACTTAATCTTAGATTAGCAAACAGTAATAAGAAATTAATCCTTATTTAAACCCAACTCTCCTTATTATATAACCTATACCCCTAAGTTTATATCAATATAGTAAGCCTAGTAGACTCTAGTAGTACTATAATGGTATTTACCAACGCAGAGTCTATTATAAGAAAGTATAACGTTATAACTAAGAAGCTACTAGTACCTAGGCCACTGCGCCTTATAGATAGTATCCTAACTTCGCTTATTATGGACTATTTTACCGCCCAAATGTTAATTAGCCTCTATACTAAAGCTATGCTCTTTTTCGTTACTAAACTCTCGCCCGCTACCCTAATTATCCTAAGCATACCCTAGCTTTAGAAGCACGAGCCCCGTCCCAGCTTTAGGAAACTTAAAATCTACTTTAACTTAGACTACTACTTTAGGCACTGCCTCCTATAGGGGATAGCCGACGTTAGCAGGGATGCCCTATATAGACACTTAGCACTACTAAGCTTAGTGCCTAGGACTATATATAAAGCCCTAATAGTAGAAGACGTTCCTAATAAAGGGGAGCTTATATAGCTATAAAGAAACAAAATAGTAAAAGACTAGACTAACCTAGCACTTAAGACTAAAACAATGGGCTAGCTAGCCCTACCAAGACTAAGAAAGAAGGTCTACTTTACGCCGCTACTACTAAGAAACTAACCCTAACCTAGGCACTATTTAAACCCCAGCCGCCTAGCCTAACACCTAAAACTAAGCCATATACTATATACGCACACTATAGCTCGCGTTATAGCAAGGACTGGCTATAGAACTACCGAGACCCGGATAATAGAAACCGCGCCACTATAACGCCCAACTTTATACCTATCTCCCGCGCGTACCGTATAGGGCCGCCGCCTTATTTCCGCCCCCCTAGGCCGACTAAGCTATACTAGCCTAGCCATAGCACTAGAGAGCCAGATATGCCCTAACCTAGACAATATTAAATGCACCCGTACTATTAATTTTACCCAGTTCTGTAAATAAAAAGATATAAAGGTAATAAGGATCTATATAGCGGAGCTAGTAGAACTAGTTAAATAAGATAAGTACTAACAGCTGCTTAAAGAGCTACCTATAGGCCTAATAGAAGTACTAAACCTATTAGAAAGGTCTTTCTACCGGCTAGTAGAAGGCAACTATACGATAAAGGAAGCCCGTAAAGCGCTTTTTTTCTATTTCTACAACTTCCTTAAGATAAATCTAAAAACTAAACCTAAGCTTTTACGTCGGAAAATAGTCAACACCAATATTAAAAAATTCCTAAAAGGCAAACTAGGATTAACCCGTAAAGACATTCTATAACGCCTACTAAAGGAGTTTAGTAAATATATTAAGTACTTCCTCCCTAAGAATATAGATAAGCTGCCCCCTTACTAACTATAGGACTATAAAATTAAGATTACCCCTAGAAACTAGGCCCTATACTATAAAAATAGACCACTCTTACCTACTAAACTTAAGTGTGTAAAGAAGTGGATTAATAAGATACTAGATAAGGGTTTTATCCGCAAATTAACCTCACTAGCTACTATACCACTCCTCCTCGCTACTAAGCCTAGCGGTAGTATATAAATCTGCTATAATTACCAAGGCCTAAATATAGTTACTATTAAGAATTAATACCTATTGCTACTAATCCGCGAGACACTTAACGCACTTTATAGCGTTAAGTACTTTACTAAACTTAATATAATTACTGCGTTTAACTAAATCTGGATTATAGAGGGCTATAAGTGGCTTATAGTATTTATTACCCAGTTCAGACTCTATAAGATACTAGTTATACTATTTAGCCTCTATAACGTACCTATTATATTTTAAAACTATATTAACCATGTTCTATATAACGCCCTTAACAACTACTATACTGCCTACCTTAATAACGTCCTTATCTTTTCTAAAACACGCGCTAAGTATACTAAGTATATAAATAAAGTTATTTAAAGACTCGGCAATGCTAGACTTTAAATTAATATTAATAAGTCTAAGTTCTACTCTACTAAAATAAAATACCTTAGCTTAATTATCTTAACTAATAGTATAACTATAGACCCTAAGAAGATATAGGCCTTATAGGAATAGAAGGACCCGATATTAATTAAAGAACTATAATAATTTCTTAGCTTCGCGAACTTTTACTAACAATTTATCCAAGGCTACTTTACTATTGCTATACCTATAACAAAACTTCTAAAGAAGGATATTAGATGGCTATAGGGACTAAAACAAGCTAAATCGTTTAAGGCCTTTAAGGGAGCCTTTACTTCAGCACTAGTACTAGTATACTATAACTACACAAAAAAAACAGTAGTAGAGATAGATATATCAAATTGGGCTTCCGGTAGAGTCCTTTCCCAGTACAATAATAATAGAAAATTAAGACTAGTTATATTCTTCTCTATAAAGCACTTCGCGTTAAAATATAACTATAAGATCTATAATAAAGAACTTCTAGCTATTATTAAGGCTTTAGAGAAATGGCGTCCTAAGCTATAAGGGACTAAGGAGCTGTTTAAAATCATTACCAACTATAAGAACCTATAGATGTTTATAACTACTAAGTAGCTAAACTAGCGCTAAGTCTAGTAGGTAGAGTTTCTTTTATAGTTTAACTTTATAATTATATATAGACCTAGTAGCAAAGCCACGCTCCCTAATACCTTAAGCTAGCTACTAGAAATAAGGCCTAAGGACGCTAATAATAAATGCCTTTGCTACTAAGCCTAAGTCATTATACCACCCTAAAAAGTTAACCCTATAATCTTAGAAGAATTACTATATAAGTCCTATAACTCTAATAACGCGGAGTTTATAGCCACTTTAGACCCCAAAATAGCCGAAAAGTTATTAGATAAGTTAATCTGGCTAGGATACTAGGAGAACGAATTTATAAGAGATATAGTGGCAGCCCTATATAATTAGAAAGCTCGCCGTTAGCTAAAGAAAATTAGGAAATTACTCCGTTACAATAAGTTAGAATATAGTATTATTAACGGACAGATCTACTTCTACTAACATCTCTTCATCCCTAACGCCCTAGACCTCTACCTAAAAGTTACCCATCGCTCTTATAGCAGCGGCCCCGCTAGTTACCCTAGCTAAGTTAAGACTTTTAACCTCTTAAACCAAACATACTAGTGGCTAGGAATCTCCCAGTTTACGGCTACCTTTGTTAAAGACTATACCCTATACTTTCGCACTAAGACCCCCTATTCTATTCCGCCTAGTTTCCTAAAGCTACTAAAATTACCCACCCGCCCGTGGACCGATATCTTAATTAACTATATTATAACGCTGCTAGTATACTAATGCTACAGTAAGGCATATAAATATATCCTTATTATTATAGACCGCCTAACTAAAATATAATACCTTGTTCTAGTAACAGGACTCTTAATAAAGGAGTTAGTTAATAGCTTTATTAACAACGTATATAAGCTCTACGGTACACTAAGCACGATTATCTCTAATTACGGTATATAATTTGTTAGCGACTTCTAGCGATAACTAAGTAAACATCTTAAGATAACCTTATAACTAAGCTTAGCCTAGCACCCAGAAACGGACAGCTAAACTAAAATTATTAACGCCGCCGTAAATAAATACCTTTATGCTTTTGTTAGCTTTATATAGGACAACTAGGTTAACTACCTACCGCTTACTAAGTTTGCTACAAATAACCAAGTTAATAAAAGCACAGGCATCTCCCCGTTTTTTGTAAACTATGGCTTTAACCCTCGCCTTAAAATTAAGCCTGCTAGCCTCTACCTACTAATACTATCAGTATAAGTAAAGAAGGAGTTTTTCCGCGTAGACTCTATAGCCAACCGCTTTAAGCGGATATTAACATAGCTTAAGGCCCTAGCCTGAATTTTATAGTAACGCTATAAAGACAATACTAATGCCCATAGGGATAAGAGCGCGTTATTCTACAAAGGTAATATAGTTATAGTTAGCTTAGAAAATATAAAGACAAATAAACCTAAGAAGAAATAGGACAATAAATAGGACGGCCTATACCCCGTACTTATAGTATACTAAGGGGCAGTTATAGTAGACCTCCCAAACTATATCTAAGTAAACAAATCCTTTTATATATCTAAGGTCCACCTCTAGGCTGCTAAAGAGATCCCTAGCTAAGCAAATATTAATACTATAGAGCGCCGTAATATATAAGGACGAGTAGTAGAGAGAGATAATAACGGTAACATAGAAGACAAATAGGAGTTTAAGAAAATCCTTAATATATATAACGAAGACCCCTAGGGCCTAACTTATAAGATTAAATAGAAATATTATAAGGATATAACCTAGCAGCTAGAGAAAAACCTAAAGGGTTATAAATAAGCTATACAGCGCTTCTATAAGTAACACCCTAAGAAGCTAAGACCCCTAGACTGGGTATAAGATAAGGAAAAGTTACGCTAAGGTCGCGGCCAACCACCATATTAAAATTTGTGGTGGTTAAGATGTCATAGAACTTTAACCAGCGGTTAAAGTTATTTAATTAGCCAAATTCTCGCTAAAAAACGCCACACGGACCAATTTAGGTGGTGGTGTAAAGTTCTGCCAACCTTACTTACTAAACTAACCAATTAGGATTTTCTATGCCCGGTATAGAAAATTGCTATTAGCTCGGTTAAGGGCGGTAAGCGGAACTAATATCTTTACGGTAGAAAATAGGCAACCCCATATACTGCCTATTTTTAAGTTATTTATTTAGTTTAGGGACTAAACCGTCTAGGGGAGAGGAGTACTGTTACGGCACTGACCTGACGCATACTGTTTTATACTATCTCGTACTATTCCCTACTATTGGCTGGCCTACTACTAGCGACTTAGTGGCTGGCCCTACTATTTGTATATAATACCCCCTTTCCACCTTCTTCCCCTCTTTATACCATAACATAGTTATTTAGTCTACTTCATTGCAGCACTATAACACTATAGGTTTATTATTACTGAGCGTATAATTAACTAACTAGATTATTTAAATATCCCTAACTTTTACTAAAAGCTTTAACTTACTATTAAATCTTACTGCTAAAACAGCGAGCTGTAGTATTATAGCTAACTAACTATTATAACTTAGTTAGCTCGCTAGCTACTTATATTATTAACCTCTTAGCAGTAAAGCTAATAGCGTTACTAACTCTTAGATATATTAGGGGTTTCCCTAAATATATATAGCGTATATACCCTATAGATAAGTCACCCCTAGGTCGCCCCTAGGGCGCCTATACCTTACAGCTATATAATTATCTACTTAGATTTTAACTAATACTTAGTATTTGTTTATAAAATCTTTATAGGCTAAAGTAAGACTCTAATAAAGAATTTAAGCTTTAAATAAGCTAATAGTAATTAGCTTACTATTATAGTTCCTTTAAATAGTTTAAGGCCTTTATAACGAGTATATATACTTAATTAAAAGACTAAGTTACTTTTATAAAGTAAGTTAATAACTTAAGCAACTTACTATAGAGACTATATATAAAAGCACTTAAATATATAGCTTATAATTACATATTAAGGACTTTATAGACCTAAAATTTTATAGGTAAGTAGCTATAGATCTAAATATAAAATTTATAAATATAGATTCGACTAAGTAAGCTATAAAGGAAGTAGATAAGAAAGAGGCTAAAATAAGAGTAAAGGAGCTAAAATTAAAGCCTTAAAGACCTTAGATAGAAAGGCCAGGGCTAATATATAATAATTTATTGCTTAATATCTAATTTGGATCCCTATTAGGCCTACGCGGACTACTCCTTATATACATATAAGGAGAAAACTCTATTTAAGAAAACCCTATAATCTATCTCCCTGCCTTTTGGGACTCGCCTATAAGGCGCCTGCGAGGCGCCTATAAGGCGCCTGCGAGTCACCTATAGTGCTCCTACTACCTTACTTTTTAACCTCCTTAGGAACCACTACTGCCGTAACAAGCCTATAGACGCGCTAGTATTGTAAACTTTACTCTACTACTATAGAGTTATTAAAGGGCGCCCGTTACTCGCCCTTTTACCCTTTATTACTATTTCCCTTGCAACCTAAAACTAGTTTAGTATATTTTAGCTAATAAGCCACTAGGTAACCGCCTTAAGGCCTTTTTATATTAAGAGTAGTATATTATAGTTCTCTATGCCAGCTACTAAAAGTATTACTTCTTAGTTAATGCGTAAGGGGCATAACAGTATTACGTGTTTTGGTGTCTATCTTGGCCAGCTATATTCGCATCTTAGGCTACCTACTAAAACACCTGCCCGGTAGAGCCAGTCTTTTAGTCCTATTATTCCTATTCTTAAGAGTGTCGCCATTATATTTTCTGCCTTTATTAGGCCATCTTGGAGCCCTAAAGTGTTTACCCCCTATAGCGTTAACTATACGGCTTGGGTTCCTCTTGTTTTAGTTAGCCTCTATACCTTTAACTCCTATATACCTCTCTAGAATTAGTCTAACCAGTATTATATTATGGTAGATGGTTTCCTAGCATTCTTTTATACTCTACTTTAGCTCCTTTCTTTCTCTTACTATTATCTTTACTGGCCTTTTACGCGTTTCCCTTCCTCCTCTATATAGGCTGGGCCCTAAAGCAGTACTATTCTTCTTCTGCTTTCTTTACCTATTTCTCCAATATATCTTCCCTACTTTAGGGTTATTGGTTTATTCTCCTATGGGGCGCCCTAGGGTCCCTCTATAGTTTGTTTAGGCGTATCTTAATATACTTTATAACATTAGAGTTGCGTTTATTTTAGGCCCTTTATATTATAGCGGCTTTAATATATAGTTATAGGGGGGGAATATTGGCTTCCTTCTCAAGCAGTGCTGTGGCCGTTCGCTTATATCCACCTATTATACTCCAGAGGCAGACTATTTGGACCTTTTAGAGTGGTTTGAGGAGCGACTTAGGGGGGCCTTTCTTAGATTCTCTAATGGCCCAAATACTGGACCTATACGTTATGGTTGGCCGGATAACTGCTGTGTATAGTAGGCGTGACCTCTGGAAGCATGGGCCCCATGTGGAATTGACGATCCTAGATAATGCGATGTACTGTGCTTGGCCCTTACGGGAAGGGCCAATATATTAAATAGCATATTGAGGTAAATAATTAATTTAATTTGGTTAGGTGTATATAGCTTCTAAAATAGTAGTACCTAATTTAGTAAAGTAATTAAGTTTAGGAGGTAACCGAATTTTAGAAGTCTGAGGTTATATATAATCTTCTAACTCACTAAAAGTTATTTAATTAGGATTAAGATTTAGAACTAGACCTATAAGGCTTTATAAGTATAGTGTGAGTATATATAGAGTATATACTTACTATAGTAATAGCTAAAAGACGGAGGGGTTAGTAGCGCCGGCTACCTATAGGTTATTAAAGTCTATAATTATTAAATTACTTATAATAAGCGTATACGCGGCATATACAATAGTAAAATTAGTAGTAAAAATTTACCCTAGTCTTTCTATTTAGTATAGGCAAACCTATACCTATATTACGCTATATATACTCGTGGCATACGCTATAATATTGAGGAGAAGGAGTTATAGTATAGCTGTTGTGGATATGCTACGCGCGTGCATAGGCCATGTTTTAATGACTAACTCTTATTACCTCATATAGCCATATCGGTGCATATACCTCGCATATGCGGTGCACGAAGACTAGGATATTCATAATCTTAGGATTTAATAACTTTGCATTTTCCATTTTATTTAAATTGCATGTGCATTGCATATGCGTAGGCTAAGCGTGGTCTGAAGCTGATTGTGGTCACGAAGCTGGTTTGCAAACTCTGACCACTTTCATCTTTCTAACCACGCCGAGTTTTTTCCTGCCCACGCGGAGCTGTGAGCCCGCAAATCGAAGCCGCTTCTTTTTTGATGGGCAAGCAGAGGCTTAGCTGTCTCGGTAGTCACACGGAGCCGTCGGTACGAGTCCGAGTCCCAACGCGATAATGAGAGCCCTTGAACAGGAATTGGGAGGAGCTCTAGGGTACCTCTATTCATCTACCCTGTTCTATTCTCCGACGAAAATCCCTTGCTTACTCATTTCAACCCATTAGTGCTGTACAGAACTGGAGAGCACCTGTTTTTTGCAAGGTTCAGAATGGGGTGGTCTTTTTCTGTTGGGTTTCCTTGGGATACCGACCTTGCTCTATACTCTTCCAATATACTGTTTACTCTTTCAGCCCATCCACTCGCTCAAGAGCTCCTCCGGTGTATCTCTTACTAGAACGTGAACATGTTCCAGAGCGCTGACACTCTGCAAATTTCGGGAGTTCTTGAACCAGAGTACTTTATTATTCTTCCCGCCGTTGTCACCCAACCGTTCTCTAAAAGTTTTCTCTACAAACGCATCAACCATCTCTCTCCCCTTTGGTGTTAGCACGCCCTCAGCGTCCGCATCCAACGGAGTCTTCAGCCACACCACAATATGCGATATACCCTCGGCGTTCCCATAGGGCCAGTCATTTCGTAGGATGTTGTAGTCGACCGGATCGGAGAAGGGAACTGGATTTCGGACCTCGAAGCGAAGCGGAGACTCTGATGGATCAATTGGCTTCCAATGCAGACGTTCAGAGAGGATGTAGACTGGGGCACTTCCGTACTCGCGTTTTACGTCCGTTGACCACGCTACATAGCGGCGGGCAGCAGAAGGCCAACGCTTGAAGTCTGCAAGTCTGTTCTCTGCTACTATCTGACACAATTCGGACCAAGGATGCGGTGTGAACTCAGAATCGGAATGGGCGAGGACTTCGAGGTCTACGGCTGTGAGATGGAAGGGAGGAGGATCGGAAGAGGATTTCTCGTTTAAAACGAAGGTTTCATGGAGTGCGGGGGATGTAGAAGGAATTTCTAGGCCGTTGATGGCCATGGTGTGTATGCCGTGAGCCTGTCTGTAGAATTTGAGCAAATCACCCGCTAGGGAGTTTTGTTGATAAGACGGGATTGACTCGTATTAGTGTGTCTTGGCAATTGCAGGGCTGAAATAAAGCGTGGGGAGAAGGTCCGCGCTGGCATGGTTTAATTTGAAAGCTGAGCTTAACTCTACTTCAGATCATTGCTTCATCACATATGCTGCAAAATGGCAACAGTTTTCGGAAAGAATCAAAGTAGACAGATGCTTTACATTCACAGGCAAATGGCCCTAGTGGGTCTAGCGTTGCGGCAAGATAATCGCTCCCTGCGGCGCGCCTGCTACGAGATCAAACACTCATGGAAACCCGTCCTCCAACAACATCATTCGCTCTTTCATTCCCCATTCCTCAAGCTGTGATAATTCGTTGCGAATCTAGCTGTCTGGGTGTATCTAGAGCCTGTCTGCAATCCGCGGCCGTCAATGAGTCTGATAGTTGACTAACCGCCGTGCGACCTTCACGTCTCAGTGCAGCGCACAATCTGTCACTCCCACGTCGAAAACTTCAATATTTACGAAAAGCCGTCAATTGATCTCGGATGGCCGAAAACGACACAGAGGGGCCACCCTCTATCCTTTTATGGTATGAGAGTCTGCTTTCTCGGCGGGTCGACATCGTTGGTGATTATGCTGGCAATGAACTCTTCCTGATCGAGGGCGATTCTGTCCTTCTGAACTGCTTTTGCGACACAAAGATCGACTTTGACGGTACTATTGCTCACATAGAGCTTGAAGTTTCCTTAAATCTCGGCGTTTAGCTAATTGATGAGATTTAGATGGCTTTCAGCTTCTTCACGCGGCGTATGCTGTTGAGGATTTTCTCCGGAACCTTGTTCAACGGAAATGCAATTTTCATATCGTTTTCTTCGACCAGCACCGCGAGTTGTGCATTCCACCTCGCCTTTCAGAACCAAATCAAGAGAAATATCTTCTTGCCCGTGAAGCTATTATTCGCCATCTTCACGTCAACTTGAGTGCGAAGCAGCCGGGAATCGCACTTCACGTGTTTCCGTCATTTCATTGCGAAGCATTCAAAGAATATCTGGAGTCTGCCGGTTTGTACTTTATCATGTGCCATGATGGAGCGTCATCAATCACGTCTAGCAAAAAGACGACCTCAGCGAAGAAGATCGAGATGCCCGAGAAAGCCAAGGGTGTACAGCAAGATAAGCACTCCTACAACAAAGCTATATTCCGTTCAATGATCTACTGGTTTGTGAAACACGGATACAATGCTGCTTTAGTCAATGGCGTAGAATGGCGGGATACGAAAGTTCTCACTACAATTCTTGAAGGCCGGTACCGCCAGAAGCCAAGAGCATTACGAATGCGCTTATTCAAACCCGGTGAGATTAATGCAGAGCAACAAGACTGCTCTTCAGATATCAATTCGCTGAATGCGCTCACTTCGCGGTATGGATCAAACTTTACCGAGCGTGAGTATTTGACTATCCTTACGATTAGCAAGATGGTTTCAACCAAAGAATCACCATCAAGCCTTATTATCGCTTTTCTGATTCACTCGGTTTTGCTGGCTCAATCGCCCTTGTCTGATCGATTTGTCAAGCCCACTACAGGGACTGAAGCGTCTCGTACTTTCATGACCGATTTCTGTCGCACCGCACGGTCAATTCTAGAAACAAGCTATTGGAAAACTAAGATGGAGCAGCTCTCGCCTACCCCTCGCTGTGATCTCGCTGACCTTGTGGATGGTCGGCTATTCAACGTATCATGCCAGATTGGTTCCTTTGGTAGCAATAAACGGCTTGGTGAATTCCTGGATGCAGTGGAATTAGTCTGCGGGGTTCGGCTGTTAGTAAAACCAGCGAAGAAGATATATCCGGATGAATATGTTAAGTCTATTGAGGAGGGGACGCCATCTTTTTATACGAACGGAGCGCCCGTCCACGGCTCCTCAAGTGGTGACTTAAAGCCTTACGCGGTCTTGCCTTTCGCAAATCCAGTTTTTGATGCTCATTTGGCCCCAGTCAAACTCGCAACGGATAGGTCTGCAGGAGCAAACTACAACAGCGCTTCCGCAAAGATATTTCGTGAAATGTCTCACTGGCACAACAGCAAACGACCACTTGATCCAAAAATAACACCGGACCAGCTGGTGCGCAGCAAGAAAGCGGCCTTCTTTGCCGCAAGACGGAATCAGTGGTTTATGGCCGAAATGACAGCATACGCTGCCAGCTTGACCAATGCCGTAGGAAAGATTTTGGATCCCGAGATCGTCACTACTGGCGTTAAAACAAAGCCGAAATTACCTTTAAATGAGCCACCTACGGAGAAGACAAACCAAAGCAATCCTAAATCAGGCGCCAAAGCGAACCCGAGAGCCTCTAAGAAAGGTCACGTAAAAAGCGGGAAACAGGCAATCATGGACGACATTGCTGCAACGAAAAACCGCCGGGATGAGGTGACTACCGAGAAGCTGATTCAGTCCTGGCGTACAAGCTGCAAACTATTCGAAAGCGAAGCTGTCCTATCAGTGCGGTATCAGAAGGCAAAGCAGTACCTTTCCAGTTTGAATACTGAAACTAAACGGACCGTTCTTGCCGCCGAAACTGAGCTATTCATGCTCAACGTCCTCCTTGGCATGTGGATATCGTTCTGCCGCGACAACAAGAAACAAGAAGGTCTAGATATTGCAGCTCTGATCTGGAATACGGCGACGCGCATCTCAAAGATGGATACGGGAATGACTAAGGCAATTGCACTCAGTGTGGAACTCACTATCAAGAATCTTGGTCTTCCCCAGTTGGTAATCGCGAAACCAGAAAACGACCGCCGACTGGCTTTTGATATGATTCTGACTACATCTACCAACCTTGATCTTTCTGTGCCTCTTTCGCCGCAACAGTTCCAGCTTCTACACTGTGGGCCCTACTTCGACCGAAGCATAGACTCTGCTCCAGATGATCGAGTACCTTTCGAACCGGATGGCTGGCAGAGAAAAGTTCTTGATGAAATAGATTCTAAACGTAGTCTTCTTGTGGTCGCACCAACATCTGCCGGTAAGTCTCCTTCAAGTCCTTCAACCAGGCGTTTTAAGTTATGCCGAGGCCTCTGAAGTAGTCTTCAAGATTCCGATAGCCCTACCAATTCTATGCAGTTGTTAACATACTCTTAGGTAAGACATTCATATCTTTCTACGCAATGAAACAGATCTTGGAATCAAACGACGACGACGTTCTTGTCTACGTGGCACCTACTAAAGCGCTTGTAAATCAGATCGCTGCCGAAGTTCAAGCCAGATTCTCTAAATCCTTCAAATACCCAGGGAAGTCGGTTTGGGGTATACACACACGTGATTATCGGATCAATAACCCCACAGGTTGCCAAATTCTTGTCACAGTTCCGCATATCCTTCAGATTATGCTCCTGGCTCCTTCGAACGCGAAATCTACAGGTTCGTGGTCAACCCGTGTCAAGCGAATTATATTCGACGAAGTCCATTGTATTGGACAAGCAGAAGACGGCATTATCTGGGAACAGCTCCTTCTTCTTGCACCATGTCCTATAATTGCTCTCTCTGCCACCATCGGAAACCCCCAGGAGTTCAACCAATGGCTGTACTCTACTCAAAAGGCGATTGGTAATGATCTTACCATGGTGTCACATCCTTACAGATACTCTGACTTGCGGAAGTTTGTGTACAATCCACCTAAAACCTTCCTCTTCCAAGGGCTTTCTGACAAGCCTGTGTTTGGACATCTTGGACTAGATGGATCATCTAATTTCACATTTATGCATCCTGTGGCAAGCTTGGTCAATCGGTAAGCGGTTTCTTCGGCAGCGAATGTACTTTTGCATCGACCGATTCTTTTTTTTACTAACTTCCAATAGATCAAGGGGTATGCCTGATGATCTTAGCTTGGAAGCACGGGACTGCCTTACTTTATGGGAAAGCATGTCAAAACACCAGAATGAGAAATATAAGGTTGAGCAGTCATTGAGCCCGTCTCAGATGCTTCCTAAAATTGTCCGCAAGGCTGATATTATCAAATGGGAAGAAAGCTTGAAGAAAGTGCTTAGAAAATGGGTAGCTGACAGCAGTTCGCCATTTGATGCAGTCATGGATGATCTAGCTAAGCCTCTCTATAAGCCTGTACCTCAGGCCGCACAAATTAGCGAAGGTTCGGTTTCGATTGATGCGGATGATCTCTGTTCAACAACCCTTCCTTTGCTCACCAAATTGCACCAGCAAGATGCCTTACCCGCCATTCTATTCAATTACGACCGCAGCCAATGCGAAAAGATTTGTATAAGGATCCTTGACCAGCTTAAGACTGCTGAAGATGAGTGGAAATCTTCCAGTCCGAAATGGAAGACGAAACTCGCGAATTGGGAAGCATGGAAGAAAAGCATGGCTAAGATTGGTAAAAAGGGACCACCAAAGACATCGAAGAAGAAAGGCGCTGCCGCCGATGAGGAGGGTGTTTCTAAAGCCGACCTTATGAAGGATGCAGCGAATACCGAGATCAGTCCTTGGGCCTCATTCGATCCAGAGAATCCTGTTGACGGCTTCCACTTCGCAGACAATAAGAGGATTCAACCTTCAGAACTAGCCCTATACATTCGGCAATTACACCGCCGCGATCTTCCAGAATGGCAGTCTGAATCGCTAAAGCGAGGCATTGGAGTTCATCATGCTGGTATGAACAGGAAGTACCGGCAAGTAGTTGAGATGTTATTCCGGAAAGGCTTTCTGCGAGTTGTTATCGCTACAGGAACTCTCGCACTTGGTATAAATATGCCTTGTAAGACTGTGGTGTTCTCTGGCGACTCTGTTTTCCTGACTGCACTCAATTTTCGCCAAGCTGCTGGCCGTGCTGGTCGCAGAGGGTTTGATATGCTCGGAAACGTTGTGTTTCAAGGCATTTCTCTCAACAAAATTTGCCGGTTGATCAGCTCAAGACTTCCAGATCTAAACGGCCATTTCCCTATTACAACTACTTTAGTTCTTCGACTGTTCACTTTGCTTCACGAATCCAAGGACTCACCTTTTGCAGTACGGTCGATTAACTCTTTGCTATCTCAACCCCGCCTCTATCTAGGTGGTGACGAATCCAGAATGACAGTACTGCACCACTTACGCTTCTCTATTGAATATCTTCGGAGGCAATACCTCCTTGATTCCACCGGCGCGCCGTTAAACTTTGCAGGTTGTGTTTCACATCTCTATTTTACTGAGAATTCTTCCTTTGCATTCCACGCATTGCTCAAAGAAGGGTTTTTCCACAACCTATGCGCAGATATCGACAATAATCCTGAACAAGTGCTCCGTACACTTATGCTAACCATGTCACATCTATTTGGCCGTCAGTACTGCCGTCAAGCTGATCAAGAATTCATCGAAGAGGTCGTGAAGCGATCACCTTCTCTCGTGTTTCTCCCTCCACTGCCGAAACAAGCCGCCAGTATTCTGCGCAACCACAATGATGTTACACTTAATATCTTCAGTGCCTACGTACGCACGTTTGTTGAGCAGCATATCAAGGAACCGGACTGCTACCTTCCCCTGACTAGCCTTAAAGCAGGCGGCGATATGACCCCAGGGACCACCGTAGTACCACACCTACCCCCAACATCGATCCGGTCCTCATTTGTCGCTTTATCAGGCCATCAAGACAAGTTCGACTCGATCCACGATCTTTGTACCACCACCCGCAGCGGTGTCTTCCTTGAGGAATCCGTTATCCCCTTTATTGGCCTCTACCCTGACGAAATGGACGTCCCTCTCAACGCATATCTCTATGACTACTTCATGCATGGTGACGTCAGTGCGCTAGTTACAGCAAATGGCGTCCGCAGAGGCGATGTCTGGTTCGTCTTGAACGACTTCAGTCTCATCCTAGCAACCATCGTGACCAGCTTGTCGAACTTCATGAAGCTGTCACCAGATAATGATATGGGCATGGCAGAAATCATGGGCAGCGGCGACGCAGCAGAAGAGAAGAAGGAAGATAAAGAAGTCCCTGATGACACCGCTGCCGATACCGCCTCCAGAGAAATGAGAGGGGTCGCCGGAGACAGTCACGGGCCAGGCGCCGGCAGGACTGGCAAGGTGGAACTGGTCGTTGGCCGGAAGAAGAAAGCGAAGGTGGCAGATTCCTGGGACGATGAGGCCGCTGATTATGAGGATGACGACGCAGATGACGGTGGCGAGGAGGCTTCTTGGGACAACACCGATGATGATAGTGAGAAACCTGCGTGGGAGGAGCAGGAGGGGGGGCTGCTGAATGTACTGAGGGCTTTTAAGAAGCTACGGGAGGAGTTCGATACAAAATTCAAGGTTATGTGGGCCTAGCTGGGGGTTTTAGGCCGGCTTTAGGTAGTTGGTTAGTCAGTCACACAGAATTAGAATGGTGTTCGGGCAGTGACTCTGGTTCGGGCAGTAACTCTGGACGCTCATTGTACACAGGCTATGGTCCAGCTTGGACGTACCTAGATATTTATATACGAATTCACGATCGGAAAATTACGTTCATCAAACGGCGCAAGTTGTTGCGATGCTTTTCCTACTGGGTAGTATAAACGTAATGCCATGGTACTTTAAGTTACAACTTCTAGTGATTGCTCTATATGGAAATCATTTTCATATGAAAGTACGGCCATAGAATATTTCCGCTCAAAAGGTACTAATTCAGGAGTAGCAAAACCAGAGTTAAAAAATGAAAATCAGTTGTGCGTATATACAGACACGATATTAGTACATATGAGAAACATCAAACTCTACTTCTCACTTGTTGTCACCACCCTTCTCAGTAAAAGACTCACAAAGACGTCTTGCTTATTAGTAAAACGATATGCTTAGGCTTAATTCTTTCATTCTTGCCAGAAGAACCTAAGAGTCGAACACACTTTACAACTTTCCGTGCAACGGACTAGCGTTGTGGGCCGCATGGGTTTCTATTCGTTCTCGAAAGATAAAGAAGTCTTTGTGTAGGCCTGAACCTTTAATAAGTCTGGCTTCTTTCTAAATGGAAGTCTCCAGTTCAACTACTTTATTGAGACATGTTGTGAGGTTTCGGACGTTGAGACCGTAGGAACGTATATTTCACACATTCCCTAGGTCACTCCTGAGCTACCAATTCGGTCAAATGCAGCCGTTGCAGAATTTATAACCTTAAGTCGTACCTCTTGTCATATACCCTTATTTCAACCTGGGAATATCATATCTAGTAGGGAGTCTTTTCGTCAAGCCTAGGAAGTGACATTGTAAACCTCTGGCCCACATCTTACCACATCTCATACATTATATTTGCTATCAAAGTGTTGGAGCCTACGCCCACGCATTGTATAAGCAAAAGCCCGGTCATGAAAATATATATCACGTTTCATTCTGCTAGCTTCCTGCATGCAAATCTTCTTCTAGAAACTCTCGTATTACTCTCCACTGCCATTACATTTTTCACAAAATTCAGCATCTCGATCTTACAGCCTCTTGAATCTTCCTTCTTGACACAGAGAGACCACAAGATGCTATCTAAGAATAGACAAGAGCCTTTCGGCAGGTCCGAAAAGAACGCATGTCAGTCCAAGTTCTTTTAGTACACAGATACTAATGGGCGTCGCCAAAAGGCGTCTAATGTAAAACTCAATCCAAGCGATAAAACGACTTTCCCACAGCAGGACCTCCATATGTCCTCGGACAAAGATAAATGGGCAAGTTATCCCCGGCCCCCCAGATGGCCCAAGGAGCGTGTATGGGACCCAACACATCTCTGAAGCTTATTGAAACCAGATACTGACGATCGTTGTATAAATAGCGCCTGCGAAAGCCGTTAGGGGCCTGCAACTGCAGCCTCAAGGACTCTCGTAACGATCAAGCACTGTGGCGGTAATGGTTCGAGTTACGAATGGTGGAAGGGAAAGGCATTGGTGTCTTTTCCAAAGTCCGCCTTGGACCAAATGTCGTCATCGGTGAGCTGACGGGACCGCTGGAACCTCCAGGAAGTGTCTTTGAGGGAAGTCGAGGAG
Organism: Cenococcum geophilum 1.58; assembly: GCF_001692895.1. NCBI lineage: Eukaryota > Fungi > Ascomycota > Dothideomycetes > Gloniales > Gloniaceae > Cenococcum > Cenococcum geophilum. Next base: position 1,111,149 of record NW_027137608.1, read on the forward strand.
GATATCATTGCGAGATTGCTATTGGACCTTCATCCAGTGGCGTCAACGCATATATTGACACTTTTGAGGTTGGAAGCCTCGCGAGGTTCATCAATCACAAACGGCTGAGTTCCAGCAGACGAGAGGTGGAAGACCCGATTTTGTATCGTCATGACGACACAAGCCATTTTTATTAAAAAAAGCGAAAGGACTTGCGGAATAGTGATAACTAAAAATAGTGAACTATGTGGGGCATGGCGGATCACCTTGCCGAACAAATAAACATGAATATTATTGCCGAAAGAGTTTTCAAGGATTGACCAGGTGATATGGTCTAAAATATGTTGTACGCGAGGAAGCGCTGGTGACGTTGTTTCAGCCCTACTTTCCAATTGGCGCTAGACACTGCTTTCGGATAAACCACAACACCCGGCGTAAACAAACCGACCACTCCGACACACCAGATCACCATCACCATTATTCCAGCAGGAGAGGGCTGCATTCTCTCATTTTGGACAGGTGCACAGCATCAATTGTTCACGCAGGCATCTCATTCTCACCCATCGTTTTAATTCCTCTCACTACCTATAGGTTAACCCTCAAAACACGGATGTCTTCCTTGTCCCGAAAACCTGCTGGATGAGCTGCCTCAACCGACCTCCGCTCATTTTTGCACAATTAACAGAATAAAATGGCTCCAGCTGCTCAGCCATTGCCCACACGCTTCCCATGCTGGTGTAAAGCGGTATATTCTTGGGGAGGAGAGGTACAGCTCAGCTTCAGAATACCTCAATAAAGATGCTTGCTAACCCCGTCAAAGACCAAGCGAGATCTCGGTTTCATCGAAGGCGACCTTATAGAATGTCTTAATGCGGGAGATGGGTCATGGTGGATGGGGCGGTTGAGGAGAGACAGGCGGATGGTTGGGCTATTTCCCTCGAATTTCGTCCAAGTCCTAGATGAGAGCTTCCAGCCCGGGAGTCGGAATGCTAGTCCGTTAACAATGCAAAATGGCGGAGGAAGCACATCAAGAACATCTGGATCAAATCCCGGAGCGACCAAATCAACTCCACAAAAGACGAAAAGTATGTTTCGCAAACCGTTCACGGCGTATGCCGCTGCCGGCTCTCCAAACCCGGCGGCTGCCGCGAGAGAAGTCCAGCAAAAGGCAGGTGGCCTGTCCCCAAATCCTAACGGGAGCTTCTCGAAACATAAGCCGTATTCCTCAATGAAGCGATTATCACTCGAGAAGACGGTCCCATCTCCGCTCCCACAATCAAAGGATACTCCTCGATTTCGGGCAATATCTCCTGCGCCTCCACCACCATCTAAGCATCACTCGCACTCTCGTGCACCTTCACCAGCTCCTCCTACATCATATCAAGTACATTCGCGCGCTCCCTCCCCTGCGCCGCCCCTTCAACACCGTCCTCAGTCTCGAGGCCCTTCGCCGGTTCCGTACGATAATCGTGATCCGTCTCCACCGCCACCTGCACCTCCTCCACACCGAGTCGCGTATAATCCTAGCAGAGCGCCATCTCCAGCACCCTACAATGACTATAGAAATGCAAATGCAAATGGTTATCATACGCCTGCTCCGCCCTCGCCTATACCGCCATCACCTGGTAGGGGTAGGTTCACTCCTTCACCTTTAACAAACGCCATGAACGACGTAATGTCATCATTACAAGATATGAGTATTTCCAGGAGTGGCACTTCTCCAGATGAACCCGCAACTCCACCAAACATTTGGTCACCAGAAGCATTCGACCAAGTCTATCACGCTTCAGCCAAAAAACTGAGGCCACGAACATCTCTTGGAATTGGAGGGCAAGAAGAATATGACGAGCAAGACGATGGCTACCAAGACACACGCCCTTACCATTCACAATTCGATGATGGTCCACCTCAAGTACATAACTACGTTCAGCGAATGGAGAGCCGCCTAAGGAGGCTGCAGCAGGAAGAAAACCCTCGAGTAGTCAATGACCATTACGTTCCACAAGACCAGATGGGGCCTCCGCCAGCTGTTCCTCCAAAGAATCCCATGTACCAGCCAAGGTCGCAATCATCAATAGATCAGGTCAATGACTTTGTCGAACGCAAGGGGTCAAACCGGCGCACGTTGAAGCATAGGAAGTCAGCTTATGATATCAGCCGGGAGGTTCTGGGCCGTACTTTTACGACCAAAACAAGTGCCACAGCGCAGAGCGCTAGCACACAAAGTAGTAATGCAACAAATCACAGCCTAATGTCCGGGCCATCAGCTACGGCTATGAGTGCCACAAGCGCTGGCAGCTTCTACCGAAAGAGGTTCGGCATTGCTGCGGGTGTCAAAGAAAGACCCGTCAGTGTCATGGATACTCGAGACACAAATCCAAGTAGAGTTGGCTTTAGTGATGGTAGAGAAACACCATTTACAGGTGTGACGTACCACTCGAGTCATGACTCTCACTCACAACCCAGTTCTAGCTCACAAGTAGATTGGGTCGAAAACGTTGCAGATGCAAATGATCCATTAGGTGGGCTTATGGCTCCGAAGCCGAGGAAGAGTGGCTTTTTCCGGAAGGTCATAGAGTCTGCAAAGACGGGTGCTGCGAGCGCGCGAAGTACAATTTCTTCAGGCCAATCCAGTCGGCCAGTCTCGCGTCAAAGTAAAATACTATCCAACGGTATCGCTAGTATAACAGGTGGAACTATCTCGGCCCCTAATGCAGCAAGGGACATGGGGCTAGGCAGTTCCGTGGACTGGGTGCAAGTGCGACGAGACGTCAATAGGTCGAACTCCCTGAGCAAGAATGAAAGGGTCGAAAGAGCCGAGAGATGCCAGATGTTAGATCTTCCAGTGATCAACCCCATAGATGTTCTTTACGAAACCGCAGAGGGCGACGAAGGCCTTGATGGATTACCAATAGCTGAGCCTACAGACTTCATGCAATGCAATCTGGCCTTGGTAGACAAGAGCGCCCGGTTTGTGAACAGCCTTCCACTTGGGACGACACCTGCAACTCTAGCTCAGGGGTACGTATGCAGGCCATACAGGAGTGACGTTCAACGGCTTCGAGCCATTTTTACTTGGGTCAGCGAGCGGATATCCTGGGAAGAAGACTTTGAAGGCGACATTGATACGCGACACGTTATTCAGACCAAGCGAGGTTGCTCTGAAGAAATTGCTATTCTCGTTGCGGAAATGTGCTCATCTGTTGGTCTGCACGCCGAGGTTGTCAGAGGCTATCTGAAGACCCCTGGCGAGATACTTGATCTGGATATAGTGGCGCGCCCGAATCATTTTTGGAATGCCGTCATTGTAGACGGAGAATGGCGAATCATGGACTGCTCGCTAGCTGGTCCAACAAACCCAAAACGAAGCCTATATTCTAGCGCTGGATCTCAAATTGCTGACGGCTGGTGGTTTCTGGCTCGGCCGATGGAGATCTGTTACACCCATGNCCCGCTTCTTCCAGAGCAACAGCATATCTGCCCACCGTTACCTCACGACATTCTTATGGCTCTGCCGTGCGCTTGTCCGCCATATTTCAAGCATGGCCTTCAGATAGTCAATTTCGATACGAGCCTCTTGAATCTCGAAAACCTTGAGCTGGCACACATCTACTTTAATGTCCCCGAAGATGTAGAGTGTGTAGCTGAGGTCGAGGCAAAAGCAATCGCGCAAGATGCAGATGGAGATTATTTTGAGAGCGGCGACGTTGTACGCAAACGAGCTCTCGCTCAACCTGAGTGGATTGCAGGGCAGAAGCGATACACCGTGAAAGCCCTTCTCCCAGGCGATGAAGGTCACGGCATTCTGAAAATCTACGCTGGGAAACGCGGGCTAATGGTACGTGCTAACCTTTTTTTTTTATTGTTTTCGTCTTTCCTCTTTTGTAGTTTAAGCTAATCCTCTGTCAAGCACTCGATCAAGTCAAACCCGCACTCCTTAGCATTTGCTCTCCCTCTTGTTCACACTGGCCCTAATCCACCATACTCATTCTTGACACTACACCCGACTCCACATGCTCAGCGGCACGACCTTTATGTTGCTCAACCTCAATGTACCCGCCTCGCTCTCAATAACACATTCGTGTTTGCCATCCGTCAACATCCCTCCTCCCTTACGCGTTCACCTGATCCCTCAGTCTCTTCTGGAGTTGGAGCGGGTGGTCGTGCTTCACCCAATCCATTCGCCCGGCCTACCTCCGCGATGAGTATGAACTCAATCTCTGTTACCGGTTCCTCGTACTCCAACCCATCTTCGGCATCCCATGGCTCATCTAACTCTGGAGGTTCAGCGTCTGCACCTAAGCCGGCCAAGTTAGCCATCCAGACACCATCTGGCAAAATCATCAGACTAATGAGGAAGAGTGAGCACATGGGGGGCACAGCCGAGAGCGCGGATGGCAGCATATGGGAAACAGTAATCAAGATCGGGGAAAGAGGAACCTGGAGAGGCCTCGTGTTAGCTGATCGTAGCGCGCGGTGGTGCGTATTCGGAGAATGGGAATGCATCTAGACCCGATCACTTGTTTCGCCAAAAAATACCGAAAGTTTTGACCATTACAAAAGTCTTGTTTTCTCGGCGGGCTCAGGTATGGAATACGGTATTTGGCGGTTATTCTGGCTCTTGGCTCGCTCTTTAGATCCTGTTCAACACTGTTGGCGTAGTATTGTTTCGGGACGGCTTGGTGTTTTTGAGTCTTGGCATTTCTAAGGGCGTTATATTTAATGTCGGTTTGATGATTCTGGTGTCCGGAGGACCTTACGTTATACTGCCGCCGCGCATTAGAGCCGGTTTGGATATAAGCTTCTTGGGGAGGAGCATAAATAAATACATGATATTTGTATACTGATATGGGAGTCTGAATCGAGATCGGAATCATATGGGATAATTATTTTACCAGAGCATAGGAGATTATTGAATGGTAGCCTAATTAAATGAGACCTTCGGAGATACAAGGAGCCCACCTGTGGTGAGCTCTACGCATGCTCGCGATTCCATGTAGTATTTTCAGAAACTGCGCCCGTGGAGCCGATCCAAAATTTATATCATTAGCATATTCAATCTTAGCCTAGTTTCGCAGTTTTCTAGGATTTCCTCTTCAATGGGGCCATAAATTTATAAGAAATTAAATTCCGAATGCCAAATGCGAAACCCGACCGCTAATACGGCTGTCCAACATCTGGCATTACTCCCGTAGCCAATTCCAAAATAACTCTGATGCAAAATGCTCGACTTCACCAAATTGTGTTCCATTAGAAGAGCAAATCACATACGCTTAGAAGATAAAAATGAGAAGATCCCGGGGAAGAGTACGGAATGGAAAAAGAACGCCGTGCGATAAACCAAAAATGAATCACTGCGCTATGCCCTTAAAGGCCGAAAATCACCTCCAGATCTTCCCAAATCCTCCCAAATCCTCGCACTCTCTTTTCCCACTCATGTTCCTTACGGGGCTTCTCTATATCTTGATTCCTCCCCACTTTCCCTTTCCCCCTCGTCTTCAACATATCTTTCTGCCCCTCCGGCCCTGCTTTCACCTTCCACTTCTCCGCCGGCATTGGACCCAACATGGCGGTCCAATCCGGACCATTGCTATCAACTACCACCCTCCCATTGTACAAATAGCGCGTGGAATATGGCACACCAACAACATACTCCGTGCCCACATCGGATTTTCGCCACATATATCAATGCACGAATAGACATCGCTCAGAGCATACTCGGCTACCAGCGTACCATCGAAAGTAACGTTACAGCTAGGGAGGTTAGGCGCACTATATGAGGTCGTGAGGAAAGCACCGGTATAAGAAATGCCGCAGCTAATGGAATAGGTAGCCCCAGTTTTGGCGGTATAGGAAGTCCCATTCGAGCTAGGGTATGCGGATGGTGTTGATGACGGGCTTGCTAAGCTGGAACTCGAGATGGTGAGGGCAGAGGACGTGGTCGCTGAATCAGTTTAACGCAATTCGCTCCGCCCCCCAGACATTAGGGTTATCAATAGCTGGACTTATTGTATTCTTCAAGTCGCATTGGAAGATGCCAGGGAATGGAACAGTGTCTGGTGACTCTAGTCGGTGGTAGGTAACATCAACGCATTCGGGTGTCACAGCACAAAGATCCATGCACTGACCGAAAGTTGTCGTGTAGCCAGGTTCTAAGAAAGTTCCGTCACGATCGGTGCCGCATTCTATTTGAAACGCTGTTCCGTCAGTATTGTATAGTACTCCATCGCGTTCGGGACAATCTAAAGCGGCTGGTGTAGCGGACTACTAAAGAGCCTATCGATATTGGTGTGCTGCTCATCGAAATAATAGTGACTGGTCGGGTTGAAGGAACAATCGCATGTCTAACAATGCAAAGATTTAAAAGCCCAAGGAAGCAATTTGCCGCGTATACCGTCGACGTCACAACATATGCCGTTAGTGTCGTTGCTGTTGTAGCCGTCGTGGGAGTTGTTGCCATCGTGGCAGTCGTCGCCGTAGTTGCCGTGGTTATTGTTTAACTCGAGGATGAGCTAGAAGATGAAGTAAATGTAGTCGTGGTCGTGGTTGTGACCGGTATAGTTCCATTCATGGCAAGTTTCAGACCCACATTGTTGTCATATGCAGTCGTCCCAAAAGAGCTCTTCAGATAACAGCCACCACCTGTCCAAATAGCGTTCACGCAACTAGCCATTGCTGCACATGAGGTTGCACATCCTACCGGGCTGCCAGGGTATGTTATGCCGATCTGGGATCCCTGACGGTTAATACCACACTCGACCAAGAAAACTGCCCCAGTATTCGCAGTGAATGTGGTCCTGTTTGCGGCTGGGCGAGCTATCACAGTCGGAGTTGACGTTGCAGTCGACAAAGTACTTTAAGTGCTGGATGATATTGTGGAAGACGTCATAGGTGCGGCTGTAGATGTTATAGAAGTACCGGTCGTTGTTATAGAAGTGGGGAAATAAGTTGTTGGAACTGCTGTCGTGGTTATGGTCGTAGTTGTGTTGAAAAGCTGCCGCGCGCCCCAAATAGCAACGTTGTAATAGATGCTATCAATAGCGTACTTCAAGTAACAGGGGCCTTGTGGTGAACCAACGACCCATGATACGTCGACACACGGGGATGTGTTTGCACAGAGGTTAATGCACGTATCTAGGCTGTTGACGTAAACTGGCATGTTTGGTAAGTTTCCACCACCTCGATCAAAGCCGCATTCCACATAATAACTAAGGTTGTTGTTTGCAGTAAAAATAGTATTGTTTGCAGTTGGGCATGAGAGAGTCGCCGCAGTAGACGTGCTGGATGACGTAGATGAGGTTGCCGTGGCTGTGGTAGTTGTTGTCGGAAAAAGTTTTATAGCACCCCATATGCCAATGTTTGAGCCGCCTGGAAGGCTTATGGCACTGTGCAGGAAGCACGTGCCGGTGGCGCCAGGCACGATTGTGTATGCCCATGAAATAGCTTGACAACCAGGGGTATTTTCACAGGTATTCATGCATCCAGTCAAGTTATACTCTGCGGTTGCTGAGAGGTCGTTTCCGCCATGATCAACGTAGCATTGCACTTGGAATTGGTCTCCATTCGGATAAGTGATGATGGTACCATTTGAACTAGGGCATGATAGAGTTGAAGCAGTAGCGTTAGCGGTAACAGTAGTGGTAGCGGAAGAACTGGTCGAAGTTGTAGATGTTGTTGTGGGCGTTGAGGTCGTAGTTAGATATGAGCTAGAGCTTGATGATGGAGATGTTATACTTGTAGCTGGCGTTGAAGACAAAATTGAAGAACCTCCTGACGAGGACGATATCCCGAACGAGGAAGATGTTGTAGAGTTTCTTGATGAGGAGAGTGTCGTAGAGTTCATGACGGAAGATGGGCTTGAGGGGCCAGTGAGAGTCGCGGACGAAGATACGCTAGACGAACTATTTATGGTCAAGGACCCGACTATTGAAATTAATTGGGTAGTTGTGGGAGAGCTGGAGCTAGAAGTTATGTTGGATATAACTGTACTAGAGCTGGTAGAGTAGGTAGAAGTTGATGATGAAGAGGTGAACGGTTGGGTGGTTAGCGTGGCAGCAGTCGAGAAAGATGCGATACTCCCCACAGATAATGAGCTGGATGATGCAGAACTGGATAAAGAGCTGCTGGTGGGAGCTGTACCGGCATTCGGTGACGAAGAGCTGCGGGAGAGACTCGCTGATGTACTTGCAAATGGCACGGCACTACTTTGGGATGATGTAGTGCTGGGCACTGTCGTAGCTGGAGATGAAGAAGAAGAGTTCATAGAGCTTGTTGAAGCTATACTAGAAGTGAATATTATGGAGCTGGAGAAATTTGAAACAGTCCCAACACTAGACGATAAGATGCTGCTTGATGGCGATGCAAAGCTAGTCGACGATAATGACGATGACGACGACGATAAACTGCTATTTGATGAAGTGACTGCTATACTGGATGTTAATGAACTCGAAGTTGAAGAGGCAGTTACAGAAAATCCAGTTGAGGTAGAGCCACTGGCTCTCAGTGGTAAAGAGTTGGTACTTGGCGAGCTTGTCGAAGAGGAGGATATCAGGGAGGTTTGAGCGGTTGAACTTGAGGATGTTGTCGGCATCGTTATTGTGATTTGGCTCGAAGACGATGTCGTAGGGGTAGTGGAGGTAGTAGAGACGCTAGAAGATGTGCTACTAGAGCTTGTGACACTTGCGCTTGAAGAAATTTGCGTTGACGATATAGAGGTAGAAAGACTTGTTGATGAGGTAGAAGTAAAAGATGATGAATTAACGGATACGGTGGTGGAAGGTGAGAAAGATGAAGATAGAGTAGGTGATATGCTGACAGAACTCTGAGACAGCGTGCTCGAAAGTGCAGTACTTGAGGTTAGCGTGCTTGAACTTGAGGCATTTCTACTTGTGCTTGATTCAGCGCTTGAACTCGATGACACACTAGAGCTTGAACTGGATAGAGAGGTCTGGAGCAATGAAGTTGGTGTGGTAGCAAAAGATTGAGACGGCGTGGTAGACGTTGCTGTATTCGATGACCAAGTATTCGAGCCGGTTGAAGCGTTCGTGCCCGGTGTGATATTTGAGCTTGTTAGTATACTTGAACTTTGAGAGGATGAGTTCAGCGCACTCGTAGGTGATGGAGTTAACATGCTCGAAGCCGTTATACTCGACGACAGCACACTTGAACTTGTACTCATACTCGCACCGGATACACTGGATACACTAGTTGTACTTGAACTTGACGAGCCTGAGATTAGATAACTTGAGCTTGATGTACTGCTAGAACTTGATACGGAAGTTGAATTTGAAGCAGTCGTACTTGATGAAATGCTCGATAAAGTTGTCGAAGAGCTTTGGGATGATGTGCTTGTTGTACTATTAGTGGATCGAGGAGATGTGATGGGAGTCGTCATATTTGATGTGAACGTGCTTAGACTTGCAGAAGTGCTAAATGTCTGTACACTTGAGCCTGTTGAAGTACTTGTGCTCAGAGAACCCGTACTCGAAGAACTTGAACTTGAAGGAGCCGTACTTAATGAACTTGAAATTGGAGAATTCGTGCTTAAGGCAAAGCTTGAACTCGTCATAGTGCTTGGAGTCAATGTAACACTTGAGCTCGAAGGGCTTGAGTTTGGAGAACTTGTGCTCGGGGAAATTGAATTCAGAGAGCTTGAATTTAGAGAACTTGAGCTAGATATACTAATTGAACTTAAACTTTGGCTCTGTGAAGTGCTTGAGCTCGTCGAAGTACTTGCGCTTGATGCAGCATTTGAGCTAGATGAACTTATGCTCAATGTTGTAGCTGGATTGGAAGAATTAGAACTTGAAATGCTCGTGCTTGTAGAGGCCGTACCCGATACATTGCTTGGGCTTGAAGAATTTGTGTATAATGTACTGCTTGAGCGGCTTGAAGGACTACTTGGGCCGAGCGTTGACGTGCTCGAAGTAGAAGTCACAAAAGAGCTCTGAGGCGGTTGGATTGAAGTGCTGCTCGAGGCAGGCGACGATGTGGAGCTCGACGGTGAGCTACTTGTAGCCCCACTTGTTGCAATTGATGCTGTAGATGACGAGGAAGAGTTAATTGTACTCGAACTTAGCACAGCTGAAGAAGATAATGAGCTTGATGAAGAGCTCGCTGTAGCGCTGCTCGTAGACAAGACCGATGGGCTGCTTAAAGAAGCCGATATAAAGCTGGTTGTACTATTTGCTGTGGAGACACTCGAACTGATCGTGCTTGACCCGCTAGAGCTAGTTGATGTTGAGGTTGTAATGGCCACGCTAGATGCAGCTGGAGACGAAAACGAACTTGATGAAGCGTCTGTCTGGGAAGTGCTCGTGGATGATGTTACTAAGCTACTTGTAGGCGAGGTTATCGAACTACTTATAGACGAAGCGGCCGAGCTACTTGTAAATGAGACGGTTGCGCTGCTTGAAGGGGTTGAAGTAGAACTCTGCCTGGCCGTAGAGCTATTGCTCAATACTGAAGCAGAGCTAATTGATGACAGAACTGTTGTACTCGAATATGTCGTGGTATTTAATGAACTAGAATGCGCTGTGCTTGATGAGCTCGATCCGGTACTAGTAGATTGTAAAGTGGTGGCGCTAGTATTTGTAGCAAACGAGGAGCTAGTAGACGCTGATACTCTGAAGCTGCTGCTAGTTAAAATCGATGTCGAGTTACTGAAAGATGGCACCATTGTGCTGCTAGTAAATAATGTCCCAGTTGAATATGTGGACGACGTTGATGTAAAAGAGCTGCTTGCTATGGAAAGCATTGAGTTGCTCGCGGATGAGCTTGTCAGCATGGTTGATGATGACCCTCCCGAAGTAGATACAAATGTTGACGTTATGGAAGTTCTAGTGCTTGTTGAGATCGTAGTTGGCACAATTGACGAACTGGCCAACGAATATGTGGTAGAGCTTCCCGTTGAAGAAGATAGTGACCAAGATCCAGTACTAATGGCGCCTGACGATGTGGAAATCGAAGAAGGCACCATCGATGTGCTTGTGGAGGTGCCTAGCGTGTTACTTGTGGATGAGGCTGGTGTGGTGGACGTGTAGCTCGTATTCGAACTACTAGTCGTAGAGGCTCCGGAGGGGCTAGGAACAGAATTCGAAGTACTGGATGACGCAGTACTAGGAGTAGTTGAAGTGAAAGCGGAACTGCTTGAACTCGAGGAGACCAGATTACTTGAGGTAGATGAAGTCCCAACATAACTACTTGACGAACTAAAGCTACTCGAGGACGCGCCAGTACTACTTGGGGATGAACCAACACTGCTTGTCAATCTAACGCTGTTTGTAGAAGATGCCGATCCACTTGTACTCGACAGACTGTTTGTGGACAAGCTGCTTGATGAGGACATAGTTGAGGATGAAATTGTGCTGCTCCCTCCGCTGCCTGTTGATGAAACCGTGCTAGAGTAAACAGTAGTGGAAGACGATATTGAAGGCCCATCCGAAGATGACGTACCGCTTGCCACCCCGCTGCTGGTAGACATGCTGGGGAACATGGTAGAGCTGCTTGTGGAAGGTGTTCCAGCTCCGCTTGTCAGTGATGAGGAGCTAGAAATGTTAATGCTAGAAGGGCTAGAACTGCCCGATGGGGAGGTCAAAGCGGTAGTTGATGACGGCAAGCTTTCTGTAGTAGTTAAAGATGTCGAGATCAAGCTGCTAGTTGAAGAGCTGCCTGACGAGGAGGTCACAGTTGTAGATGGCGTAAATGTAGCTGCGGCTATACTACCTGAGGAGGTCGAAGAAGAACTGCTTGCTGAGGATAAAGTGCTCCCTGAGAATAGGCTGCTTAGTGATGATGCTGGGCCGCTTTGTGTTGAAGTCGAGGGAGAGCTTGTAGAAGTTGTGATCATGTTGCTTATTGAAGATGACTCAATCCTGGTTGTTAAGTTACTACTCGTTGATAACGTTAAACTGCTGCTTGAGGAGGATATCGTAGAACCACTTCCAGCTGATGTATACGAGGTCCCGCTCGCTGTAGCAGTAGCAGAGCTACTGCTTGTGGGAGAAATCGTGGAGCTTCCATTTGTCAATGGAGTGGAACCGCTGGGCGATGTAGAAAGAGAAGTTGAAGTAGAGGTAAAGTTGCTGGAGCTGTTCGTAGGGAAGCTGAGCCGCAGTGCTCCACATACATTGGTCGAAGACAGCTGTGCGCCTAGTCCTTTCTTGAGATAACAAGCTTGGGGGCCAAACTGATACGACAAGTTGACGCATGCTGGATTCGTTGCGCAGTTCATTATACACTGGTCATATGGGATCACGCTATAGTTTATGAGATCGCTATCCGTGTAGTCAATCCCACATTGGACCATGAAGCTATGTCCAGAGTTCACAACAATGGTGTTATTGGCATATCCGCAACATGTTACAGGTGAAGCAGTTGGAGTTGAGCTAGTACGTGTACCAGTTGTTGAAGATGCTGTGATGAGTATAGTTGAGGAGCTATTTGTTAATAGAAGCGAAGAGCTTGACGAAAGGCTGGATATAGAGGACGCTGATGTCAACAAGGCCAATGTTGAAGAACTGGGTGCCGAAGAGATTGAAGCTGTAGTCATAACGGTGCTTGAGGTAATAGAACTTCTAATACCGATGGGGGAACTACTAGAGCCGTTGTTGGCAGTAGTAGATATCGAAGGACTGGCGGAAGAGCTGCTTAGGATTGTCATAGTACCTACAGATGTTAAAGCTGTTGGTGAAAACGAGACGGAAGACGCCGAGTTTGAGGACTGTGAAGATGAAGTAGTTATAGAAGCAGATGACATGCTAGAAATAGTGGCGGATGAATTGGTCGAAGCCAACGATGAAGAAGTAAACCTTGAGCTGCTTGTTGACCCTGATACAATACTTGTATTTCCCTGCAAGCTGCTTGGCGCTGAAGAACCGCTAGAGCGAAGAGAGTTTAAAACGGTGGAGCTGGTTGTTACACTCGGAGAGCTGACGCGGCTTGGAAGCGCACTAGAGGTTGAAGAAGTAGGGCTAATTATGGAAGAACTGCTGGAAGTTGATAATCCAGAAGAATTTGGACTAGTTGCTGTCAGGCTCGCGGTACTGGTCCCATGAGAGCCCCCGCTTGTACTTGAAGTTTGACTAGAAGAGCTTGAGGATGTGGTTAAAGAAGTTGCTTGAGTGTTTGAAGCGCTAGAACTCGAGAAGGGAATTGTAGTTGAAGACTGAGATGTGGTCGGCATTGATGTGGAAGAGCTCGAGCTGCTTGTGGATAAGGTTGAGCTTGTGATTCCAGAACTTGATGGAGAGTATCCAGAGCTCCGTAAAAAAGAAAAACTCGATGACGATGACCTAGTGGAACTTTGAGTAGTACTTGTAGACCCTGGCGAAGACGAGCTGCTAGTAGTGGAGGCTGAGGAGAACGTATCAGAGGACGGTGTAATGCTAGATGAAGGAGAGGACGTTAAGGTATTGATAATTGAGGAGCTTGCGCTTGAAGTAGTGATTGTTGGCTGTGATGTACTAGAACTTGAAGAGGGCCCAGACGTCGTACTCGGAGGCGTCATAGAACTCAAAGAGGACCAAATTGTAGAGCTTAAAGTGGGCATCGGCGATGACGAATAGCTACTGCTTGAAGCTGTCGTGGAAATGCTTAATGCTGTTGTACCTGAGATCCTTGTAATGGATGTTCCAGTATTTGAAATCAACCCTGAAGAACTGGCTAAGCTTGAAGAACTTGATGCTCCAGCGAGTATGTTAGAAGTTGAAGTTAATCCAGGCGTTGTAGATGAAAACGTAATAAAGCTGGCCGATGAGCCACTTGATGTAGTGGCCATTGAAGAGGTAGAAGGTATCAAACTGCCTACACTCGTAGGAGTAGATGGGACACCAGACGAGAAACTAGATCCTGGATTGGTTGAAGATAAGAGCCAAGAGCTCGAACTCGATATTGGCGTGATAGAAAATGTGTTAAAGGATGGAGTTATAGTTAAGACAGAGGCTAGCTGGCTAGAAGATGGACTCGAAGTTACTCCAGGCGTTGTTGAGAATGGGCTACTAGACATTTGATTAAATGTAGATGTGTTCGAGATCGTGCTTAAACTTTGCCCGCTAGAAATAGTGGAAAAGGAAACAGACCATCCAAAGCTTGTTCTAGAAATGCTTGTCATCGATGTAGAAGAAGTTGAGCTAGATGGAGTTGCCATAGATGTTGATGAGGGATTGCTGGATGCCGAGATGGATCCTGAACTAGTAGGGTTTACAATGGAAGAAGTCGAAGTCGACGAGATACTTCCATTTGATAGTGATGATGTACTTGCAGTTGAGCTGGGTCCAGTTAAATAGATGGAAGTGGTAAGAGAGCTCGAGGCTCCACTATTCGTTGAAGAATAGATGGAGCTTATAGTAGAGCTTGGGATATTTACAATAGTCGTGGCCGAGATGGAGCTCATGCTTGTTGCTGAGCTAGAAGGCGACATTGTGCCTGTCAGTGTTAAGGTAGTTGTAGGCCATAGTCTGTATGCAGCCCAGAGTCCAGGATTAGGTGTGCCTCTTGATATAGGATTCGTGCTTGCATCTTTAAACAGTTGACAAACGCCAAACCCATCTTGGGGCATGTAGGTTACGTAAATGCAAGGAGGGTGGGCATCGCAAAAGTTAATGCAATCATTTAAGGTTGGTGATAATTGAGGAGAGAGTAAACCTGAATCTCGACGGTTGAACCGATTAGTCCCAGGTGCATTTCGTTTCATGAGGATTACTCCGCCATAACTCAGACCACAAGACACGAAGAATGCATCCGCACTGGGAGGGTAATATATGGTGTTATTTGACGCTGGACAAGTAAGAATTGTAGGTGATGTTGCGGATCCGGAGGATGAAGACGTTTCTGAGCTGGAGGATTGCTGAGTTGCTGATCTTGTTATCGATCCAGGCGATTGTTGCATGCTGGAAGTTGATGATCCGAGAGATGGAGACGTGGTGGGTGTGGTTTGTGAGGGAACCGTGCTTGAGTTGATTCCAGAACTGGTCGAGCTCGACGTTCCCGCCGTTATTGTTGTGCTAGGAGCGGCCCGGGATGAACTAGACGCCGTGGAAATTGATCCACTAGTGTTCGAAGTTGTCGGTATGGACACTGACCCTGATGTGCTTGTGGTTACGCTCGTGCTAGGGCTAATTCCTGATGGGTTGGTGCTCGAAAAAGTAGTTGAAGAGGTGCTTATGGAGGTTTGTCCCGAAATGCTAGTAGGACTCAAAATACCACTTTGTGATGTGACCACATTGTTCTGTGAACTCCCTCCAGTCGTGCTACCCCCCGAACTAACTGCTGTAGTCATTGAGCTTGATATTCCGCTCCGGGAAATCGAAGTGGAGGCCGTTTGCAATGATGAGCTGCTAGAATTTGACATAGTGGTTTGTGAGGATGAACTAATGCTAGATTCTGATGTGAGGCTGCTGGATCCTGTTCCAGCGGATATGGAAGCAGTTTTAGTTGTCTGCACAGTAGTACTAGCAGAGATTTGTGTTGAAGCAATAGTGGAGCTTGAAACTCTAGTCCAAGTCGAACTAGAGATTGCAGGAATTGAGTTTGTAGTCGAGCTTCCTGTCCCACCCGAAGTAGATTGAGATATGTTGCCAGTGCCCTGCGCAGTGCTAGAACTAGTAGAAGGGGTTCCTACCCAAGGGCCATTCGAAGTTGAAGCCGAGCTAGACATTCCACTACCAAGAGTGGCAGGTGACGACCCAGAATTCGTTCCTAGGGCTGAATTTGATTGCGTTCGATTCGATATTACACTTGAAATTGACCCTGTACTAGAGATAGGCGAAGACTGGCCATTAAACCCGCTTGTTATTGAGCCTGATGTTGAGATTCCTGTAATAGAGGATATGATTGAAAAGTTCCCGGAATTCTGCTGTGAACTGGAGCTTGATTGCGCCGTAAGGGACCCTGAAGTTGAAGCCTGCAGTCTAGGGAGAGAAGTAGACGATGGGAATGTAAATGTGGCGGATGAAGTTGCTAAGCCAGATCTACCACTTCCAGAGCTGCTGGTAACAGTCTGGTTGCCATTAGTTCCGCTAGAAATCTGCAGAGTAGGGGATGAATTCGGAGGTAGAACACTGGAGTTGGTACTTCGAGCTGTTGAAGACACGGAAGAAATTGTAGAACCCTTATTAGAGTTTGTACTAGAGGTTTGGGAGGTTGGAGGTGGTCCTAGAAGTGATCCTGTAGAAACTATGCGGGTGGAAATACCACCTGACACGCTGGATGTCTGCATAGCTCTCAGACTAGACGAAATCGAAGTCATTAAAGCTGTAGTAGTCCCTGTCGCGCTACGAGTTACGATTGTGATACCTGTGGATGAACTCGCGCCCGACAATGTAGGCGCAGTCGCCAGAGAGGGCGACCCCGAAGGTACTGTGACATTGTAGGCGATTGTGGGACTCGATATAGCTGAGAAAGAGATAGCTGATGAGAATATCGTTGTTGAGCCACTTGGGCTTTTACCAGTAGTTGGAGGGGAATAGCGCGAGCTTCTTGTAGCCGATGATTCGGAGTATATATGTGACGGAACAGACGGAATATTCCTTGAAGTGCATGGCGATATAGTCGCGGAACGCACGGAGCGTATGGAAGCCGAACCAGTTTGCACTATAATGGATGATTTAGTAGTCAAGGGTGTATAACCACTTACAGGGGCGAGTGAATTTGTTGAGGTTGTTAATGAAAGAGGAAGAACATTCGAAGGCAATGTAGAACCGGGAGGGAGGCTGGAATAGTATTCAGGTGGATAAACCGTCACGGTTACTGGAGCATGGCAATAACCTAGAGGTGTTGTCAAGTTAGCGCTTCTGATTAAAGTTTAAAACTCTTTCAACTTCGAAAGACGCATCTTATCTGTTACTGACCCGTTTCACCTGCGTAAACAAGCCCAAAAAAGTACAGCAAGGCTGCCGCATATGTCGTTCTTTTCATGATTCCAACGTACCAAAGCTCTCAGAATTAGCAGTGAACACTAACACACAGACCTTAAGCTTTGGAAATCTAGATGCGATGGGGCCGCTCGTTAGCTCGTAGATGTGAGTTTCCTGAGCGATAGGTAGGGTTAAAAGTATGCGCCGGGGGACGAAGCAAATTGCTGGAATGTACGCCAAATACGTGTGCCAACAACAACATGCCTTTCCTGAGACTTGCCCATTTCCCAGGCATTTGGGTAAACAGGCTTTGAAAGTTGGATGGACCTCGCAATAGAAATCGTCTTTATGCTTGAGTTTTCCATCCCGCCCTGCCACGTTGGCTCTCCAGCAGCCATACTTGGCATTCTTCCGTACACAGAAAAAAGAGGAGGAAATTCGTCAAGACAGCACTATACGGCTTTCTACATCTCTATTGCCTAAGAATTGCCCTAAAAAGTAACATTAACATATGGCCATCGTCGGAATGCCTGTTAGCGATGCTCTGCATCCAAAAGAGCCTTTCTTTGATCTGTATATAGTTACTAGGGTGTAAGTGTGACAGGAAATGAAGAGTAACTTCTAAATAAGAGTTCCAGCCACTTATTTTCTTCGATCGACATGCCATGACCTAAGCAAGGGGAAAATATGTGCGTGGAAGGGTAAATGGTCACGAGCTAATTAACCGTCTCAGAAGACTAGAAGCTTAGAGCTTTAAAAAAAGGGGTAGAGGTATTTTTCTTAATAGGTAGGCGCATAATCGTATACAAAAAATAGAATGAATTTTCAACGACTGGATGCCAATACCTTTTCGATAGAAATAGTCCCCTGATTGGAAGAACATATGACAGCGCTAGAGAGCCTACATGTAATACTAAGCATTGCGACATTCATGCACAAAACTCCCAAAAAATATACCGGCTGACGAGTACTGTGACATTAATGTACGATTGACTCTGATATTAAAGGCCATGCCCTAAAAACTAGGCCTACAGAGGCGATGCTCTACTAGACAAATCATAAGGCATTACGTACTCAAGGATCGCCTTCTCTAGAGGTATATCGGGCTTGTAGATGATATTCGCGGGTTTCCAGAAATAGGATCCTAGGGTTGGTAAACAAGGGGCAGGTGTTGAGGAGGCTGCGGAGTCTTTGAGCCTCCGCCAAGACTCTATTTCAACGCCACTTCGGACGTGGGGCAGATTTCAAATCACCACCAAAACTCACCATCGCAAGCATGCAAGCGCAGAAATCCTCTCAGACGCGCCGTCTCTGCTTCGCATCGAAAAGTGCTGAGTCTAGACTAAGACAGGAGCTTCACGATGCCACTTGATAACATCCGGAACATTGTCCTCGTCCTTTCAGGCAAAGGCGGAGTGGGCAAATCCAGTATTACGACACAGTTGGCTCTCACACTGTCACTGCAAGGCCATTCAGTTGGAGTCTTAGATATAGACTTGACTGGACCTTCGATACCCCGCTTTTTCGGCATTGAAGAGCTCAAAGTACGACAAGCACCAGGTGGCTGGATACCAGTTCCCGTTCACAATGCGCAAGTTCTACCTACTCTTCTAACAGCACTGCCATCGAATGGCACGCCCTCCACATCATTCATAACTACAGAGACTCCAGTAGGGCCTCTCTCTTGTATGTCCCTAGGGTTCATACTACCGTCTCGCTCTGATGCCGTGATATGGCGTGGTCCGAAGAAGACAGCTATGGTGCGCCAATTCCTCTCCGACGTCCTATGGCCTGCCGACCTCGACTTCCTCCTCATCGACACGCCTCCTGGCACTTCAGATGAACATATCTCCCTCCTCGAAAATCTCCTCAAAACCTGCACACCATCTCAACTCGCCGGCGCCGTAGTCGTTACCACACCTCAAGCCATCAGTATATCAGACGTCAAGAAGGAGCTGAACTTTTGTAAGAAGGTCGGCATACGGGTACTTGGTGTTGTGGAGAATATGGCAGGATTTGTATGTCCGAGTTGCATGGAATGCACAAATGTGTTCAGCAAAGGAGGCGGAGAGGTTATGGCGAGGGAGTTCGAAGTGCCGTTTCTAGGCAGCGTACCCATCGACCCAGCATTTGTGATGTTGATTGAGGAAGGTACTAGGCCAGTGTACCCTGAGGGAACAGTGATTGACGGCAAGGATGTTGGAAGGGTTCATGGCGTGAAAGACCACGCTGAAGGCAGGAGTACAGGCTTGTTGGCTGACAAATATAGGAGTTGTTCCTTATACCCGATATTCAATGGCATAGTTGCAGGCCTCGTGGTGGATATTACTAGTCGCAATGTGGGCTATACGCGGGACTAATGGACGGCATATGGGGCTACGTATGGTTAGAGTATTTTTGCATAGCTCTGGCGTTCTAAAAATAGGTTCGATCTATGGATTTCTCGATGCTATTTTAAAAATCAATTGAACAAATTTTAAGAAATTGCAATTTCCCTAAATTACAACTTGGTACTACCTGAAATTGCTTCTTTTACATGTATCCCGGCTCTCACTATACCTAGGTCATATCAAGTCTGCCAAGCAATCCTTTATTAGCCACTCGCATTCCACCCAAGGCTTGAAACATTCTACTAGCCTTAAGGTACATATTTTCCTCTAAATTCTATCCTAACTTACAATCCTTGCTGACTAGGAATGTTCCTTTGCAGAAAGCGGAGCACTATAGAAAAGCTAGAAATCATTGAGAAGCCATTTTACTTCCATCATCTTCTATATTATCCGCCTCATTTATGCTCCACAGGTAGTCGAATCTATGACGGTACACCGGGACAGGTGTTCCCTAGAACGCTTTAAGGGTTATTCGCCAGTTTCAGCCCACCAATGACAGCCCACATATCGATATCAATATTAGGAGGGTAAGAATAAGGAATAACGGTCTATCCTAGGTCGCGGATATCATATTGAACCGATAGCACCACACTCAAGGCTCAGGGCCCCCTAGCTGTCGTAGTGCGTCAAGCGTGCCCGCTTGAATCCTACGGGATTGGATACGGATTGGGCACAAAACATATATTTGTTCGTATTAGACTTTGATCCCTCGTCTTCAGTAGCTTGGACCTTTACTTTCCGCGATGTGTGGATCTTCAGACGTTCCATACATAACTCTTTTTTCAGCTAGCTACTATTATCTTCCTTCAAGCAGCCTACGCTCAAAATACTACGCAGTCCACTTATTAGGGAGCTCCGAAACTAGGTTGTAACCTGGAAGCTGCAGAAGGCCACATCCCCTGTTAGCAAAATGGCCTTGGTCCATTAGTCTGCTGCCCAGTCGACTACGAATGTCGTGAAAACAGCCTCTGCACGTTTCCCAAAAGTGCAACTGTTGTATCGTTTGACAAAGTATACTACACAAATGAGACGTGGCATCAAACTGCAGTTTGGGCGCAGTCACCAAGCTGTACAGACAGTAGATGGGGATGTTTATGTAATAATAGTAAGACATCTTCCTTCACTCTTACCGGGTCTCTGCTAAAATCGAGAATCAGCGCAAAACTTTTTGACGGGCGATCACCTCCATGGCATGGAGTTCCTGCCTCTATGGCTGCAGCGAACACTTAGTGGATCTAGTCATCAAAGCAGATTGGTCTATCAATTCGTCGGCCGTTCCTCCATGCGAGAATGTAACAATCGAGACGTCCTAGTGGGGTCCGCTTGGGAGCATTGTCCGTGCGCCGCTGTTAACTCCTACGAAGGGCGAGTCCGTCTGAGAATGATTTCCGCAGCGGTTGTTCGAGATTTTTTTTGATCATCGCGGTTGTTGTGCCGATTGTGGTCTCTGCGATGGTTGCGCCGTGCGTCTAGTGTTGTGTAAGACATGCAATTTAGGAAGCAGAAATAGAAGGGATATTGAGAGATGCTCCTCCACCATATGCGGACGCCGCCTTGGAAGATATACAACAGGCGGCTGCATCTTTGGTTGAGGGAGAGGAGCCGCCGGATTACGGTGGAAATGTAAGAACGAGATAGGCGTAATACCCTCCATCGGGCATGGGCAGTCTACTAGCCTTATTCGGTGCCCTCATCACCTCAGCAGGCTAGCTTATTATAGGGGCACGGCTTTGCTAGGCATTCCAGCGTAGTTATCCCTTCTAACAGTGATCTGGGTCCTTAGCTATCGATAATAATCTAGCCAATTAGATATAGCTAGAATTATTGAGCGTGCTCAGAAGTATTGAAGCTAGTAATAGTAACGATTTTATATTAATATTGCATATAAAGCGTCAATCTTCAAAGTTGAGATGCTGTAGACGCGTACTCCAGCGCGATTTCTGCGTGCAGAACGGTATTTTGCACACATACACCCGAATCTAGTCATTGGATAGTGCTCTCGCCGTTAGATTCGGGTTAACAACATATTGAGTAGGCTGAACAGCACCCAGATCATTGTATGCATGATTTGAAGGCATGGTAGTGGGTAATTAGTCGATTTAATCTACCTATTTTACCTGGGTGGCGAGAACGCGTTCGCGCACGGGCCACAATATCTAACGACCCCACCGTTAGAAGGGATAGCGCATGTCTGTAAATATTGGTAGAAAAGTGCCTCTAAATTCTAACTTGCTCTTGGTACGTGGTTTATCAAACAGGGACTAGCGTGTGTTTGTAATAATGTTTCGAAACCTCTCACAAACTCAACCTCTGCTGTAACCCGTCCCACGAGTAGGTGGTCTGTGCGCGAACGTCAACAAAATGTATGCACGACGACCTGAGCCTAGCGATTTGATTGGCCGAATTCTTATCGATAACGTTGGACACGAATTGGCGGGTTATAAGTTTCACAGAATAGTCTGGCGTGTCGACTCCGGGGTTAGAACAGGCTATCCCTGCTTCTCTAGTAATCCGCCATTTCAATTTCCTTGCGCCAGAAGCTTCTATGTAACGAAGCCATTTCACACTAAAGTCGGGCAAAAGATGCACACCACACAAGGGGATCGTTGAAGGCTGAGGGCCGATTGGTTCGAGATCGGTCATTTGCTCCAGTCATTGCCATTATTGTTAAGTGTTATCCGGCTAATCCGAAAGATCGGAATGGCTTGCAGGATAACGCAAGCGTTCACTGTGGCGAATGTCCCAAAACTCCCGTAACAACCACAATGCCATCAACAAGTGTCAGATTTGTGGGCCAAATGCGTATTTTTGGCAATCTGTTGCCTGGACACCTTCGCAAGGCCACCAAAATGTCTTGTGACTGAAATTTCCGTCAACACCGGTGAGCGAGATGTTGGCAACTTCAGCCTTGGAGCCGCAGTTCTTGTTGCCATATTTCCTGCGCCCGGGCTATTATCGCTATGATTCCTGCCGTTTCCAAATGTGAGCTTTACTGTCTTGGACCTTACCCCTCAACATCTAAGTGTAGTCTAAATATCTACATCCCCAATTTCCTTCCTTGCATCTCCCAAGGAAGCTCAAAACTGTATCTCCTTCGGAAAATATATCAAAAGTCGAGTTCCTATCTATCAGTCCTCACACAAGTGCAATGAGGCGAGCACGAATGACTCAAGCACGAACTCGAACACGAGCAGCTCAACCACCGAAAGCGAGTCAATGCACCAGTTCACCTCACGAACATGACCAACATGAGTGTGCTTTAGATGGCCCAAACAACGAGTGTCGCTGTATTCATATTGAAGAGTCTGGAAAAGTTACCTTGCAAGTTGACGCCTGGCGATTCAAGGTCTCCTCCCGTGAACTCCGTCGTACGAGCAGAGTATGGGATGAATTGCTTCAACCACGCCAATGTTTCCATTCAGAAATTACAATGCGGCTAGAAGACCTTGATCCTTGGGCTCTCGAAATTATCCTTCGCATTCAGCATCAGAAAGTCGCAAGCCTACCAGCTCGGCTTACCTTCGAAAGGCTCCGACATCTAGCGATTGTCTGCGATAGATACCACGTTGCGCATCTGATTACACAGCTTGCGGTCTTCCAGCAATGGGTCCAGGCCCTAGAACCTCATGCCGATGAGTCGGAAAGAGTGGAGTGGCTACACATTGCATACACTTTCGGCCTTGAAGATATATTCGAGCGACTTGCTAAAAGTCTTGTCCTTACTACCGTGCTTAATAGACACGGAAACTGCTTAACCGCTGGGGGCCGGATACTTCATCCAGGTCAGGTGAGATTACCACTGGGTATTATTGGTAAGTTTCCGGTATATATCATCTCCATACATATGTTAACATTTGCGTCTCAGAGAGCATCGTCAGTATCCGTCATCAAGCCGTTCAATCACTATGCCAAATTATCGAGTATTGGAGAGTCTGTCTTCGTTCACCCGGCGCCTGCCGCGTACGTGAAAATGAAGGTCGATATCAGTGCAATGCCATCATGCTTGGATCACTTGAACAGGCCTTACCATCCTACGGCCTTACCGGACTCAGCGTTCGATCCTTGGCTGATCGGTTGAGAGCGGTCGATATATTCACACTACCGACAAAATTATGCTTTGAGGTTTCGCACGAAGCGTGTAATGTTGGTCAGGAGATCAGGCGAGCTGCGGAAGAGGTTTTCCAGAGGATTCCATCTCCAGTTCAAGATGCACATCGAGAGTATATGAGACAGCCAGGGAGATGAAACTAGGCTTTGATATTGAGCATCCTAGCTAAACAGATTCAGGGTATAGAAGATGAAGGCCTCTTTCATATCACATCGACGCCCTGTACAATTGGACACCCCTCGATGTCGTTGCCAAATCCTACACCCCTCCGGGCGGAACAGCCGAGGACGTCCCACAAGCCGCAAATCTGCAAATTTAGTCAATATTCTCCACAAAAAAGTGCCAGAAGGGGCTGAGCTTCCTTGGGGTGACAAGCCTACCGCTAGAGATGTAGTTGTCTTATCCGTACGTGTCCCACCACTTCCAGTTACTCGGGTTAATCGAAAAGGTGTGAAATGCTGCATCTCCGCATAGGAGTAAATTCATAACAGAAAGGCTGCCAGTTAGGTAGTGATTATTAAAGTTTGTCATATTGAAAAGATAATATTGCCGGCTTTTAGAAGTGAGAGGCCGGGGGATTTCACGAGTTAGAGAGAGCGCTATGAGGATGGGTCATAATGATAGCGAAGCAAGTCACTGATCCATGGGAATATGAGAATTTATATGAACGCATCGACTTTAGATCGGATGTCAACATAACTTAGCAAGCAAAAGCCTCTACTAAGACCAGAAAGGACTGTCCTCATTGTCAAACTTGAGCAACAGCTTTTTTCACTGTAGATAAACTAATAATGTAGCTCTCTTTGCGTAGCATCACCCTGGTTTACTATCCCTTCTTATGAACTAGTCCCTCAAAATCACTTTTATCTCAATGCCTTATCTAGAATTCCCTTCACTCCCTTCACTTCATATTTAGAAATGCCGAGATATTCAAGAACCCTTCCACGGAAACGCTCTGTATTCCCCAAATGGAAACCACATCACTTATTTGCACATGCCAAAGCCCTGGTCTGAATTTCTATGGCCTGTCTAGTTTACTACATATCTGTTTGCTCCAAGCCAGCTCTTATAATTTATACAAATATATTTTAAGCGAATTCATTCTTAACACTTCCTAGATTATCCCATGCGCCGTCAAAGGTCCAATAGCGAATGCGGCCCGTGCGCGAACACCAAAATTTCAAACAAACGTCTCTACCACAGAATCTATGGCTTCTCACCTAGATTATATCACTATAATGGGTCGCAAACATGCAGGAATACCTTGATCGAACCAAAGGATCGTAGAGTCAAGTATAGATTAATTTTGAACTTTATTATCACGAGTTGGTGTCGCGATTAATTAATTAAGTCTTCAGCTTTGTTTTGTCAAGACTACGTTAAATCTAGACGATCTGGTTGGTTCGCTTACTATTGGACCTTTCTTGACGGCGCATGGGATAAATACAACACCGCATTTTCATAATAGTACCTAGACGTATACGTCAGCGATAGAATTGGACTGAGTTAATTCAGGAGCTCCATAATGGACGCGTATTTAACTAGACTGGATCCTGTTAATTTAATTAGTTGGATGGAGTGGGTTTAAAGCTACGGAGCTCTTGGAGTTCTAATTCTCTAACCCGATTCGGCAGGTACAACATAGGGATAGAGCGGTCGATATTAGTGCGTACTTATAAGCCAATCAGCGACGTTAATCGTTCCTCCTGCCCCGGCCATCGTCATCGCTTTAATCCTCGTTTTTTTCCTTACTGCCACTATAGAGCGATATTTATCAGCTAAATTACCTTCTATGTCTGATCAGTGATGGCAATAACTATATAACCATAATCAGCCCCATGATTCCGATTATTATATAATCAAAGAAAGTGATTCTAATTTGGTTATATAGTTATATTAATTACGTCTTTTAGGCACGGGCCTCCACATAATGTTATCTACACGTGAGTTATTACGTGTAGAGAATATACTTGCCCCAGAGCTCCCCTTAAAGCTCTACCTCTCCCTCTTTTTATTTCCGCTATTTCCGCGGTTGATTATGACCATTACTGTGTCTAATAACGTATCCTAAATCTAACGACTTGCTACCGATTAATCGCTTTAAAGAGTATCTTACTACTAACCGCGTACTTCTTACCTAGGACCAACACTTTAACGTTATATAATACTAGCTAGATCGCTATAAGAGCCAGCCTAATCTTACTTAATTTACGGGGTAACCATTTTTGTACGTGAATCCGGACGCTAGGTAGTAACCGACGTGCCCAAATCATAGTATGACGGTCCAAGCTTCAAATCATTCCATCAGAGCTGCTGGCATGCTGCGAAGATGATTTCATGTACTTCCTTGGATGTGACAATTGGAGAACCGACAGATGGGCTGTGGCCCAGGTTCGGTTGTAATTTGAGGATCTAGAAGCATTACAGGGTGTGGGACGGAGTGTATGGCATTAATCATTTGCTTGATATTGTCACGGTTGAAACTTTGGTAACTCAGGCCAAACTCTGGCTCAAACATGTTTTAAGTTGAGTTTGGTAATGGGATTCAATGGGTAGAATGTGTTCAGCGTACTTTGCTCTTTAGAAAGTTATGAGGAAAGATTGCGGCTAGAAAAGGGAGGTTGAGATATGAGATAATGTGGAACTCATAATGGGTTATTTCAATGACCTAATGATCACTAAATTCACTGTCTCAAGTGCACGCCGTCACAACTTCGGGTGATGTTCCGGAAAGATTGAAACAGAGCGCAGCACGTGGATACTTAACAACTGTGTATCCCCGAGAGAAACTCGGCTTGATGTTAATACAAGGATAAATTGTTATTGAAAGATCGATCAATAGTGATTAGAGGCGGCTCTACTTTTCGGATCCAAGAGACCAATCAATGCACGAACTAAAGCACACAAGTAATCAAACATTACAGGCTACTGATATCTCTAAAAGTATAATGGGCCATAGAAAACGACAACAATCGTCTCAAGACGTTTTCCATTCTCAAGAAATTACTGGACCAGTCTTGGGCCCAAATAGTGGCTGCATGGTGCTTAACAAGATAGTGTTAGAATGACAAACCCATAACTCTGCAAATTCCATCTATCGTTTCCATCGTTGAACCCGCCAACCCATAAAAACTTGAGGGACTTCGTTGTCGGGAATATCAACATATTGTTGATAGATCACGTCGCTCTCCAGTCCGACTGGACTCTTCTTCCACATGGCAAATTTCTCTGATGCGCTAAAAGCCTTTTATCATCGGAGAGCGGTGCAATGCTGGTTTGCATCCGGCCACTACCGTCGGGATACATAAGAGTAGCAGAAGTTTTGAGAGTGGGGATCTCGACTTGGGACGAAAACCGTCCAACAGGTAGGCATGGTCCGAAGAAATGCGGCTCGTTCATACTATACGCTCCGTTTACTAACGTACAGATTTATGGTAGGCCGGCGAGTCCAATTTAGGGCCCCACTCGACTCAATAAAAATAAATAGCATTAAAGTGCTAGGCGGATGAACAACATCGGAGCTCTATGTTGATAATTTTTATTAGCTAGACTTCTTACTGAACCTCAAAAAGTTCTTTAAATAATTACAATGTTAGTCGAATGATAAACCTTATATGTACTTTGATGATTTGCATCTGCGCAACGAGTAAGTGCAGCACGTCATAGTTTTAATTAATGACACCCGAGTGGTAAAAGACAATACATCATGCCTGAAATTACCCCAGGAAGTTCTGGCGCCTTTTCTCTTTTGCCTCTTGGCTCTTTTGAGGGTTACGATTGATTAATTTGTCGTTCCGTAAAGCTTTTATTCCAACGTCAAAACTGACGGGAGGTTCTCTTCATATTTGTTAAATCATTAGATGTTTTGGAGTTGTAACGAACAACCAGCTTTCCCACAAACCTTTGGAGGAGTAGACTCTAGAACCCTCGATTATGGACGTTTATATACACTCCTCCTTCGTCCAGATGACCTTACCCTGCTTTCCACTATCCACGTTGAGCACTTGGCCGTGAACATGACCACTAAAATTCTCGCTTGCAAGATACAAGATACTCTTCGCCACCGATTCGCAGGGCACGGGTTTGCGAAGAGCAGTCTTTTAGTCCAGAAGTGATTAGCATCGTTTTTAATATAGTAAAATAGACATAAAAAAGTACAGTTGGGGTCAGAACAAGAGTGGCATACTGTCGCCTGCGCTTCCTTCCAAAATTGTTGAGGATCATCTTTACATTCATCCTTAAACCTGGCCGTGTCGACTGCCCCAGGGGCAATTGCGTTGACCCTACGTACTCGATCAGCAAAGCCATGCAAATCTCTCATTTCCCGAGCAATACAATAACTCACCGTGCACCCTCCCAAATCCTCACAACATCAGCTCTCAGGCTCAGCAGCAGGCCTACCTGGACCGCGCTCTTTCCAGCCGCATAATCCGAGTTCATACGTTCCCCAAACCAGCCGCACTCACTTCCCACAATAACTAGCCCTACATTCTTCAACTTCTCCCCATTCCCCTTCGCAGCCCTTAACCCTCTCACCCACTCCCTTGCTACCAACCAAGTTCCTGCAACATTAACCTCGAGCACCCTCTGCAGCTGTCCAAAGCTCGCATCCGCAATGCTCTCCGAGTGTTCCAAGACGCTATAATCCAGTCCGCCAAGCGCCACGCAGCAAGCCACAGTCCCGAATTTCTGCACAGCAGCCGCGAAGGCTTCCCGCACTGAGTTCTCGGAAGAAATATCACAGCGGATGCGCTGGCGCCGCACGGGGGTCTCGTCGTGGGCGGGGGACGGGCCGACGGTGTCGTAGGCGATGTCGAGCGAGGAGACGCGCGCGCCGGCCGCGAGGAATGCGTCCACGACGACGCGCCCGATGATCCCGGCGCCGCCGGTTATAAGGACGTGGGTCCCGGTGAGGTTGAGTGAAAGGTCCATTGAGGTGGTCATAGCTTCTCGATGCGGGGCGGGGATGTAAAATGGTCTTGGACACTTGTAATAAGTCAAAATTTAGGGTGTCTTAATAAGAATATCTAGAAAGAGACAGTGTTCAGATACTGAATGTTTTCACAAAATGCACCTGTGGTTTGATACTCAATTTGGCCTTTTATTGATAATACATATTTGTAATGCCCATCTGACCTTTCTCTAACTTCTATACTTAAGGTTGATGGTATAAATAATCGCTTCCCGTCTAGACGCCACTAAATGCGTCGTATATTCTAACACCCAAGAGATGCTGTCATAACCCTTTGGGTATTAATTTGGTCAACTCGAGAAACCTGAGCCCATCTATTTGCCGGCTGATTTCTTAGCATTTTGGTTTCCGCGCTGCAATTTTCTCATAAAATCATTCTTAACACCTTTGGCTTTGAAGTCTTTGTTTCTGCTCTTGTTGTATTCGATATATGCCATGTCTTGGCCACCACTCAATTCGCTCAAAGTGCCTGCCATTCTTCGAGCGACCTTCTTCCTGCCACCAGCCTTGTTTCTGCCGAATAGATCGCCATCGATCTTCTCCGCTTCACCCTCAGCATCACTGCGCAATAGAACGTCCATCAGAAGCTCGCGCCTATCTTGCGGTGTTGCGAACGCAAGGTCAGAGCGTTGTTCGAGGCCTTCTAAGCGCGTGATGACTTTGAAGGCGTAGCCTTGATCAACCAGGAATGCTTGGCGTTTTGAGGAGTAGTACATCTCAATTGTATCTTTCGAAACGAGAGAATAGAAGAACGCATTGAAACCTTCGTCGTTCCTGCGTTTAGCTCGAAGGATGCGGCCCAGTCGTTGAGCCTCCTGGCGACGAGAACCGTAGTGGGAAGAGATTTGGATAAGACATGTAGCCTCCGGCAGATCTAAGCTAGTATCTGTTTGGGCTGGTCAGCTATCATTCAGGTTATGAATTGTGGGATGACTTATCCTATCTTGGAGAGGAAGATTGTGCTAACTAGCTCGTTGTGCTGGAAGTTTTCTAAAATTCGTAATCTCTCTGCTTGGGGTGTGCCGCCATAAATATATGCTTTGTTGAGCTTCTTAGCGTACTTCTCAAGAGCATAAACATTGTCCGAGAAAACAATGATTTTATCCCCTCGTTTCTCGTGGTAGTCAATAAGATACTGGCAGTGTTGAAATTTCTTGGGGTTCATGGTGGAGAGCAGTCCCCGCTTCTGAACCGAAGGAGCTTTAAGATACTCGGTATAAAACTCGGGCGTCATTTGACACCATACCTCAGCGCACTGGACTTTGGCAATGTGACCCTGCTCTGCGAGCTCTTGCCAATTGGCCTCGTACAACTTCGGACCAATGAGGAAATTTAGATCCTCGATTTTGTCATCTTCTCGTAGAAGAGTGGCGGTCAAACCCAGTTTTGAATGGGAGGCAATGGCATATGTGACCTTCTTGAACAATTTTGCCGGTACAACGTGCACCTCATCAGCAATCAGTAAACCCCATTCGCGAGACCGGATGAACTCCATAATCTTTTCAGAGTCATAAGAGCGGTTTCGAGACTGGGTAATCATAGAATAAGTGCTTATGATAACTCCGGCATTTCCAGGGAACTTGTCTTTGTTCTCAGCTGTGAAGGTAGCAATGTCATTTGGATTGATATTGGACCACTTAATAAATTCAGCTCTCCATTGCACGACGGACATGGCGCTCGTGCACAACACCATAACTGACTTTTTGACTGTACAAGCTGCCGTGATGCCGACCAAAGTTTTACCAGCTCCACAGGGCAGCACAATTATGCCGGAACGTGCTCTTCCGTTTCCGAACATCTTATTGAGAGCCCGCTCCTGATAATCTCGAATTTGAGCACCGGGTCTTAAATCGATCTCTAGATTCGCATTGACTTCATCATTCCGGAAATCATATTCCTCTGTCAGAGGAATTCCAATTTCTCGGCATTTCTTCACCACTCTTTCTCTGTCCTCACCTTTGATTTGAAACGCGTGGACTTGATCAATATCTTCGTCGTCATCCTCTTCCCTTAAGGTCGCAAGCATATCATCCGGCTGTTGCTGTGGAGGCGGCTGAGCAACCTGATTAGCGCCTGCCGCCATCTTTGTGCCAGGTATAGCAAGGCTCCCCATCTTAGGTGCTGCCTCCTGCACAAATCCATCTGTCGTATTGTCCCTACATTCGGCGATGATCGGGTCTTTCAGAAGCTGTTGCAGGATGCTTGGATCCGTACTTTCAATAAAATATTTTGTACGCTTTAGAACAATCCTGGCTTTCCCAAACGATGATGTAGACTCCTTAATGAACGCCCTGACTCCCTCGGGCAGCGCCGTTTTGGAATACCTGTCTAGCTGCATTATGATATCATCCGTTGATAAACCAACAGACATAGCTGCAAATAGGCTGTGAGGCGTCAAAGTGTACTCGTGCATGCGGGATACGCGCGATTGTGGCTCGGCGATGTTAATGAGGAAGGTCTGCGCATCAGCGAATGCCGGACTAAAAGATTCCATAATGATCCGTCCAGCATCATCAACCTAACTAATCAGCGGACGCCCTTTAAATATAGTAATAACCTTACCCAGACAGGTCGACTGGTATGATCGAGTTTAAGTTTGGCGTCCCACTGGTCACATAGTTTGAATAGATGCGAGGCAGCATCAATAACGTGCGCCGCTCTGTTCCTCTTGCTCTGGCCGACTACATCATATTTGTCGATAAGGCGTTGAATATCTTCCTGATCGCTCAACGGAGCGTCATCCTCAGATTCGTATTCATCGCTGTCGGCTGCCTGTGCCTGTGCCTTTCTCTTTGGAGGCATGTATGGAGCGGTGTTTGTTGATATGAAAGCTGACCTAGTGAAGGTTTCACCAAACTACTCAAGCGAGACAGACCCAAGCCTAAACCGCGTTCACGTCCCAGGAAAACGCAGTGGAGGCTCAGTGAGGATGAACGGTGGTGTTGAGATAGAAGTTGCCTGATCAAAGAGGCTGTGAAGGCGAATAGGTAAGCCAGCCATTCCGAAAGGGTCAAGCGTCCGCAGAGCCTCACAGGTTGTCGCGGTGTCCTTTACTTCGTTATCCACTCTCCCCAGTTTGAGAACGTTTTCGCCAATCATTTCAATTATTTCAACGGTCATATGTTATATTTTCTCATAGGCGTGTGACTTGATTCATCTTGTGAGAAATGTGAATGTTGGCCTGTTTCTTGGAGGAGCAGTGAAACTTAGTCTGTGGCTGCGCACCTAATTAATTTGTCTATGGCACAAGCTTAAAGTTGAATACATTAACATGTGAAGCATCGGTGGAGCATTTTCAGCTTTGATACACAATTCGTGTGTCTTACGGGAAACTTATCTAACAAGGCTATTTGAAAGCGCTGGAATTTCCAACGCTGCACCGCCTCACTGGGGTGATCGCCTAGTAAAGCCACGGCCCGCCTCAACACCTCTTCCGCGATTTGTCTACAACCAACCTCAAGAAGCCGTGCTATGAAATGATTTCTGATGGGTGCTTCCGATTCAAAACTCGTCTTCAAGCAAGGCATCTTTCGCCTCTCGGAGCAGAAAGACATCCGTGCCGATGATCCATACTGGACAGGTGTATGACACTCCAGGCTTGAATCTACAAGCAATACTGACCTGTTCACCGTTCTACAGTTTTGGGAACTCCCCGAGTCGGCCGAAGATGTTTTTTCACTATTCTCTCCCGCGGACATACGCCGGACTAGAGACAATAACTTGGAAAATCTCGAAACTCTCATTTTAGCTGTCACTTCAAGATTATGCATTCTCCGAAACCATCCCTCCTTCCCCGATCCTGAGCTTGCTCCTGAAAGGGACGCTCTAAACTGCATACGAGTCCTTACGCGACTCCTACCCTTCATATACGAGTCTGACCACTTGGACGCGTGGGAAGATAAATTCTTCTGGGGTGCGCGGCGGAAACGCAGCCGGAGGGGGCAACTTGTCCGATCAGAAGTAATATTCGATGAGGCGGATCCAGAGCAGACACCTACAGATGGAGAGCCTGAGTTTGAGAAGGCGAAGCCTCTCGCCGAAGAACTCATAGACGCACTGATTGACTTGCTCTTTTTCTCCGACTTCACTTTACCAAAGGCGCCTGCTGGGAAGAGCAAGGTTACATATGCGATATGGCAGAGCGGTGTAGGCTGCAATACGCCTGTTAGTTCAACAAAGGAATTTGAGAATAACCGAACCGAAATACTGCGATTACTCCTTGCCTTGGCTAGCAAGTCAATGTATATGTCAGCTAGTAGGTAAATTGACCATGTCAATAACCCACGAGGTCTAATGAGACACAGATGTGCTACCGGTAAAAGGGGTCAAGGCAATAACGTACATAACAACATGTCCAGATAAGCAAGTTGTCTTGTCAGTCCTTTGTTCCATGCTCAATACAGTACGTGCTGCTCAACCTCCCTAAGAAGTATTCCTGCTGAACCTAGCAGACTCTTAAATACAACCCAGCTTCCTGGCGTGTACCTTACGATCATGTTGTGTTCAAGGATCCCAAACAGATTCTTGTCACGTATTGCTTACAGCTTCTCTTGGTTTTGATCCTCTATCCCATTCCCGAACCAGGCAATGGCCCACCACCGAAGAACTACTTCCGACATTTTCTAGGGCGGCTACACCGACCTCAAGACTTCCAGTTCCTTGTAGATGGAATGACAAGAATATTAAATCAACCTGTAAGTAGAAATACCCTTGTACAGGAACGTCTTCTTACCTCTGCAATCTTCAGCTTCAAGCAACCTCGTCATACTTACCGGGCAGCCACAAATCCTTGACTTGGGCCCCGGAGATGATTATGCTCTTTTGGGAAGCTCTTCAATGTAACAAGCGTTTTCGGTCTTTCATCATTGATACGGACCGAGCGCACGATTTTGTGGTGTTGGTCTTGTTTTATGCCATCGACCAGCGAAATGATCCTACCAAGCAAGGCCTTATCAGGATGTGCATTTTCGTTCTCCAAACTCTGAGCGTTGAGCCGAACTTTGGGAAAAGCTTGAATAAGACATTTGAAAGACAAGAGAGTCTTCCTGCCAGCATCCGAATTCAAAATTTCCACGGCACATATGCAGACTATCTCATTACTGTGAGTGAAAAACTCTGCATTTTAATATATCAAGAATCTGACTCTAACAATACTAGTCCATTTTCACTCTGCTCACGACAAGTAAAGGAAAGCTCGACGCGATCTATCCGGCTCTTCTCGCAATCATTAACAACATCGCCGCGTACATAGAAAGTCTTGGGCGAGCCACAAGTTCAAAACTTCTTCAGCTCTTTGCTTCAATGTCTTCGCCGAGCTTTTTGTTTGCCAACGAAGGAAACCATGTTTTGCTCCAATCATTGCTGGAGGCTCTGAATGCAATTGTGGAGCATCAATATCATAGTAAGCTTCTCTTAGCCTGGCTTCTCGAGTGTTGCGTTTGACATTCATCTATGCAGAGAATCCTAACCTTGTGTTCTCAATAATTCGCTCGAAAAAGCGATTCCAAGCATTGCGAGACTTTACACTTGAAAGCGGCCAAGAAGAGATAGAACGTCAAAACCAGCTAAGGAAAGAACAAGGCAGCGATACTGGGACAGGCAGACGAGCAGACTCGATTGATAGCCTGAGAAGTCCGATAGGCTCGACAACCCCAACTTTAAGCAATGTACCAGAAGACAATAGCGCCTTCGCCATTGGCGACGATGAAGACTCTGAGGATGAGGGAGCCCATGGGCCAGCTCATCCAAGATCACCAGTGCAACCGCAATCAGGTACAAACTCTAGGACTGCATCAATATCATCTTCTGTAGATGATGCGGTCCCGCTACAGCTACGCGGTATGTCGGAAAAGGCTCGAGGCAAGATGCCAGTCGGTCAGCCATCCTTTTCAAGGCAAAACAGCACCACAAGTCTGAACAGCGTGTCAACCCCAACATTGGGTTCCAATGAATTCTTCACTCCATCAGCCGCATGGGTAAGGAAATTTCTTACGTCCTTCCAGGTTCACCGATCTGACAACACGGCAGATTGAGAGTTGGCTACCGGAATTGCCACTACACACAATCCTCACGTTAATTTCGCAGCTAGCGCCCCTGATCCCTACCCCTGGTAGTTCTTCGGATACTACGGCAGCCCTAACCGCAATTCGCCAAATAGAAGTTCGTGGGATCGAACCATCGCCGATAAGGGTACATCTCTTCGAATGGTCGCCCTTATCACTTGGCTGGTACGAATCGTTACTCTGGAGTTTTGCTTTTGCTGGTGAAATGCTCGTATCCAAAGGTACAGCGGGTGTATGGAATGGAACTAGTATTAGGTTATTTAAGGTCCAAGAAACGGCGGCCCAGACCCCTTCGCTTCTGGCTCCACGCGGAGCCGTTGATGCGGTCGGAAGCAACCTTGTGCAGCGGATTGGTAGCCTTAATATTCGCGGCGGAACTACTCAGGCAGGTCAAAGGGGTTCGAGTAACGGTGGCAATAACGGGCCCACAACGGTAAGGGACGTGTAGCGTTAGGGCGAACTCTCCAGGTGTTGATGATCTCGTGAGGCGTAGTTCTGCTCAAAATAGTGCGTTTCTGGGCGTTGATTGGTGTACCCGTTATGCGATTTAGGAGCTTCACCCTGTTCCGAGCGCGTTTCGTTGCAGATCTCTCGGTTCAGTTTCACAATCTTCGTGTTCTGAGCCTTACGTGGCTGTGCAGAGTGGCGTGTGGCGTGTGGCAATCAACGCGACTAGCCAACGAGTAACCGTATATCACCCTGAACTTTTGCGACTTGATGCAGTCCGCGCAATCCTTTCATCTGTTATCGAATCACTGCTACGTGTGGTCCTCAGGCCATTTCTCCCTATCCTATATCACTGACATGCCTTGGCTCGCATCATGGGAATCTGTTATGATTCCGTGGGATAATGTAGATGGTAAAGATAATGGCTAATATCGCGGTTGATGAAGATCAGGGACATGATTCTATCCAGCCTTATGGCATGCATGTAAGTACCACGATTCAGTATTCTGCATAATTATAGGGGTTCTAATGGTGCATAGGTATCTTCTCGTTATCTAGATCTTACAAGGAGAAAGTTAGAACTGACACGTCTTCCACGCGAATTGCAACTTCCAAACAGCAGAAGATGGGAGTATGGAACTCCAAAAGCGGTGCTGGAACCTCTAATAGATTTCTGGTACGTGTCATCGGCCTTGAAGGTCAGAAATCTTTGCGAGACTCTAAATGCGCTGCACCTTACTTACAATGCAATCAGGCTCAAACGGTACGACTGGCGCACCCAGGAGGCTTTGTTTAATAATGCGCTTCCCCAATTTCGCACGACTATTCGCACTCCCGGTCATTCCTCTTTAGCTGGCTCAGAACTCACAGGAACTCAACCTGCTCACTCACCACTTCGCGTCCATTTCGTGCACAAACGCAGCAAGCATCGAAACGCGATCCCACTGCTCTTCTGTCACGGTTGGCCGAGCTCTTTCATTGAGCTCTACAAGATTGTTGACGCACTAACAGACCCAGTCTCGCTGCCTTCGTATGGCATCGGCGCGCAGCAGGCGTTTCATGTCGTTGCGCCGAGCATACCAGGTTTTGGATTCAGCGATGCAAGTCCGGTGGAAGGTTTTGGGCTACGGGGGACGGCAGGGGCATTCGATGAGGTTATGAGTCGTTTGGGGTATGCGAAGAGAGGCTATGTGGTGCATGGGGCTGGATGGTAAGTCTTTCCATTTACTAGTTCTCCTAATTGCGGAATCATGACGGTTGTGGGACTGAACTTGCTAACGATCATCTGATCAGGGGCTTTAAAATTTGCCGTGCGCTAGCACTGTACTACCCACAGCACTGTCTTGCTGTTCACACCACCAATCCTTCTCTGCCCCAACCTACAATGCGACGCGATCCAATGGTCTATCTAAAATACCAGATTGCGAGCTTCACACACGCGAAATTCTCGTACCTTAATTTTGGCTATGTACCTGCGGACTTTGCTCCGGCGCCTCAAACCCTAAAGAATACACAATCGAACGAATTAGGTGCTTCAGGTGGAGGCTTTGATGCGTCCGATGCTGCTTTAGCATCCCAGTATAGTCAACGTTCCCAAACGGTCTCCTACTCTCTATGCGATTCGCCTATCGGCCTTCTTGCTTGCATGCTTGATGCGTTGCATTCACGGTCTGCTGGCTCTACTTTTTCGCTCTCTCAATCACCATTTCTTCCACTGTCTGAACTTTCACAACAGGCATCTCAGCAGGCATCACGAAAAGCGTCACAACAACCGGCGACCGTAGACAATGAGGTCGAGCTTCAAATCCAGCCTGCACCGCCAGCACAGATTGTCCTCAGTCCGTGGCACAGCGAAACAAACGGCCAAGACTACACGTGGGCGCCGACCGAAATACTCTCCTGGACAATGATGCAGTGGCTACCTGGGCCCGAAGCCGGCCTACGGTGGCTCAAGCAAGCCTCGCACGATTCGTCCCACGCCAACCCCGCATTTTGGGAAACTTACTCCACGGTGCCGTTGGGGATCAGCCAATTCCGACCTACGAGGGGCAGCACAGAGAGCCCGCTTATGTGGGCAGAGACGGTTCAAAACTTGGCGTGGGCGAAGCGACATCCGCGCAGCGCGAGATGGCCTGCGTGGGAAGCACCAGATTTGTTGGTATTAGACTTGAGGGAATGTTTTGGAGGCTGGGTGGAGAGTGGAGTTGTAAGAGTTGCTAGAGACGACGCTGAAGATAACTAATCCTAGGACTTTTACATGGAGACAAGAAGAGAAGTCTTGGCCCGCTCTAGAAGGGTAAAGGACCTTGGCCAGGAAGCGTGTGAGATGCCGGGAGGTCGGAGGCTTGTATTACTAGGACTTATTGCCGCGCGGGAGGAGCCGGCGCGGGGGGATTGAGGTAATTTAATATCGGGCATTTGGGCTGTGCGGGGTGAGGGGCATAGCATTTTATTGGGGTTATAAATACGATATGGTGTAGCATCTCCTGGATTCCAGTGTTTTGGGGAAAGCTGGCATAGGCAAACAGGGCATTTAGGGCAAGGAGTCCACAATGTATGGATTCAACGACAGAGCTAGATCGGCTCGGAGAGAGCAGCACACATATTTGTAGCTTTATTGTTAGCATAGCTAGATGGCAATGGCAATGGCAATGAATACATAGAGGTCAACACTATACATAAAGTAAACGCACAAAAAGCATAGAAGGAACAAGCGGTCACGAACAGCTTTTCCCCGGTGTTTGGATCGCGCTGGTGGCGGTGATCGAAAAAATAAGCTCGACGTTGTTGCTAGGGCGTTGGGCGTGGGCAAGGTTACGTACAGTATGTAGGAGTGCGCGCAAAAATATGCCTCACCAACCGACTCCTGTCAAAAAATCACCTCTCGTGTGCCACTCCAGTTCCACAACATCCTCCTCCACAAAGTCTTCTTTGCTTCTGCTGAGCCTGCAATTCAAAAGCAGAGACAAACTCCTACTACATCGAGCATTGGGTTTGTCCTCCCGCGCTTCCGCTTCGGCACACCACCCTAATTTTCCCGCTTTCGCTGGTGTTGAAATACATCTTGAAAACCGCCTCCAAGGCTACTTCTCAAACCCGCTGGCAAAGACAGCTCAGCCAAGCTTACATAGTACAAGAGGCCTATAAGACACCAGTATACATCTATCAAACTGGCAGAACTACTCTCTAGACGAAATTCCCACACTGCTTAGACTTTATCCGGCCGCAGACCTTTGGCTTTTCTTCGAACCAACCTGCTTTCCATGCGTCGAGAGGACCTTGTACGATTCCTATCCAAGCCCGCGAAGTAAGTTTCCTCAGTGTCGCCCGCCACAATCTCATACCAGCAAACGACGCGAAATCCACGTCGGTTCTGTCCCTATCTCTTACCGTTTCATCTTAACTAACCTCACAATCTCCCTAGGCCCAGATAACACCAGCTACTTGCGCTCTCACCCCTCCAACCTGTAAAACCAAATAAGCAGATCCCCTCGTCTGCTAGACCCGATACTTTCCCAGGGTATCGGAATCTGTCAGTTCGAGGACCACAAACGATAGCCACAATTTCTCGGCGCAAAGCCTCTTTTATTCCCCTCTCCGCCCGACCTCCCTAACGCCCTTTCGGACGTTTCTCACACAGATTTACTGCTGCTGGCAAAAGCCAGCATCTACGAAACCCCCACTTTCCGTGGGCCTTCTCTTCTCAGGCGGACACCGCATTGTTCGTCTGGGTGGCAGATTGTGCTTCACAGCCTCATAGCCACAGTCCTCCTGATTCACGTCCGGCTCAGTAGTCAATCATAGGTGGTGCTTGCATCAGGAATTTCTACGGAGATGGTCAATATTGAGATCCCCAAGCACTATACAGCGTCACCGTCCTCCTATAGTGGGACGCCACATTTGACTATTAATCGCGAGGCTACCATAGATCTCGATTCTAGCAATGCATTCGAAGGTAAGGAATGCTCTTAGCCATCTTTTCAATTATATTAACATCTAAGTAGGTCCAGAAAAGTTGCTAGAAGTATGGTTCAGCTCTTCTCCAGCCGACCTCCCAGGTGCTGCGGGCCCCACGGGACTCAAAGCCGTCTCTGCAGACACCTGGAAGGAAATGCTAGACCTCGTCAATTGCAAAGTTCTCTCTGTGATTGTGTCCGAGCATGTCGATGCTTATCTCTTGTCTGAATCCAGCATGTTTGTTTTCCCGCACAAATTAGTCCTGAAGACTTGTGGTACCACCACTTTGCTCTTGGGTCTTCCGCGTATACTGGAGATTGCTGCCCTTGATGCAGGCTTCCCTCATATTGCTGCTCAACCTACTAGAGGGATTGCTGCTCAGGCTAGCACGTTTCGTGTCTTCTACAGTAGGAAGAACTTCCTTTACCCTGACCAGCAACGTGCTCCCCATCGTAGTTGGAGGGATGAGGTAAGATTCTTAGACAAAATGTTTCTGGGTGGCAGTGCCTACATGATTGGCAAGATGAACGGAGAACATTGGTATCTCTACATTACTGGGCCGAACGCTCTACTTACCCCGCCAAGCACGCCAGACAGAGAGCGCATGGACATTATGGAGACTCAGACCAAATTCATCAGTGCACCTCAACAGTTGATGACTGCACCGAACCCTGAACATGGACATTATGGAGACTCAGACCAAATTCATCAGTGCACCTCAACAGTTGATGACTGCACCGAACCCTGAAGAAGCACAAGATGAGACTCTGGAAATCCTTATGACCGACCTAGACGAGCGGAGTGCACGGCAATTCTACCTCGACGACGCGAGTGCGGTCGCGGAAGGTCGGTACTTCCAGAAGGCTCGTGAGGCTCGCAAGAATGCTATTCAAAGCTTGGGAGTAATTCCAGAAGAGAAATTCTCCACAGCATCCAGTCTAGATGGAAGCACCCTTCTCAACTCCAACGGCAATACTCGTGCCCATTCCGAAGCCGATTTTGACGTTTTCGAGCAAACCTCATCCGATCACTCTGGTTCTAGCTCTGACGATGGCCTTACCTTTCCCGAGGAGCTCACCACTGAAGGCCATACTCTTGGGACTGTTGTCTCAGAGTCCTGCGGTCTTGCAGACGTCTATCCTACATCCAAATACCCCGACGCCCGTATCGACGCGTATCTCTTTACTCCATGCGGTTTCTCTGCCAACGGTGTTATCCCTGCTCCAGGAGGTGCTGTCAATGGCACTGGCAAAGGATCCGACGGCTCCAATGCCACACACTACTTCACCGTCCATGTGACGCCTGAGCCACAGTGCAGCTACGCGAGCTTCGAGACCAACGTCCCTGCGCGGCAATGCGGGCGTGAGACTGCTGAAGTTGTTGAGCACGTCGTCGGCATCTTCAAGCCGGGTCGATTCAGTGTGACCATCTTTGAAGCGAAGCCAACGGTTGACGAAGCCTCCTATGGCCAGGCGGCGAAGCGGTCCTGCAGGATGGACTCTATCAAGGGATATCGCAGAGTCGATCGCATCGTGCATGACTTGGACGGGTATGATTTAGTCTTCAGGTACTATGAGAGGGACGACTGGAAGGGTGGGAAGCCGAGACTAGGGGAGATCGGGTATTGAGTAGGATACTACTCTAGGTGAACTGTGGAAAGGTAAGTGAAATTGCGTGCGACAGGATGGAACGGTAGTTCAGTTGGGTTTGATTTTTCCCGCTTTTGCATGATGACTTTTTCGATAACACTCGTTTGTCTATATATTTCATGACCCCCTTTTAACGGCCTTTCTCCGTAGTCTTAGCGTGGTTTTTGAGCCCTATAACTAATATAGTGTATGGCTTTATCCTCGGTTCTGACTTGCAATTTCGTGCATTCTGGACCTTGAGATGTCGCTTCCATTGCGGAGAACTTACTGATTTCTGGAGAGTTTGACATCTCATCTACACGGCTTTTCAAGGCAGCCGCGGTGTTTCAACCCCACTGGGCTATATATCTGAGCATTGGGCCATGATTCGGTGAAGCGTCACCGGGAGTTACCCGGCGAAGACTGAGCAAAGTGATACGTTCCCCTTCTACAACATTCTACCAATGTTTCGATTCACGAACGACCGGAAAATCACGCTGTAGCGCTAAAGCAAAAGCGAAGAACCATCCAAGCACCGCGTCTTCTACGCTAGCAGGCCTAACTCAACTACCTAAACACCACATTCCGCCGCCACCATCACCGCCACCACCCTCTGCTTTGCACGCACCTAACCGCGTGCATAACCATCTCGCAGCTCATCCACCTGCAGCACGCCCTCTTCCATGTTCCAACATCCGACCTCCAGTTCTGCCCGGTTTAAGGGGTTGAATTCGAAGAATAGGCGGCTTGAGGAGAGGGCTAGGGATAGTGCTTTGGATGAATCGGATGGCAAGTACTGAGGCTGTGATTGCGCACTTTGGCTGATGTGTTCATTGTGTAGGAGAGATGAATACGGAGAGCTAGGCGCATCGATAGCTTCCGCTTACTAAAGCATTAGAGTCGACAGCAGTTTTTATGGCTGGAGAAGTTAAAGAGGCATTGACGGTTCAGACAAGAACGGAGAGAAGCCTTTTGCCGGCGACAAGGGCCACTGTGCGATTTCCGCCATCTATCAAAGCGATCATGAAGGCACCAAACGGTCCGCCTCCCTTGAGCTTGACACAGGAGCTTTGGTCCAAGATGGAGGTTGTTACAGACCAGAAGAGAGAGTCAAGCTGGAACAAGAGGATGCATCATACCTCCTTGCTATAGAAGAATCCCTGCAAGACCCTGAGGGGGGCGGATTCGCACCATTAAACTAGATGTCTGCTTTAGCTGATCGAAACCTACCTCTCTAAAGTGGCTATACTCTTTTTAGAGTCTTAATACTAAGCCTATAGCTCTATTATATCCATATATTATTCCCTTATAAACTTTTTTAATGAACTCCTTTATAATACCCCTTAGTATATATATAGCCTCTTAATACTTATATTACTCTAAGTCTAGATCCTTAAGTTATACTTCTTAAATCCTTTATACCTAAATAAGCTTAGGCCCCTAAAACTCGGTCGCCCCCAAAACCCAGTCACTATATATTACGGCACTGGCAGAAGATGGCAGAACTTAGTTGGCAGAACTTAGTTGGCAGAACTTGGCAGAGCTTTGCAATTATGTGACTAGGGGACCGCATAAAAAAGAACCACTACTTCGGCCGGCGCTACTCTTCTTCCCCTTTCCTTTCTCTAGCTTTAGATCCTTGTTTACGGACAATCCAATTATATAGGCTTGCGCGTCCCTCTTGCCGTACTCGTGCCTTAATTAATTAAGTCGTTAATATTATCTAAAGCTTATCTACTCTTCTTTTTAAGAAGAAACTTAAATATATTTACGGACTATAAATAGGATAAGGATATAAAAACAGACCTAAAGGATATATAAAAATAGAATAAAAACCTAAGGACAGGATAGAACTAAAAGGATATATAAAATATAACCTAAAGGACCCATATAGACTAGAACTCTTAAAGAAACTACTAAAAATTACCTAATACCCCTACTACTATAGTAAGAAATATAGTAGCCAGTAAAGCAGCTATATAACTCTTAACTACCTCTAATAGTAAAATAGTAATTAACTTAAACTCCTAGGTAGAGCTTATAGTAACTAATACTAAAATTAAATAACTTTAAGAATTGCTTAAAACTAGAGATACTTCTATACTTAGTAATAAGTTATTAGACACCTAAAGGCTT
Source organism: Cenococcum geophilum 1.58 (assembly GCF_001692895.1). Classification (NCBI taxonomy): domain Eukaryota; kingdom Fungi; phylum Ascomycota; class Dothideomycetes; order Gloniales; family Gloniaceae; genus Cenococcum; species Cenococcum geophilum. The sequence goes on from NW_027137608.1 coordinate 1,153,681, forward strand.
ATTATAATCCTTAAGGCCTTAGCCTAATATATAGTATTACTATTACTATAGTCTATAAAGATTATAGACGGAACTAACCCTATATATAATAATTAGAAGCTTTAACTATAAAATAAACTTAAAGTTAATGCAGATTACTTCCTTACTATTTAAGCTAAAATGGCCTATATTTTTAGCCGTACTGGCGGGGATATATAGATATATTTACGTCCATAATACGCCTAAGACTTAGTAAACCCGTTCCTCTTTAAAAAAAGAGATAATTATCTACCTATCTTCTATTTATAAGGACCCTTTTAAGGTATAAAACGCTTACCTTAATTATAGGAGCTTGAATAAAAAAATAATAGACTTTTTTAGTTTTTTAGACCTACTTTTTAGACCTAATTAGCTAAGCCTAAATTCCCTATAAAGATTTAATGCTAGACCTCTTTAATAAGCTTACCCTAGATCTATAGAGCGCTATACTACTAGTTTTACTGCTATATAAACGCTAAAGGTACTTATAAACTACTGTCTAGCTATTAACTAAGGCTTTTATTAAATTAAGGTATAAGCTAAGCAGTATAAAGCTAAAAACTCTTTAAACTAAATTATAAGGTGACTACTTTAAAAACGGCCTATAGTACCCTAGCATAATTTATAGCTTTTATAGTACTAGCTATATAGCCTACTATTAATTTAGTAGCTAGTTATATAGCTAGTCCTACTATAGGTCTAGCGTATACTTAGCCTATATATAGTAACCCCTATAAATAGGCCCTTAGTAATTAAAAAGCTTACTTTTTATATAGTTAAAAGGACTACTTTACTAAAAACTACTAAATAAAGGCAAGAATGGATAAGGTTTTATTAATCTAAGAGAATATTATAAAGTTAGAAAAAAAGGAACCCTAAAAAAAGACCCCTCTTTAGGGCAAAAAGGGATTAATATATTATATATTAATCTAAATCGGCTAGTTAGTAGAAGAAGCTACACTATCCCTTATACTTTATTCCGTAGTAAATATTAAGTTTTAACCTTTATTTTAACTAACTTTAAAGTAAATACCTTTACTTTAATAGATACCTAGTACGCTATAAAGCTAGCTAGCCTTTTAAATATACCCCTTAAAGAACTACCTAAACTAATTTCTATTTATAGGTATAATAGATAGATTGTTACAGCACTATTATAGGCCCTAGTTAGGGGCTTGGCTGAGCCTTGGCGCTATATATATAGACATATCCTTTCCTTAACCTTCTTTTAGTCCCTATCTTAGAATTCTTATTTACTAGCTACTAATAGATTCTATTCTTTTAACTAAGCCTTTATATTAATCTAAGACTAATAATAATTTTACTTTATATAAATGCGCTGAGGCTTACTAAGGTAAGTTAACTAGTAATATATTTACTGTAGCCTAAAGGACTAACCTAACCCAACTAACTTAGTAGATATTAGTACCGTACTACTAAGGACTAGACAACGATAGTGTAATACGCCTACTATTATAACCTAACGATAATCGTGCCAATATGCCTATAATCTACTAACTTAACCTAACTAACTAACTAACTAATTAACTAGTTAACTGACTAGAGCTATTTTTAGACAATTAAAATAAAGATATAGAAAGATATACCTATAATTTAAGATAGTAAGGGAGAAAGCATATTATAATCTATTATATAGTGTTAGCGACTTAGTTAATCGAGGCACAAGCACGATAAAAGGGACGCGCAAGCCTATACGAATGGTAGTCCATAAACGAGAATCTAAAGCTAGGGAAAGGAAAGAAGAAGAGGAGCAGCGCAGCTTAATGTTTTATAAGATCTTCGCGTCACGTAACCGCAATATGCGGCAATCTGTGTGTTGGTATGCTTTAACAACGTGTAGAATACATATATCACAATGATATGTACTATGCGGTGTTGTAAATGGATGTTGTCTTTTAATACGAAGAAGGGTAAGGAACTTAAGGTTCCTTACTACGCTAGTGCCGCGGTGACACGTGACGGCAACTTGCCTTATGTAACGGCAACTTGCTACACGTGGCGGCAATTTGCCTCCTATTGCAATGTAATATATTCTAGCTACACTGGGAGTACTTTAGAAAATGCGGAGGACTAGTATCCTATAACTGTGTAGTTCGAAAATCCATATATACACTTCTCTTTCTTTTCTTTCTTCCTTCCTTCCTTACCCTATGCCTTTATATTAGTGCTATTATTAGTAGCATATTCTACCCATTCTACTATCTTTAACTTAATTCGGTTTGTATTAATAAGTCGCTTAAGAGCTAATAACGGTTTACTTTTAGTTATGGCGTCCGCAGGGTTACTGTCTCCATTAATCCACTTAACTTTAGCTATTTCGCGTCTTTTATATAACTGACGTAGGCATATAACATTAATCATAAGTCTCTTCTTCTATATAGTTCCTAGTTTAATAAGGCATTTATAAATCGACTTTAAATTGGTGCAAAGGATAAGTGGTAGGCTAATATTAAGTTGCAATTTAACTGTAGCCTTAATTGCAGCGCTAATATTGAAACCATAGGCCATAGCATATAATTTAGAGGCTAGTACGCTTTTAGTAATTCTCTTGCATTTGACTAAGGACCAGTAGACGATGTTCGCCTTATTTAATAAGTCTACTAATACTAGGATGTATCCAATCTGTGATAAGAGATCCTTATTATTTGTAAATAAGGAATTAGTGAATATAAGTAGTTGTAATATCTCTATGTCGAGTTTAACAAAGTTTAAACCTCTTATTAGGTTCTTAATTTGCCACTAAATCCTCTTATTAAGTAGTTTTACGTCTTTCTCGTTAGGGTTAATTACCTAGGCAGCGTAGGATAAATTAAAAGAAGTTTTAGGCTGGCATACGGACGCAATATAAGCTCCTCTTGCTTATTAGGCGATGTATTAGTCCTTAAGTGTAAGTGCTGTGCAAATAGTGCCTCTAAAACTAGTTATTATAATAGCTTCCTTAATATTAACAAGGGTTAAGTTCTAGTATTGGCGCTCCTGTGTAAGCGTAATTATATAATCCTATTGTCAGATAATACCTCCGTTAAACTTAATTAGGTGTTCCGGCGTAAGTTATTCGCGTTCCTTAGTTAGAAACTTAGCTTTCTTAATCTTCTCCTATTCTAAAGCTGTAAAGACTAAGTTAGCTAGTAGAAGGGTGTTATTAGTCTATAAACCAACTATTCCGGAATTTATAGGGTTGTCTCTACGGCTCCGAAAAAAGAGGCCGAAATGAGGCACGTGCGCATCGCCCCTCACAACACCGAATCTTGTGCTTCAAAACACCAAATATTATATACAAATATAACTTAATACCGGATCATCTGCCCATCTGCCCTCTTACACTCATACAAGCGCTTAGTATACCAATTATAGTACTCTACAATCTGCTCCTGGTCCACTTAATTATCCCAAATATCTGTAAAATGCTCTAGTGCCTCCTCCTTACTTTTTACCCGTATTGCATGGAACTTCTTCTTAATAGAATGGGCTAGAGACTCCATAATTAAAAGATCGGGTAAAGAGCTAGGCAAAGTTAAAAGATTTAGGTCATAATCCTTTGCCCACTTAATTATAGCCCTTAATCTATGGGCTGAATCCGCATCTTGGCACAACGTAATTCCCTTAGTATTAATTTTTTTGAGAAGCTGAGGCAACACCTGCTCAGTATATACTTTAGTGTTCATTTTTCCCACGCCATTTGGCACCTTATAGCCAATAATTGTCCTCTAGGTCTTGCCAATAATAACAAAGATATTAAACAATTTGAGGTGTTTATTCTCTCTGGCCTTTTCCCTTTTATCTTTCTTTATAGTTCCTTTCTTCCTATAGACGTTCTATAGCAAGTAGCGGTAATAATTACCACTACGTCGCTTAATTTGGTGTGTAATTTTAGGTCTAATACCGAAGTGGAATTCATTACAAAAAGCGACATTATCCCAATCGGGTGGGTGTGGCCTCTTCTCTAAGTTAATATTACACCATACTTTTCTAGCTAAGGCCTAATCTAGATTAAGCCACTTCTCCTCTTCCATAATAGCGTTAATAAGGCCTTAATCTTTCTTGCATGCTTGCTGAATTAGCTTATTACCAAGAAAACGTTAACCGGGCGGTTTTAAATGGTGGACTATTGGAAGCTTAACACCGGCATCCTCTGCCACATTCTACCACGGTTTTCCCTTATTATCTTGGTGTATATTAGGGTCGTTAAAATACACGGCGATGGCCGCTGTATCATCCTTTGTAATTCCCCCTTTTCTACCTCTCGTCTCGGGTCCTTCTTAATTATGTAGTGTTCGACATTAGTTAGAAGCCAGAATTCGGGATTATACACGCTCAGGAACCCCAGTAATCTCACGAATTTGGGTAGAAGTAAGAGACTTGCCCAGGTACTAAGCGGTTACTTTGGTAGCAAAAACACTGGCACGGGACGGAGTATCTAGGTGTCTGTTTTCCCCGGCTTTATGGACCATTTCTAGTGGCGGAGTGAAGTGCTTAGCCCGGGATTTGCGATATTTAGGTTCCTTTCGAATGCGAGCCATAATTTAGGCTTTCAACGGGCAAATTTGGTATTGATTTGGTGGTGTTGTGGTGTTTTGTTTTCAAATTAGGAGTTGTTTTAGTGGGGTGCGCACGGTGCCTCATTTCGGCCTCTTTTTTCGGAGCCGTAGAGGTTGTTAAGGTGGAGTAAGCAGGGGTTATAAGTAGATTAGCTTATGTTTAGTTCTTTAATATAGTGGTTATAGTAAGTCTTAAACCAATGATTACCTACCTTAGGAATGCCGTATAAAGGTCTAATAACCTTTAGAATTGTGCCTTGTAAGACTTTAAGTGCCATACTAAGTTTAAGAGGTGCCCTAATATAGAAATCTTAATTTAGTTTTATAGCTGATTGTATATAGGCCTATAAAATATCTCGTAAGTAGAGATGTGTGCTATTGTTCTAAGTTATAGCCGTAATATAAAGAATAAGGCGTTGGCTGACTTATTGGATTATAGGTGATTAGGTTAATATAAGGTCTTTTTCTAGGTCATTATATGCCTATATAACTAGTCTTAACTTCTTAAAGGCTTTATTAGAACTAGGGTTCTTAATCTTATTAACGAATCTAGAGTTAAATACTCTGTTGCTTTATGGTATATCTTTAGGGTTAACTAATTCAAAAACTCCTTTCTTAAGTAATCCCTTAATTTCCTTCTAGCATAATACTATAAACTAATTAGACTTTATAAGTTAATTATTATCCTTATCTTATAGGTATATTAAAATGTTTGCGGTATTAGCTTTAATAGGGTACTTGCGTGGTTTACCTCTTTTACACTTAACAGGTTAAGGTCCAAGCTTAGTTTAAGGTAGGGGTTCAGGCTTAGTTTAAGGTGGTTCACTTTCATCGTCTTCTAGCTGCGTATCCTCTGTAATCTTAGGGTCTACTAGATATAGTTTCACGACCGTGCTGCGGAAGTTAGTAGGTCTGTGGGGAAGTTATATAGTATAGGTCTTATTTTTAATGCTAAGTAGGTTGTGCGGACTAGACCAGTAGCTAGGTTGGCCTATAGGTCCTTCTCTCTATACCAATACGGGTGAGTTAAGTGGTAGGTTATGGATTATAGTTATTTTGGGTCTATTGCGCATGTTAAGGGTATCTACCACTTAGCGCTTAGCTCTAAGCTTCTTAACTTCTTCTATAGCCTTTTTAAGAGCTGCTGCTCGTTATATAACTGTAGGGTTAGGTACGTCAGATTATACTATACGTAGGTAAGCTCTAAATACTAGTAAGGTGGGTATAAGACCGTTAGGGCCTGCGGAATCGTTAATTGCTTTAAAAGCTATTTATAGGGCTATGTCCTTACTAATATCTAGCAGTTTTGCAGTAATGATATGGTATATGCGACGGAGGGGGTCATAGTAGCGTTCTACTATTCCGACTGAATTGTGGGCTTTAATAGGTATACTTCTTATAACTATTCCAAATATTATAGCGTATTGTTTAAATTCCTTACTCATAAAATTCTTGCCTATATTATGTATAATAATATTAGGAGGTCCTAGGTATATGTTAATCCAGCATATTTATAATATATCCCATATATACTTAGCGCTAATGTTTTACAGCTATCTGCTAGCTTAAAATTGTGTTCCTTTATTAACAATATATAAAAGGGGTGCGCCATTAATATACATAATATTAACCACGATTAAATAGTTAAAATTAATAATATTATATAAGGTAAATCTAAATCTACTAGGCGACTTTCTATGTTTTTAACAATGGTGGTAGTAGCGTGTGAGATAATCTAAGGTCTTACTGTTAATATTATGCCCTAAGTGTTTAAGTATTCGTATAAGACGCTCAGCTAAAGGGTGGCCAAAACGGTGATGTAGTCGCTTTAATTCTACGTTGGTGAGGTAGTAGGGGTTTTATTCGAATGATTTAGTTAAATAAGTATACAGGGATGTGTTCTAAAGTAGGAAAGGGTGGCTAAAGCGACGTACGACGGGTACTTCGCTCCAAGGGGTAATTAGCATATTTTTTAGGTTGTTATAGTATACTTATAGGTAGTCTATATCTGCCAAGCAAAGTAAAAATAGGGTGTTAACCTTAATAATATAAAACTTGATTATGCCAATTAGGGTGATTACTTTAGCTAATCTGATTAATAAGGTTAATCTAATGCCGAACTATACGTTAACCATGCCTTATGTGGTAGTATTAAGCTGTATATTAGTATTAAGTCTCTAAAATACTAAGAATTGGCTATATCCTACTGTGGATCGTTTAGATGCTTTTATATTAATTATTATACCTATAAACTTATCTACAGTATAGCGGGACATAGATGTAGTTATATTGTAGGTAAAGGGGTCCTAGTCGGTTATAAGAGGTACTATATTATCTATGGTTGTAACCAAATGGCCAAAGGCTTTATTAGCTAGGGTGGTGGCCATAGAAATCGCTTTCTGCTGTTCCACTTGCCCAAGGGAGGTATAGTAGTAATTAATATTTAGTTGTAAGTTCTTGTTAGTTGCCTTATAACTTATATTAATAGTTAGTGCTTAAAAAGCTTCCTTAAGCTCTTCTTCTGAGTCGGTATTGTTATCCTTATAATCTATAATATATTAGTTAAGTCGTTTCTTAAATTGGTTATTGAATTTGCTAAACCTATCTCTATTGGCAGTTCTAAACTTGGCTTTAAACTCTTCTTACTCCTCCTTAGTATATCTCTATAAGCGATATCCTTCCCTATTACATACGAAGTAACGTAGTTTCTTTTGGTTGCGGTTATACGGAGGGTTATTGCGGTTGCTGTGGTCGTAGTTATTATCTCTTTTATAGAACCGTTGGTCTGTAAAAAAGGCTTATATCTTCTCCGTATATTCTTTCTTGTATGCTATAATAGACGATTAAAGTTTATTAATAAGGGCTCTAAGGTTATCCAGTGGGTTAAAGACTACATATCTATATGCTAGTATTCCCTGGTAAGAAGTAACGATTTTATTGTAAAGGAAGTCTATGGTTTGTAAGGTAGGTCTAAGGCTATACTATAGTTAACGAAGTCTGTGGATTAACAATTAGAGATATTCGCTTGTTAACTTATCTGTGTTTCCTGCTATTACTGTTATAAGTATAATAGTGTTTTACTTGTCTAGGTTCTTACGTTAAAATTCTAGTCCTTTAAAGAAATTCTAAAGGTGCTTATAAGCTTTAGCAAATAGTAGGTAAGATAGTTAGTTTATATAGAAGTATAAGGGGATTTGCGTAAAGATATTAACCGTAAAGTCCTTAAAATCTCCCTAGAACGATTTCTAGAGTGTTAAGTTAAGCTGGTTATATATCTCTGTGTATAGGTACATCTTGCATTATAAGTAGTTAGTTAGTTCATCTTTGGAGGCTTCTATTAGGTTAATCCTATTTTCCTATTTAGCTGCTTCTTCCTCCTAGTCTTTCTCTATTCCTAATATCTTATATCTTATATATTGTTTGGGTAAGTAAGGGTAAAGGTAAGGGTGTTTAAAAGGTAAAGGTAGGGGAACGGTTAAGGAGGCGGTTAAGGAGGCGGTTAAGGAGATGGTTTAAGTTAATTAAGTAGGGTAAAGTGCTCTGCGCAGTAGTCTTCTAAAATAGATAGAACGAGATATCTAAAAGTCGTCGTGGATACCAGATAAGTACTCCTAGGTGGTTTCTCTTCTTCTCTTTAACTAAAATAGGCTGATATAAAAGGTAGATAAGTACAACTATCTTCTAATCTGCTGTAAGGTGGATAGTATAACTGTCTTCTAAGCTATCTGCGTATTTCCTAATCTGTGCGCGCTTACTAATTAGTGTTAGTATGCTTTAACAACGTGTAGAATATATATATTACAATGATATATACTATACGGTGTTGTAGATAGATGTTGTCTTTTAATACGAAGAAGGGTGAGGAACTTAAGGTTCTTTACCACGCTAGTGCCGCGGTGACACGTGACGGCAACTTGCCTTACGTAACGGCAACTTGCCACACGTGGCGGCAATTTGCCTCCTATTGCAATGTAATATATTCTAGCTACACTATGGCAACTTGCTGGCGTAAAGTTCTGCTAAGTTCTGCCAGTTAAGTTCTACCAGTGCCGTAATATTACCCCCCCTTAGTAAAGCCTGCCCTTAGGCTTTATATATCTATATTACTCCTATAGGGCGTTCTTATCTTTATATTCTTCTAATAGCCTATTATCTTTACTATATTAGCACTCTATCTACTTATCTAGGTACTTTAGGGGTCCTAGTTTATTAGGGTAACAGTTATAGAATTCTTAAAGCTTATAGGGACTGCTAATAAAGTTCTATATAGGGTACTAAGTAGGATCTAGGTTATAGCCTTTCCAACTAACGCGGTATTTTAGTATTCTCTTTACTAGTTTATAGGCTAGTATTTCTTTAATTTCCTATTTGTTATTGCCATTAACTTAAATCGGCAGGGGGGTTTGTTCTTTTATTTAGGTAATAGATTGTCCACGGGTTTATATAGCTTATCCGGCAAGAAAACGGGGTAAACCTTTATTAAATCTGGAAGCTTTACCTTGTATAAGTTACCCCTCTTCTTAAGGACCTTATACAGTCCTGCTATTTAATAGTCTAGCTTATGGCTAGGTCGTTTTATCTTCTAGTTCTTTATTATAACCTAAACCATATTACCTACGGTAAAGTTAGGCTTACGCCTATACTTATTTATCTACTATTCTATTAATTTTTAGGCCTTTTTTAGATTTACACGGGCTACCATCTAGGCTTTTTTTAAGCGCTTAGCATACTACTAGGCTTCCTTATAAGACAGTTTTTCGCGTATAGTCTAGGGTCCTTTTAGTCTTTCCCAGTTAAAGCTAGTATAGGGTAAGTAGCCTATTTCTAGTTAAATAGGGGCAAATCCAGTAGAGTTATAGAGTAGAGTTGCCTAGGTATAGTTTATAAGGGGTAATAGTTTAGCCTAGTTATCTTAGAAGTAGTTAATAAAGGGCCGGAGCCTCTAATCTAGGTATTAGTTTACAATCTCCGTCTAACCGTCTATTTAGGGGTAATATACCATAGAAAGCTTTAGCTTAATACCTAGGATTTAGGTAAACTTATTTTAAAAGGCTAATATAAACTACGGTCCGTAATTAGAGATAATAATATCTAGTAGTTTATAAATTTAGTAGATGTAGTAGATATATAGTCGGGCCGCCTTTTTAGTATTAATATTCTTATAATAGGGAATTAAGAACAGGCGCTTACTAAAGCGGTTAACTAAAATTATAACTATATCGTATCCGTTACGGTCTAGAGGCAGTTTATAGAAATCTATAGAGATATACTACTAAGGGCATTCTAGTATTAGAAGGGGTTTTAATAGTTCTAAGGTCTTATCTTGTGGAATTATAAACCTATAGTAATTATTACAGTTCTGTATATAACGGTTAATATCTATAACTATTCTAGGCTAGTAGTAATAGTTACTAATAATTTTACGGGTCTTGTTCTTTCTAAAATAGGCTATAGAGACCTAGGTATGTGCTTCGGTAATAAGTTAGGTCTATAAATTTTATTCTTTTACTACTACTAGCTATACCTAATACTTAAGCAGTCTATTTTTAAGGGACTATAGGCTAGTAATATCCTTCGCCTTTTTATAGTACTCTTATAGAAAAGGGGCCATATAGTTTACCTATAGTAGTTTATTAATAAGGTTAAGTTCCGTAGAGTTAATAGGGCATATCTTAGCTTCTAAAGATTCTATACTTAGTTCTACCTATATCTAAGAGTTAATATGCTCTAGTTATAGTAGTATCTAGCTCCATAATAAGATCTTTACGGCTACCTATCTGTCTAGGTCTTGTTTACGTCTTATAAGTATATCCGCACAGTTAGTAGCGCTTAGCCTATATATAATTAGGAAGTTAAACTAAAATAGAATATCCGCCTAGCGCGCCTGCTAGGCTGTAAAGGCTTTCGTTATTATAAAATATTTTAAGGCCTTATAATTTAAAACTACTTAGATAGGTTTAGGGGTCCCTTCTAGCTATACTCGTTAGTGCTAAAAGCTAGAGATAATAGCTAACATTTCTTTATTGTAGATAGGGTAGTTTAGCTTAGCATCTACTATAGTCTTTAAATAGGAAGTAATAGGGTACCATTCTCCGTCTATCTGCATCTAGGAATAAATGCTAGCAATAACACTATCTAAGGTATTAGTTTCTAGCATTAAGGGCCATTCTAGGTTAAAGTAGGTAAGTAAGGGAGCGGAAACTAGTTGTTTCTTAAGCTTATTAAAAGCCTACCTATATATGGTATTAAAGTAAAAAGGCTGGTCTTTTATAGTTAGGCGGCTAAGGGGCTAAGCTATTCTGCTATAGTTCTTAATAAAGCGTTAGTAGAAGTTATAAAAGCCTAAGAATAACTATATCCCTTTTGCGGTCCGTAGTAGTTCCCACTAATTAATTACGGCCGTCTTTTCTAGGTCTACCTTAATTCCGTCTATATTAATAATAAACCCTAGGTACTTTATACACTTTACACTAAATTCTAACTTCTTAATATTAGCCTAGAGGCTAGCCTTATAGAGCCGTTATAGGACCTTATAGATATACTCCTTATATTCCAACTCGTTCTTAGAGTAAATTATAATATTATCTAGGTAGGCTGTGTAGAAGTTATTAAGGTAGTTAAAGAGTACGTTATTTATATATCGTTAGTACGTAGCTAGTCCGTTAGTTAGTTTAAAAGGAAGTACTTTATACTTATATAATCCGTATTAAGTCCAAAATATAGTATAATCTATAGATTTAGGGTCTATTTTAATTTAGTAGAAAGCTTAACGGATATCAAGCTTTATAAATACCTTAGCTCTATTTATTTAGGCTAGTGTTTTATTAAGTAGGGGTAGCGGATAACAGTCTTTACGGGTTATATTATTAAGCTTATAGTAGTTAATATAGAAATAAAGTCCTCTATTTAGCTTTTTTGTAAAGAGAATAGGGGAGGTAAAGGGGGCCTAGCTAAGCTTAATAAACCCTTTTACTAGGTTATCAATAAGGTACTACTTAGTGGCCTATAATTCGGCAATTAATTATTTATAGAGGGGGGTATAGCTAAGGGTGTTTTCCTTATTTGGCTTAATCTCAATCTTATAGTTATATAGTTAGTAAGGTAAAAGCATATTGGATACTGCCTTAAAGAATATATTTTTAAACTTTTAGTACTAATAGGGTAGTTTTTATTCTACTAGCTCCTCGTTTATAAGCTCACTTTCCTATTCGCTAAGCTCGTTTTCCTTTTCCTTAATTATTTAATTAATTTTGTATAAGCTAGTAGTAAAGGCGATAGTATTAGGTTAAACTAAGTTCTAGTAGAATCCTACAGTGCTAATATAGTAGATATTAACTAGCGGAAGGTCTATGGGTTTTTTATAGACTTTTATTAGGCCGTATTTTGCGGTATAGGGTTTATAATCTTCCTTAGCTCGCGTTCTATTTTCTATAAGTTATCCTTTTAGTCTATTAGTTTAGTATAGCGTCCGGTATTTCTAGCCTTTCTTTATAGCTATATAGGGCCTAAGTTTTCTATAAGGGACTTAAGTAGGTCACTACCGACTTCCTAGGTCTTTAGTGCAGGCGGCGTAATATAGGTAGTTTAGGGGCGGTATAGTATACGGACCTGTTACGGATTAAGCTATATATCTTTCTTAAAGGCCTAATCCCTACGCATAGCGTTAGCCTAGTAAATAGTATTTATCTAGGGCCGTATAAGGTTCTCTATTGTAATACTAATTTCTTTTATAAAGGAAGGGGTTAGGGGTAGGGTTTTAGGCTAAAGAAGACGTCTATTCTATACGTCTAGTTATAAGCCTAAATAGGCTAGCCATTTTCTCCCTAAAATCATATTATAGCTTCTAAGGTCTATAATAAGGAAGGGGATATTATATTACCTTTATCTATTAATATAGAGGTAGATCCGCAAGATAGTTGTAATAGGTAGCCCTATCTATCTGTTATATCCGTAAATAGGAATTAGTTTAGGTAGTTCTTCTAAGGGTACATTTAAAAAGTTAGCTAGTTTTATAACACACTTTATATTAATTAAGGTAAAGGCATTTACTCCTAAGTTAGTTAAAGTAGAGGTTAAAACTTAATATCTATTACGGAATAAAGTATAAGGAATAGTGCAGCTTCTTCTACTAACTAGCTGACCTAGATTAATATATAACATATTAATCCCTTTTAACCCTAAAGAGAAGTCTTCCTCTAGGGTTCATTTTTTTCTAACTTTATACTATTTTTCTAAATTAATAAAACCTTGTTCGTCTTTGCCGCTATTAGGTAATCTTTTATAAAGTAGTTTTTTTTAGCTATATAAAAAGTAAGCTCCTTAATTACTAAGTGCCTATTTATAGGGGTTGCTATATATAGGCTAAGTATTGGCCAGGCCTATAGTAGGACTAGCTATACAGCTTACTACTAGATTAATAGTAGTGTAAGGGCGCGGAGAGACTTCGGGAAGATTTAAAGGAACGATATAAATTCTATCTAAATCTAAGGGTATATAGCTCTCGCTAAGAACAAGACGTTACGTAAAGAAGGGAAAGGAATAACAAGAGAATCATATAATTAAATAGTCAGGGGCTTGGTGGTCGATGCGTGCGCACATATGCACGCGGTCTTCGACGGACTTTGGTAGAATTCGATTGATCTGGCAGAATTCGGTCAAAGCGTCGGAATTCATCTGTCGAGTGTTTCACCGAGACATTCCTACTGTAACTGGGCTAGTTCCGTTACAAGTAGGCTATATAGCTAGTGCTATAGGAGTTATAGATCGTGCTAGGACACTACAGGCTGTTCTTAGAGTACTTATAGTCTAATTTAAAGAGTTTCTAGCTTTATACCGCTTGGCTCGTGCCTTAATTTAATAGAGGCCTTAGTTAATAGCTAAGCACTAGTCCGTAAGTTTCTTTAGCGTTTATATAGTAGTAAAAACTAGTAGTACGGCCCGCTGTAGGTCTAGGGTAAGCTTATTAAATAGGTCTAGCATTAAATCTTTTTAGGGAATTTAGGCCTAATTAGCTAGGTATAGAAAGCAAGTCTAAAAGACTAAGAATATCTCTATTATTTTTATATTTAGGCTTTTATAATTAAGCCAAGCATTTTATACTTTAAAGGGGTTCTTATAGATAAAAGATAGTTAGATAATTATCTCTTCTCTAAAGAGGAAGGGATTTACTAAGTCCTATACGTATTGCGGACGTAGGTGCGTCTATATGTCCCCACTAGTGCGGCTAAAGATATAAGCTATTTTAGCTTAAGTAGTAGGGAAGTAATCCGTATTAACTTTAAGCTTATCCTATAATTAAAGCTTTTAATTATTAAATATAGGGTTAGTTCCGTCTGTAAGTAATAGGGGTCCCTTAACCTTCGCAAACCGCATTAATGCTAATGCTATATATTGGGCTAGGGCCTTAAGGACCATAGTAAGTCTCTAGGTGTTTAATAACTTATTACTAGGTATAGGGGGTTCCCTAGCTTTAAGCAACTCTTAAAGTTATTTAATTTTAGTATTAGCTGCCGTAAGCTCTACCTAGGAGTTTAAGTTAGTTGCTGTTTTACTATTAAAGGTATTTAAGGGTCCTACGGCTACTTTGCTGGCTACTATACTTCTTAGTATAGTAGTAGGGGTATTAGGTAACTCCGGGTAATTCCTTTAGGGGTTCTAGTCTATACGTGTTCTTTAGGTTATATTATATATATCCTTATCCTATTTTTAGGGTCCTATTCTGTTTTTATTATTCTAGTAATATTCTTTAGAGTCCGTTACTATATCCTTGTCCTATTTATAGTCTATAAATATACTTAAGTTCCTTCTTAGAAAGAAATGGTGGTTAATCTTTAGATAATATTAGCGACTTAGTTAATTAAGGCACGAGTATAATAAAAGGGACGCGTAAGCCTATATAAATAGTAGTCTATAAACGAGAATCTAAAGCTAGGGAAAGAAAAGAAGAAGAGGAGTAGCGTAGCTTAATGTTTTATAAGATCTTTACGTCACGTGACCGCAATATACGGCAATCTGTAGCAACTTGCTAGTGTGAAGTTCTGCTAAGTTCTGCCAACTAAGTTCTATTAAGTTCTGCTAGTTAAGTTCTGCTAGTGCCATAATATATAGTGTCCTAGTAAGAGCCTAAAATGGAGTTAGCTAGCCACTTAGAGGAGTATAAAAACCCTTAACTTATCCTTTACTATAGAGTATATAGTATAGCATATTACGTCTAGTCTTGCTTAATTATCTATATACTACCTAACTATGCTAATGCGCTTATAGAAGGACGAACTAGATAATAGCCGTGCTAATACGCCTACGGAAAAACAAGAACTAGACGCTAACACTATACTACTATAAACTAAAAATAAGACACTAGCACCGTACTGCTATAAACTGATAATAATAGCGCTAATATACCTGCTGTTATAATACCTACGGACCACTTAATAAGATAATATCTACCTTAAAAAAAATCCCTTTAACCCTTTATTCTTATAACCATACTAACCCTAAAGAGCCCCTATAGGGGAAAATTTAACAGCTTAGGTCGAGCCTTTTTAAAGGGGGAAATAGAGAGCTAGAAGATAATAGGGTTTTAAGAGGAATAATAAAGAATGAAAGGCTTTTAGCGATATATATTACTAGCCTAGGTTAGGCTATAGCGGCGGAACTATAAAACTGCTATATATATTAACCCAATATTAAAACTAGTGCTATATAGCCCAACGCTAGCACTATACTGCCACCTAAATAGGCTAACTTTTATTACTCTGCCTATAGTAACCTAACTAACTATTAGGCCGTAGAGACGCACTTACTATAACCGGCTTAGCGCTAGTAAGGCGCAGGCGAGGCGCCTATAAAACGTAGTCGCCCTATACTAGAGAACGGCAGAATTTAGTTCTATAGCCCTACTTTATTAAGAACTAGATACCTATTGCATTCTACTACTATTATTATGTTACTATATACTCTTAGGGCCTTAATATCCTAACAGTTCTAAATTCTTATCCCTTTTTAGGGGTAGCGGCTTAGCAATATAGCGGTCTACTAAGGCTGTAACTACGTAGCGACAGTCCTCTATTAAAAAGACGACCTATATTTATTAACTATATTGCAGTTTATTAACCTAATAGCGAGACATAGACGTAATGCTAGTATAGTGCGTAGTACCGAGTTTAGGGATTAGCCCTAGGATAATATAGATAGACTTATATCCTAAATAGAACTAAAAGCTAAGGTAAGGACACTATATAGAAAGAAATATAATGGCTAGAGAATAAGAGGTTGCAACTCCTAAAGTAAGGAAAACTATAGTTACTTAGGGAGGAGGTGGAAATGCTAAGACGGCGTTAATATAGCGAGGTAACGTTAACTCCTATTCCTAACCTAGATCTACCCCTTAAAGCATCCTATTGGAGTACTTAGACGGTAGCTTAATGCATCTAAACCTTAAGTAGAAGGCTACTAATATAATAGGCGCTCCGTTAAAACGGGCGGTTAAAATAAAGAAGATTGCTTTATATTACGGTAAGACTATATAAGAGAACTAAGACTTCCGTAATAGCTTAAAGCTAGCATTCCGCCTAAAGCTAGTAAAAGTCTGTAAAGAAACCTACGGACCTCCTACTAGTTAATATCTGCTATATTAGCGCTGTAGGATTCTACTAGAACTTAGTCTAACCTAATACTATTGCCTTTACCACTAGCTTATATAAA
Source organism: Cenococcum geophilum 1.58 (assembly GCF_001692895.1). NCBI lineage: Eukaryota > Fungi > Ascomycota > Dothideomycetes > Gloniales > Gloniaceae > Cenococcum > Cenococcum geophilum. The sequence goes on from NW_027137608.1 coordinate 1,169,961, forward strand.
ATTAATTAAATAATTAAAGAAAAGGAAAGCGAGCTAATGGACGAGGAGCTAGTAGAATAGAAACTACCCTATTAGTACTAAAAGTTTAAGGACGTATTCTCTAAGGCAGTATTTAATATACTCCTACCTTACTAACCATACGACTATAAGATTGAGATTAAGCTAGGTAAGGAAAACACCCTTAGTTATACCCCCCTTTGTAAATAATCTATTGCCGAACTATAGGCTACTAAGTAGTATCTTGTTAATAACCTAGTAAAGGGTTTTATTAAGCTAAGTTAGGCCCTTTTTACCTTCCCTATTTTTTTTACTAAAAAGCTAAATAGAGGACTTTGTTTTTATATTAACTACTATAAGCTTAATAATATAACCCGTAAAGACCATTATCCATTACCCCTATTTAATAAGACACTAGCTTAAATAAATAGAGCTAAGGTATTTATAAAGCTTAATATCTATTAGGCTTTTTACCAAATTAGGATAAACCTTAGATCTATAAATTTTACTACATTTTAGACTTAATACGGATTATATAAGTATAAAGTACTTTCTTTTAGACTAACTAATAGACTAGCTACGTACTAATAATATATAAATAATATACTCTTTAACTACCTTAATAACTTCTATACGGCCTACCTAGATAATATTATAATTTACTCTAAGAACGAGCTGAAATACAAGGAGCATGTCTATAAGGTCCTATAACGGCTCTATAAGGCTAGCCTTGTGACAGTGCTAGAGCGCGTTACCTGCTAAATTCTACCTAAGTTCTACTAAATTCTGCCTAAGTTCTGCCATGTTCTGCTACCTGTTATATTATCTTATATTGTCGCATACTATCTAGTACTGTTTTCTACTATTAGCTCGCCTACTAGCGCCTTGGCGGCTTGCGCTACTTATTTATTTACACTAGCCCTAGCGACCCCCTTTCCTTTCCTTTAGCTTAGTATTTTTATAAGATAGTATTCCACAAGCTTTAGTTTAGAGGCATTTATATAAGCCGTTATATTATATTAAGCTCTTCTATATTACCTAGAAAGGCCTTAATTAATATCCTACCCTAAAAGAAACTTTATTTATAATAACGCGTTAACGTATTATACTTAGACACTAAACAACACTATACTGCCTAGGAAGGCCTTAATAATATCCCACTTTATAAGCTAGATAGGACTAGACCTATACCCTAGAATTAAAACTAAAGCGTATAATACTAATAAACCCTAGGAAGCTAATAATGGCACCTAAAGTAAGCTTATTTAAGAGAGCTACTTTTACCTAAGAGGAACCCAAGATCTAATTAGGATTAGAAATTAAAGATAATAATAATGCTATAGACGTATATAAATAGATTTATACCCTTATAGCTAATTAAAAAGCTAACTATCTTTAAGCTTAAAGCATATAGGAGACCCTATAAGAGATCCTGGATAGCCTTACGGCTTTATAAAGTAGCTTAACTCCCCCATCTTAAAGCCCTAGTTAACCTATTCGCTTTACTAAATGCGATATACTAGGGAGTACGGATATAATAATAAAGTAATTAAAGTCTATTAAGCTCCCTAACCCCTAACTACTATTTAACGGGATAAACCCTACTTTTAAAAATTAGAGGATTTAAGTATAAGAAAAGCTCTACGTTAACTATAACTATTTCCTTTCTAAAGAAGCTAAAATGCTTTACCTCTTTAGTTAAACTACTAGAGATATATAACGGCATCTTTAAGCTAGGTTTAAGAACGAGTCCCCTATCCGATTTATATTTATTAATAAGATAATATAATATTTAGTAGCTATTTATATTAACCTAAATAAAGTATAAAATGTCTAGTATAACTATAATCGCCTAATAATAAAACTAAACTAACCCTTTACTAAATTCTAGATTTAATTTCTATACCTTATAGGAGAGAGCTAGGTTCCCCTTAAGAATTACTAATTAGACCTATATAATAAGCTAATAATCCAGCTATAAGAAAAGATTACTATAACCTTAGATAACCTACCTACCTATAAAAGACTTGTAGCTCGTTATCTATTATTAGACTTAAAACTAAAGCGGATTAACGCCTACCCTAATTAGTAGAAGCAACTCTATAGTAATTAAAACTTATTAGCTATACCTATAGGAGCTAGAGTAGAAAGATAAGTTATAACTACTCTTATACTAAAAGCGGTTATAACTATATACTAGCAAGCCTTGCCTAACTAGCTATATACTACGCTATTAACTAGTACTCGTTATAATACTCTAATTAACCCTGCCTTAGCTATATGCTATAACTGCAATAAGGAGGGTTGCTTTACTTATCTTGCCTAGAGCTAAAGGATATAGGCAATATTAAAGAGATAGAGAAAGGAGAAACGTCTAATAAGCTAGGAAAAAAAGAACCCTAGGGAAAGACTTCTACCCTATTAATCTTAGTTAGTTAATAGGTGGAAAGTATTTTATGGTTCTATATATAGTATCTTAAAATAGATATAAAGTTAATACTACCGCCCTTATTAACACTAGAGTAAATAGCTTCGCCTTTATAAATACTGCTTATGCGAATAATATTGCTAAGTTTCTAAATATAAAAGCTATCTAACTAGAGAAGCCTATTTAGGTAAAAGGCTATAACGGCTAAGCCGGTTAGCTAGTTACCTATATCTTAAAGTTATATATTGCTTTTAACAGATAACGCTAATATAGTGTTCCTTTTTGCATCCTAAACTTAGGGTCTTATAATATAATCCTTAGACGAAAATAGATGGTTTATTTTAGTGTTTAGTTAAATATATAATAAAGATAGTTTATTTAGCCGGAGGATAGACTAAAGTTGCCCTCCTTTATTGGGGAAATCTAAACTAACCGTAAGATACTAGCTGTAAGGGCTAACCCTGCCTATTAATAGGATGTTTAGGCCTGTAACCTAGCCTTTATTTAAAAAAACGCCTACTATAAAGCTAAAAAAAACTCTATACTAATAAAGATACTTTCCTAAAGTACTATATTTAAAGAGGACTCTATATATAAAAGTAGAATAGATAGTAGTATAGATAATATCTAAATTACGCAGATTTAACCAGTATAGAAAAGAACGCATTAATAGGATATAAGGGATGGCCTTTAAAAAATACAATAGGAGCTAAAAGGAGTAATAATAACGCTAGTACCCTAAAAGTCCCTAAAGTTATATACGCCCCTATTATTACATAACCCCCTTACTATAAATATTACCGCAATTAGTGTTATAGCGTTTTACTTTAATATATACTAGAAGGATAATAAGGTCTTTATAATAAGCCTATATAAAATTAACTAAATTATTAATAATAGGGAGGAAGAGCTAGCTAAGAAAACTAATAAAGAACTAATTAAATGCCTTTTTTTACTATCTATATAAATTATAAGGACGTATTTTTAAAGACGGCTTTAGATAAGTTACCCCCTTACCAGATATATAATTATAAGATTTAATTAGAAGCTAATAACTTGCTAGGCTATAGCCCCCTTTACTAATAATTAATAAATAAGCTAAAAGTAATAAAGTAGTACTTAATTAATAACCTAGATAAAGGGTTTATTAAGCTAAGTTAAGCCCCTTTTACTTCTTTTATCCTATTTATAAAAAAGCCTAATAAAGGCCTTTACTTTTATATTAACTATTAAAAGCTAAACACTATTACTTAAAAGGATTAATATTCTATTCCTTTAATTAATAAAACCCTTATATATCTAGGCCGGGTAAAAATCTTTACTAAACTTAATATCTGTTAAGCTTTTTATCGAATTAGGATAAACCTATATTTAAAGATTTAATAACGTTTCGTACCTATTATAGTTTCTATAAATATAAGGTTCTTTCTTTTAAACTAATAAATGGATTAGTTATGTACTAGAGGTATATAAATAACGTTCTTTTTAATTACCTAGATAAATTCTATACCGTATACCTAGATAATATTTTTATATACTTAGATAACGAATTTAAGTATTAAGTTTATATTAAAAAGGTTTTAGAGAGACTATGGAACGTAGGCTTATAGGTTAATATTAAGAAATATAAGTTTAGGGTAAAACATATAAAGTACCTTAGGTTTATTATAACTATAAAAGGAATTAAAGTTAACTCTAAGAAAGTAAAGGTAATTTATAACTAGAAGCCCCCTTATATAGTAAAAGGGATCTAGTTCTTCCTTAGTTTTTATAATTTTTATTACTAGTTTATCTATAACTATAGAGTTATAGTAGGACCTCTTATATAACTTACCTAGAAAGACACACCTTTTATCTTTAATAATAACTATATAAAAGCCTTTAGAGAGTTAAAAAATTGGCTTATCTTTTCTTTAATTCTTTATTACTATAACCTAGACTTTAAGCTAATACTAAAAACAGACTCTTTTAATAGAGTTATAGTAGGAATCCTATTATAGTTATATCTAGATAGTAAATAGTACCCTATTACCTTTTTTTTTTATAAAAATAATAATAAACTCGGCTAAGTATAACTATAAAGTATATAATAAAGAAATGCTAGCTATTATTTAATTATTATCCTAATAGAGCGTAAAGCTTAAAGGTATAAACTCCTGGATTACTAAGTCTAAGAGAAACTTTTAGAGCTCTTGCTGTACCTGGCCTAAAAAGACTAAAACCAACCAAAAGAACCCTAAAAAACACCTAGAGAATCCCCCTAAGATGCATGCATCGCAGGGGAGGCACACGTCAAACGACGGTGGTTCGCACCCGCGCGCGACCGCTAGAACCACGCCTAGCAATAGCCCTCTATAATAAAGATGGGCGAATACTACACCATAAAGTGGAAATACCTTTATTAAGAAGGCATCTAATAAAATATAAAGCCTATTGGACGTATCTAGTATTTAAAATTGCGAGGGAGTAACTGTTAGCTATAACGACCTAACATAGCTAGCAGAATAGCTCCGCCAGTCTAGTAAACCTTAGGCGCCCCTCTAGTAAACCCTTAATTAAATCCTCTAACGGCTAAGCAAAATTAAAAATAAATAAAACCCCCCTTTACCGGCGAACCGTACCTGGGCCACCGTAGCTGCGCTTCCATAGCACAGGGAACTTAACCCCCTTAAGACAATAACTAGGTATATAATTATAATATAACTAAATATAAAAAAAGCAGAGGGACTTAGGAAATAATTAGAAACAAAAGTCCTTATAGAGATTCGTAAAGAGGTTTATAACGCTATAGCAGTCTAATACCTTAGAAGTGGAGATATTAGAGTTACCCTAAAGGACCAATAGGTAAAGGAATGAGCCGTAAAGGCAGGGGACAGGCTAGGAGAACGTATTAGCATAAAAGTACTCCGCAAGGACTACCTAGTTAAAGTCCTAGCGGTTCCCATAAGCCTTAGGGTAGAAAAGGGACGCTAGGTGGATAATACAGCAATTATATAGAAGATAGTAAGACAAACGGAACGCCTTATACTAGGACTCGAGATTACCCAAATCTAATAGCTTTAATAGGAAAATGCAAACTAAGTAAATAATAAGAACAATAAAAGGATATAAGGGTCGCTAAAGACTCGCTAGGGAGACGCCGGACGAATATATAGCTCCCTTATCGTTAGCATATATATACCAGGAATGTAAAAACTCCTTATCTAAAAAGGAATAATTATAAACGGCCTTATATACAATATAAGGCTCTATAACTATAGACTACGCCTAGAATAATACTACCGCTATGTATAATGGGGACACACCTAATCCACATGCGCAGCATAGGTGTGCTACGGCCACTGTGCAGGCCCCTATAATATAAGACACTGCTTAAATTAAGACTAAATAAAATGCGTAAACTGCTACCGAAGCACATATAAGGCGTAGGAGAGAGAAGACTGCATTAAATACAGGAGACGGAAGGTAAGGGCTTAACAGCTACGGGAATAACTGCACGCTAGGTTATATAAATGGAAACAACAGGCGATAAGCCAGGGGGGCGTAGGTATCTTTCTAGCGTTTTTTACCTTTAACAATAGGGGGATAGGCTAGCTATTCTAAGCCTTAACGGGCCAGAAGCGACGCCGTGTAATATTACTAGACTATATAGGGATATAAGGGTCACAGGGGATACAAGGGAAAGGACGCCCTGTAAGAAGACCCTTATGGACAGCTATAGTAAGCTTAAGACTAGGACAATTAAGAATTAGACTTAACGCGGCAAATATAACATTTACAGCCAACTCTTAAAGGGTATATAGCCAACTAGTAAGAACAGGGGAAGAACCGGAGAAAATAATAGATTTAGATATAGAAGCGCTAGTAGGAACACAAGATATAGGAATGGAAAGCTCTATATAAAATAAGTAGTAACTAGGGTGTAGATATAAGAGATAGAAGTTCTAAATGTTCTAAAGAAAGTGGAAACAGAAGAAGTAAGGAATAAAGGAGAGGCGAAGGACCCTCGCTGGGGGTCCGCTACCTATCTATTATATAGTATAACTGCGGCAATACAAACCACCGTCTCGCAAGGCCCTTACTAGACAGCCTAGACCTAGAGAAATACTATATCCTTACTATATAAGAGCCGTATTATAATGCCTATATATAATTAATATACTGCCCCTAAGGATTCCAGCTCCTATATAAACTAAAAGCAGCTATACGCGTGTGCTTTATAATTAGCAAGGCTATTAGCCTGTCCTTATAGTTACAGTAGGCAGTTAACCTAGATATTGCAGTTATAATAATCTAGACATATAGGGGACCGGTATAGATTATTAATGTATATAACCCTAGGGTTAAAGGGGTCCCATAAATAGAGAATATTATATTAGTAATAAGCTTACTAGAAACCGAAGGCATAGAGTCTATCCTATTAAGAGATATAAACCTCCACTACCCGCGGTAGGGGGGTATCTATATTACTGCTAAACGATAGGTAGAGTGCTTAGTAAGAGCTATAGACACCTAGGGCCTTAAGCTGGCCACCCCCCTAGGAGTAATTACATAGCAATGAGGCACCGCTAGAAGTATAATTGACCTTACATTTATAGACGAAGGCCTATACCAGAGACTTAAAAGGTGCAACCCCGAAGAAGAATAGGCACTCGCCTTAGACTATATCCCTATTTAGATACAGCTAGATCTGGATATTAAGGCGTAACTAAATAGTAAAAGATACGCAATAAGAAAGCTTAAGACAGATAGCTTCCTTAGTATAGTTAAACAATAACTTTAAAACCTAGAAGAAATCCACCTGATACTAAATAAGCGAGGCTTATTAGCTACCCCTAAGTAAATTAACTAAAGACTAGAAAGGATCTAGGCAGCAATTAAAAATAGGCTAGAAGAGTACTGCCCGGTCTTAAAACTAGGCCCCTACGCGCGATACGCATGGTCCGCATAATGCGCAATTCTTATTGCTAGCCAACGACGAGCAAGAAGAAAATACACAAATAGCTATAATCCTAAAGACGAGAGATAATACAAAGATATAAGAAACTAGCTAAAGAATACCCTAAAAAAAGAAGTAAGGAATAGCTGGAGACGGTTTATAAATAAGCATACTACTAACCCGAGCCTCCCCCATAATAAAGGTCTTTGGAGAATAGCGAAATAGATAAAGAGAAAGGCGGGACGTCTAGTAGAAGACCTATACCTTCCGCCCCTGCGAAGACTAGGTGAATTACTAGCTATAAGTAACAATAATAAGAAGGCAAAGATCCTTATAAAAAGATTTTCCCCTTAACTAGCTTTAGTAGACCTTAGTAATATTACGGGCGAAGCACCGGTAACTCGCCTAAGGGTTAATAGCGACATGACAACCAAAGAAATGGCCAGAACTATTAGCCGCCTCTTAAATAATACGGCACTAGGACTAGATAGAATCCTAAATAAAGCCCTAAAGACCTGCGGACCACTAATAGCACCTTAGCTTGCGGATGTAGCTAGAGCATGCTTTGTAATAGGCTACTACCTAAGACTTAGAAGAGCTATAATAACGTTTATCCTACGTAAAGAAGGTAAAGCAGACTACTTATTCCTAGGGAGCTACCGCCCTATTGCCTTAGAGAATACCCTAAGCAAGATCTTAGAAAGGGTAATAGCGGACCGTATAGTAGATACGGCTAAGGAACACGCCCTACTACCATAAAGCTAAATAGGGGCAAGAAAGAACTGCTCAACACTATTAGCACTTACGCTACTCACTGCCACTATTAAATCTGCATGGGCGATGCGAAGGGACTTTATAGTATTAATACTTAGCCTAGATATTAGTGGCGCCTACAACAATGTACCCTACGAGCGTCTCCTATATATCCTTAGGGTAAAAGGCTTCCTAGAATGGATTATATAATTTATTTAAGGGTTTATAGGTTAAAAAGAAATATTACTGGTCTTTAGCGGATACTAAAGCCCCCTTATTATAGTTGTAACAGGAATACTATAAGGATTACCCCTCTTGCCTATACTTTTTCTTTTCTTTATAAGCAACCTGCTTAACTCCTTTAAGGAAGGGGCAACCTAGGGGATAGGCTTTATTAATGATATAAACCTAATTATATACGGGCTAACAGCTATAGAGAATTATAGAACACTAGAGAAAGTATATAACACCTATATAGAATAGGCAAGACGATATAGAGTCCAATTCTTACTAGAGAAATACTAGCTAATCTATTTTATAAGAAAACGCAACTAATCTGCAGATCTCTAGCATATAATTCGCATTTAAGGCTTTAGGGGTTAACTAGTTTAGGGCCTAAGAGTATTAGGAGTATAGGTAGATAGTAAGCTCTAGTGGAGCGTATATGCGGCGTAAGCGGCCCGTAAGGGCTAAGTATAGTATATTGTATTATCTAGGATCGTTAATTCTATATGGGGTCCATGCTTCTAGAGGTCACGCCTACTATATACAGCAGTTGTCCGGCTAACTATAACGTATGGGTCTAGTATCTAGGCCATTGGAGAATTTGAGAAAGGCCCCCCTAAATCGCTCCTTAAACCACTCTAAAAGGTCTAAATAGCCTACCTCTAGAGTATAATAGGCGGATATAAGTAAACGGCTATAGCACTACTTAAGAAGGAAGCTAATATTCCCCCCCTATAACTATATATTAAAGCCGCTGTAATATAAAGGGCGTAAAAGGAACGCAACTCTAATATTATAAAGTATATTAAGACACGCCTCGTAAGAATAAACCAATAACCCTAAAGTAGGGAAGATATATTAGAGAATAGTAAAAAAAGCAGAAGAAAAATAGTACTGCTTTAGGGCCCAGGCCTATATAGAGGAGGAAGGGAGACGTGTAAGAGGCTAGTAAGGATAACAGCAAGAGAGAGAAAGGAGTTAAAGTAGAGCACGAAAGAACGCCGGAAACTATCTACCGTAATATAATACTGGCTAGATTAACGCTAGAGAGGTGTATAGGAGTTAAAGGTATAGAGGCTAACTAAGGTAAGAGAAACCTAAGCCGTAGCATGATTAACGCTATGGGGGGTAAATACTTTAGGGCTCCGAGAAGGCCTAATAAAGGTAGAAAAATATAATGGCAACACTCTTAAGAACAGGAATAATAGGACTAAAAGACTGGCTCTACTAGGTGGGTGTTCTAGTAGGTAGCCCGAGATGCGAATGTGGCTAGCTAAGATAGATACTAAAACACGTAATACTGTTATGCCCTTATGCACTAACCAAGAAGTAATACTCTTAGTAGCTAGCGCAGAGAACTATAAGACACTACTCTTGATATAAAAGGCCTTAAGGCGGTGACCTAGTGGCTTATTAGCCAAAATATACTAAACTAGTCCGGGTTGTAAAGGAAATAATAATAGGGCGGGGGGGGGGGGGGGGCGAGTAACGGGCGCCCCCTAATGACTCTATAGTAGTAGAGTAAAGTGTGCAATACTAGCGCGTCCGTAGGCTTGTTACGGCAGCAGTGGTTCCTAAAAAGGTTAAAAAGTAAAGTAGTAGGAGCACTATAGGTGACTTATAGGCGCCTCGCAGGCGCCTTATAGGCGAGTCCCAAAAGGCGGGGAGATAGATTACGGGGTTTTCTTAAGTTAAGTCTTTCTTAATTTGAGTTTTCTCCCCATATATAAATAAGGAGTAGTCCGCGTAGGCCTAATAGGGATCCGAATCGGACGTTAAGCAATGAATTATTATTATTATAAACTCCTGGATTAAAATATATATAAATTATAAAGCCTTAAAGTACTTTATAATAATAAAGTAGCTTACTAAATAATAAGCTTACTAGGCTAAAATACTCTCCTAATTCTTCTTTATAATTATATATTATTCTAGTAAATAAAACTTTAAGGCTAATATATTAACCTAAAGGGAGTAAGATATAGAACCTTAGAATAAGCTAAAAGCCTAATACTAGACACGCGCCCTCCTTTACTTTAAATAGCTTAACCTATAGATCCTTAAGGAGCTAGACTTTAAGTAGAATAATTTAGTACTTATAGAAGAAGTTTTAAATAAACTAATAGGGCTAATTAATTGTATCCTAACTATAAACCGCATAGCCGACTTCCTAAAGGCCCTCTATAACTAAGCTATAAAAGGTAACCCTAATTTAAAAATAAAAGGACTACTTTTATATTAAGAACGGCTTATAGTTCTAGATATTAATAACCTATAGATAAAGCTAATCCGTAAAGCCCACTATTAAGTCTCTATAGTATACCCTAGTTAAAATAAAACCTACTAACTACTAATACCTTATTACTACTAGCGAGGACTTCTATTAAATATAGATTAATTTATTAAAAACTATTACGCCTATAAACGCGTAGATACCCCTAGGGATTAAACTTCTAGGTAGCTATAACCGCTACTAGTTTTAAAACGCCTTTAGTAATATATTATAATAGACTTTAAGTTATTTCTAAAGGACGCCTATGGCTATAATACGGCCTTTATTATAATTAACTAACTATATATAACGGCGTTATAGCACGCTACCTACTAAATTTTACTATATTCTGCTAACCTATAATTAGCTCGCCTATTACTAGCGCCTTAGCGGCTACCCCTTATATATTTATTTACTTTAGTCCTAGCGACCCCTTTTCCTTCTCTTTAGCTTAGTATCTTTATAAAATATCATTCTATAAGCTTTGGTTTAAAGGCATTTATATAAGCCGTTATATTATACTAAGCTCTCCCTATACTGCCTAAGAAGGCCTTAATAATATCCCACCCTAAAAGAAACTTTGTCTATAATAACGCGTTAACACGCTATACTTAGATACTAAAATAACCCTACGCTGCCTAGGAAGGCCTTAATAATATCTTACTTTATAAGCTAAATAGGACTAGACCTATACCCCTATAATTAAAACTAAAGCGTATAATACTAATAAACCCTAAAATGCTAATAATAATATAAATATACGCGAGCAGATTTGCGCCCTTACGGCTAGCTAAAAGGCTAATTATTTTAAAGTAAAAAAAATACGTAAGAGACCTTATAAGAGATCCTAGAAAGCCTTACAGCCCTAGCTAACCTATTTACTCTACTAAATATAATATACTAGAGAGTACGGGTATAATAATAAAGTAATTAAAGTCTATTAAGCTCTCTAACCCTTAACCCCTATTTAAATAAAATAGACCCTATTTTTAAGAATTAGAGGATTTAAGTATAAGAAAAACTCCGCGTTAACTATAATTACTTCCCCTCTAAAGAAGCTAAGATGTTTTATCTTTTTAGTTAAACTATAGGAGATGCCTAATATTATCTTTAAGCTAAATTTAAGGACGACTTCCCTATCCGCTTTATATCTATTAATAAAATGCTATAGTATTTAGCCGCTATATATATAAACCTAAATAAAGTATAGAACGCGCATTATAATTATAATGGCTTAATAATAAAGTTAAACTAATTCTTTACTAAGTTCTAAACTTAATTTTTATACCTAGCAGGCGAAGGCTAGATTCCCCTTAAGAACTACTATTTAGACCTATATAATAAGCTAACGGTTTAACTATAAGAGGAGATTGCAGTAGCTTTAGACGACCTACTAACCTACTAAAAACTCGCAGCCTAATATCTGTTATTTAACTTAGAACTAAAGCAAATTAATGCCTATTTAAATTAATAAAAAAGGGCTCGCAGTAATTAAAACTTATTAACTATACCTATAGGAGCTGGAGTAGGAAAATAAGCTATAATAGCTCTTATGCTAAAAGCGGTTATATCTATATACTAATAAGCCTTACCTAACCAACTATATACTATACTATTAACTAGTACTTATCGCTATACCCTAATTAACCCTACCTTAACTATATGCTATAACTATAGTAAGGAGGGTTATCTTATCTTATCTTATCTAAAGCTAAAGGATATAGGCAATATTAAAGAAATAAAGGAAGGAAAAACGTCTAATAAGTTAGGAAAAGAAGAACCCTAGGGAAAGACTTCTCTTTAAGGTACCCTATTAATCTTAAAGAGATTAATCTTAGTTAGTTAATAGGTGGAAAGCATTTTACTATTCTATATATAGTATCTTAAAATAGATATGGAGTAAATATAACTGCCCTTATTAACACTAAAGCAAATAACTTCGCCTTTATAAATACTACCTATATAAATAATATTCCTAAATTCCTAAATATAAAAGCTACCTAATTAGAGAAGCCTATTTAAGTAAAAGGCTATAATAGCTAAGCCGGTTAGCCAGTTACCTATATCTTAAAGTTATTACGGCTCGTATAAATACCTCTAAACTAAAGCTTATAGAATACTATATTACGAAGATATTAAGCTAAGGAGAAGGGAAAAAAGGGGTCGCTAGGACCGATGTAAACAAATATATAGGGTAAGCCGCTAAGGCGCTAGCTCTAGGCGAGCTAATTATAGGTTGGCAGAATATAGCAGAATTTAGCAGGTAACGTGCGATAGCGCCGTTATATCACCCCCCTCTTTAAAAGAAAGCCTGCCCTTAGGCTTAGTTAGAAATAGGGTAGTACTAGGCTTATAAATATAGGATTATAAAATATAAGATGAGGAGATAAAGGGGACACAAGTGCGTTCGGACTAAGTATAAAAGGCGATTATAGGCTAAGTAAAAGCACTAGGCTAAAAAAAGTAGCCGCTAAAAGTCTTAGCACAGATCTAACTAATTAGATAACTTTAACCGGTGGTTAAAGTTCTTAAATATCTAAAATCTTACGGTACTAGTAGAAAACGGCAGAATATAGCAGAATTTAGTAGACAGCTATATTAGGGCTTTAGGGCGTTTTTATCCCTATGTTCTTCCAGTAACTTATCGTCTTTATTATGCCAGCATTCTATTTATTCGTCTAGGTACTTTAGGGGTCTAGGCGTATTAGGGTATTAGTTATAGAACTCTTTAAGCTTCTAGGGGTAGCCTATAAAGTTCCACGCAGGGTACTAAGTTGGGTCTAGATTGTAGCCCTTCTATTAGATGTAGTATTTTAGCGTTCCCCGTACTATCTTATAGGCTAGTATTTTATTAACTTCCTATTCGTTATTACTGTTTACTTAAACTAGTAGGGGAAGCTCGTTCTTTTATCTAGGCAATAGGTTGTTTACAGCTTTCTATAACTTATCTAGCGAGAAAATAGGGTGAACCCTAATTAAATCTGGGAGCTTTACCTTATATAAGTTGCCTATCTTCTTAAGAACCTTATACGGTCCTGCTATCTAGTAATCCAGCTTATAGCTAGGTCGTTTGGTTTTCTAATTTCTTATTAAAACCTAAACTATATTACTAGGGGCAAAGTCAGGCTCTTAGTGGTGTTTATTTACCTACTGTTCCATTAACCTTTAAGCTTTTTTTAGGTTCTTATGGGCTACTATTTAGGCTTCCTCTAAGCGTTTGGTGTACTATTAGGCCTTAGTATAAAATAGCTTCTTTTATATAGTCTGGGGTTTTTTTTAGCCTTTTTTAGTTAAAGCTTATATGGGGTAAGTATTCTATTTCTAGCTAAATTAGGGCAAACCCTGTGGAGTTATAGGGTAGGGTTGCTTAGGCGTAGTCTATTAATAGTAGTAGCTCAGACCAGTTATCCTAGAAATAGTTAATAAAGGGCCTAAGCCTCTAGTCCAGGTACTAGTTTATAATCTCCGTCTAGCCGTTTATCTAGGGGTAGTAAGCTATAAAAAGCCTTAGCTTAATGCCTAAAATCTAGGTAAACTTATTCCAGAAAGCTAATATAAACTATAGCCTATAATTAGATATAATAGTATCTAGTAGTCCGTAGATTTAGTAGATGTAATAGATATATAGCTAGGCTGCCTCTTTAGTATTAATGTTTTTATAATAGGGAATTAAGAACGGGCGTTTACTAAAGCGGTTAACTATAACTATAACTATATCGTATCCGTTACGGTCCCTAGGTAGTTTATAAAAGTCTATAAAGATATACTGCTAAGGGCGCTCTAGTATTAGGAGTGGCTTAAGTAGTTCTGGGGTCTTATCCTATGGGATTATAGCTCTCTTATAGTCTTCGCAGTTCTATATATATTAATTAATATCCGCAACCATTCTCGGCTAGTAGTAGTAGTAGTAGTAGTTAATAATTTTATGGGTCTTATTCTTGCTAGGGTATACTATAGAAACTTAGTAATAAGCTTCGCGGATTAGTTTAGTCTATAAATTATTAACGTTAGGGACTATAAGCCGCTCCTAGTATAGGAGCAACCCTTCCTCCGCTTTAAAATTGGGGTTTTCTTTCGCGGCTTAATTACAGAGGGCCTTTAGGGCGTCAGCCGTGCGGTTTATAGTTAGGAGGCGGTTAATTAGCCCTATTAGTTTATCTAAGGTCTCCTTTATTAATACTAGCTTATTTAGCTAGGAGTCTAGCTCTTTAAGAATCCGCGGGTTAAGCTGTTTAGGATAGAGGAGGGCGCGCGTTTAATATTGGGTCTTTAGCTTATCCTAGGGTCCTATATCTTATTCTCTTTAGGTTAGGGCATTAGCCTTAGAGTTTTACTTATTAGAAAGATATATAATTATAAAAAAGAATTAGAAGAGTATTTTAGCCTACTAAGTTTATTATTTAGTAAGCTGCTTTATAGTTATAAAGTACTCTAGGGCTTTATAGTCTATATATATCTCAATCTAGGAGTTTATACCTTTAAGCTCTATACGCTATTAGAAGAGTAATTAAATAATAGCTAGCATTTCTTTATTATATACTTTATAGTTATACTTAGCCGGGTTTATTATTTTTAAGAAAAAAGTAATAGGGTACTATTCGCCGTCTAGATGTAACTGTAATAGGATTCCTACTACGACCCTATTAGAGGCGTCCGTTTCTAGCATTAATTTAAAATCTAGGTTATAGTAATAAAGGATTAAGGAAGAGATAAGCCGATTCTTTATCTCTTTAAAGGCCTTTATACAGTTATTATTAAAGATAATAGGTGTGTCCTTCCTAGTTGGTTATATAAGAGGTTTTGCTATAATTCTATAGTTGCGGATAAACTAGTGGTAGAAGTTATAAAAACTAAAGAAGGATTGGATTCCTTTTACTATATAAGGGGGCTTCTAGTTACGGATTGCCTCTACCTTCTTAGGGTTAACCTTAATTCCTTTTATAGTTACAATAAACCTAAGGTATTTTATACGTTTTACTCTAAACTCGCATTTCTTAATATTAACTTATAAGCCCGCGTTCCGTAGTCTCTCTAGGACCTTCTTAATATAAACTTAATACTTAAGTTTATTGTCTAAGTATATAAGAATATTATCTAGGTATACCGTATAGAATTTATCTAGGTAATTAAAAAGAACGTTATTTATATACCTTTGGTACGTAGCTAGTCTATTTATTAGTTTAAAGGGAAAAACTTTATATTTATAGGAGCTATAATAGGTATAGAATATAGTTAAATCTTTAGATATAGAGTCTATCTTAATTTAGTAGAAAGCTTAACGAATATTAAGTTTAGTAAAGATCTTTACCTAGCTTAGACGTATAAGGGTTTTATTAATTAATAAAATAGAATACCAATCCTTTTAAGTAATAGCGTTTAGCTTTTAATAGTTAATATAAAAGCGAAGGCCTCTATTAGGCTTTTTTATAAATAAAATAGGAGAAGTAAAAGGGGCTTAACTTGGCTCGATAAACCCTTTATTTAGGTTATTAATTAAGTACTACTTTATTACTTTTAGCTTATCTATTAATTATTAGTAAAGGGGGCTATAACCTAGCGAGTTATTAGCTTTTAATTAAATCCTATAATTATACGTCTAATAAGGGGGTAACTTATTTAAAGCCGCCTTTAAGAATATATTCTTATAATTTGTATAAATAGTAAGAAGGAGGCGTTTAACTAGTTCCTTATTAGTTTCCTTAGCTAGCTCTTCCTCCCTATTATTAATAATTTGGTTAATCTTATATAGGCTTATTATAAAGACCTTATTATCCTTCTAGTATATATTAAAGTAGAACGCTATAGCGCTAATTATAGTAATATTTATAGTAGGGGGGTTATATAATAATAGGGGCATATATAACTTTATAGACTTCTAGGGTACTAGCGTTATTATTACTCCTTTTAACTCCTATTGTATCTTTTAGAGGTTATCCCTTATATCCTATTAATGCATTCTTTTCTATACCGGTTAAATCTACGTAATTTAGACATCGTCTATATTACTATCTATCCCGCTTCTATATATAGAGTCCTCTTTAAATATAGCGCTTTAAAAGAGTATCTTTATTAATATAGAGTTCTTTTTAGCTTTATGGCGGGCGTCTTTTTAGGTAAAAGCTAGATTATAGGCTAGGACATCCTACTAGTAGGTAAAGTTAGCCCTTACGGCTAGTATCTTATAGTTAGTTTAGATCTCCCTAATAAAGGAGGGTAACCTTAGTCTATCCTCCGGCTAAATAAACTGTTTTTATTATATATTTAACTAAATATTAAAATAGGATATCTATTTTTGTTTAAGGATTATATTATAAAACCCTAGGTCTAGGATATAAAAGTGGATACTATATTAGTATTATCCGTTAAAAGTAATATATAACTTTAGATATGGGTAACAGGCTAACCGGCTTAGCCGTTATAGCCTTTTACCTAGATAGGCTTCTCTAGTTAGATAGCTTCTNNATTTANAAACTTNGNAATATTATTTATATANGNAGTATNNATAAAGGNNAAGCTATTTGCTCTAGTNTTAATAAGGGCGGTTATATTAACTCTATATCTATTTTAAGATACTATATATAGAACTATAAAATACTTTCCACCTATTAATTAACTAAAATTAATCTCTTTAAGATTAATAGGGTACCCTAAGGGGGAGTCTTTCCCTAGGGTTCTTCTTTTCCTAATTTATTAAACGTTTCTCCTTCCTCTATCTCCTTAATATCGCTTATATCCTTTAGCTCCGGGCAAGGTAAGGTAAAGTAACCCTTCTTATTATAGTTATAGCATATAGCCAAGGTAGGGTTAATTAGAGTATTATAGCAAATACTAGTTAATAGCGTAGTATATAGCTGGTTAGACGTTGCTTACTAGTACGTAGTTATAACCGCTTTTAGTATAAGAGTAGTTATAGCTTATCTTTTTGCTTTAGCTTTTATAGATATAGCTAGTAAGTTCTAATCGCTATAGAGTTACCTCTACTAATTAGAACGGGCTTTAATCCGCTTTAGTTCTAAGTTTAATAATAAGTAATAAGTTACGAGTTTGTTATAAGTTGGTAGGTTATCTAAGGTTATAGCGATCTTCTTTTATAGCCGAATTATTAGCTTATTATATAGGTCTAATTAGTAGTTCTTAAGAGGAACCTGGCCTTCTCCTATAAGGTATAGGAATTAAGTCTAGAATTTGGTAAAGGGTTAGTTTAGTTTTATTATTAGGCAATTATAGTTATACTAGGCGTCCTATACTTTGTTTAGGTTAATATAAATAGCCGCTAGGTACTATATTATCTTATTAATAAATATAAATTAGATAGGAGACTTATTCTTAAACTTGGCTTAAAGGTACCGTTAGGTGTCCCTAGTAGTTTAACCAAAAAGGTAGAGTATTTTGGCTTCTTTAGAAAGGAAATAGTTATAGTTAACGCGGAGCTTTCCTCGTACTTAAATCCTCTAATTCTTAAAGGTAGGGTCTATCCTATTAGATAATAGTAGGGGGTTAGAGAGCTTAACAGACTTTAATTACTTTGTTATTATATCCGTACTCCTTAGTATATTATATTTAGTAAAGTAAATAGGTCGGCTAGGGCTTTAAAAAGGGAAAACCAGGCTATTTTATAGGGCCGTAAGGCTTTCTAGGATCTCTTATAAGTCTCTTATATATTTTTTACTTTAAGATAATTGGCTTCCTAGCTGGCTATAAGGGCGCAAATCTACTCGCGTACGTCTATAATGTTATTATTATCTTTAATTTCTAATCCCAATTGGATCTTAGGTTCCTCTTAGGTAAAGGCAGCTCTCTTAAATAAGCTTACTTTAGGTGCCATCGTTAGCTTCCTAAGGTTTATTAGTATTATATACTTTAGTTTTAATTCTAGGGGTATAGGTCCAGTCCTATTTAGCTTATAAGGTAGAATATTATCTAGGCCTTCCCAGGTAATATAGAGTTATTTTAGTATCTAAGTATAGTATATTAACGCGTTATTACAGACGAAGTTTCTTTTAGGGTAGGATATTATTAAGGCCTTCCCAGGTAGGGTAGGGTGAGCTTAGTATAATGTTACGGCTTATATAAATGCCTCTAAACCAAGGCTTATAGAATGCTATATTACGAAGATACTAAGCTAAGGAGAAGGGAAAAAAGGGGTTACTAGGACCGATGTAAACAAATATATAGGGTAAGCCGCTAAGGCGCTAGCTCTGGGCGAGCTAATTACAGGTCGGCAGAATATGGCAGAATTTAGCAGGTAATGTGCAATAGCGCCGTTACAAAAGTTATATATTACTTTTAACAGATAACGCTAATATAGTATCCCTTTTTATATCCTAGACTTAGTGTAATAAAGCCTTATAGTAGGAACTACGGTAGACTTATTAATAAGCTGGGTATATAGGTAAATAAGAAGTTAATAATATAATAATAACTAGTAGAGTGGTTGCCTAACAGATTAACTCTAATTATATTCTAAGATTTACTATAAAGAAGAGAACTATCTAGGTAGGAACTGTGGTCCTTTAAATATATAATACCGCGCCTAAGAAATATACTAAGTACGTTAGTATATTACGTTCCTATATTTTTACGTTCTTACGTTCCAAACCTATAACGTAATTAACTATATAACTCGGCTACCCCTTACTTTATAGTTTAACTGGTTCTAGTACCTTCTATACTTCTACTACTAGTCTGTTTATATCTCTTTTTAGTAGTTCTACTACTGCCAATATAAGGTCCGTAACACCATCCCCCTCCTCTTTATCTTTGTCCTTAAAGATATCTTCTATCTCTAAGTTATCTATTAAAGGTATAGCATTCCCGTCTTTAATTTAATAACCTTTATTATTCCTAATACCTCCTATTAGATCCTTTATATCTAATTATTATAATTAGCTAGTAACGTTTATTCTTTCTCTTAGTAAAGTTAAACCGTCCTATTCTTATTATGCAAAAAAAAAGTTAGTATATATTATAATTGCGGCTCCGTTTAATCGCTAACTTTCTTTTTATACTAAGTATACGCGAGCAAACATGCGGTCGTTTTATAATGTTTAATCCGTCTCTAACACTAAGTATATATATCTTATTATTCTTTAAAGTCTCTAACTTCCTTATCTAATCTACCTTAGAGTCCCACGTATTAGTAGCGGCTAAAAGACTAGAGAGTAAGCTAGCTAAGGCCCTTATTAAAGTTTAGCGTTAGTCTAATAAGACGTCTTAGGCTCTAAAAGCTTAACTAGATGCCTATACTTAGCTAAGCCGTCTTATAAAGGTCCGTAAAAAGGTACGCTTAAAAGAGTTACGTCTTATAAAGTAAGGTCTCTTAAAGCTTAAGGCTAAAGAGGCTAAAAAGGATTCCAATTAAGTTAAGGCGGAAATAGCTTGTACGCTAGTAGTAGATCCCTTAGATAATCCGATTTATTTATTACCTTTAATTAATCCCTTTATTTTTAGCTCCTTCTTAATATTACCTAACCTATTTTCTTCTAATACTCCTATACCTTTCCTATAACGTTCTTTAAGTTCTATAGTAGCTCCTAGGTAGTCTCATTATAGCCTATTCACTTTACTTTATACTATATTTTATTATTAATATTCTTATAACCTATAATCTTTAAAACCTATTATTTATTTTCTTCCTATCCTTTATATATATCTACTTCGTAGGCTATTCTTACTTAGTTATTAACTCGTAAAATTTTTATATAATAGCTATACTATAACGAAGCCTTATAGCAGGAACTACGGTAGACTTATTAATAGGCTAGGTATATAGGTAAATAAGAAGTTAATAACGTAATAATAACTAGTGGAGTGGTTACCTAATAGATTAACTCTAATTATATTCTAAGATTCACTATAAAGGAGAGAACTATCTGGGTAGGGACTATGGTCCTTTAAATACACAACCGTACTTCTAAGAAATCCCCTTTATATATAAGGTATGTGTTATATATATTATATATATATTCCCTTTATATACTGCGTATACTACGTATAACGTTATATAATCTTAGTTACTATTCCTTATTATATAGCTCTATTAGCTCTATCCTAGACTATACCTAAATTAACTAACTAGCTTCTTTCGACTCCTCTTTAAGTAGTTATAATATTATACTTAAAGCGTCCGTAATACTATCTCCCTCCTTTTTATCTTCGTCCTTAAAGATTCTAAATATCTCTAAGTTGTTTATTAGAGGTGTAATATCTATCTAATTAATTTAGTTAATATTGTTACTTATTATACCTAAGGCTCCTTCCTCTTCGTAGGCGCAACGTCGTGCTTGCACTATTGCTGCGATATTATCTCTTAGTGAGATTATACCGTCTCTATATTCTCGCTATTTAAAAGAGGGGTTAGTTTATATTGCGTTAGCGAGTCTATCTTTATAATAATCGTCCTTTTACTTAGAGTGTACTAAAGCGAATATTTATTCGTTTTATAACGTTTACTGTCTCTAATACTAAATATATATAATCTATTACTCTTAATAGTTGTCTAGTTCCTTAACTAATTTGTCTTAGGGTTTTATGTTTAATTTACTACTACGCGGCTAGATAGTAAACTGTCTTAAGCCCTTACTAAATTAGAACGTTCTTATAATATAGAGCAAAAGGCTCTTAAAGCCCGTATTACGGCGTCCGCTTAGTTACTCTATCTTAAAAAGGTTTATAAGAAGGTCCGTTCTAAGGAGTAGAAACTTATAAAATAAGGTTTATAGGAACTTAGTAATAAAAAACGGATTCTCTTTTAACTAAGAAGGAAATAGATTTAAGTAGTTTAGCAACTGCTCTTCTTAGGTCCCCTTTAGGTAACTTATTCTTTAGTAATCCTTCTTTATTAATACTACCTAACTTAATTTCTTCTAATACTTCTATACCTTTCTTATAGCGTTCTTTAAATTTTCTAGTAGCTCCTAGGTAGTTTTAGTATAGCCTATCTACTTAACCTTATACTATATTTTATTATTAATGTCCTTATAACTAACGATCTTTAAAACTTACTATTTATCTTCCTTTATCCTCTATATATGTCTGCCTTATAAACCGGTGGCTTAATATTTCTATATACTGGCTCTAGTATCGCGATATACTATATAGGGTAGATCTTTATCTTGGCTAGTAGGTTTAACTTAAACGTAACTAGTAAAATCCTCTATATAATTTTAAAAGGTCCTAGTCTAACGTAGTTTAACTTCTTACTTAGTCGTTAACTTTTAAAATTTTTGTATAGTAGCTATACTTTATCTCCCTCCTTAAGATCTAGTCCCTTAGATCTCTTAGTATTATAATACTTTTTTATTCTCTCTTATACTTTCTTTACTAATTCTATAAGATCTATATAAAGATTTATTAGTATCTTTATTCTTTCTTTAGCTATGCTACTTATTTTCTTTACTTACTGTAGTAATAATGATGTTCTTAGCTTATACCCATAATTTGCCTTAAATAGTAATATGCCTATTCCTTCCTGTAGTATTGTATTATATATAAATTATATAACTAGTAATAATAATACCTAATTATTCTATGCGTAATTAATATAATATCTTAAATACTATTCTAGTGTCTAATTTAATCTTTCTATTTAACCGTCTGTTTGCGGATAATATACGGTAAAAGTTACTGCTCTAACTTCTTACTCCGCTAAAAATACCTTCTAGAATGCTACTATAAATCTTAAATCTCTATTTAATATAATTTTACTTAGTGCTCTGTGTCTTATAAATACTTCTTTAATATAGATTCTAGTAATATCCTCTACTAAGATTTCTTCTGTGTATACTATAAAGTATCCCCACTTTATAAGCTTGTCCACTATTACTAAAATTGCGTTATAGTCTTGTCTAGTAATAGGGTCTCTTAACTCTAGTAACTTAATAATAAAGTCCCATAATATGACCTCCTATGGTCTCTCTAGTATTTTAATAGGTTATAGCCCTCCATACGGCTTATGCCTTATTAGTTTATTCCTTTAGTAATTTAGACACTCTTTTATTACTTTTCTTGCGATATTTTAGATTTAATTAATAATATATTCTTCTTAAAGTCTTAACACTAAGCCTGTTGCTCTATTATGTCCTTAAGTTATTCTCTTATAGAAGTCTTTTATAAAATACTCTGCTATGCTTCTTGGGATATACTTTACTTCTTTATACTTATACAATATTTCTTCTTTTAGATGTTCTAACTGTTCTTTTAATTATGCCTTAAAGATCCTTTGTGCCTAAAAGCTTTCTAGTATCTTATAGACTTTTTCTAGTTTATTATTCTTTTAAGTTGCTGCTAGCTTAGGGTGATTATATCTAATTAATCTATCCTTGTCTTTGCGTAGTATTGCTCCTAATAGCTTCTTATTATTCTATAGTTTAGCCTTTCTACTAAGTGCGTCTGTTTTTGTATTCTTAGTTCCTTTAATATACTAAATCTTAAAATGGTATTCTATAAGCATCTCTGCCTATCTAACTTATCTGTAATTAAGTTCTTTTATTATTAGGAACCCCATTAGGTTCTTATAATTAATTTTAACTATAAATAGTTTCTCTACGCCTTATAAGAATACTCTCTATTTCTTAAGTGCTGTAACTATACCTAATAACTCCTTGTTATAGACGTTATAGTTTAACTCTAGTGGTGTTATCTTTTAACTATAATATGCTACTAGATGCTATGCGTTCTTATATTTCTATAGCAAGTATACTCCTAGTGCGTAGTCTAATACATCCGTCTCTATAACCGTATCTAGTTGTAACGTTTCCCGCCCCAACGTCGCCATTCGGCCAAAAAGACACGGAGTGCTTACGATATTTATCGTAAGCGCGGCGGGATCTAATATATGTACTCTTACACTAGTCCTAGTTAGTAGATTTTAAGGATTGGCTCCTAAGTAAACAATTCTTTAAGTTCCTTAAACAACTTTTTTTATTTATCTCCCTATACCTATAGTTCCTCTTTCTTTATAAGCTTAGTAAATGGTTTAAAATTCTTTAACTACTATATTATAAACCTTCTATAGTAGTTACAAAACCCTAAAAATAACCTTAACTATATTATATTCTCTAGTTCTTACCAACTTACTATAGCTTTAATCTTCTTTAGGTCCATACTAATATGACCTAGTTTAATAATAAATCCTACGAAATTGGTCTTCCTTATAAAGAACTCGCATTTCTTAATTACTACTAGCATCTATTCTTCTTATAGTCTCTTTAAGACCTATTTAACNTATTCCCCGTGTTTTTCCTTAGTTATTAAGTAGATAATAATATTGTTAAGGTATACTATAATAAACTTATTAAGGTGTTCTCCTAATATACTATTAATTTGTTTCTAAAACGTTACTAGTGTATTTATTAGTCCGAATTATATAACTAATAGTTTATATAGTCCTTTTCTTAGTCTAAAGGCTACCTTCTATTTATTGCCTTCCTTAATTCTAATCTAATGGTACGCCTATCTTAAATCTATCTTTATAAAGATTTATACGTTACCTATCTAATCTTAGATTTTGCTAATTAAGGGTAAAGGATACTTATCCTTCTAAGTAATGCTATTTAACTGTTTATAGTTAATGTATAACCTAAGTTTTCTGTTCTTCTTTAGTACAAATAGTACTAGATAACCCGCTAATAACTGCGATGGTTTAATATATCCCTTTTATAAGTTTTCTTAAATAAACTCTTTAAGTGCTTTAGACTCTTTTTCTATAAGCTTATAGGTTAGGAAAAACCTTAGACTTATTCCTGGTTCTAACTCTATTTTATAGTCCTATGCTATATAATCTACTAGCTTTTTACTTTCTAGGCTCCATAGTTTCTTGCTATACTTATAGTATTTCTTTAGTATATAACTTAAGCCTCGCTTAGTCTCCTTATATATTACTCCAACTTAGTACTATACTAACTTAGTTTACTATTGCATTTTATAGCGTTAAGTATTTCTAATATTAACCTAACCTGTAGTCTAATTAATCCTTAGATTATACTTCTGTAACTAAGGTATTCCTAATACTGCCTTATCCCGTCCTAATAGTAGGATATTAAAAGATATCTTAATTTGTCTCCCTTTAATGGTTATCTAAATAGGTCCTATTTTAAGATTAATAATCCCTCCTCTATAGGCTATTGGATCTCCTAAAATTATAACTAATAGGTAAGGTTGCTCCTTTTATCTATAAGGTAATCCTATTCTCTTAACTGCTATTAGTAAGATATAGTTTCGCGTTACTTTACTATCTATTAGTGCTTTAAACTGCTAATCTTGCTAATTAACTTATAAATTTAGGTATTGTCCTTAAATTCCTTTAAGGGTTTAAGGCTCTACTACTGGCTCCCTCTGGTCCTATAGGCCTCTACTTTTCCTAACTATTAGCTACTTAATCCTGTTATACTTAGCTCGCTCTTTAGCTAATACCTAGTTCGCTTTTTATTCTCTATATACTATAGACATATATTCTCTAGGTATTCCTATTACTATTATTTATTTAAGCATTCTTCTGTAAGGAATCTTTCTAGTTAAAGTATTAAGTCTCCTAACTCTTAAACTTCTGTTAAATGCCAGCCGTATATATACTTGGCATTTCTATACTATTGCTTATCTAGCGCCTAATATATCCTTATAGGGTATTTCCGATTCTTTTCCTTTGGATTCTTATATATTTTATATATATCGTCTATATATACAATCCATAATAGCGTATAGTGTGCTAGGTACTTTAGGTTAACTCTTAACTTATCTTTATTTTTAAGTTTAAACCTTTGCCGTATTAATCTAAACGTTATAACTTTGTTTATAGGTACTAAGATACGTCTCTTGCTTTCTAGTCCTCTAATTATTCCTCTAGATCTTTTAACGTTATAATTAAGGCTCCTTTAATATAAGTTATGGCCTTCTCTATAATTAAGTGGTCCTAAATAACTTATTTATCTAACCATATATAGAAATCTTCCTATTTATTGTTATATCGCTGTCTATACTACTTTTAGTATAGCTGTTAGAGTGTGTATAGCTTGTCCGTAAGGAAGTATCTTCTTATTACTGCGTTATAATAGCCTTTTATATGTCGTTCTTTAAACCTAGTAGGGATCCCTAGATCCTTTTTATTTTCTAGTTTAATAAGCTACTTAGCTCTTAGTGTGCCTACTATAGGCCTATTAGTGATTCTTTATACTAGTGCCCTATCCCTTATACAACCTAATATGCTAGATCTCTTATCTAGTTTCTGTTCTTACTATGCGATAATTCTTTATCTAAATTCTTTTATAGTTTCTTTTGGTTTGCGTTTTATAAATAAATCCTTAAAGTCTTCTTGCTTCTTAATCTTAGTATTAACGTTTTAATCCAGTTGCTAAGCCTTACTCGCAATTTCTTTAATAGTCCTTATTCTATTGCTAAAATCTTAGTCCTATAGGATTCTTAATCCTAAGCTTACTTCTATCTTAAGCTTTACTCTAGCCTTAGTCTAATTAGGCTTTATTAGTATTCTTATCTTATTTTAAGAGTCTTAAATCTTACT
This sequence comes from Cenococcum geophilum 1.58, assembly GCF_001692895.1. Classification (NCBI taxonomy): domain Eukaryota; kingdom Fungi; phylum Ascomycota; class Dothideomycetes; order Gloniales; family Gloniaceae; genus Cenococcum; species Cenococcum geophilum. The sequence continues at coordinate 1,196,089 of NW_027137608.1, forward strand.
TATCTCGTCTTAAGAATCTTATACTTTTAGGAAACTTCGTCTTAAGCTTATTTATATATTACTAAACTAAGCTATTACTCTGTTTTATTGGTTATTATCTATTATAGGTCCTTAAGTTTACCTTATCTTATCTTAAGAATCTTAGTCGTCTCGCATCTTATCTTAAGAATTTTAAGCTTTTGGCCTTTTGCCTTTATCGAGTGCTAAAGTGGCTCACTATCCTACTTCTCTTACGTCTTATAAAGCGATAGACATCGTATCTAGTGGGGTCTTAATCCCTACTAATGTTCCCTATTCTGTAGTGGAATTATCCTCTACCTCTTATATAACATCTTTAAGGTCTATATACTCTTAGTAAGCCGCCCTTATTACCCTATCATTATAGAATATTTCGCCTATGTTAAATTTATTGTCCTTAATGTCCGATCTACGAACTAATTTGTTGGTTCCTCTATATTCTGCTAAGTATAGCTCCTATAGCTAATAGCTTACGCTATACTTAGCGTCCTTATAAATTTGGTATATGTTATTATAATAAAACGTAAAACTTTTAATTAAACATTTTTTTGTTCCTTATAGTATATTATCATCCCTCTATATATATATGTCGTCTACTAGTCTTGTTTCTTTTACTATATAGTAGCTTTAACTACTTTTATAGTCTTTAACGTAATAACCCTATTTTCTGTAATTTATATAAGCCCCTTCTTTAAACTATTTTTCTTATTATAAAGTCCGCCTAAATATCTTCTGCTACTAAGATCCCTAGTTCGGCCTCTACTTTTTAGACCTCTAATTACTTAATCCTTATTCTCTAGGTTTCTATAATTTCTTATTTTATCCTTTAGATTCTTTAGTACTACTTAGGTTTATTAGCTCTGCGCTATACTATAGTTTTTAACTTAGCTTTAGTCGTTGCGTGCTTTACGCCTTATATAACTATAGAACTCTATTCTAGCCTCTTTTAGCCTATTCCCTTTAGTAGATCTAATTATTAATCTTAATTACTTAATCTATTAGTTCCTATAGGGTTTCCGTATCTTCTATTAAAATAATTGCGTCCTAGACTTTAGCCTTAAGTCCTTATTTATACTATACTATAAGCGCCTTATTATTCTACTCTACTTACGTTGTTAACGTCTAAAACTATATCGTATACTTAATTGCTAAGGTTCGTTATATAATGTTTTAGAGTTTTCTTTCCGCTATAGTTACTGCCTTTAGGTCTTTAAACATTTATATAAGTTGCTTCGCGAACCCTTCCTAGCTTATAAATATAAACCGTACTTCTTAGTTAGTGGTTGTTATTCCATTTACTTATATTTCCGTTAGGTAAGGCTTAAACTACTTAAATACTCTTCCTAATAGGAATAGTCCCGTATATACTATTTAATCTATAGGTATTAGCAGCTTTACTCCTTCTTGCGTAACCTTAAAGTATATTTACGTAAGAAATCCTTTAAGTTTTAATCTTTCTCCTAAGTACCTTTTAATTAATAGTAACTTAATCTTTACTACTCCTATCCTATTAATCCTATTTTCTAATATCGCATTATTTTCTATTAGCTAGTTAACTATCTCTTATAGTTATCCGACCGTTATAGGTTGCTATAAGTTAGTGTTTGCTATACTGGTGTCGTTACCTAACCTTAAAGTAGTTGCCGCCGTTAATAGCGTTATAGTGGCTGCTTTTAGTGGTATGTTATTTAACTTTGTTAATACCGTAACCTTAGTAGTAAATATATAATAAAGCCTTGTAGTAGGAACTAAGGTAAACTTATTAATAGGCTAGGTATATAGGTAAATAAGAAGTTAATAATGTAATAATAACTGGTAGAGTGGTTGCCTAATAGATTAACTCTAATTATATTCTGAGATTTACTATAAAAAAGAGAACTATTTAAGTAGGGACTGTGGTCCTTTAAATATATAACCGTACTCCTAAGAAATCCCCTTTGTACGTAAGGTACGTGTTATACGTATTATACGTACGTTCCCTTTATATACTGCGTATACTGCGTATAACGTTATATAACCTTAGTTACCATTCCTTGTTATATAGCTCTATCGGCTCCATTCTAAACCGTGCCTAAATTAACTAACTAGCTTCTTCCGACTCCTCTCTAAGTAGTTGTAATATTATACTTAAAGCGTCCATAATATATACTCTATCTCCCTCCTTAAGATCTAGTCCCTTAGATCTCTTAGCATTATAGTACCTTTTTATCTTTTCTTATACTAATTTTGCTATAAAGTAGAGGTCTTTATAAAGATTTATTAGAGTTTCTATTCTCTACTTTACTATACTACTTATTTTCTTCGCTTATTATAGTAATAACAATATCCTAGGCCTATATCTATAATTTACCTAAAATAGTAATATCCCTATACCTTCCTATAGTGTTATATTATATACGAATTATATAACTAGTGATAATAATACCTAATTAATATAGTATTTTAAATACTACTCTAATATCTAATTTAGTCTTTTTATTTGTTTATGTTGGTTTTATAAGGTAATATTACGTATCTACAAGTTGTAGGTAGTATGATAATTATTGTTCTATATTCCTCTTACTTAAGGAAGGGCGAGGAGCTTAGGGCTCCTCGCCACGCTAATGCCGCGGCGATACGTGACGGCAACTTGCCTCGCGTGACGGCAACTTACCTATATTCCTAACACTAGTAACTCTTCTTTTATAGTTGCTATCTATATATATATACCGCTCGACTAGCGTAACAAATATTAATCCTCCTTACTTACTATTGCTATTATAATATAAGTCTCGCTATCCTAAAATATACCTCTTAGCACGTAGTGCTTTCTTACTTAGGAGTTATAGGTAGATATCTTATTAGGAGGGCCGCTAAGGCGCTAGTAGTAAGCGAGCTAATAGCGATTTTCTATCCTAAGAATGAAAAATCCTAATTAGCTAGTTTAAGTTAGGGTCTGCAGAATATTATACTCCTACTCCCTTTTAACCTAGCCTTTAACTTATATATATAGAGTATTTATATTAATAAACGTCTCTAGTGCCTTATTTGGGTTCGCCTTCGTTATTATATCTACTAGGTTATCTTAGCTATTAATTTATTAAATCTTAAAGAGTTCTTAACGCTCGTAGGATTATTAAAGTGCTATAATATTAATTATAAGGCGCTTTTCCTTTATAGTACTAAGCTTAACTAAATACTTATAAAGGGAATATAAGTCGGTGTATACGATTATAGGGATAGTAGGAAGTTTAAGTTAATCTATAATTATCTTTAGGGTAGTTCTAATTGCAATTACTATATTAACTCCGCTAACTATTTTATATATCTCTAACGCTAGAACGCTTTAAGTAATGCGCTTACTCTTAGTTAAGCTCTAATAGATAAGATTACCGTAGATTATAAAGTTATTCTCTCTAGTAGATTTATTTGTAATAATAATCTTATATCCTAGCTAAGAGCTAAAATCTTTATTATTTATAAACAATCTATTAACAAATATAAAGAGCTTAGTAGTGGGAAGATTAATAGGTATATAGAGTAGTCCCTAATTAAGATGGTTTATTTACTAAAAAAGACGTTTATTTAGGGTAAGAATATTATCCTTAGTTAGTTCCTAGTATTAGGCGGTAACAGAAAGATTAAATAAAGCCTTAGGTTAATAGATAGAAGTAATATACGCTCTATAAGCGCGTTGCTCTACATATCTTTACTTTAGAGAATTAATATTAATAATGTTAATCTTCTTACCTTAACCCTTCTGGCGTAAAGTAATAGAATCCTTATTTAGGGCGAGGATACATCTATTAAAGAGTAATAGTATTATTAAATTAAGCTTTTCCTTTAGCTTTACTATAAGATTTACCTTTACTAACTTATCTTCTTTAAGAGCTAAAAACTGGTTGTTTCCTAAGATAATTATATTATTAGTGTTGGGAATAATATCACGTATGGTTATATAGTCACGTATTGCCGCGGCACTAGCGTAGCGAGGAGCCTTAAGCTCCTCGCCCTTCCTCACCCTTTCTTAGTATCATTAAAAGAACAACAATCATCATACTATCTACGAACCGTAGCTACGTAATATCACCTTGTGTAACTAACACTAATTAGTGGTTAACTTTACAGTTATACTATAGAACAGCTAGGTATTACTAAGAAGAGATAAGCCACTATACTAGTGCTACTCGTGCTAGAGGAAGCTATCTTTTAAGGTTAGAACTAGTCCTAAACCTTAAATAGAACTCTTCCATAAATCTAAGGATCTAAAAGGCCAGAACTGGTCCTAAGCCTTTCTAAGATTATAGATTCTTGCGTTTATCACACAGAATAACACGCTTTATAAGTCTTTGTAATTTAAGGCTAGAACTAGTTCTAAGCCCTATAATCGCAAATATATGTCTAAACGCGTACTAAACGACAATCCCTATACTAATAACACTTCCCTTCCTCCGAAAATATGGCTATTCTAAACAACTAGAGAGACTCCCTACTACTAGGGGTAGCTATATACGCGAAACTTATCGATAAAGATTGGGATAAATTTACTATTAATATAATAACTTATACCGCAAAACAAGTTAATAGCTTTCTCCTATATTATATTGTATTCTACCAAAATAGATACTAGGCCGATTTATAGCTATAGGAGTATTTTAGGGAAGATTTTATGGGATGGACTGCTAATACCTAAGCACTTAGTAACGTTAATATTATTTAGAAATTTTAAGACTTCCTTTATAGGAACGGAGTATATATTATTAAAAACGGTAACCTAATTGCTAGTAATATTTAGGCCGTTATTATTAGTATAGAAGAACTAGTATGGACGGAATCTAAGATTATATATTAACTACGGAAACTAAGAACCAACCAATATTCTTTAGAAGGTAACTTTAATTCGTATTAAAACCCCTAAAACACTAATCTCCCACTTAGTCCTCCTTCTGCCTAGTAACGTCCGCAGTAATATCTATAGCAGCCTTTACAGCAACCATAATCTCCGCAAAAACCTCTACTAATTCCACTAGCTATTCCAACTGCTGCACCATAAGTTGTCTTGATCGCTGCACCGCCAGCTACTCTAATTGCTGCCCCCGCTACTTTACAGCAGCCGCAGCAACTATAGCAGCTATACGTCTATATACCACCTGCACCGCTAATATAACAATCTCCGTAAGAACTACCACAAGAACCTCCGCAAGAACCTCCGCAGCAACCACTATAGATAACCTTAGGCTATTAAACACCTTAAGTGCCTTAAGCTGCCGTATCTTAACCCGTGCCTTAAGCTCTGTCCCACTAGCAATCTCCGCAGTAATCTCCGCAGTAATCTCCGTAGTAATCTCCGTAATAAGCCTCTACTTCTCTATAAACATTTAATAAGATTTAGAAGATTTAGTGTGGAGGGGAATTCTAAGACTCCTGTAGTCCCTAAGGTAGCTATAAAGGTGGCTACCAGCGTAATCTAGACAGGAAGTTCTTATGGAGGGTACCGTAAAGAGAGAGTAATATAGGGGGGGGAGCGGTTGGAACGGTATAGTTACGCAGGTAATCTATAAAAGAAAGAACTGCTAGTATCTACGGCAGCTATAAACCTAATAACTGTTATAACTGATATACCCTGCGACCCAAATAGATAAGATACTGTGCTAATATGCCTGCGGAATAAACCTGATAACGACTGTGCCGTTATACCTACAGCCTAAGCAACCGATTGTGCCTATATACCTACGATCTACCGACTAAATAATCGTGCCAATACGCCTGCAATCCTAATTACCGTTATGCTAATAAGAACAACCTAAATAGGACTAGGTAGAGCTTTGCTCCCTAGAATACAACCCTATTGCTGGCATTATACTGCCGCCCGAATAACCCGTCGCTGGCACTATACTGCTACCCGAATTAATAAGCTCCGCACCGATATGCCTGTGGAACTACGACCTGTTAACAAGACCTCGCGCTGATATGCCTGCGAGCCTAAACCTGTTGCTGGCACCGTACTGCTATTATAATAGACCCTTACTGCCCTGCCTGCAGTTAACCAACCCTTGCTGCTTTATTAGCAGCTAATTAACCCTTACTACTCTGCCTGCAGCTAACCGACTTCTACTGCTTCTATCTATAGCTAAACTAATACCTTACTGCCTTTCTATAGCGCTATAAGCACAAAAGAAGAACTGCCAGAAGATGACTGTTAAGGCTGTTAACAATTCCGCTAGCCTAGATAGGCTTACACCTATATTGCTCGTTTTTTTATTTAAGATTTACCACTTAGTTAACCACCATTTCTTTAGCAAATTTTGGGATAGCGAGACTTATATTATAATAGCAATAGTAAGTAAGGAGGATTAATATCCGTTATGCTAGTCAAGCGGTATTTATATATAGATGGCAACCACAAAAGAAGAGTTGCCAGTGTTGGGAATAATATCACGTATGGTTATATAGTCACGTGTTACCGCGGCACTAGCGTAGCGAGGAGCCTTAAGCTCCTCGCCCTTCCTCACCCTTTCTTAGTATCATCAAAAGAATAACAATCATTATACTATCTACGAACCGTAGCTACGTGATATTACCTTGTGTAACCAACAATTAGTTTATATACCGATAATTCTAAATAGAGTTCCTATAATTATAATAAGAAAGTAGGGATTAAATATAGAAGTAGTTATTAAAAGCTTCTCTTTATAGTGCTTACTATAGGTAGCCCACTAGTAAGTTCCTACCTCTGTAATTCTATATAATAGCTTAAGCATAACTATAATTATATCTTTAGGATACTGGTGGCGAATTTACTCTAGAAGGTATGCTAATATTAAGTGCTAAAAGTGCGTCTCTAATTAGGTGTAGGCTTAAGTAATATCTTATAAATAAACCGCCATTCTATTCTTTATTAAGGAGGGAGCTAGCGTAATAATAACTTATTAACTAGCTCGTTAAATTATAAGAGATTATATAAGAATTACCTCCTTACTATTATTGTTGTAACCTTAGATAATAAGCCTTAATTTCTTAAATTAGGGCGTTAGTAGCTTTGCCTTTAATCTCGTTAACTATTCTTAACTTAAAGATATAAACTTTATTAAACTTAATAGGGTTATACTTCTTAAATTTAAAGACTCCTCTTATAATAAGACCGTTGATCTCTTACTTATTAGATGCTTAGAAAGAAGCTCTAGAAGTTATAATATAACCTTTCTTTTAAAGCTATTTTACGAGCTTAAAGTTAGCCTTCTCCTTAGTTATTATAAAGGCTATTAATAACTTAATTCCATTCTTAATAGCGGCAATAAATTGCTCTTTAAAATTAATAAAATATTAACAATTTTATAATCCCTTTAGGCGACCTCTACTGCGTTATAGTTACGGCATATCTACTATAATTATATTAGGATTGTAGTCGTCTTCTAGAGTATATTAATTATAGTTTCCCTTTAAGGCATCTTTTAAGGCATCCTGAAAAGGCTTAAAACTGTTATCTTTATAGTAAGGCTTAATAACGGTTAAACGGAATTAAGTAGGTCCGTAAGGTATCTAAATAGTATAAGTTTAACTATTAATTATAATAAGTTAATATAGACCTAACTATTCTCTCTTTTTACGCTATACGCATACCTTAAACTAGAGTAGTAGATTAAGTATAGTTAAGGTATTTAGGCTATTTCTTATTCCTAGTGCGTTGTTAACCTAGCGTATAGCGTAGAGACGTCGCACCTCCTTTATTGCCTTATAAATAGCCTTAGCTTATTATATAATAAAAGGAGATAGTAAAGAGTTCTTAGTTATTTAAGAGTAGGCGCTAAAGACTAGTAATGTAGGTATAAGTCCATCTAGGCTAGCGAAATTATTAACGGCTTTAATAGCTATTTACAAGGTAAGTTCTTTACTAGCATCCTTTAGTTTTAAAGAGATAATCTTATATGCGCGGCGTAATAGCGTATAATATTACTCTACTTTTTTAATACTATTATATGCCTTAATAGGGACTTCCTTAACCTNAATTGCCATTNCCTTTATNTNTTNTNNNAACTCTATAGATAANAAGTTCTTTCCTATATTATNGACGATTTAATTAGGGGGTCCTAGGTAGATATTAATCTAGTATAATTATAGGGTATCCTATACATTCCTAGCTAATATATCCTTTAAGAAACGTGCGGCTTAAAAGGAGGTTAAGAAGTTAATAACTTAGAGTACTGGCTTGCCGTTAAGATATATAACGTCGACAATAATATAGAAGTTAAAGTTATAGTTATCTTTAAGGGTAAACTTAAATTGGCTAGGGGACTTCTAGTTTATTTAGTAGTAATAGTAGTATTTTATAAGATGCTTAATTGCCTTAACCTTAACTTTATAGCCTACTCGCTAAAGAACCCTAAGCAATTAATAAACAGATAGGTGGCTAAAACGATAGTATAGTTAGCGTAACTCTAACTTAGTTAAGTGGCTTTAAGTAACGCTCTTTTCTAGTTATTAAAGGAGTAACTAAGGGTAACCCTACTTATATATAATAGGCACCAAATTATCTCCCTGCATAAGTGTATTCTTAAGGTTATTAAGCTTAACGCCTAATTTATTTATATTTTTAATATAGAATAGAAATGGGGTGTTTGCGGGAATAATATAGAAAGTAATATATCCTAAGGGGGTTTAGACCCTAATTATGCTAAGAGAGATTATAGTATTTTTACTAAAACAAATCGTATATTAGCCTACTGTTAAATAGTTAATCTAAATAGAGCTATTAAGCTGCTAAAGGGCTTAAACTTAAGGTTCTCCTACTATAGATACTCCTGCGGCTCTAGTGTCTAGTATAATATTATAGAAGACGTTTGCCGAATATCTGTTATTAAAGGAGAATATAAAACTCTCCTTTAGCTTATTAAAGATATCTAACTTTATAATAGAGTAGAGCGTAGATTAGTTATTAAGGATAGCGACAGTTTATGTGCCATTTACCTTATTATACTTAGTAAAGTATTAGTTAGATAAGTAGTCCTCAATTTCTATATCTATAAGGAGCTGTTCGGCCTTATTAACCTTACCCTTAAGATATTCTACGCCTTTATATTAAACTAGGAAGCTTTAGAAGTAGGCTATAGTAACCTTATAATTTCCGACATTTCTTATACTCTAGTAAAACTTATTATATGCCTCCTTTTATTTATTAAGAGAATACCTAGTTAACTAGTAATTTGGTTTCTTATAAATATAGTACTTTTTTTAGTAATTACTTTGGAATAAACCTCTATAAGGACCTCTATAATTGCCTTATAGTTAACGTTAATTATACCCTTTACCGTATTCCCTACCACGGCCACTATATATTTGGTTAGTCCAGTTATAATAATATTAGTTAGGAATACTTAGTTAGGTAGGGTTTTTGGTATAGAACTATTAAGATTCTTATATTCGTATTATAGTACCTATAGTGGAGTATAGCTTAGTATATACTCCTTTAAACGTATCTATAAGTTTATATAGCGCTAGATTATACTTAAAAACGCTATAATAGGCAAAGATAACCTAGTCCCTTAGGCTGTTCTTATTTTAGTAAGTTTTAGTAAGGCTATATTAGATTTTCTAAAGTTTATTAAAGAGTAGTTAAAGGCACTTTAAATAAGTCTTTATTAAGTTAAAAGCGATAACTCTTTAGAATATAGTCTCCCGCTATTTAGATATATAAAGCTAGTAATTCTTATTAGTCTTAAAGTAGGCTCTAATAAGCTAAAGTATTACATTAAAGCTATAGTTTCTACCCGCAATATAGTCGTAATAAAATGTTACTGCCTATCCCTTTAATATAATAGAGAAAGCGTAATAGTACTAGTAGCCTTAAATTTTAACTTTATTGCAATAGTTAACGTAATCGGTAAGTATCCTGGCCACGTAAGTAAGCTAGCCACCTCAAAACTCCACCAAAAATTAGAAAATTCATACCTTAATATCTTAACAACCACTTAATAATAAATTCTAATAATTTAGATTTAGACTTTTATATACGCTTTGCAGCTTCTATTAAAGTTGCATAATAATTAATTGAGTAGTTTTTAAGATATAGCAATTTGGCTTTATTTTGGCCCCCAAATTATAATATTTTAAAAGCCACTAAACCAATTACTATGCAACTTTAATAGAAGCTGCAAAACGTATATAAAAGTCCAAATTTAAATTATTAGAATTTATTATAAAGTGGTTGTTAAGATATTAAAGTATGAATCTTTTAATTTTTGAGGTGGCTAGCTTACTTGCATGGCCAGGATACTTACCAATTACGTTATAAAAGACCTATAGTTTTATTCTAAGTATATTATATAGTTTTCCTTTAAACTTTTTCTCTTCGTCTAAATATACCTTTATTAGATTTGTAACTTCTTATAGTAGAGGCTTACTGGTTAGCTAGGATAGAGGAGTTAAAGGTAATAGAGGAGGTAAAGAAAGAGCACCTCTAGGTAAGAGGGCACCTCCTAGTAGGAAAGTACCTTTAGGTAGGGGATTAGCGTTTTAGGGGTTTTAATATAAATTAAAGTTGCCTTTTAAAGAATATAGGTTAGTTTTAGGTTTCTATAGTTAATATATAATCTTAGCTTCCGTTTATACTGGTTTTTCTATACTAATAATAACGGCCTAAATATTACTAGTAATTAGGTTACCGTTCTTAGTAATATATACCCTATTTCTATAGAGGAAGTCTTAAAAATCCTCCCTAAAATACTCCTATAATTGTAAATCGGTATAATATCTATTTTAGTAGGATATAATATGGTATAGGAGAAAGCCGTTAACCTATTTTATAGTATAAGTTGTTATATTAAAGGCGAATTTGTCCTAATCTTTATTAATAAGTTTCGCGTACTTAGCTACCCCTAGTAGTAAGGAGTCTTTTCAGTTATTTAGAGTAGCTATATTTTTAGAGGAAGGGATATATTATTAGTATAGAGATTATTATTTAGTACGCGTTTATAATAAGAATCTATAATTATAGGGCTTAAGACTAGTTCTAGCCTTAAATTACAAGGACTTGTAAAGCGTATTATTCTACGTAATAGACGTAAGAATCTATAATTTGGGAAAGGCTTAGGACTAGTTCTGGCCTTTTAGATCCTTAGATTTATAGAAGAGTTCTATTTAAGATTTAGGACCAGTTCTAACCTTAAAAGACAGCTTTCTCTAGTACGAGTAGTACTGGAATAGTGGCTTATTTCTTCTTACATCGGGAAAATATTCGCAGGATGAGATTCAAGTTGACTTTGGTGTTCGCGTTTCGCGTAATTGACATGTAATTTAACTAACTCGACACGCAATTGACTAACTTAATACGCAATTAACTAACTTAATACATAATTTAACTAACTTAATACGCAGTTAACCTACTTAATATACAATTTAACTAACTTAATACATAGTTAACCTACTTAACATGCAATTTAACTAATTTAATACGCAGTTAACCTACTAATATGCAATTAACTAACTTAATACGCAGTTGACCTACTAACATATAATTAACTAACTTAATACGCAGTTAACCTACTAATATGCAATTTAACTAACTTAATGCAGTTGACCTACTTAACATGTAATTTAACTAACTTAACACGCAGTTAACCTACTTAATAACTTAAAAGCTAACTGATTATCCTTAACATGCAATTAAGGTAAAGTTATATGCTAATTACGCAAATGAATTTTTATACAGTTTTATTACTTAGAGGCTCTGTATAGGCTTTACACGAAGCTCTACACGAAGCTCTGCGTATAGAGGCTCTGCACGAAGCTCTGCACGAAGCTCTGCACGAAGCTCTGCACGAAGCTCTGCACGAAGCTCTGCATGAAGCTCTGCACGAAGCTCTGCACGAAGCTCTGCACGAAGCTCTGCACGAAGCTCTGCACGAAGCTCTACACGAAGCTCTGCACGAAGCTCTGCACGAAGCTCTACATAAAGCTTTGCATAAGGCTCTACACGAGGCTCTACACGAAGCTCTGCGTATAGAGGCTCTGTACGAAGCTCTGCGTATAGAGGCTCTGCCCGAAGCTCTACGTACAGAGGCTCTGCGCGAAGCTCTGCGTATGGAGGCTCTGCACGAGGCTCTGCACGAAGCTCTGCATGAGGCTCTGCGCGAAGCTCTGCGTACAGAGGCTCTATACGAAGCTCTACATTGGGTCCCCGCTATATTCCCAATAGCCTCTCCTATATAACCACCTTATTTTTTTTATCCATCTATCCTTCCTTATATCCTCCCTACCTAGGGAGGCACCAGAACGGCAGCTAGCAGAGGACCGTCGCCAGAACTAGACAACCGTTACCAGAACCAGACGACCGTCGCCATTGCCAAAACTAGAATACCGTTACCAGAACTAGACGACCGTCGCCAGAATAAGACGACCGTCGCCAGAACCAGACAACCATCGCTAGAACTAGACGACCGTTACCAGAACTAGACGATTGTTACCGTCGCTAGACAACCGTTACCAAAACTACACGACTGTCGCTAGATGACCGTCGCTAGAGCTAGACGACCGTCGCCAGAACCAGACGATCGTCGCTAGAACTAGACGACCGTTACCAAAACTAGACAACCGTCGCCAGAACCAGACGACCGTCGCTAGAGCCAGACGACAACGACTAGCTAGCGAACACTATAAACGATTTAATCGATTAATCGAATCAAGGCAGTATAGACAGGTAGGCATAAATAGGGAGATGCTGACGGGTAGGTAGATGCTAACAGGTAGGCAGATATAGACTAGTAATTAGATGTAAATAGGTAAGCAGATGTAAACAGGTAAGTAAATACTAACGGGTAGGCAGATATAGATAGGTAGGCAGATACAAATAGGTAGGCGATATAGATAGGTAGGCGATGCAGACAGGTAGGCAATGTAGATAGGTAGGCGATATAGATAGGTAGGCAATGTAAACAGGTAGGCGATGCAGATAGGTAGGCGATGTAGATAGGTAGGCGATATAGACAGGTAGGCAATGCAGATAGGTAGGCGATGTAGACAGGTAGGTAATATAGACAGGTAGGCGATATAGGTAGATAGGTAGATAGGTAGGTAGGTAAGTTAATAGGTAGATAGGTAGAAGAGAACCATTACTATATTATATTAAATTATCTAAAATAATATTTATTTTGCTAGCCTTATAAATAGCCTTAAAGTAGCTTTTATTTATTTAAAATATGCTATTAGTATAAAAGAGGTAAATATAATTATGGTTGCCAAATGCGCAGATTGCTGGCAGGTTTCGCGTAGGTTGCGCGCAGGTTGCGCGCAGACTGCGCGTAGGCTGCGTGTTAAAAAAACACGACATAGGCTAGTCGGTTAAGTTGCCAAATGCCCTTAACTGCGCGCTAATTGCGTCAACCACTAACCATTAAGGCCATTGGTAGGGTACCATATTTTGCCGATATAGTAGAATACCTAGCTGTTCTATAGTATAATAGTAAAGTTAACCACTAATTAGTATTAGTTTTATAAGGTGATATTATATATCTATAAGTTATAGGTAGTATAATAATTATTATTCTATATTCCTTTTGCTTAAGGAAGGGCGAGGAGCTTAGGGCTCCTTGCCACGCTAGTGCCGCGGCGATATATAACGGCAACTTGCCTTACATGACGGCAACTTGCCTGTATTCCTAACAGTTTATCTATCTATAGATAATATATAGTAAAGGTTACTACTCTAACTCCCTATTCTGCTAAAAATCCTTCCTAAAATACTACTATAAATCTTAGATCTCTATCTAATATAATCTTACTTAGTACTCCATATTTTATAAATACTTCTTTTACGTAAATTCTAGCAATATCCTTTACTAAGATTTCTTCTATACATGCTATAAAGTAGCCCTATTTAGTTAACTTATCTACTATTATAAGGATTACGTTATACTCCTATCTAGTAATAGGATTTTTTTAACTTTAATAACTTTATAATAAAGTCCTATAATATAACTTCCTATAGTCTTTCTAGTATCTTAATAGGCTATAGTTTTCTATACGGCTTATACCTTATTAGCTTATTTCTTTAGCAATTTAGGCACTTTTTTATAACCTTTCTTACTAGGTTCTAGATTCTATAAATAATATACTTATCTTAAAGTCTTAATACTAAGCCTATTACTCTATTATATCCTTATATTATTCCCTTATAGAAATCTTTAATAAACTCCTCTACTATTCCCCTTAAGATATATATGTTTATTCTCTACTTACACTAGTCCACTTTTAGGTCCTTAGATTACGCCTCTTAAATCCTTTTTATTTAATTACTTTTTAGTAGCTCGTATTCCTAAGTTACTATAATTTTAAGATATTATACCTAATTAGTCTATTACTATCTCTTCGTAGCATTACTCCTAATAACTTTTTATTATTTTATACTTTAGCCTTTCTACTTAATATATCTGCCCGTATATTCTTAGTGCCTTTAATATACTAAATCTTAAAATAATATTCCGTAAATATTTTTGCCTATCTAGCCTATCTCTAATTAAGTTCTTTTATTATTAGGAACCTTGTTAGGTTCTTATAATCTGTCTTAACTATAAATAGTCTCCTTATACCTTATAAAAATGCTCTCTATTCCTTAAGTACTATAATTATACCTAACAACTCCTTATTATAGATGTCGTAGTTTAACTCTAGTAGTGTTATTTTCCGACTATAGTACGCCACTAGATGCTATATATTCCTGTACTTCTATAGCAAATATACTCCTAGTATATAGTCTAATATATCTATTTCCCTAACTATCTCTAATCCTAATTAATAGATTTTAAGGATTAGTTCCTAGGTAAACAACTCCTTAAGTTCCTTAAATAGTTTCCTCTACTTATAGTTCCTCTTTCTTTATAAGCCTAGTAAACGGTTTAATATTCTTTAACTATTATACTATAAACCTTCTATAGTAATTATAAACCCCTAAAAATAACCTTAACTATATTATATTCTCTAGTTCTTACCAACTTACTATAGCTTTAATTTTCTTTAGGTCCATACTAATATAACCTAGTTTAATAATAAATCTAATAAAATCGGTCTTCCTAGTAAAGAACTTGTATTTCTTAATTACTACTAGTATCTATTCTTCTTATAGTCTCTTTAAAACCCATTTAACGTGTTCTCTATATTCTTCCTTAGTTATTAAGTAGATAATAATATCGTTAAAATACACTATAACGAACTTATTAAGGTGTTCTCCTAATATAGCCACCTTAAAACTCACCAAAAATTAGAAAATTCACACTTTAATATCTTAACAACCACTTAATAATAAATTCTAATAATTTAGATTTAGACTTTCATATACGCTTTACAGCTCCTATTAAAGTTGCATAGTAATTGGTTTAGTGGTTTTTAAAATATTATAATTTGGGGGCCAAAATAAAGCCAAATTGCTGTATCTTAAAAACCACTAAACCAATTACTATATAACTTTAATAGAAGCTGCAAAGCATATATAAAAGTCCAAATTTAAATTATTAGAATTTATTATTAAGTGGTTGTTAAGATATTAAAGATAAAATTTCTAATTTTTAAGGTGGCTAGCTTACTTACGTGGCTAATATACTTACTGATTACGTTATAAAGATTTACATATTACCTATCTAATCCTAAATTTTACTAATTAAGGATAAAGGATACCTATCCTTCCTAGTAATGCTGTTTAACTATTTATAGTTAATACATAGTCTATATTTTCTGTTCTTCTTTAGTATAAATAGTACTAGATAACTTACTAATAACTATAATGGTCTAATATATCCCTTTTATAGGTTTTCTTAAACAAACTCTTTTAGTACTCTAAATTTTTCTTTAGTAAGCCTATAGATTAGAAAGAGCCTTAAGCTTATTTCTAGTTCTAATTCTATTTTATAATCCTATACTATATATTCTAACAGCTTTTCGCTTTCTAGGCTCTATAGCTTTTTACTATACTTATAGTATCTCTTTAGTATATAGGATAACCCTTTCTTAGTTTCCTTATATATTGCTCTAACTTAGTACTATACTAACTTAGTTACTACGCGCCTTTAGCGTTATTAAGTATCTCTAATATTAACCTAACCTGTAATCTAATTAATCTTTAGGTTATATTCTTGTAACTAAGGCATTCTTAATACTGCCTTATCCCGTCCTAATAGTAGGATATTAAAAAATATCTTAATTTACCTCCCTTTAATAGTTATCTAAATAAGTCCTATTTTAAGGTTAATAATGCCTCCTTTATAGGCTATTAGATCTCCTAAAATTATAACTAATAGATAAGGGTGCTCCTTCTATCTATAAGGTAGTCCCATCCGTTTTACTACTATTAGTAAGATATAGTTCCTTATTACTTTACTATCTATTAATACTTTAAACTATTAATCTTACTAATTTACTTATAAATTTAGATATTATCCTTAAATTCCTTTAAGGGTTTAAGGCTTTACTACTAGCTCCCTTTAGTTTTATAGGCCTCTACTTTTCCTAATTATTAGCTGCTTAATCCTACTATACTTAGCTAACTCTTTAGCTAATGCCTAGTTCGCTTTTTATCTTTTATATACTATAGACACGTATTTTCTAAGCACTCCTACTACTATTATCCGTCTAAGTATTCTTCCGTAAGAAATCTTCCTAGTTAAAGTATTAAATCTCTTAACTCCTAAACTTCTATTAGATGCTATTTATATATATACTTAGCATTTCTATACTATTACTCTTTTAGCGCCTAATATATTCTTATAAGGTACTTCCGGTTCTTTTCTTTAGATTCTTATACATTTTATATATATTATTTATATATACAATCTATGCCAATATATAATGCGCTAGGTACTTTAGGTTAACTTTAAACTTATCTTTATCTCTAAGTTTAAACCTCTATCTAGTTAGTTTAAATATTGCAACTTTATTTATAGGTACGAAATGCGCCTTTTACTTCTCTAGTCCTCTAATTATTCCTCTAGATCCTTTAATATTATAATTAAGGCTCCCTTAATATATATTATAGCCTTCTCTATAATTAGGTGGTTTTAAATAACTTATTTATCTAACTATATATAGAAATCTTCCCACTTATTATTATATCGTTATCTGTACTACTTTTAGTATAGCTATTAAAGTATATACGGCTTATCCGTAAGGAAGTATCTTCTTATTACTACATTATAATAACCCTTTATATATTATTCTTTAAATCTAGTAGGGGTTTTTAGATCCTCTTCTTATTCTAATTTATCTAACTATTTTACTTTTAACGTCCCTGCCCTTAGCCTATTGGTAATTCTTTATATAGGTGCTCTGTCCCTTATACAGCTTAGTATAATAAATCTCTTATTTAGTTTCTATTCTTGCTATATAAGAATTCTCTATCTAAATTCCTCTATAGTTTCTTTGTTTGCTCGCCTTATAAGTAAATCTTTAAAGTCTTCTTACTTCTTAATTATGGTATTAGCTTTTTAATCCTTTTACTAAGCCTTACTCGCAATTTCTTTAATAGTCCTTATTTTATTGCTAAAAATCTTAGTCCTATAAGATTCTTAGTCCTAAGCTTGCTTCCTTCTTAAGCCTTACTCTAGCCTTAGTCTAACCAGGCTTCTTTAATATTCTTATCTTATCTTAAGAGTCTTAAATCTTACTTATCTTACTTTAAGAATCTTATACCTCTGGGAAACTCTATCCTAAGCTTATTTATATATCTTTAAACTAAGCCACTACTCTACTCTATTGGTTATTATTTATTATAGGTCCTTAAGCTTATCTTATCCCATCTTAGGAATCTTAATTATCTTTTATCTTATCTTAAGAATCTTAAGCCTATAGCCTTTTGCCTTTATTAAGTAGTAAGCTAGCACTAGCAGTCGTTTGCTTACTTAATCCTTTTTACTAAATATTTCTCCTTCTATCTTATAAAGCGATAGATGCCGTATTTAATGGTATTATAATTTTTATTACTAATCCTTATTTTATAAAGGTTTTAGTCTCTACTTTTAATATAACTATTTTAAGGTCTATACGCTTTTAGTAAGCTACCTCTATTACCTTATTGTTATTAAATGTTTCGCCTATATTAAACTTATTATCCTTAATATCCAATCTATAAAATAGTTTATTAGTTCTTCTAAACTTTAATAATTTTAGCTCCTATAGCTAATAGCTTGCGTTATAATTAGCGTCTTTATAAATTTGGTATTTGTTATTATAACAAAACGCAAAACTTTTAATTAAACACTCTTTTGTTCCTTATAGTATACTATTATCCTTTTATATATATATATATATCTTCTGCTAGTCTAACTCCCTTTACTATATAGTTACTCTAACTATCTTTATAGTTTCTAGCGAAGTAACCTTATCTTCCGTAATTTATATAAGCTCTGTCTTTAAACTATTTTTCTTGCTATAGAGTCCGCCTAAATATCTTCTACTATTAAGATCCCTAGTTTAGCCTCTACTCCTTAAACCTTTAATTACTTAATCCTTATTCCCTAGATTTCTATAGCTATCTTGTTTATCTCTTATAGGCTTTTTTAATACCACTTAGATCTATTAGCTCTGCGCTATCCTATAATTTCTAACTTAGTTAATGCGTACTCTACGCATTATATAACTATAGAACTCTATCCTAACCCTTTTTAGTCTATTCTCTTTAGTAAATCCTATTATTAATCTTAATTACTTAATCTATTAATTCTCTAAGAGTATCCGCATCTTTTATTAGGATAATTACGTTCTAGATTTTTACTTTAAGTCCTTATTTATACTATGCTATAAGCGCCTTATTATTCCATTTAACCTATATTACTAACGTTTAAAACTACGTTATATACTTAATTGCTAAAGTTCTCTATATTAGGTTCTAAAGCTTTCTTTTTACTATAGTAGTTGCCTTTAGGTGTAAGAGGCCAGCCTGACTGGAACGTATGATTATCTAATTAACAGTGTCACCGGTAAGTAGAAGGTAAGTTAAAGGTAAGTTAAAGGTAGAATAAGTTTCACGTATTAAAGGATAAATGCTTCTAATTACTTCTATTCAGAGACTAATTGCTAGTTCTTCTCTAGAGGGGAACTAGCTTCCTATATATTTCTTCTAAGACGCTAGTAAAACCTTTCGCCCCTAATCTATCTGACTGTGTCTTCTGGAATATAGATGGGATATAGATAAAACCTCCTACCGTTTTATCGGATATATACCTCTTAGGGGATTCCGTTATAATTGCCTCCCCTTTTAGGGTCTTGGTCCTCTAAAACTTCGCCTCTACTAAGCTTTTATAGAGTTCCGGCTAAAACTACTAGGGAAACCCTTAGTAAAAAGGTACTCTATAATACGACTTATCGCCAGCTCTTTACTAGCGCGGAACTTTACTTTATCTTTTATTCCTCTACTCTTCTCCT
Organism: Cenococcum geophilum 1.58; assembly: GCF_001692895.1. Lineage (NCBI taxonomy): Eukaryota > Fungi > Ascomycota > Dothideomycetes > Gloniales > Gloniaceae > Cenococcum > Cenococcum geophilum. The sequence goes on from NW_027137608.1 coordinate 1,215,484, forward strand.
ACCCTAGCTCCTTATAGTATTTTTGTAATGGGATTTCAATAATAGTAATAAAAATTTAGTGGGATTTACCTCTCTAATTTTAGGAATTTGTTATAAATAGATCTAGAGGTTATCTAGTGCAACGCGTTAACTAACTGCTATTTCCATTTACCTAAATAGGCCTTAATAATGACGTCTTTTATTTTAATTTCTTTCTGTTTATAAGTCGTTGTCTCTCCCTTGTTCTTCTATTAACAATACCATTCATCTCGTTCTTAAATAGGCTGTTTTCATTATATCTCGCCTTTCAGCTTCTATATCTCCAGCCGTACTTCCATTACTACCTTATCATCTTTTCTTAACGCGTCTATAAGCAATAGGATCCCTACCTTATCTCTTATAACGATGCTAACTTCTTAGAGTATTCTCTTATAATGGCTTATAGTCCTTCTGCGCGTCCCCAGACCGGCGGCAGTATTATTAATCTCCTAGTGACGCCCTAGACAGCGTCTGTTACTCCTACGGTAGTTTCCCTAAAATACTATTATCGCTGCGTTTATGCTCTTACACAGGATCCTTCCTACGTCTATAAGATGCCTTACTCTAGCAAAAATAAATCTAAGTGCTCCTATTATCGCAGCAGGAGAAAAACCTACGTTTTAGTATTTCCCATTCCATCCTATTCTAGATTTCGCTAATTATGCTAGATCCCCGCTGTCTATATATATGAAACTTATAGGCTCTAACGCGCTATCTAAGATTTCCACTAATATCCTAATAGTGATAGGTAGGGATAGAAGGTGTCTTCCCTTACTCACAGACTCTTTAATTCTATAAAGGTTTCTACTGCTATAGAAATATAACGTTCTCAAATATATAGTATCTAGGAGCGTATATATAAATAGCTCGTCCTTATTAATAATAATATTTATACTCTTACGCGGGCTACTCTAGCTAGGTAAGTTTCTCTAATAACTTACTTAGGAACTATACTAACTCCTTTAGCTAATATCTCTCTAATCCCTACTTAGACGCCGATTTGGAACCTAGGGATACTAAGGATAGTAATAAAGGTTAAGATAAATATTCTCCTTACCAGTCTCCCGCCCGTGCTGGTCCTTCTAGTACCCGTTATTTTAAGAAGAATATTAATAGAAGTGCTAATGCTTCTAGGGATAGAGGAGCTAATAATACCATTAATAATAATGTTAAGATAGAAGAGGAGACTCCTGTTACTGCTGCTAGTATTTAAATTATTACCTAGCTCTTTCCTTCTTCTTATAGAATAGCTTTATATAGTGCCTCTCGGGTACCTCTAGGATGCCCTATTATTAGGAATTAACTTTATACTTTAGGGATGCCTTTATTCTAAGCTTTNGTAACAATCNATATAAANNNAGTNNACTANTATAATCCCNATATNTAATAAACGGGTNNTATTCCTATAGGTGCCTTANAATTNCTTANAATTTCTAATTCTTTATAGGCTGTCCTTTTGCTCCTCTTCGTACTATTAACTTTACTGCGTATCTCTAGTGCCAGGCCAGATACTCTCCTTTTATCCCTAGGGGATCTTTCTAAATCCCTAAGGCTACTTCTTATAGTGCTAACGTGTTCGGCGGGCAAGCTGCCCATGCGGGCATCCTGCCCACCACCAAAAATTAATAAATTCTTACTTTAATATCTTAACAACCACTTAATAATAAATTCTAATAATTTAGATTTAGACTTTTATATACACTTTATAGCTTCTATTAAAGTTATATAGTAATTAATTTAGGGGTTTCTAAGATATTATAATTTGGGGGCTAAAATAAAGCTAAAATACTATATCTTAAAAACTACTAAACTAATTACTATGCAACTTTAATAGAAGCTATAAAGCGTATATAAAAGTCTAAATCTAAATTATTAAAATTTATTATTAAGTGGTTGTTAAGATATTAAAGTATGAATTTATTAATTTTTGGTGAGTTTTAAGGTGGGCAGGATGCCCGCATAGGCAGCTTGCCCGCCGAACACGTTACTACTCCTTTTTAAACAGTGTCTTCTTTAAACAGTATCCCTAGTAGTTCTCCTATAGATCCCTATAGGCTTCCTCTTATAGGATTCTAGGATCCCTATTATAATGGCAAAACGTTTCCGTTCTTAATACCTATACTTAATCCTATAGTTTTAATTTATGGGGTCTTCCCTATTGCTTTACCTATAGTATATCCGGAACCATTTCTAAGTCTTTACCTTTAGTTCTTAGGAAGGTTTTAATTATAGTGTTATATCCCAGCTAAAGATACTCCTTAGGTTCCTAACTGTTATACGCCTAAGAGTATCCTTCCCAATAAACTAAAAATTCGCGCTTCTTCTAGCGCTATCTTTAGTCTAGAATATCTTCTATATTCCATTCTAGTTCCCTATTAATTTTGCTAGGTAGGGGCAGTTCCATACCATCTCTTCTTTAGTATAGCTTTAGTAAGGAAATATAAAATATGGGATATATTAAATAAGATTTCGGTAATTCTAATTTATAAGCTTAGTTTCCTTTAGTTTTCTTAACTATCTTAAAGGGTCCGAGCTACCAGTAATCTAGCTTCTTCTTAATACGTTTTATTTAAATATTTTTTATAGATAGTAAGACTTCGTCTCCTATCTTAAATTCTTTCAGTATATATTTTTTGTTATAGTACCTTTTTTACACAGCCTGGGCGTCTAGTAAGTGCTTTTTAAGTTCCTCTTTACAAATTCTTATTTACTTAATTCTTTTAGACGCCACCGGTGCCTCTCTTTCGGGAACGATGTCCTTAATATTTTAAGGGTTATTTACTTTTACCCCAAACAATGCTTTATAAGGGGTTATTTTTATACTACTATAGATGCTTATATTATACACGTGCTGCGCTAAAGCTAACTATAATATCTAATTATCCTATTAATAATTAATATAGTAGCGGAGGTAGTATTCTAATAACGTATTTAGACGCTCTATTTACCCATCTATTTGCAGGTAGAAGGCAGTACTTATTCTTTACCGTATTTTTAATAAGAGACAGAATAAAGACTAAAATGCACTATTAAATACGGTATCTTTATTAGATATAATTCCCCTTAGTATACTAAACAAGAGCCACCATTTTAAAAACAGGTCTGCCAGTTCTACTACTGTAATTATTATTATAACAGTAAAGTATCCTAAAAACTTTATATACCTGTCAACAATTACTAGAATAGCGTTAGCAACCTCTCCAGTTCTTATCTTAGTAGGGGGTAAGCCTATAATAAAATTCATTATTAATTCTAATATAGGTCCCTATGGAATAGGAAGCACTAATAACTTACCATATAGGCGACGCCTAGATATCTATATCCTTTAGCACGTATTACACCTTAATATATAGTCCTTAACCTCTTTAGACATTCCATCCTAAAAGTATTTCCTTTAAACGGCCTTAAGGGTTCTATTAGCACCGTAGTAACCCCTAAAAGGGTTATTATAGAAGACCTTTAAAATTTCGTCTTAAATCGCTTAGTTCTTTAGGATATATATAGCACCCTTAAAGCGTAACAGACCCTTTTAGTCTTACTACTATAGCTTCTTAGTAACTCCAGCTAAGTTGGTCTCTACTATATCTTTCTACCTCTTCCTAGAGGTAAAGGCATCCCTTTATTAAGCTTAAAGAAGAAAATCTAAAAAGGTTTTATGCAGATTACTTACTTCTATTTCGCCTACCGCTATTATAAACTTAAGGCGTGGCACAAAACGTTTTAAACTATTAGTGCTAGTAGATTCTCCTGCCGTTGTATAGTGTGCTACGCTACAGATAGGTATCTCGCCTATCCCCCTTAGATCCAAAAACTCGTAGCTAATACGCTATTAAGTTAAAGGTGCCGCGGCACCTCTAGTATATCCTATAGAATTCTCGCTAATTTTAGGGTACGCTAACTTTATAACATCTACTTAGTCTATAACCTAATCTATAACTATATCCTACGGCTCCACAATTATATCGCTTTACAGCTATATTGCTAGAACCTCTGCCCTACCACAAAATTCTATAGTTTTAGGGAAAGAGTCTTTTTTCTTCCTAAGCAAATTTTGTAATGTAGGGATTATTTCCCCTATACTGTCCTGGATTCTCCCTATCTTATAATCTAAACATCTTAATAACCTATTAGCAGGATTTATCTTTCCTAGGCGGTATATAATTTTAAAGTTGTACTGTAATAGTGCCTCTACCTATCTTGCTTGTTAACCACTTAATACCTTTATAGTTATAAAGTATTCTAGGTTATTGTAGTCTATAAGGACTTTAATAGGATAATTACTTCTTATACAATAATGTTACTAGTACTTTATTACTGCGATTATTGCGAGTAGTTCCTAGTTATATATTATATAACGCTACTTTATAGGGGTTATTTTCCTTAACTAAAACGCCATAGGATGCTATTTTCCGTCTTTTAATTAAGATATAATTGCCCCTAGGGTAAAGCCAGATATATCCGTTTTAAGGTATATATATAGCTCCTAGTAGAAGTGTATTAGAATAGGCGCTAATATAAATAAATCCTTTAACTAGTCTATAGCCTACTTAGCAGCTTCCCTAAATATAAAGGGTCCTAACTTCTTGCTATTCTTAGATCCTTTTAGTAGATCGGTAATTAGGAGTATTACTTATAAGTAATAAATAATAAACGTTTGGTAGAAGTTTGCCGTGCCTAAGAAAACCTATACTTCTCTAAATATTATAGGGTAGGGCTATTCCCTAATAGCGTCCACCCAACTTTTCTCTATTAATACTCTGTTAACGCTAATAATAAAGCCCAAAAAATTAATGCTAGTAGTATAGAACGTGCACTTTTTCAGGTTTATATAGAGCTTATATTCCCGTAGTCTTTCTAGTATTATTCGCACGTAGTACGTATATGCTTCGTAATTATTAGAGTAAACTATAATGTTATTAAAATAGACTATATATATCGTGTCTAATAGGCCCAATAATACCTTATTAATATAGGCCTAAAATATCACTAGTGCGTTAGTAAGCCCAAATGGCATCACTAGGTACTTAAAGTGGCCGTACTATATTTAGAACGCCGTTTTCTATTTATCGCCGGCTTTAATCCGGATTTAATAGTATATATCTTTTAGATCCAATTTTATAAATATTTTTACGCCCAATAGCCTATTAATAAGCTCCCCTATTAAGGGTAACGGGTAGCGATTCTTTATAGTAATCTTATTTAGTGCTCAATAGTTAACATAAAAGTAAAGGGTCCCGTCCTTCTTAGGTATAAATATAATTAGTACCCCTACCGGGCTTATAGAGGGCCAAATCCATCCTCTCTAAAGATTGTCCACTATATATTAATATAGTACCGCCAGCTTATTTTCTAATAGGTTATATAATAGTCCAAAAGGAGGTTATTTATCCCCTATATCTATCTTATACTCAACCAATATAGGGTTAGGTAAGGTTTATATAGCCTCTTTACTAAAAACATCCTCTAAGTCCGTATATTCCTATAGAATCTTTAGTTCCTTAACTGCGCATAGCCGGATATCCAAAAATGAATATCCTATGTCCCCATTCTTGGTGTTAAGAGTGGCATATATAGCATATACCCACCCTTCTTCTTATATATAGTTTAAGAAAGTCTTTTAATCTTTAACTATAATGTGCGGTTAAGACTTCCAATATTAATACGAGGCCGAAGGCCAATTAATGTCCGGATTAACTTAGCAAAGCTATAGATATCCCAAAATAAGGTTATACCCCTTAATTTCTACGGCATAGAAGCGCATCTCCTGCGTATCCTATAGACCATCGCGGTTCTAGCTGGCTACGGAAAAAGCCTGTTCCCTATAGTATGGAATTTAGTAGCCTCTAATACTTTAAACAGTGCGCACCTATAAGCCGCTAAGGTCCAAATCTAATTCTTTTACTAGTAATTAAGAAATAAACCCTATACTCGCGCCGCTGTCTATAAGGTAGTCTCGCGTCACCTATTTATTATTAACTTAAATGGAGACAGGAATAACTATACGGCAGTTTACTCCCTCCTTCTCTTACTAGCCTAGTGTAAGGAAGTAAAGATCTACTAGGCTATCTCTTTTCCTAATTAGGCTAACTCTTACTTCTTTTACTAGCAGAAGCGGCTTATATAGCCCTTCTTGCCGCAGTTATAATAGGTGCGTGTCTCCCGGTTCCCCTCCTACGGATTAGGTCTCTGCCTATTATTATTTTAGGGTTAACTAGCGTTGCTCTAGGGCTATAAGGCCTACTTACGTTATCCTTCTATAGAGCGGTTAGGTTGGAATCTGCCCCTATTATTAAAGCTAGGTCTAGTCCTACGCTCTTTATTATTAGCATCTCGTTCTTTTCGCTTGCCTAAATGGTCTCTTTTAGTACTTTTAATCCGAGTAGCTTTAGAAATAAGCTTTTCTTAAGAGGTAGGAATTTCGCCCTTCTCTTATATGGCCTATTAAATCTTAGGTTATAGCTTAGCAAGTAACTAGTAAAGTCATATAGCGTCATCCTATAGATCTAAGTAGGGTATATTGTCTTCTAGTTCTTCTAAGTAGTTTATAAACTAGACCACAGTCTAACTATCCCGCTGTTTGGCGTTGTAGTATCGCTAGTTATAGTTTATCCCTTAATTAGTAGGGTCTTAGACCTAATTAACTAACTAGGTCGTAAGTTCGCTAAATTTAAGGGGTATAGTAAGTTTCTTCTCGTAGCGTGTTTATAAACTCTCAACGGTGCTATATAGGAAGGTAGAAGCAATTAGTGTCTAATTATACTCATTAGAGTAACGTTTCGGATTTAGCCGAAACTTAGTTTCGCATTATTGGATAAAACGATTATAGTTCCAAAGACTATTACTATGGTACTTATTAGGCTCCTTTATGCGAAATTTAGGTTTTTCTAACGTCACAGCATAGTATAGCGTTACCCCTTTAAGTCCGCTTCGTGTCTAGGGTGTCTATACTTCCCCTAATTGTCCTTATAATTGTTTTTAGTAGTCTTAATATGCTTATCTTAATTATATCTCTAACTCCTTTATTTTTTATAGGGTCTCGTATAGCAACCACTCCAATAACTCCCTAGCGGTAATCATTCCTAAGGGTCTCGCAAGGTTAGACGGACCAGCCGTGGCTTCTTCGTAGAAAGAGGGAATGCGCTCCTCTAGGGAAACTCTTTAAGCCTCTTACAGTAAGGGCGTTGCTTTATAGGGTACAGGAGTATAATCCGTTATCGTTAATTAATAGCCGTACGTTCCTAACGGATTGTAAGCAATTAAAATTATAAGAGGCCAGTCTAACTAGAACGTATAATTATCTAATCAACAGTGTCACCGGTAAGTAGAAGGTAAGTTAAAGGTAAGTTAAAGGTAGAATAAGTTTCACGTATTAAAGGACAAATGCTTCTAACCACTTCTATTTAGAGACTAATCGCTAGTTCTTCTCTAGAGGGGAACTAGCTTCCTATATATTTCTTCTAAGACGCTAGTAAAACCTTTCGCCCCTAACCTGTCTGACTGTGTCTTCTAGAACATAGATGGGACATAGATGAAACCTCCTACCGTCTTATCGGATATGTACCTCTTGGGGGATTCCGTTACACCAGGTCTCTAAATATTTATATTAGGCGTTCTATAAATCTATTCTAACTTATAAATATATACCGTACCTCCCAGTTAATAGTTGCTATACTATTTTCCTATACCTCCATTAGGTAAGGCTTAAACTACTTAAATACTCTCCCTATTAAGAATAATCCTATATAAGCGACTTAATCTATAAGCGTTGCTAGCTTCACTCCTTCTTACGTAACCTTAAAGTGCATTTACATAAGGAATCCCTTAAGCTTTAACTTCTCTCCTAAGAATCGCTTAATAGATAATAGCTTAACCTTAACTACTCCAATTCTATTAATTCTTTCTTTAAATATCCTATTATTATCTATTAATTAATTAACTATTTCCTATAGCTATCCAACTATAACTAGCTAAGAGTTAGTATTTACTATACTAGTGTCATTACCTAATCCTAATGTAGTTGCTGCCGTTAACGCTATTATAACTACTACTTTTAGTAGCATATTGTTTAACTTTATTAATACTATAACCTTAGTAGTAAATATATAATAAAGCCTTATAGTAGGAACTATGGTAGACTTATTAATAGGCTAGGTATATAGGTAAATAAGAAGTTAATAACGTAATAATAACTAGTGGAGTAGTTGCCTAATAGATTAACTCTAATTATATTCTAAGATTTACTGTTAGCGACTTAGTCAATCGAGGCACGAGCACGGCAAGAGGGACGCGTAAGCCTGTACGATTGGTAGTCTATAAACAAAGATCTAAAGCTAGAGAAAGGAAAGGAGACGGAGGGCGGCGCCGCTTAACGTTATATACGATCCTCTAGTCACGTGACGGCAACTGTCTGGAACTATATACAACTATTTACAACTATCTATAACTATCTACAACTGTCTATAACTGTCTATAACTGTTTATAACTATCTATAACTGTCTACTATAATTTACCAGTTTCTACTAGTGCCGTAATATTACCCCCCCCTTCGAAAAAGCCTGCCCTTAGGCTTTATACGTCCGTATTATGTCTATGGGGTATTCTTATCTTTATACTTAATAGGTAGCTTATTGTCTTCGCTATTCTAGCACTCTATTTACTTGTTGAGGTACTTTAGGAGTCCGGGTTTGTTGGGGTAATAACTATAGAATTTCTAAAGCTTATGGGGGCTACCTATAAAATTCTATATAGGGTACCAAGTGGGGTCTAGGTTGTACCCTTTCTAACTAATACGATATTTTAACGTTCCCCTTACAAGCTTATAGGCTAGTATTTCTTTAATTTCCTATTTGTTGTTGCCATTAACTTAGATCGGTAGGGGAGGTTTATTCTTTTATCTAGATAATAGGTTGTTTATAGCTTTCTATAGTTTATCTAAAGAGAAAATAGGGTGAACTTTAATTAAATCTGGGAGCTTTACTTTATACGCGTTGCCTATCTTTTTAAGAACCTTATATGGTCCTGCTATCTAATAGTCTAGCTTACGGCTAGGTCGTTCCGTCTTTTAGTTCTTTATCGTAACCTAGACTATATCTCCTATAGTAAAGTTAGGCTCTTACCTATGCTTATTCGCCTACTATTGTATTAATTTTTAAGCCTTTTCTAGATTTGTATGGGCTACTATTTAGGCTTCTTCTAAGCGCTTAGCGTACTACTAGGCTTCCTTATAAGATAGTTTTTTATATATGGTCTGGGGTCCTTCTAGTCTTTCCCAGTTAAAGCTTATATAGGGTAAGTAGCCCATTTCTAGCTAGATAGGGGCAAATCCTGTGGAATTGTAAGGTAGGGTCGCTTAGGCGTAGTCTATTAGTGGTAGCAGTTCGGCCTAGTTATCTTAAAAGTAGTTAATAAAAGGCCGAAGTCTCTAGTTTAAGTATTAATTTATAATTTCCGTTTAACTATCTGTCTGGGGGTAGTATGCTATAGAAAGCTTTAGCTTAATACCTAAGATCCGGGTAAACTTATTTTAGAAAGCTAAAATAAATTATGGCCTGTAATTGGATATAATAGTATCTAGTAGTCCGTAAATTTGGTAGACGTAGTAGATATATAGTTGGGCCGCCTCTTTGGCATTAATATTCTTATAATAGGGGATTAAGAATAGGCGCTTGCTAAAGTGGTTAACTAGAATTATAACCATATTATATTTGTTACGGTCTATAGGTAGTTTATAGAAGTTTATAGAGATATACTACTAGGGGCGTTCTGGTATTAGGAGTGGTTTTAATAGTCCTAGGGTCTTATCTCGTGGAATTATAGATCTATGGCAATTGTTATAGTTCTGTATATAGCGGTTAATATCCACAATTATTCTAGGCTAGTAGTAGCAGTCGCTAATAATCTTATGGGTCTTATTTTTTCTAGGGTGGGCCGTAGAGACCTGGGTATAAGCTTCGGCAATAAGCCGGGTCTATAAGTTCTATTCCTTAGCTACTACTAGCCGTTCCTAGTGCTTAAGTAGTCCGTTTTTAAGGGATTATAGGCTAGTAACGTTCTTTACCTTTTTACGGTACTCCTGTAGAGAGAGGGTTATTTAGTTAGCCTATAGTAGTTTATTAATAAGGTCGAGTTTAGAGAAGTTAATAGGATATATCTCGGCGCCTAAGGAGTCCGTACTTAGTTCTGCCCGTATTTAAGGGTTAAGGTGTTCTAGTTATAGTAGCGTTTGGGTCTATAATAAGATCTTTATAGCTGTTTAGTTATTTAGGTCTTGCTTGCGCCTTATAAAAGCGTTCGCACGGTTTATAGCGCCTAGTCTATATATAATTAAGAAGTTAAACTAAGATAGGGTATCTGCCTAGCGTACCTACTAGGCCGTAAGGGCCTTAGTTATTATAAAGTATTCTAGGGCCTTATAATCTAAAACTACCTTAATTAGCTTAGGGGTCCCCTCTAGCTGTGCACGCCAGTGCTAAAAGCTAGAGATAATAGCTAGCATTTCTTTGTCATGGATGTAGTAGTTTAGCTTAGTATCTATTATAGTCTTCGAATAGTATATAATAGGGTGCTACTCTCCGTCTAGTTGCTTCTAGGAAAAAACACTAGCTATTATACCGTTTAAGGTATTAGTTTCTAGTATTAAGGGCCGTTCTGGGTTAAAATGGGCAAGTAGGGGAGCCGATACTAGCCGTTTCTTAAGCTTATTAAAGGCCTGCCTATATATAGCGTTAAAGTAAAAGGGCTAGTTTTTTCTAGTAAGACGGTTAAGAGGCTGGGTGATCCTACTGTAGTTCTTAATAAAGCGTTAGTAGAAGTTACAAAAACCTAAAAATAATTATACCCCCTTTATGGTCTATGGGGGTGCCTACTGGTTAATTACGGCCGTCTTCTTTAAGTCGGTTTTAATTCCGTCTATACTAATAATAAAATCTAGGTACTTTATGCGCTTAACACTAAACTCTAACTTTTTAATGTTAACCTGAAGGCCAGTCTTATAAAGCCGTTATAGGACTTTATAGACGTGCTCCTTATATTCTAGCTCGTTTTTAAAGTAGATTATAATATTATTTAAATAGGCCGTATAGAAGTCGTTAAGGTAGTTAAAGAGTATATTGTTTATATACCGCTGGTACGTAGCTGGCCCGTTAGTTAGTCTAAAAGGGAGTACCTTATATTTATACGTTCCGTAATAGGTCTAAAATATAGTAAGATTTTTAGACCCGGGGTTTATCCTAATTTGGTAAAAGGCCTAGTGGATATTAAGTTTTATAAAGACTTTAGCTCTACTTATTTAGGCTAAAGTCTTATTAAGTAAGGGCAGCGAATAGCGGTCCTTGTGGGTTATATTATTTAGCTTATAGTAGTTAATATAGAAGCGGAGTCCTCTATTTGGCTTTTTAATAAAGAGAATAGGTAAGGTAAAAGGGGCTTAGCTAGGCTTAATAAAGCCCTTATTTAGGTTATTAATAAGATACTACTTTATAGCCTATAATTTGGTAATGGATTACTTATAGAGGGGGCTAAAGCTAAGGGTGTTTTTCTTGCCCTGCTTAATCTTAATCTTATAGTTATACGGTTAGTGAGGTGGAAGTATATTAGACGCTGCTTTGGAGAATACGTCCTTAAATTTCTAGTAGTAAAAGGGTAGCTTTTATTCTACTAGTTCCTTATCTATAAGCTCGCTTTCTTATCTACTAAGCTTACTTCCCTTTTCCTTAATTATTTAATCAATTTTATATAAGCTTGTTGTAAAGGTAACGGTATTAGGCTGAACTAAGTTCTGGTAAAATCCTACGGTATTAATATAGCAGACATTAACTGGTGGGAGGTCCGCTAGTTTCCTTATAGCCGTTTTCTAGACCGTATTTTGCGGTCTAGGGTTTATAATCTTTTTTAGCTCCTATTCTATTTTCCGTAGATTATCCCTCTAATCTATTAGTTTAGTATAACGTTTAACGTCCCTTACTATTCTTTATAGCTATATAGGGCCTAAGCTCTTTATAGGGGGCTTTTCTAGGTCACTACTAACTTCCTAGGTCTTTAATGCGGGTAGCGTAATATAGGTAGTCTGGGGGCGACGTAGTATACGGATCCGTTGCGAATTAAGCTATATATCTTTCTTAAAGGCCTAGTCTCTACGTATAGTATCGGCCTAGTAAATAGTATTAATCTAGGGCCGTACGAGGTTTTCTATTATAATGCTGATTTCTTTTATAAAGGAAGGGGTTAGGGGTAGGGTTTCTGGCTAGATAAGCCGTCTACTTTATACGTTGAGCTATAAGCCTAAATAGGCTAGCTATTTTCGCTTTAAGATTATATTATAGCTACCTAGGTCCGTAATAAGGAAGGGGACATTATACTGCTTTCGTCCGTTAACATAGAGGTAAATCCACAAGATAGTTATAATGGGTGGCCCTATCCGCCTATTATACCCGCGGATAGGAATTGGTTTAAGTAGTTCTTTAATAGGTATATTTAGAAAGTTAGCTAGCTTTACAGTATACTGGGTATCTATTAAGGTAAAGGCATTTACTCTAGAGTTAGCTAAAGTAGAGGTTAAAACTTGGTATTTATTACAAAATAAAGTATAAGGGATAGTGCAGCTTTTTCTACTAACTAGCTGACCTAGATTAATATCTAATATATTAATCCCTTTTAACCCTAGAGAGGAGTCTTTCTCTAGGGTTCCTCTTTTTCCAACTCTATGCTATCCTCCTAGATTAATAGGACCTTATCCACTTTTACGTTTATTAGATAACCCTTTATATAGTAGCCTTTCTAACCATAAGAGAAGCAAGCTCCTTAATTACTAAGGGCCTATATACGGGGGTTATTGTATATAGGCTGAGTATTCGCTAGACCTATAGCAGGGCTAACCGCACGGCTAGCTACTGAATTAGTAGCGGGCTGTATAGGTAGTGCTGTGGGGGTTGCTAATTGTGCTAGGGCATTGCGGGCCGTTCTTATATTGCTTATAGTCTGATTTAAAGGGTTTCTGGCTTTATACCGTTCGGCGCGTACCTTAATTTAGTAGAGGCCTTAGTTAATAGCTAAGTACTAGTCTATAAGTTCCTTTAGCGTCTATATAGTAGTAAAAATTGGTAGTATAGCTCGCTGCAAGTCTAGGGTAAGCTTATTAAATAGGTCTAGCATTAGATCTTCCTAGGGAATTCGAGCCTGGCCGGCTAGGTATAAAAAGCGGGTCTAAAAGGCTAAGAAGGTCTCCGTCGTTTTTATATTTAGGCTTTTATAATTAAGTCGGGCGTTTTATACTTTAAAGGGGTCCTTATAGATAGAAGATAGGTATATAATCATCTCTTCTTTAGAGAGGAAGGGATCTACTAAGTCCTGTGTGTATTAAGGACGTAGGTACGTCTATACGTCCCCGCCGGTACGGCTGAAGACGTAGGCCATTTTAGCCTAAGTAGTAGGGAAGTAGTCCGCATTAACTTTAAGCTTATCCTATAATTAAAGCTTCTAATTATTAAATATAGGGTCGGTTCCGTCTATAAGTAATAGGGGGTCCGTAATCTTCGCGGACTATAATAATACTAATACTATACGTTAGGCTAGGGCCTTAAGGACCGTAGTAAGTCTCTAGGTATTTAATAACTCTTCGCTAGGTATAAGGGGTTCTCTAGCTTTAAGCAGCTTTTAAAGTTATTTAATTTCGGTATTAGCTGCTATAAGCTCCACCTAGGAGTTTAAGTTAGTTGCTATTTTACTATTAGAGGTATTTAAGGGTCCTATAGCTGCTTTGCTGGCCGCTGTAGTTCTTAGCATAGTAATACGATTATTAGGGTAACTTTTAATAGGATTCTTGCAGGGGTTCTAGTCTGTGTGTATTCTGTAAATCTTATTATTCTTTTCTATTCTTTTAGTTTTATTTTATTCTTTAAGTTCTAGTAATAGCCTTTAGGTCTGCTTCTATGTTCTATTCTTATTTATAGTCCGTAGATATTTTTTAAGTTCCTTCTTAAGAAGAAGAGTAGATGAGCTTTAGATAATGTTAGCGACTTAGTTAATTAAGGCACGAGTACGGCAAGAGGACGCGTAAGCCTATACGATTAGTAGTCTATAAATGAAGATCTAAAGCTAAAGAAAGGAAAGGAGACGGAGGGTAGCGCCGCTCGACGTTATATACGATCCTCTGGTCACGTGACGGCAACTGTTTAGAACTGTATACAACTGTCTACAACTGTCTACAACTGTCTATAACTATCTATAACTGTCTGCAATTATCTACTATAATCTACCGGTTTCTACTAGTGCCGTAATATTTACTATAAAGAAGAGAACTATCTAGGTAGGGACTGTAGTCCTTTAAATATATAATACCGCGCCTAAGAAATGTACTAAGTACGTTATTACATTAGTACGTCGGTATATCACGTTCCTATATTTCTACATTTCTACATTTTAAACTTATAACGTAATTAACTATATAACTTAGCTACCCCTCATCCTATAATTTAACTGGTTTTAGCATTGTTAGTTATATAAGGGGGATATTACGTAGCTACGGTTCGTAAATAGTATAATGATTGTTGTTGTTTTTTTTTCCAAGAAAGGGGAAGGGTAAGGAACTTAAGGTTCTTTACCACGCTAGTGCCGCGGCAACACGTGACGGCAACTTGCCTTACGTAACGGCAATTTGCCGCATATAGCGGCAATTTACCCTATTCCTAACACTGGTAACTCTTCTTTTTATAGTTGCCATCTATAAACACCTATAGATTGCTACTATATAAAAGTATAAAGCTAAGGGGAAGAAGGAAAAGAGGAAGGGTATTAGGGGGTTAACGCGAAGATGAGTGGGCCGCTAAGGCGCTAGTAGTAAGCGAGCTAATGGCGATTTTTCATGCCGGGCATGGAAAATCCTAATTAGCTAGATTAACGAATGGCGTCGGCAGAACTCCATACCGCCACCCGAATTAATTAGGTGTGGCGCTCTTAGCAAGAATCTAACTAATTAGACAACTTTAACCAGCGGTTAAAGTTCTATAAGATCTTAACTTCTCTAAATTTCCTTTTTAACCTAACCTTTAACTCGTATATATAGAGTATTTATATTAACAAATGTCTCTAGTGCCTTATTTGGGTTTACCTTTGTTATTATATCTACTAGGTTATCTTAGCCATTAATTTATTAAATCTTAAAGAGTTTTTAACACTTATAGGATTGCTAAAGTGCTATAATATTAATTATAAGACGCTTCTCCTTTATAGTGCTAAGCTTAACTAAATACTTATAGAGGGAGTATAAGTTGGTGTATATAATTATAGGAATAGCAGGAATTTTAAGTTAATCCGTAATTATCTTAAGGGTAGTTCTAATTGCAATTACTATATTAACTCCGCCAACTATTCCGTATATCTCTAACGCTAGAACGCTTTAAATAACGCGTTTGCTCTTAGTTGAGCTCTAATAGATAAGGTTGCCGTAAATTATAAAGTTATTCTCTCTAGTAGATTTATTTGCGATAATAATTTTATATCCTAACTAGGAGCTAAAATCTTTATTATTAGTAAATGATCTATTAATAAACACGAAGATCTTGGCGGTGGGGAGATTAATAGGTATATAGAGTAGCCCTCGGTTAAGATGATTTATCTACTAAAAAAGGCGCTTATTTAGAGTAAGAACGTTATCCTTAGTTAGTTCTTAGTATTAGGCGGCAACAGAGAGATTAAAGGAAGCCTTAGGTTGATAAATAGAAGCAATATAAGCCCTATAAGCGCGTTATTCCACATATCCTTATTTTAGAGAATTAACGTTAATAACGTTAATCTTCTTACCTTAACCCTTTTGGCGTAAAGTAATGGAATCCTTATTTATGGAAAGGATACATCTATTAAAGAGTAATGGTATTATTAAATTAAGTCTTTCCTTTGGCTTTACTATAAGATTTGCCTTTACTAGCTTATCTTCTTTAAAAGCTGAGAATTGGTTGTTTCCTAAGATAATTATATTATTAGTTTATATACCGATAATTCTAAATAGAGTTCCTGTAGTTATAATAAGGAAGTAGGGATTAAATATAGAAGTAGTTATTAAAAGCTTCTCTTTGTGGTGCTTGCTGTAAGTAGCCCACCAATAAGTTCCTACCTCTGCAATTCTGTATAATGGCTTAAGCATAACTATAATTATGTTTTTAGGATACTAGTAGCAAATTTACTCTAGAAGGTATGCTAATATTAAGCGCTAAAGGTATATCTCTAATTAAGTATAGGCTTAAGTAATATCTCGCAAATAAACTATTATTTTATTCTTTATTAAGGAGGGAGCTAATGTAATAATAACTTGCTAACTAGCTCGTTAAATTATAGGAGATTGTATAAGAATTATCTCTTTGCTATTATTATTATAACCTTAGATAATAAGCCTTAATTTCTTAAATGGGGCGTTAGTAGCTTTGCCCTTAATCTCGTTAACTATTCTTAACTTAAAGATGCAAACTCTATCGAACTTGGTAGGGTTATATTTCTTGAATTTAAAGACTCCTTTTGCGATAAGACCGTCGATCTCCTGCTTGTTGGATGCTTGGAAAGGAGCTTCTGGGGTTATAATACGACCTTCCTTTTAGAGCTGTTTTGCGAGCTTAAAGTTAGCCTTCTCTTTAGCTGTTATAAAGGCCATTAATAACTTAACTTTACTCTCTATAGCAGCAACGAATTGCTCTTTGAAATTAATAAGATGTTAGCAATTTCGTAATCCCTTTGGGCGACCTTTACCGCGTTGTGGTTGCGGTATATCTACTATAATTGTATTAGGATTATAGTCGCCTTCTAGGGCACATTAATCGTGGTTCTCCTTTAGGGCATCTTCTAGGGTATCTTTTGGGGCATCCTATAAAGGCTTAGAACTGTTATCTTTATAGTAGGGCCTAATAACGGTTAAATGGAATTAAGTAGGTTTATGGGGCATCTAAAGAGTATAAGTTTAACTATTAATTGTAATGAGTTTATGTGGGCCTAACTATCCTTCCTTTTTACGCCATACCCGTACTTCAGATTGGAGTGGCAGATTAAGCGTAGTTAAGGTGTTTAGGCCATTTCTTATTCCTAGTGCGTTATTAACCTGGCGCGTAGCGTATAGACGTTATACCTCCTTCGTTGCTTTATAAATAGCCTTAGCTTATTATATAATAGAGGGAGATAATAAAGAATTGTTAGTTATTTAAGGGTAGGCGCTAAAGACTAGTAATATAGGTATAAGTCCATCCGGGCCAGCGGAATTATTAATAGCTTTAATAGCTATTTATAAGGTAAGTTCTTTGCTAGCGTCCTTTAGTTTTAAAGAGATAATCTTATATACGCGGCGTAATAGCATGTGATATTACTCTATTTTTCTAATACTATTATATGCCTTAATAGGGACTTCCTTAACCTTAATTGCCATTGCCTTTATTTATTGTTAGAACTCTATAAATAAGAAGTTCTTTCCTATATTATAAATGATTTAATTAGGGGGTCTTAGGTAGACATTGATCTAGTATAATTAAAGGGTATCCTATGCGTTTCTAGCTAATATATCCCTTAAGAAATATGCGGCTTAAAAGGAGGTTAATAAGTTAATAGCTTAGAGGACTAGCTTACCGTTAAGATATATAACATTAATGATGATATAGAAGTTAAAGTTATAGTTATCTTTAAGGGTGAACTTAAATTGGCCAGGGGACTTCTGGTTTATTTAGTAGTAATAGTAGTACTTTATAAGATGCTTAATTGCCTTAACCTTAACTTCATGACCTGCTCGTTAAAGAACCCTAAGTAGTTAGTAAACGGATGGGTGGCTAAAACGACAGTATAGTTAACGTAGCTCTAACTTAGTTAAGTGACTCTAAGTAACGCTTCTTTTTGGTTATTAGAAGAGTAACTAAGGGTAACCCCACTTACGTATAACAGGCACCCGATTGTCTCCCTAAATAAGCATATTCTTAAGGTTATTAAGCTTAACGCCTAATTTATCTATATTTTGGATATAGAATAGGAACGGGGTGTTTGCGGAAATAACGTAGAAGGTAATATATCCTAATAGGGTTTAGACCTTAATTGTGCTAAGAGAGATTATAGTACCCTTACCGAAGCGAATTGTATATTGGCCTGCCGTTAATTGGTCGATTTAAATAGAGCTATTAAGCTGCTAAAGAGCTCGAACTTAAGGTTTTCCTACTATAGATACTCCTGCGGCTCTAGTATCTGGCATAATACTATAGAAGACGTTTGCCGAGTATTTATTGTTAAAGGAGAACGCGGAACTTTTCTTTAGCTTATTAAAGATATCTAACTTTATAACAGAATGGAATATAGATTAGTTATTAAGGATAGCGACGGTTTATATACCATTTACCTTACCATACTTAGTGAAGTATTGGTTGGGAGAGTAGTCCTTAATGTCTATATCTATAAGGAGCTATTCGGCCTTATTAACCTTATCCTTAAGGTCTTTTATGCCTTTATATTAGACTAGAAAGCTTTAGAAGTAGGCCGCAGTGACCTTATAATTTTTAACGTTTCTCGCACTCTGTCGGAACTTATTATATGCCTCCTTTCGCTTGTTAAGAGAGTGTCTATTTAACTAGCAATTTGGCTTCTTATAAACGTAGCACTTCTTCTAATAGTTGTTCCGAAATAAACCTCCACGAGGACCTTTACGATTGCTTTATGGTCGACGTTAATCGTACCCTCTACTGTATCCCCTACTCCGGCCACTATATATTCGATTAGTCTAGTTATAATTATATTAGTCTAGAATCCTGGTTTAAATAGGGTTTTCGGTATAGAATTGTTGGGGTTCTTGTGTTTATATTACAGTGCCTACTATTACGGACGCTTTAAGTACGATGTTATAACTACTTGGAGAAGAGACGGAAGAAGCTAGTTGGTTAATTCAGGCACGGTCCAGGATAGAGCCGATAGAACTATGTGACGAGGAATGGTAACCGAGGTCACATGATATGCTACGTATTAAACGAGAGGAACGAGAGGAACTTACGTAGCTTATATATAAGACGTATATTACGTATAAGAAGGATTTTATAGGAGTACGGTTGTGTATTTAAGGACCCTTAGTCCCTACCTAGATAGTTCCTTCCTTATTATAGTAATTCTTAGAATATAATTAGAGTTAATCTATTAGGCAACCACTCTACTAGTTATTAGTACGTTATTAACTTTTATACTTACATTTCCTATACACCTAGCCTAATAATAAGCCTACCGTAGTTCTTACTATAAGGTTCTGTTATATAATTACTACCTAGTTACGGTATTAATATAAGAAGTTAAATAATATGCCACCAAAAGCAGCCACCACAACGCCATCAACGGCAGCAACTACTTTAAGGACAGGAGGTGATACTAGTATAGCAGATACTAACTTATAGCAACCTATAACGGTCGGATAGCTATAGGAAATAGTTGACTAGCTAATAGCTAATAATATAGTATTAAAAGAAAGACTTAATAGGATAGGAGCAGCAAAGATCAAGCTACTATTAATTAAGAGATTTACTAGAAAGAGGTTAAAGCTTAAAGGATTCCTTACGTAGATGCACTTTAAGGTCTTATAGAAGGGAGTAAAGTTACCTACACCTATGGATCGGATAGCCTACGCAGGACTATTCTTATTAGGAAAAGCACTTAAGTAGTTTAAATTTTACTTTACGGAGATATAGGCAAATAGAATGACGACTACTAACTAAGACGTGTAATTTATATTCTTAAGTTAGGAAGGATTTATAGAACGACTAACGCAGATATTTGGAGACCTAGAAGAAATAACTATAGCGGAAAGAAAACTCTAGAACCTTATATAATAAACTTTAGTAATTAAGTATATAATATAGTTCTAGATACTAGCAATATAAGTAGAGTGGAATAATAGGGCGCTTATGGCATAGTATAAATAGGGACTTAAGGCTAAAGTCTAGGACGTAATTATCCTAATAGAAGATGCGGACACCCTAAAGGACCTAATAGATTAGGCGATTAAGATTAACAATTAGATCTACTAAAGGGAATAGGCTAAAAAAGGCTAGGATAGAGTTCTATAGTTATATAAGGCGTAGAGTATATAATAACAAAAGCTAAGTTAAAAACTATAGTATAGCGTAGAGCTAATAGACCTAAGTAGTACTAAAGAAGCCTATAAGAGATGGAGTAAACTATAAAAACCTAGAGGATAAGGATTAAGTAATTAAAAGTCTAAGAAGCAGAGGCCGAATTAGGGATCTTAACAGCAGAAGACATTTAGGCGGACTCTATAATAAGAGAAATGGTTTAAAGAAGGAGCTTATATAAATTACGGAAAATAGGGTTATTATGTTAGAGACTGTAGAAGTAGGTAGAGTTACTATATAGTAAAAGGCATAAGACTAGCAGACGATATATATGTATAGAGGGATAATAATATACTGCAAGGGACAAAAGAATATTTAATTAGAAGTTTTGCGTTTTATTATAATAACGTATGCCGAATTTATAAGGACGCTAAGTACGGCGTAAGCTATTAGCTATAAAAGCTAGCACCTATAGGATATAGAGGAACTAATAAACTAGTTCGCAGATCGGATATTAAGGACGATAAATTCGACCTAGGTGAAATATTCTATAATAATAAGGCAATAAGGGCCGCTTACTAGGAGCGAGTAGACCTTAGAGATGTTATACCAAAGGTAAAGGATAATTCCACTATAAAATAGGGAACATTAGTAGGGATTAAAACCCCACTAGATACGATATCTATCGCTTTATAAGACGTAAGAGAGATAGAATAGTAAACTACTTTGGCACTCGATAAAGGCAAAAGGCTAAAGGCTTAAGATTCTTAAGATAAAATAAGAGATGACTAAGATTCTTAAGACAAGATAAGGCAAGTTTAAGGACCTATAATAGACAATAACTAATGGAGTAGAGTAGTAGCTTAGTTCAGAACTATACAAATAAGCTTGGGATAGAAGTTCCTATAGACACAAGATTCTTAAGACAAGATGAGTGAGATTTAAGACTCTTAAGATAAGAGAAGAATACTAAGTAAGCCTAGTTGGACTAAGGTAGGAGCTAAGCTTAAGTTAAAAGCAAGCTTAGGATTAAAGAATCTAAGGGGTTAAGAATTTAGAGTATAAATTAGGACACCCATAGATAAGAAGTAAGGAGCTTCTTTATAGATTAGAGAATCTGTAGTATAAACAGCAATTAGATTAGGAGACAGATATATGGACCCAGAAGACTTATTAGGGGAGTATAGTGTTTAGCCTAAAGATCGGAAAGTTAATACCAAGATTAAGAAGTATAAAGACTTTAAAGATCTACTTATAAGACGCGATGTAAAAGAAACTATAGAGGAGTTTAGGGTAAGAATTACCTTATAGCAAGAGCAGAAACTAGATAAAAGATCTAGTATATTAGGATATATAAAGGACTGAGCACTAGTACGAAGAATCACTAATAGGCTAAGAGTAGGCATACTAAGAGCTAAGTGGCTTACCGAACTAGAAGATGAAGAGGATTTAGGAATTCTAACTAGGTTTAAGGAATGATATACTAAGGGCTATCACGATATAGTAATAAGAAGATACTTCCTTACGGATAAACTATATACACTCTAGTAGCTGTACTAAAAGTGGTATAGGCAAAGGCATAATAATAAGTGGGAAGATTTCTATATATGGTTGGATGAAAAAGTTATCTAGGACTACCCAATTATAGAGAAGGCCATAACGCATATTAAAGGAGCCTTAATTATAACGTTAAAGGATCTAGAGGAACGTTTAGAGGACTAGAGAAGTAAGAGACGCATTTTAGTACCTGTGAATAAAGTTATAACGTTTAGATTAGTATAATAAAGGTTTAAACTTAAGGATAAAGATAAGCTAAGAGTTAACCTAAAGCACCTAGTATACTACACGTTATTATAGATTGCGTACGTGGACGATATATACGAAATGCATAAGAATCTAAAGGAAAGGAATTGGAAATACCCTATAAGGATGTATTAGATAACAGATAAATAATAGTATAGGAATGCTAAATATATATATAGATAGCATCTAGTAGAGGTCTAAGAGGAAGGGAGTTTAGTACTTTAACTAGGAAGATTCCTTACGGAAGAATGCTTAGACGGATAATAGTGGTGGGAATGCCTAGAAAACATGTGTCTATAGCATATTAAAGATAAAAAGCGAACTAGGCATTAGCTAAAGAGTAAGCTAAGTACACTAGGATTAAGCAGCTAATAGTTAGGAAAAGTAGAGGCCTATAGGACTAGAGGGAGCTAGTGGTAGAGCCTTAGACCCTTAAAGGAATTTAAGGATAACACCTAAATTTATAAATCAATTGGTAAGATTAGCAGTTTAAAGCGCTAATAAATAGTGGAGTAACGCAAAACCATATCTTACTAGCAGCAGTTAAGAGAATAGGGCTACCTTATAGATAAAAGAAGCAACCTTACCTATTAGTTACAATTTTAGGAGATCTAATAACCTATAGAGGAGGGATTATTAATCTTAAAACAGAACCTATTCAGATAACTATTAAAGGGAGACTAATTAAGATGTCTTTTAATATCCTACTATTAGGACGGGACGAGGCAGTATTAGGCATGCCTTAGTTATAGGAATATAATCTAAGAATTAATTAGATTATAGGCTAGGTTAATATTAGAGATACTTAACGCTATAAGATATAATAATAAGCCAAGTTAGTATAGTACTAAGTAGGAGTAACCTATAAAGAAATAGAAAAAGGACTAAGCTATATACTAAAGAGATACTATAAGTACGGTAAGAAACTATAGTTACCGGAAAGTAAAAAACTATTAAAGTATATAATATAGGACTATAAGATAGAGTTAGAACTAGAAATAAGTCTAAAGTTCTTTCTAATCTATAAGCTTACTAAAGAAAAAGGTAGAGCGTTAAAAGAGTTTATCTAGGAAAATCTATAAAAGGGGTATATTAGACCATTACAGTTATTAGTAGGTTATCCAGTACTATTTGTACTAAAGAAAAATAGTAAACTAAGGCTGTGTATTAACTATAGACAGTTAAATAGCATCACTAGGAAGGATAGGTATCCTTTACCCTTAATTAGCAAAATCTAAGATAGGATAGGCAATGCGTAAATCTTTATAAAGATAGATCTAAGATAGGCATACTATTAGATTAGGATTAAGGAAGGCGACAAATAGAAGGCAGCCTTTAGGTTAAAGGAAGGACTATATAAACCATTAGTTATACAATTTAGGCTTATAAACGTACTAGCAACATTCTAGAAGCGTATTAATAATATATTAGGAGAACACTTGGATGAATTTGTTATAGTATATCTTAATAATATTATTATCTACTTAATAACTAAGGAAAAACATGGGGAATATATTAAGTAGGTTTTAAAGAGACTATAAGAAGAATAGATGCTAGTAGTAATTAAGAAATATAAGTTCTTTACTAAAAAGACTGATTTTGTTAAATTTATTATTAAACTAGGCCAACTCAGTATAGATCTAAAAAAAATTAATGCTATAGTAAATTAGTAGGAACCAGAGAACGTTACGTAGTTAAAATTATTCTTAGGGTTTTATAATTACTGCAGAAGGTTTATAGCGCAGTAGTTAAAGGATATTAAACCATTTACGCGGTTAATAAAAAAAAAAAAACTATAGGTATAGGGGGAGGAGCAAAGAGAACTCTTTAAGAAAGTTAAAGAGTTATTTACCTAAGAGCTAGTTTTTAAGATNTATTAACTAGGATTAGAGATAGTTATAAAAATAGATATATTAGACTATATACTAGGGGTATACTTTATATAAAGGTATTAAGATGGATGGCACCTAGTGGCATACTATAGTTGGAAGATGATACTACTAGAGTTAAACTATAACATCTATAATAAGGAGTTATTAGGTATAGTTATAGTATTAAAGAAATAGAGAGCATTTTTATAAGGTATAGAGAAACTATTTATAGTTAAGACGGATTATAAGAACCTAACGGGATTCTTAATAATAAAGGAACTTAATTAAAGACAGGTTAGATAGGCAGAGATACTTATGGAATACTATTTTGAGATTTAGTATACTAAGGGTACAGATAATATAAGGGCAGATACTCTAAGCCGTAAAGCTAAACTACAAAATAAGGAAAAGCTATTAGGGGCTTTATTGCGAAAAGATATAGACGGATTAATTAGGTATAATTATCCAAAAATTATAGCAACTTAAGAAGATAATAAACTAGAGAAAGTCTATGAGATACTAGAAAGCTTTTAGGCATAAAGAATTCTAAAAGCATAGCTAGAAGATTTATAGACGGATATATACGAAAATTAAGAAATAAAGTATATCCTAAGAAGTATAGCAGAGGAGTTCGTGAAAGACTTCTATAAGGGACTAACCTAAGGATATAATGGAGCTACGGGCTTAGTGTTAAGACTTTAGGAGGAGTATATTATTAATAAAATCTAAAGGATAGCTAGAAGGGTTATAAAGGAATATCTAGATTACTAAAGGAATAAACTAATAAGGCATAAGCTATATAGAGGGTTATAACCTATTAAAATACTAGAGAGACTATAGGAGGTTATATTATAGGACTTTATTATTAAGTTGCTAAAATTAAAAGATCCTATTACCAAATAAGATTATAACGCGATCTTAGTAATAGTAAATAAGCTTATAAAGTAGGGATACTTTATAGCATATACAGAAGAAATCTTAGCGGAAAATGTCGCTAGAATCTACGTTAAAGAAGTGTTTATAAGATATAGAGCACTAAGCAAAATTATATTAGATAGAGATCTAAGATTTGTAGTAGTATTTTAGGAAGTATTCTTAGCGGAGTAAGAAGTTTAAGTAGTAACTTCTACCGTATATTATTTACAGACAGACGGTTAAATAGAAAGATTAAATTAGACGCTAGAGCAGTATCTAAGGCATTATATTAATTATGTATAGAATAATTAGGTATTACTATTACTAGTTATATAGTTTGCATATAATATAACACCTTAAGAAGGAATAGGCATATTACTATTTAAGGCAAATTACGGATATAAGCCGAAAATATCGTTGTTACTATAGTAAGTAAAGAAAACGAGTAGTATAGCTAAAGAAAGAATAAAGACGTTAATAAATCTTTATATAGACCTTATAGAATTAGTAAANAANGTATAANAGAGAATAAAAANGTANTATAATGCTAANAGATNTAAGGGACNAGATNTTAAGGAGGNAGATAAAGTATNGCTACTATATAAAAATTTTAAGAGTTAATAACTAAGTAAGAAGTTAGACTACGTTAGACTAGGACCTTTTAAAATTACGTAGAGGATTTTACCGGTTACATTTAAGTTAAACCTACTAGCTAAAATAAAGATCTACTCTATATAGCATATTATAATGCTAGAGCTAGTATATAGGAATATTAAGCTACTAGTTTATAAAGCAGATACGTATAGAGGATAAAAAGAAGACAAATGGTAAGTTTTAAAGATTGTTAATTATAAAGATATTAACAATAAAATATAGTATAAGGTTAAGTGGATAGGCTATACTAAGACTACCTGGGAGCTACTAGAGAATTTAAAGAATACTATAGGAAAGGTATAGGAGTATCGGAAGAGATTAGGTTAGGTAGTATTAATAAAGAAGGATCGCTAAAGAATAAGTTACTTAAGAGGGACCTAAAAAGAGTAGTTGCCAAACTACTCGGATCTATTTCCTTCTCTATTAGAGGAGAATCCGTTCTTTTATTACCTAGTTCCTGTAAACCCTATTTTATAAGTTTCTACTCCTTAGAATGAACCTTCTTACGAACCTTCTTAAGACGAAGCAGATAAGCAGACGCCGTAATTTAAGTATTTAGAGCCTTTTATTCTGCGTTATGGGAACGTTCCAACTTAATAAGGGCTTGTAATAGTTTACTATCTAGCCGCGTAGTAGCAGATTAAATATAAGACCCTAAGACAAATTAATTAGGGAACCAGACGACTATTAAGAGTAATAGGTCGCGTATATTTAGCATTAGAAGTAGAGTAAACGTCATAAGATAAATAAATATTCGCTTTAGTATACTTTAAATAAGAGGACGGTTGTTGCGAAGATGGGTTTACTAACGCAATATAAACTAACCCCTCTTTTAAACAACGAGAATATAGAGACGGTATGATCTTATTAAGAGATAATATTGCAGCAATAGTGCGAGCACAACGTTGGGCGTGTGAAGAAGAAATTGCTTTAGGTATAATGAGTAATAATATTAACCAAATTAATTAAACGGATATTACACCTCTAGTAAACAACTTAGAGATATTTTAAATCTTTAAGGACGAAGATAAAGAGAAGGGAGATAGTGTTACGGACGCTTTAAGTATAATATTATAACTACTTGGAGAAGAAACGGAAGAAGCTAGTTAGTTAATTTAGGCACGGTCTAGGATGGAGCTAATAGAACCATATAACGAGGAATAGTAACTAAGGTTATATGATATGCTATGTATTAAACGAGAGGAATAAGAGGAACTTACGTAGCTTATATATAAGACGTATATTACGTATAAGAAGGATTTTATAGGAGTACGGTTGTGTATTTAAGGACCCTTAGTCCCTACCTAGATAGTTCCTTCCTTNTAGTAATTCTNAGAATANAATTAGAGTTAATCTNTTAGGCAACCACTCNACTAGTTNTTATTACGTTGTTNACTTTTNTACTTNCATTTCCTANACACCTAGCCCAATAACGAGCCCACTGTAGTTCTTGCTACAAGGTTCCGTTATACCTACGGCAAAGCGTAGTTTAGTATATACTCCTTTAAATGTATTTATAGGTTTATATAGCGCCAAGTTATACTTAGGAACGCTATAGCATGCTAAGATAACCTAGTCCCTTAGACTGTTCTCGTTTTAGTAAGTTTTAGTAAAACTATATTAGATTTTCTAGAGTTTATTAAAGAGTAGTTAAAGACACTCTAGGTAAGTTGTTATTGGGTTAAAAGCGATAACTCTCTAAAATATAGTCTCCCACTATTCGGATATATAGAGTTAGCGGTTCTTATTAGTTTTAAAGTAGGCTCTAGTAAGCTAAAGCATTATATTAAAGCTATAGTTTTTACCTATAATATGGTTATAATAGAACGTTACCACCCGTCCCTTTAATATAATAGAGAAAGCATAATAGAACTAGTAGTATTGAATTCTAACCTTATTATAGCAGTTATAAAAGACCTATAGTTTTACTCCGAGTATATTATATAATTCTCCTCTAAACTTCTTCTCTTCGTCTAAATATACCTTTATTAGATTTGTGACTTCTTAAAATAGAGGCTTATCGGTTAGCTAGGATAGAGGAGTTAGAGGTAGTAGAGGTAGAGGAAGAGCACCTCTAGGTGGGAGAGTACCTTTAGGTGGGAGAGTAGTGTTTTAGGGGTTTCGTTCCGAATTAAAGTTGCCTTCTAAAGAATATAGGTTGGTTTTAGGTTTCCGTAGTTAATGTATAATCTTAGCTTCCGTCTATACTAGTTCTTCTATACTAGTAAGAACGGCGTAAATATTACTAGTAATTAGGTTACTGTCCTTAGTAATATATACCCTATTCCTTTAGAGGGAGTCTCGAAAATCCTAAATAATATTAATATTGCTAAGTGCCTAGGTGTTGGCGGTCTATCCTATAAAATCCTCCCTAAAGTATTCCTATAACTGTAAATTGGTATAGTGGCTATCTTAGTAGAATAGAATATGGTGTAGGAGAAAGTTGTTAACTTGTTTTATGGTATAGGTTGTTATATTAAAGGTAAATGCGTTCTAATCTTTATTAATGAGTTTCGCGTATATAGCTACCCTTAGTGGTAAGGAGTCTCTCTAGTTGTTTGGAGTGGCTATAGTTATATCTTCGGAGGAAGGGAATATTGGTGGTATAGGGATTGTTATTTAGTACGCGTTTGTGACGTATATTTGCGATTATAGGGCTTAGGACTAGTTCTGGCCTTAAATCGCGAAGACTTATAAAGCGTGTTGTTCTGCGTAATAGACGTAAGAATCTGTAATTTGGGGAAGGCTTAGGACTAGTTCTGGCCTTTAGATCCTTGGATTCGTGGAAGAGTTCTATTTAAGGTTTAGGACCAGTTCTAACCTTAAAAGACAGCTTTCCTTAGCACGAGTAGTACTGGTATAGTGGCTCGTCTCTTCTTAGTAAATACCTAGCTGTTTTATGGTATAACTGTGAAGTTAACCACTGATTAGTGTTGGTTATATAAGGGGGATATTACGTAGCTACGGTTCGTAGATAGTATGATAATTGTTATTGTTTTTTTTTCTAAGAAAGGGGAAGGGTAAGGAACTTAAGGTTCCTTACCACGCTAGTGCCGCGGCAACACGTGACGGCAACTTGCCTCATGTGACGGCAATTTGCCGTATATGGCGGCAATTTGCCCTATTCCTAATAAGCATCTCCTATACTTCTACTACTAGTCCGTTTATATCTCTCCTTAGTAGTTCTACTACTGCTAATATAAGGTCCGTAATACCTATTTAAGTAGTTTTAGATTATAAGGCCTTAGAATATTTTATAATAACTAAGGCCCTTACGGCCTAGTAAGCGCGCTAGGTAGATGTCTTATCCTAGTTTAATTTCCTAATTATATATAGGCTAGGCGCTACTAACTATGCGAACGCCTTTATAAGGCGTAAATAAGATCTAGATAACTAGATGGCTATAAAGAGCTTATTATAGACCTAGATGTTACTATAACTAGGGCACCTTAACCCCTAGATATAGGCGGAACTAAATACAAACTCTTAGGATGCCGAGATATGCCTTATTAACTCTATAGAACTGGACCTTATTAATAAACTGCTATAGGTAAACTATATAGCCCCTTCTCTATAGGAGTACCGTAAAAAGGTAAAGAACGTTACTAGCCTATAGTCCCTTAAAAGTAGGCTATTTAAATATTAGGAA
Organism: Cenococcum geophilum 1.58; assembly: GCF_001692895.1. NCBI lineage: Eukaryota > Fungi > Ascomycota > Dothideomycetes > Gloniales > Gloniaceae > Cenococcum > Cenococcum geophilum. Next base: position 1,244,455 of record NW_027137608.1, read on the forward strand.
TAGCTAGTAGTAGTAAAATAATAGAACTTATAAACTTAGCTTATTGTTAAAGCATATACCTAGGTCTCTACAGCCTACCCTAAAAAGAATAAGACCTATAAGATTACTAGTAACCGCTACTACTAGCCCGGAATAGTTATAGATATTAACCGTTATATGCGGAATTGTAATAACTATTATAGGTCTATAATTTTACGAGATAAGACCCTAGGACTATTAAAACCCCTTCTAATACCCGACCGCCCCTAGTAGTATATTTTTATAGATTTTTATAAGCTACCTATAGACTATAATAGATATAATATAGTTATAATTCTAGTTAACCGCTTTAGTAAGCGCCTATTTTTAATTCCCTGTTATAAGAATATTAATACTAAAGAGGCGGCCTAACTATATATCTACTACGTCTACTAAATCTACGGACTATTAGATACTATTATATCTAATTATAGGCTGTAGTTTATATTAGCTTTCTAGAATAAGTTTACCTAAATTCTAAGTATTAGGCTAAAGCTTTTTATGGTATATTACCCCTAGATAGATAGTTAGATAGATATTATAAATTAATACTTAGATTAGAGACTCCGGCCCTTTATTAACTACTTTTAGAATAACTAGGCTAAACTACTACCCCTAATAAACTATACCTAAGTAACCCTACTCTATAACTCTACTAGATTTACCCCTATTAAACTAAAAATAGGCTACTTACCCTATATAAGCTTTAACTAGAAAAGATTAAAAGGACTCTAGACTATATATAAAAAACTATTTTATAAGGAAGCCTAGTAGTACGCTAAGCGCTTAGAAGAAGCTTAGACGGTAGCCTATATAAATATAGAAAAGGCCTAGAAGTTAATATAATAATAGGCGAATAAGTATAGGCGTAAGCCTAACTTTACTATAGGTAATATAGTCTAGGTTATAATAAGGAACTAGAAGATAGAACGGCCTAGCTATAAGCTAGACTATTAGATAGTAGGACTATATAAAATTCTTTAAAAAGATAGGTAACTTATATAAAGTAAAGCTCCTAGATTTAATTAAGGTTTACTTTATCTTCTTACTAGATAAGCTATAGAAAGCTATAAATAACCTATTACCTAGATAAAAGAACGAACCTCCCCTACTAATTTAAGTTAATAGCGATAATAAATAGGAAATTAAAGAAATACTAGCCTATAAACTAGTAAGGAAAACGCTAAAGTACCGCGTTAGTTAGAAAGGTTATAACCTAGACCCTACTTAGTACCCTATATAGAACTTTATTAGCAGTCCCTATAAGCTTTAAGAATTTTATAACTGTTACCCTATTAAACTAGGACCCCTAAAGTACTTAGATAAGTAAATAGAGTACTAGTATAGCGAAGATAATAAGCTACTAGAAGAATATAAGGATAAGAACGCCCCGTAGGTATAATATGGGCATATAAAGCCTAAGGGCAGGCTTTACTAAGGGGGGGGGTAATGTCACGGCACTGGCAGAAAACGGTAGAACTTGGTTGGCAGAACTTAGCAAAACTTCGCAATTACGTAACTAGAGGACCGCATAAAAGAACCCTTCTTCGACCGGCGCTGGTCCTTTTCTCCTTTCCTTTCTCTAGCTTTAGATCCTCGTTTATAGACAATCCAATCGTACAGGCTTGCATGCGTCCTTCTTGCAGTGCTTATGCCTCGATTGACTGAGTCGCTAACAGGGACACTCTGCGCGTTAATACGTAGTTTAGTATTATTCGCGACATTAATCTCTACGCGACTAATTAATGCTACTATAAAATAGAACGCTGCTAGTATTATAGAATCCGCCCTCGGGGGGTTCTATTTTTTTTATATATGCAGATGTAGGCTAGGGAGGAGAGGTAGAGAAAGTATACCTACTGGCCGCTTAGCGAGCGGATAAGTAACCTTACCGCATAGGGTAAATACACGGGCGCAGGGCTGGCCCAATGGGCCAATAGTACGCGCGAATCAGCGGCTCGGTTAGTAGGGGGGTAAGATTCGTGTATATCCACGGCTTGGCTGCAGGCTTGGCCGTGGATATTCGCGAATATTAGTTGGAGGTGCTACGCCGCAGTCGGGGGTGCTACGCCGCAGTCAGGCGTGCATGGCCGGCGTTACAGATGAAATAAAAGGGACCATCGGACGGAACAAATGGAAGCATAATCCCTCGTTCTTTTCTGTGTGCGCCTTTCTTACTCTTGTAAAACAGCGAACACCCAACATAACTACGCAAAGTCGATCATATGGCGTCCCCGTCGAGAGACCAAGCCCGGCGGTTTATCGACGACTTAAGGAAGAAAAATGGTGGAATAACGGCAAAACAGAGGGAATTCCTTCAACGGGAAGACCCGGACATCCTGGAGATGTTCGAAAACATTCGGAGGAAGTTAGGCGCTGCTACAAAAACGTATGAATTCCCCATCTCTGTAAACTTCAATTGGGGCTGACTCTGGCGAGACTGGCGACCAACCTCTACGCCAAAGATACCCGGTTCGTGTACGAGCTTATCCAGAATGCGGAAGATAACGGTTATTCTATCGCCAATATGGCATCTGAAGCACCATCACTCAGTTTCAATGTCTGCCAAGACCGGATCGTTATTGATTCAAATGAAGATGGCTTCTCCGAAGCAAACATCCGCGCAATATGTTCCATCGGCGAAAGCACCAAGGCTTGTATTCAAGGATATATTGGTGAAAAGGGCATCGGGTTTAAATCCGTCTTCAAGGTCGCTCACAAGGTACACGTACAGTCTGGCTCGTATTCGTTTGCATTCGAGTACCGGCGAGACGGTAATGATGATGGATTGGGTATGGTCACGCCTCTAAACGAAGAAGAGGGAGATGTCCCCGAAGGTGTTAGAACGCGGATAACTCTGTATCTGCTAGATAATTGCAACAGGGAAGCATTATTTAAAGAGTTCCAAGATTTGCCTGATACGCTCCTGTTGTTTCTCAAAAAGCTAAGGAGATTGTCCGTTCATCTTGAACCAGCCACCGGTGCTGTGGTGGAGACGGTATATTCATCAACATCGACTGGCAATCGCGTCAAAATCAGCAAGACCATTGGATCTGAATCATCGGTCCTGAATTTTTGGACCGCGAGACGGACAATCAGTAGCATGCCACATGACGAAGCACGAAAGGGTATCAAAGAGGCGGAGGTTATCCTTGCATTCCCAATGGATCATTACGATGCACCAATTGCCGAGGAGCAGCCTGTCTTCGCTTTCCTTCCTTTAAGAAAGGTGGGATATAAGGTAAGTTATGCATATGAAAGTTTGAGATGAAGGGTCTTCTCTAACAACTTTTATTTTAGTTTCTCATCCAGTCTGACTTTATCACACAAGCCAGCCGTGAAGACGTCTTCGACCGGCCATGGAATATCAGATTGCTCCAAGAGGTTTCACAGCTGTTCTCAAGTGCCATTGACGAGTTCCTCACTCACCCTACCTTGAAGCATCAATGGATTCGGTACATTACCACCGATGAATTGCAGACGACTTCTGGGGTCGATTGCAGAGCATGCTGCTCGAGATTGTCAAACAACGACAAGTCTTTTTCACACTTAGCGAGGCACCCGTGATGCTGTCTCAACTTCGGATCGTCCCCAATATATACAAATTTGGCTCCAGAGAACCCTTGCTCCCAGATCTTGATAATGGGCACAGTGCCTATATTTCCGATAAATACAACCAAGACCTTGATCTGCCAATACTCAGGAAGCTGGGTGCCGAGGCCCTAACCATTAGCGGATTAATCGCTAGACTGAAGCACGACCTGCACCGCAAACAACCTCGAATGCATTCAATGCCCTCAGAATCAAATTGGCAGACCAGAGTTGCCGACATCTTGACAAATGCTCTGGATGTGGCTCAGTATTCTTCTGCTATCATGCTACTTCCTTTGGTTCCCCTCAGTAAAGGGACTTGGGTGGCACCTCGCAACGCTAGTATCTTCTTCCCAACCTCTGGTGGAATTGACATTCCAACGGATCTACCTCTGAATCTTGTGGACGGCGATACCCTGCACAACCTTAGCCGAGCAAGGTTATTTTCCAAGCTTGGTGTCACTGAATGCGCGCCATTGAGGATTTTTCCGTTGATTCAGCAAGTCTACCAAGCTAATCGGATCCAGGGGACTTCTTGGCAGGCTCACATGTCCCATGTCGAATTTCTATTCTGGCATAACGACAAAATGCCCGACAAGGGAGTAGAGATACAATTCGTGCGCAAGGTTAACGAGTGGTTTAACCCTCGAGATACTTCCGCCGGCTGGATATATTGTCCTCGCGCACAAGGTACTTACGCGGCATTCAGTATTCTAGGAAATGATGGTACGAAAGAGTTGAAGTCCAAGGTACAGGTTCTACACTCTAACTACTATGACCTTGTTGACAAACTTGATCGTCGAAATGACCAGACCGCGATAAGCTGGATCTACCAGTTCCTAGAGGTCAAAACATCAATTCAGCTTCGCCTAAGGTCTAACTCAATTACCAACTCCACCTCTCCAGAACTTGATTACATTGCAGCGAAACGACCAGAGTTCCTCCTGGGAGTCCTCCAAGCAAATTGGAGCCAGTTCTCCATTTCGGATTCCTGGACTTCCAAGTTCGCTCTTTGCGAGATTCCTATACTCCACTCAGACACAAAGAAGAAGCTTGAATCCACGTATCTCCCTTTACCGAAGCTGATTGCCGTCGCTGACCGGCTTGGTGTGCAACAAGACTTCGGATTTATCAAGGAGCTCGAAGGTATCACAGAATCTACTGCAGGTAAATGGTACTTCCTTAAGCAATTCGGGGTGGTAACGGAAGAAAATATTCAGTTCTGGCTGGCTGTCCTGAGGCAGACAAAAATTAATAACTGCACGAATGTCAAAGTGATTTCCGAGATCTACCTGGAACTGCAGAAATTTTGCCATAGCCCGGATCAAGTTCAGCTCCTAAGGTAACTCTCACCTTTGAGGTCAGGGCGACGGTTGATTACTGACTTTGGCTAGGGAGACTTTCGATTCCGATTACCTCTGGATTCCCAAGCCGACTTCTGCCCACTGGACGTCCCGGAGACGCTGTGTTTGGAAAGGCCCACCGTGGTTTGATTTTCAGCCTCGCCTTTCAAGTTTCGAAGATTATCAAGGCCTTCAGCACTTGTTTGTCACTGTCCTCGAAGTTTCGGATGCGAAAATACCACACTTCCTGGACTACCTAGTGTCCATCAGGGAACGCCAATTTTCTTTTGGCACAGATGCGAATATCGCTAAGCTATACACAAAGCTGAGTAATGTAGCTCGGGACGAAGACAGTCGCAAATTGATTCGGTACCTACCAAATTCCTCAATTATGAGCAAGTTCTGACTGTCGCAGCTGCCGCTTTGAGGAGAAAGCGCTCATCCATTATCCGAAAACTCAAAGATGGTACGCGCCCGATGCATGTGTCTGGGCTGAAAATCATATTCAGCTCCCCGGCAAAGTTTCTATTGCTAGTGAATACGTGGGGCAAATTAAACTCTTCACTGGTATCCTAAGAATTCCAAGACCGACCCTTCGGATGCATGTTCATGCTTTGAAGGAAAAGGCATCGAACTCCCCGAGCAAAGAAAACATCAAGCAGGCAATATTGAACATTTGCGCGTTCAATCCAACCCCAAACGACCTAGACGGTTTGTCAGATTGCGAGTGTTTCCCAGTAGCTATGCCTTCTGGGAATCTAGAATGGGTGAATAGCAAGGAAGACTTCGCTATCATTGATAGGCGTGAATATGGTGAGATGTTCTTTGCAAAGATTAAGATTCTGGACTTCTCCTTGGAAGAAGTCCACTCCATGAAGCCGTTCTTGCTCGGCTTGAGGCTTGACGGTCTGTTTATGTCCGATAGGGTAGAGGAGCAGACAAAAGTCGAGGGTGGTTTTGTTTATGAGCGGCTTACCAATGACCTGAGGAGGAAAGCATACGCAATCTGCCGGTAAGTAACGTCAACTTTTCAAAACTTGAACTCGTGCCAACCTCTCTAGTTATGCTGCCCACCTCCGGAGCTCAGGGGTTCACCAGGATCCATTGGCAGCATTTCGAATGCTAGAGAATCTAGACGTGTATCTCAGCGACAGCATCTCCAAAGTCATAACAATCCATCAAGACGAATCTGCAGTCACAGTTCCTCGAGACATTGCGTATTTCCATCTAGAGGAACAAGATGGCAGGCTGAGGCTCTATATTCCAAAGGATAGAAAGCGCCACCACGTGTGCCTCACACATACACTCCCACGGATGCTGCTTAAGCATCTCGGTGCCAGTAGTGACGGCCCCGGGGTGGAATTGGGTGCCATAATCACTGCACCTAGTCTCCTCGATGTTGATACCCTTCTCGAAGAAGCTGGCATTATCGAGCTCGAAGGTGTCGAAAGGCCGAATGATGGTAACAGCGAAGAGCTCATTCCTCCAAGCCTACTCACTCCTGACCAACCGCAACGCCGAGCATCCTCGAATATAGCTCCTGGATATTCCTCCAGAAGCCCATTGCCAGGAGTAGAGTTCCGCGACGATGGTTCCGCGACCCCGGCCTCGTCCATCTTCAGCACTCCGCCTGTCCAGCAAGAATGGCCAGGGCAATATAACCAGCTGTTGGACTTCATCATCAAGACTGCCAGAGAGCTGGGATCACTTCCCCAAAGAGGCGAGACCATTAGCGTACCTACATCGCCTTCGCTCGAATTTGATGTTTCTTCTGCCCTCTACTCTCCCGTTCAAGGTGAGAGGGAGTTTAAAACTGGCGCTGCTGGAGAGCTCTTTGTAAGTATTACTCACATGACTTAACCAGAAGGTACTAATTAAGACTAGATTTTCGAACTCCTTACCAGCCTTGGGCTACCACAGTTCACGCGCGAGAATTGGCAGAGTACTATACGACATAGAGTCCGTGCCCACGAGTCTTACTGTGACATCGATAATTGGCACGGTTCAGAGACTGCAGACATTGTCTACGACGACCAGCAGAGTAAACTGACCGACTTGCTCATCCAAAGAGGATACCTTGACGCCTCAATCTGGACTGGCCGTCGCCCAAAGTATTATATCGAAGTCAAGGCAACGACTGGAGCTCTACACGTACCGTTTTTCGTTAGTCCAAACCAGTTTGATAGAATTGAAGCTATGATGCTGCCGATAAGTGCGCCCGCAAACGAGGTGTATCTGTTTGCGAGAGTGTATAGTCTTGGATACTCAGGAATGGGGCTGAAGCTGTATTTGGATCCGGCACAGTTACGGTTGTACGGTGAGCTGGAGTTTAGGGCGGAGAAGTATACGGTGACACCCGCAGCCTGAAGTTTCTATTAAGCTTTTCAGGCAGGCGGCACTCCGGAAGCTTGAGTCAACGCTAATAAGTGTAACTTCTGTGTAGTTTCATTTTTAGAATGAGATTTCGGGCCCATAAGCTGGTCATGTTATTGATACGGTTGCGATACCTTCGATGTGCGCAAGCAATGTTGGCTACTAAGCAATCTAGGAGCCCTAGCTGGACCGCAACTGTTCACTTAACAGACTGTGCCTGGGTATTATAACATAAGATTTTCACTGCAATCCCGCACTGGTTACTAAATATTTGCTATTTTTATTCAGGCGCAAATTAACATCCACTTATCTAGTAACCTCAAGCTCTCTAAAATGTGTTATTTCTCTGTGCCAGAAGCCTCGCTCTCCCGTAGGTTGTTATCCAAGTAAGCAACCAGTCCCAGTGAAAGGATTGGATTGGAGTGGATTTCACCCCTAAATCCACTCCATACGTCAAAAAGGCGGTGGAGCTCCAGGGCTCCAATGCAGCTCCAGTTTAAATATATACTATAAATAGTAAGTTTTAGCAATAGGTTGGTGTTGGGGTAACGAGGTAGTACTTGGTTAAACTTACCAAATTGACTTTAAACCGCTCAGCTTCCTACGCAGCTTCCTTAATAACCTTATCTTCCACCTCAACCACCTTAAAGGCGGCGTATGCGTCCTTATCGTCGCCCTCATTGTCGCCTTCATCCGACTCTATAACCACTGACTTAGTCGCAGCTCCCTCCGCCGAAGCTACCTCCGCTGCTACTGCCTTTACCGCTACCGTCTATACAGCTTCTTCAATGGCTTTAGTGTATGCAGCAACTTAAGCCTTTAAGGCCTCCTTTAGTAATACTAATTATGGTATAGGCTCTCCTTCTACTGCTCCTACTTCCAAATTATTAAACGCTCCCTTATTTAGAGGCCCGTACCAGTGGCGAAGACACTTATTTACCTTAATAATATCCATTTATAGGCGAGAGCGATGGTCTTTAAGGATCTTATAGCTACTAAATAGCCGCTTGTATTTATCCGATATAGGCGGTATTATAAGTATATTAAGGGCGAACTAAGCAAGATCGGGCTGGCTTTTATAGCAATTATTCTTAGGGAGTCCTTAGTACTTCCTACCGCTAGCGGTTATATAAACGTTACTAAAGTTCTACTCTTATATATAGAGAATATTAACTTTAAGCTATTTAAGGAAAATATACTATTATACCGGCCTAACCGCTTTAAGGCCTTTTTGTATTAAGAGTAGTATATTATAGTTTTCTATGCTAGCTACTAAGAGCATTACTTCTTAGTTAGTGCGTAAGGGGTATAACAGTATTATATGTTTTGGTGTCTGTCTTAGCTAGCCATATTTACATTTTAGGCTACCTACTAGAATACCCACCTAGTAGATCCAGTCTTTTAGTCCTATTATTCCTATTCTTAAAAGTATTGCTATTATATTTTCTACCTTTATTAGGCCTTCTTAGAGCCCTAGAGTATTTACCCCCTATAGCGTTAACTATACTATGGCTTAGGTTTCTCTTGCCTTAGTTAGCCTCTATACCTTTAACTCCTATATACCTCTCTAGCGTTAGTCTAGCCAGTATTATATTATAGTAGATAGTTTCCTAGCGTTCTTTTATACTCTACTTTAGCTCCTTTCTCTTTCTTACTATTATCTTTACTGGCCTCTTACGCGTCTTCCTTCCTCCTCTATATAGGCCTGGGCCCTAAAGCAGCACTATTCTTCTTCTACTTTCTTTACCTATTTCTCTAATATGTCTTCCCTACTTTAGGGTTATTAGTTTGTTCTCCTATAGGGCGCCCTAAAATCCCTCTATAGTTTATTTAGGCGTATCTTAATATACTTTATAACATTAGAGTTACGTTTATTTTACGCCCTTTATATTATAGTGGCTTTAATATATAGTTATAGGGGGGGGATATTAGCTTCCTTTTTAAGCAGTGCTATGGCCGTTTGCTTATATCCGCCTATTATACTCTAAAGGTAGGCTATTTAGACCTTTTAGAGTAGTTTAAGGAGTGATTTAGGGGGGCCTTTTTTAGATTCTCTAATGGCCTAAATACTGGACCTATACGTTATAGTTGGCCAGATAACTACTGTATATAGTAGGCGTAACCTCTAGAAGTATAGACCCTATATACATCGGGAAAATATGGTACCCTTTCAATGGCCTCAATGGCTGGTGGTTGACGCAATTGGCGCGCAGTTGAGGTCATTTGGCAACTCGACCGACTAGCCTATGTCGTGTTTTTTTGACACGCAGCCTGCGCGCAACCTGCCAGCAATCTGCGCATTTGGCAACCATAATTATATTTACCTCTTTTATACTAATAGCATATTTTAAATAAATAAAAGCTACTTTAAAGCTATTTATAAGGCTAGCAAAATAAATATTATTATTTTAGATAATTTAATATAATATAGCGATGGTTCTCTTCTACCTATCTACCTATTAACTTACCTACCTGCCTACATTACCTACCTGTCTACATTGCCTACCTGCCTGCATCGCCTACCTATCTGCATCTACTTGCCTATCTGCATCTGCTTACCTATTTATATCTGCTTACCTGTCTGTATCTACCTACCTATCTGCATNTACTTNCCTNTCTGCATCTGCTTACCTGTCTGTATCTGCCTACCTGTCTGCATCTGCCTACCCGTCAGTATCTCCCTGTTTGTGCCTACCTGTCTGTGCTACCTTAATTCGATCAATCGATTGAATCGTTTATAGTGTTCGCTGGCTAGTCGTTGTCGTCTGGCTCTGGCGACAGTCGTCTGGTTCTGGCGATGGTCGTCTAACTCTGGAGACGGTCGTCTGGTTCTGGCGACGGTCGTCTGGTTCTAGCGACGGTCGTCTGGCTCTGGCGACAGTCGTCTGGTTTTGGCGACAGTCGTCTGACTCTGGAGACGGTCGTCTAGTTCTAGCGACGGTCGTCTGGTTCTGGTAACGGTCGTCTGGTTCTGGTAACGGTCGTCTGGTTCTAGCGACGGTCGTCTGGTTCTAGCGACAGTTGTCTGGCTCTGGCGATAGTCGTCTGGTTCTGGCGACGGTCGTCTGGTTCTGGCGACGGTCGTCTGGTTCTAGCGACAGTTGTCTGGCTCTGGCGATAGTCGTCTGGCTCTGACGACGGTCGTCTGGTTCTGGCGACGGTCGTCTGGCTCTGGCGACGGTCGTCTGGCTCTGGCGACGGTCGTCTGGTTCTGGTACGGTCGTCTGGTTCTGGTAACGGTCGTCTGGTTCTGGCGACGGTCGTCTGATTCTAGCGATAGTCATCTAGTTCTAGCAACGGTCCTCTGCTGGCTGCCGTTCTAGTGCCTCCCTAGGTAGGGAGGATGTAAGGAAGGAAGGAAGGGTAAAAATAAGGCGGCTACATAGGCAGAGACACGTGTAGACGCTATCGGGATATAGCGGGGACCGATGCAGAGCTTCGTGTAGAGCCTCCGTACGCAGAGCTTCACGCAGAGCTTCGCGCAGAGCCTTGTGCAGAGCCTCTGTACGTAGAGCTTCGTATAGAGCTTCGTGTAGAGCTTCGTGTAGAGCCTCCGTATGCAGAGCTTCGCGCAGAGCCTCGTGCAGAGCTTCGTGTAGAGCCTCCGTACGCAGAGCTTCGCGCAGAGCCTCGTGCAGAGCTTCGTGCAGAGCTTCGTGCAGAGCTCCGTACGCAGAGCCTCGCGCAGAGCCTCGTGCAGCCTCTGTACGTAGAGCTTCGTGCAGAAGCTTTGTGCAGAGCTTCGTGCAGAGCTTCGTGCAGAGCTTCGTGCAGAGCTTCGTGCAGAGCTTCGTGCAGAGCTTTCGTGCAGAGCTTCGTGCAGAGCTTCGTGCAGAGCTTCGTGCAGAGCTTCGTGCAGAGCCTCTAAGTAATAAGACTATATAAGATTGTATAAGATTATATTAGATAATATATAATAGTTAAATATATAGCATATAACTTTACCTTAATTGCATATTAAGAAATATATAGTTACCTTTTAAAGTTGCTAAGTAGGTTAACTGCGTATTATTTAACTTTTAAATATATTAAGTTAGTCAATTACGTGTTAATTACGTGTTAAGTTAGTTAAATTGCGTGTTAAGTTAGTTAATTACGTATTAAGTTAGTCGAATTACGTATTAAGTTGGTTAATTGCGTATTAAGTTAGTTAAATTGCGTGTTAAGTTAGTTAATTGCGTATTAAGTTAGTTAATTGCGTGTTAAGTTGGTTAAATTGCGTGTTAAGTTAGTTAAATGCGTGTTAAGTTAGTTAATTACGTGTTAAGTTGGTTAAATTGCATGTTAATTACGCGAAACGCGAAAATCAAAGTCTACTTAAATCTCATCCTGCGAATATTTTCCCGATGTAGAATTAACGATCCTAGATAATGCGATATACTATACTTAGCCCTTATAGGCCGCTTGCGCCGTATATACGCTCTACTAAAGCTTACTGTCTACCTATACTCCTAATACCCTTAGGCCCTAAACTAGTTAACCCCTAAAGCCTTAGATGTAAATTATATGCTAGAGATCTATAGATTGGTTACGTTTTCTTATAAAGTAGATTAGCTGGTATTTCTCTAGTAAGAATTAGACTTTATATCGTCTTGCCTATTCTATATAGGTATTATAAGCTTTTTTTAGTATTCTGTAATTCTTTATAGCTATTAGCCTATATATAATTAGGTTTATATTATTAATAAAGCCTATCTCCTAGGTCGCCCCTTCCTTAAAGGAGTTAAGTAGGTTGCTTATAAAGAAAAGGAAGAGTATAGGTAAGAGGGGTAATCCTTATAGTATTCCTATTGTAACTGCAATAGAGGGGCTTTAGTATCCGCTAAAAACTAGTAATATTTCTTTCTAATCTATAAACCCTTAAATAAATTGTATAATCTATTCTAGGAAGCCTTTTACCCTAAGGATATATAGGAGACGCTTATAGGGTACGTTATTATAGGCGCCGCTAATATCTAGGCTAAGTATTAATACTATAAAGTCCCTTTGCATCGCCTATGCGGATTTAATAGTAGTAGCGAGTAGCGTAAGTACTAATAGTGTTAAGCGGTTCTTTCTTGCACCTATTTAGCTTTATAATAGTAGGTTATATTCCTTAGCCGTGTCTACTATATAGTCCGCTATTACCTTTTCTAAAATCTTATTAAGGGTGTTTTTTAAGGCAATAGGGCGGTAGCTTCCTAGGATTAAGTAATCTACTTTACCTTCTTTCTATAAAATAACCGTTATTATAGATCTTCTAAGTTATGGGTAGTAGCCTACGGTAAAGCATGCCTTGGCTATATCTATAAGCTAGAGTGCTATAAGTGGCCTATAGGTTTTTAAGGCCTTATTTAAAATCCCATCTAATTCTAATACTATATTATTTAAAAGGCGGCTAATAGTTCTGGCTATTTCCTCTATTATTATATCGCTATTAACCCTTAGGTAAGTTACCGGTATTTTACCCGTAATATTGCTAAGGTCTACTAGAGCTAGTTAGGGGAAGAACCTTTCTATAAGGATCTTTACCTTCTTATTATTATTATTAGTAGCCTATAATTCTCCTGCTCTTTATAGGGGTAATAATTATAAGTCTTCTACTAGGCGCCCTACCTTTTTTTATACCTATTTTGCTATAGCCCAAAGGCCCTTATTATAGGGGAGGCTTAGGTTAAAAGTATACTCGTTTATAAACTATCTCCAGTTATTCCTTACTTCTTTCTTTAGGGTATTCTTTAACTAGTTTCTTATGTCTTTATATTATCTCTTGTCTTTAGGGTTATAGCTACTTATATATTTCCTTTTTACTTATTATTAGCTGGTAATAAGAACCGCGTATTATATAGACTATGTATATCGCGTATAGGGGCCCGATTTTAAGACCGGGCAGTATTCTTTTAGCCTATTTTTAATTGCTGGCTAGATCCTTTCTAGTCTTTAGTTAATTTCCTTAGGGGTAGCTAATAAGCCTTACTTATTTAGAATTAAGTGGATTTCTTCTAGGTCTTAAAGTTGTTATTTAACTATATTAAGGAAACTGTCTATCTTAAGCTTCCTTATTATATATCTTTTACTACTTAGTTATACCTTAATATCCAAATCTAGCTATATCTAGATAGGGATATAGTCTAAGGCGAGTGCCTATTCTTCTTTAGGGTTATACCTTTTAAGTCTTTAGTATAGGCCTTTATCTATAAATATAAGGTTAATTATACTTTTAGAGGTTCCTTATTGCCATATAGTTGCTCCTAAGGGGGTAGCTAACTTAAGGCCCTAGGTATCTATAGCTCTTAGTAGGCACTCTACCTATTAATTAGCAGTAATATAGATACCCCCCTACTACGGGTAGTAGAGGTTTATATCTCCTAGTAGGATAAACTCTATGCCTTCGGTTTTTAGTAAGCTTATTATTAATATAATATTTTCTATTTATAGGACCCCTTTAACCCTAAGGTTATATATATTAATAATTTATACCAGTCCCCTATATATCTAGATTGTTATAACTATAATATCTGGGTTAACTACCTACTATAACTATAAGGATAGGCTAATAGCCTTGCTAATTATAAAGCATACGCGTATAGCTGCTTTTGGTTTATATAGGAGCTGGAATCCTTAGGGGCAGTATGTCGATTATATATAGGTATTGTAGTACGGCTCTTATATAGTAAGGATATAGTATTTCTCTAGGTCTAGACTATCTAGTAAAGGCCTTATAAGACAGTAGTTTGTATTGTCGTAGTTATACTATATAATGGATAGGTGGCGGACCCCTAGCGAGGGTCCTTCGCCTCTCTTTTATTCCTCACTTCTTCTATTTCTACTTTCTCTAGAATATTTAGAACTTTTATCTCTTATATCTATACCCTAGTTACTACTTATTTTATATAAAGCTTTTTATTCCCGTATCTTATATTCCTACTAGCGCTTCTATATCTAAATCTATTATTATCTCTAGTTTCTCCCCTATTTTTACTAGCTGGCTATATACCCTTTATAGGTCGGCTATAAATATTATATTTACCGCGTTAAATCTAATTCTTAATTATTCTAGTTTTAAGCTTACTATAGCTGTCTATAGGGGTCTTCCTATAGGGCGTCCTCTCCCTTATATCCCCTATAACCCTTATATCCCTATATAGTCTAATAATATTACGCGGCGCCACTTCTAGCCTATTAAGGCTTAGGATAGCTAGCCTAGCCCCCTAGTATTAAAGGTAGGAAACGCTAGGAAGGCACCTATATCCCCCTAGCTTATCGCCTATTGTTTCTATTTATATAACCTAGCATATAGTTATTCCTACAGCTATTAAGCCCTTACCTTTTACCTCCTATATTTAATGCAGTCTTCTCTCTCCTATATCTTATATGTGCTTTAGTAGTAGTTTACGCATTTTATTTAGTCTTAATTTAAGCAGTGTTTTATATTGTGGGAGCCTATATAGTAGCCGTAGCACACCTATACTGCGTATATGGATTAGGTAGTCGTTAGGAAAAAATTTACCAGCATTTTCGCAGCATTTGGCGGCATTTGGCGGCCAAATGCGCAATCCGCGCACTGTAACGTGTAGCGTATGGTATCGACTTAGGTGCGGTATACTGCCGCATCCAACAACGCGGTGCAGCATACTGCCGCATCCAATAACGCGATGCAGCATACTGCCGCATCCAATAACGCAGTACAGCATACTGCCGCATCTAGCAACGCGGTACAAGCATACTGCCGTATCTAACAACGTGGTACAGTATTCTGCCGCATTTAATAACGCGGTATAGCATTCTGCCGCATCTAATAACATGGTATAGTATTCTACCATATCTAATAACGTGGTATAGCATTCTGCCGCATCTAATAACGCGGTATAGCATACTGCCGCATCTAGTAACGCGGTATAAGCATACTGCTATATCTAATAACGTGGTATAGTATACTGCCGTATCTAATAACGCGGTATAGCTAATTGCGTATTTATAGCTACTCGGGCAAGTAGTGCCTTTATTCTATTATGCTCTTTTTATACTTAATACGCAATTAATATATAATACCCCCCTTGCGCATTCTATATATCTTACTTACTTTAAGTAATAAATAAGCGTTGCTCTTCCTATATACTTAATAGTATTTGCTTAATCTACACAGTTAATAGTATTTACCTATTCCGCGTAATTAGTATACTTTACTTAGTCTACGCAGTTAGTACCCTTTACTTATTCTACGCAGTTAGTACCCTTTACTTATTTTACGTAGTTAGTATTCTCTACTTATTCTACGCGCCTAGTATATATTATATAAAGAATATATTTTAACCTAATAGTAGTATAATATAACCTTAATACGCCTAATAACGCCCTTTAGTTAACCTACTATTTTAAGTTTAATATTTATATAAGTCCTGCCGTAATAATAGCACCGTACTATTAAACCCCTAATCGTCTTTATTCTCACCGTTATTCTTATTATTATTTTCCCTGTTTATCCCACTGCCTTCTTTACTCTTATCCTCTTTGTTACTATTATTTTCCCTATCTATTCTACTACCTTCTTTACTCTTATCCTCTTTATTAGCAAATTCTAGTATTACTAGTCTATCTCCACTCTATAGGCGGGCCTTTATATCCTCTAGTATAGCACTATTTATAATATCTATAACCTTAAACTCGCTAGTAAAAGTATACTATAAGATACAGTAATCAATTCCTATTTCCTGTTTATTATTACCTTAAATTTATTTAAGGCGCGCTTAGATAGCGTTAATATTATAATTATATAGCATTAAAATCGTCTTATTAGTATACTGCGAGAAGGAGACCTTATATATAGTTTTAGGGTTTATTCTTTATAATAAATACGCTAAGCTACTATTATCCTATTATATTATCTTTATTAGCCTATATATAATAATTAAAATAGTATAATATTATAATATAGGAAACGGTAGTAAAGTGCTATAGTATACAGCAAGTATCGCGATATAACGTTGCGATACGATTAATATAATATTATATATTTACACTTATAATATACGGTTATTAAGTAAACCTATTATTATACTTAGGATCTAGTTCCTTTAAATCTTTTATAATATCCTTAAATAGATTACTAATTGCCTATTAAGTCTATAGCATTTTATCTCTAGTTACGTTCTGTATTTTATTAACTTATTATAAAAGTAGCTTACGTAACTTTTATTACGCTTAAGTTAGTAGCTCTTCTAGGTATTCTATAGTCGCTCCTAACTATTTATAATACGCTTTAATAAGTATAATAAAAGGCTTTCTATAGATTTACCTATAATTATAGCGTTAGCTTTAAACTTATAAATAACTTATATTCTGCTTTTATAGTCCTTAAAAGTATATTAAATCGCTATATATATAAGCTATATCGTATTAGCTATAATAGGCGAGAAGAGGTTAGCACTATTTTTATTAAGGGTAAGTAACCTTAGCCTAGTATTAAAGAATACGCGCTTAATATAACGTGTAATAATCGGCGCCCTAAATCTTATCTCTCTATTCTAGCCTTAGTTAGTTAGGTATAATAAAAGGCAGAGTACTAATTAGGCCACTAAGCGTAAAGCGGTTATCCTTAAGTAGTTCCGCTACTTCCTCTACTATAGCCTTAGTATCTAGTTTAAGGCAATTATAGCTTCTAGCAACGGTATCGCGTACTATATTTATTATATAATATTAAAACACGCTAAGCTAGTTGTATAGCTAGAAAATCGGTTAGTATAGTGCTACTAAATCCAAAGACCGCGAACCTTGCGTGCCGCTGGCCCCAGTAGCATACTTAATACTCTATTTATTAGGTTTTTATAATAGTCTATAATAGTAATCGCCTCTTTCTACGTCTACTTTATTAGTATGTTTAGACCGCTTATATTTATTTCCGGCTAGAAAAAAAGATAGAGCTCTTTAGGTATAGAGCCTATTATTACTTATATAATAAGACGTATTTAAGTAATACTATATATCTTTATATTAACTAGGCTAAGTAGCTGCTTCGTATATTATCTAAAGTTATCCTATAGCGGTTGTTTATTTAAGTAATATATATGTTTTTTTAAGTATAGGTTTTGGATATCTTGCGGTTGCTTAGGGTTTATAAGCTTTTATCTAATAAGAACGGGACTGTCCGTTAGGATAACGTTATTAAAATTAATAATAATAGGTCGTACTATAGCACATTAATAATAGTCTTGCCTTTTAATAGAGATAGTTACGGTATAGAGCCTAATATTATCCCCTTTAAGATTTAGATTATCTTAGGAGCTACTACTTAACTTATAGCGTCTTTATTTACTTTTCTACGGAATAGGTAGAAGATAAGTATATTAGTTTAGTAGAACTATTTAGCTTTTACACGCACCTTACTTCCTTAAAAGACGCTAGATAGTCTAGAGTCTTATACCTAATATACTTTAAACAACAACCCGGTTAACTTTTATAATATAAATTAGGTATTTCTCGCTAAGTATATAGAAAAGAGCTTTAATAAACTTATAATAATAAGTTAGGAGGGCGGCCTAATTATTTATTAGGCTTTATAACGGGGTAATTAGATTACCTTACTATAGCGTAGGGTCCTACTTTATATAATATTTTTTCTATACCGCATAGAAGCCTAGTTCCTCGCGATATTTACCTACTTTTAAGGTAAATAGTACGGTATATAGGATATAAAGGGTAGCTAGCGCGTAGAGGGTAATACGTAGTAGTATTATATTCTAGTTTATTATAGTCGCGGTAATTTACCCCTTTATTATAATCCGGCGCCGCTAGTTACAACTTACCGCTATTTTAGCTAAGTTATATTTATTTACCGCCTAGTATGAGCCTATTTCCTTATATATGCATTAACCTATACCCTATTTATTTGCTCGAAATCTTTATTATATATAGTATTATATATATCCTAATCGCTATAGTTATTTATAAAGAAATAGTCTATAACGTTAATATCCGTCGGTATAAGTAAGATAGGCCTTATAATATAGTTGATATTATATATCTAGAGGGCATCTAGCGTGCGTTTTATCCTGCTATTAGATAGCTTTATACTCTACACTCTAAGTATTCTGGTTCTTATATTAATCTTACTACCGTTATAAACTTAAAGGGTCTCTACTAACGCACCAGCGTATTTTAGGTATTTGCCCTCACTATTTAATTGCCTAGTATCCTAGATTGTAAGTAGCAGATAAAGCCTCCCTACTTTATTACTATAGAGGCTGTCGTTTACCCACTTATATTCTTATACTATTATAGCATTATAGCAGGGGGCTTTAGTATTAGCCTATAATGGGGTATATTAAGCAAATACCTTATTAAGCTTATTAGTATTAGTAGTATCCTTTTTAAAGTAAATATAGTATATAACACTGTAATAGATGCTTAAGGGCATCTTTAATACCTAATTATTATCGGCCTCTAGTTAGTTAACGTCCTAGTCTATTTACTAGATTCTATTAATCTACTTATGGCATTCCCTTATAAAGGGGGCTAGTTTAAATATAAAGTCGGTAATCTCTATCCGGCGCTATACCTCCTTAACTATACGCCAAATAGATATATTAATTCTCTAATCTTAAAGTGTCTAAGTTATATAGTCGTCGAAGTTCTATATATACGAGCGATGTATGTATATATTAACTATAGGGCCTAGTTGTATTATCTATATTACGCTTATTAGGTCTACTATATTAATTATATTAGTTAACGCCTATAGCTTAAGTTTGTTTTAAAGCATAGTGTTAAGATATATAGTGTTATATTATAGCATCTACTCTTTATAGTTATTCCATTTGTTGGTCCTATGGTAGAATGCCTTCTATAGCTTATATACTTGCTCTAAATACTCTATATCTATACCTCTAATTACTCCTAATCGCTAAATACTCTCTAGATAGTAGGTAATGGCATATAGCTTAGGAATATTAAAGTATAGTAGTCTTACCTTAGTTAAAACAAAAGGAATATATCCTTTATCTTATCCATTCTATAAATAGCTGCTGCTAGGTACTAGATAGTTAATTCGTTGTATAATACATATTAAGATAGTATAGTAAAGTCCATAAACACCTAGATAAATAGCATAGCGCCTTTATTCTATTTTAGTAAGGGTGCTATAGTAGGGACCAATTATTATAACAGAGATTTATATATCTTTCCTATCTATTAGCTAATATTTGCCTAGCTATCCCATACTATTATATTAGTAAATTATTCCACCTATACGAAGCGGGTGGTAATAAGTGCATTAATATTTAACATCTCCTAGCCGTAACTATCTGTGCGTAGGATATTAAGGCCCTAATATTTTCCGGCCTGTATTTCGCTTTATATAAGCCCCTTAATCTAGTATATAAGATATTCACTAGTAAGGCCTTTAAGCACCTAGTATAGGAAATTAGGCGCCATTATCTTATGGATATTAGATAGATTATAGCCCTATATAAAGTTGCGGAACGGCTAAATATAATCCAAGTTATCCTTCTTATTAGTATCGTAACCTTCCTACTATATTCGTATTTAGTCTTTTATTAATTAGTATATACAGAACAGCTATAGTCGCTAAATAGCAGTCGTTAGATTATGCCGTTTATTTATATATATATAATAAGTTAAATATTTACGGCCACTCTTAATACCTATAAGCGTAACCTATTCTTTATAATTAGCTATAAATATAGCTAGAAGTAGAAAGCAGTATTAATCCTAGCCATCCACGCATAAAAGACATACTCCTTCTTTATTAGCTTTCTCTAACGCTATAGGCATTATTAGTATAACTATACTAGTAGTAGGGTTATTGCTAAAGCATACGTTTAAGAATAGCCGCGAGGGTCTTATATTATACCGCTAGTTATATTATTTAGTTGCTAGGTATATAGACCGGGAGGTATATAAGCAGTAATAGGGCTAGTTAATTTACGGATTATTAAACGCGCAGTTTAATATTTCTAATTAAAATATAGAGCGGCTATACTTTTTTACCGCCGGCATATTATGTTAGTTAGGTCTTATTGCTAGCTAATATAATCGGCACTATAGTTGCGCCGAGCGGTAGCTACTCTTATATCTCCCACTACTAGTCTACCGTATTAAGCTTATTATATATTCTTGTTTCTACTAATAAGTACTACCTTACTAGCGAGAAAGTTATATCTTCTTAAAAAGGGCCGTAACTAATAAGGAAGGACATAATCTCTAGAGCATTTTAGTAACATACTAGCAGCTACTAGTCCCTTATGGTTACAATTATTTTAATCTACTACGGTTAATTACTCTTAGATTGCATCTGTTTTAA
Source organism: Cenococcum geophilum 1.58 (assembly GCF_001692895.1). Taxonomy (NCBI): domain Eukaryota; kingdom Fungi; phylum Ascomycota; class Dothideomycetes; order Gloniales; family Gloniaceae; genus Cenococcum; species Cenococcum geophilum. The sequence continues at coordinate 1,265,077 of NW_027137608.1, forward strand.
AAGTAGTTTTACTTTAATATTATTAGCACTCTAGTAAGAAAAATAGTTAGTAAATACTCCCTAAAGCCTAATATCGTTAAACTACTTATTAATAGCGCGATTAGAAGTCCCGTAGCTTACCCACTATAAGACCTATGCATATTTTGCCTCACTACTAAACGGATAAAATGGGGGAGGTGTCTTATCTAGTATACTACCAGTACGCTTAATACGCGGCATAATATTATATACTACCGCAATATCGTCCACAGTTTACGGATTTCCTTAGTTCCGTCCTAAAGGCTTTCCTATAGCACGGCTAGTGGCCTCTTTAAATATTTTAGTCTAAAAGACGTCCATAGATATTCCAGTTAAAGTTTACTAATTAGTCTTAACTATTACTAGGTTATACACCCTATTAAATATTACGGAATTATTATTATAGTACATATCCGCAGCCCTATTATTTAGCTTATTAATAATATTATCGCCTAGAGCTTATGCGGGTAGCTACTTATTACCTTACTCTAATTTAGCCTTATAATTAGTTATATAATGCCCTTCTAAGGTTTAATAGTATAATAGTGCATCGTCGTCCATATATTATATAAGTGGCCACTTATTATATTGCTCTAGCTTAGCCCTATAATAGGCTATTTAATACTCCTTTAAGCTTTAATAGCGTAAGGGTATATTATCGTTTATCTCTTTAATATTAACGCCCTTATATCTACCCTTCTTCCGTTTCTATTATCTTAGATAATATTATTTATAACAGGTTAAACCACCCATGCTTTTTACTTTAGTCCCATACTTTCTATATTGCCGCTAGATAGAGCTTATTTATAAATTGCCGCATTAAGCTGCAATTTACTATAGTTTAGTTAGAAGGAAGCCGAAAATAATATCCGTATAGAACTGTATATTTAAAGTAGTATTTATAGCTTATACTATATTATAAGCTAGTTAAAATGGGAGAAGTATAGTAAGAGCACGGCGATATCTATGGACACTAACGCGCTAAATGGCGTAACCCGTTACGTTTTACGCTAATTTATACTAAATCACGTTACATTAGGCTAAAAGACTCTACTTATTACTAATGTTATGCCGCCTCTCTGTTATACTAAGTATAGAATTCTAAACACCACTATTCCCTACTTAGGATACTAGACTGTTTTTTATAATAGGACGCGATATATAACAGCGGTATGCCGTAAATGCGGCGTGGTATAACTCTATAAGCGCTATAAACCTATAAAAAGATATACAGCTTATTGCCGGCTTAGGCATTACTATAGAGAGACTTAATACTATTAAGCGGACTTTTAAGCAGGTTATTATTAAGGACGGCATCCTATACGTTTTATTTCGTAAATAACTAAACAATTCACTACGCGAGCAGGTAATCTAGAAAGTTATCTATTAGGTAGTAGAATGCGAGAAGGCACTAGCGCTATAGGTATATAAGGCCATATAGAATATACTAGCCCGCGTATAGTTAAATATATATAAGAAGATAAAGGTACTAGGGCGGCCTAGCATTAACTATATAGTGGATATAAAAAGGGGGTATACGGCTACCGCAAACTCGCAGAGTTTATCCTAGCTTAACTATACGTAGAACTGCGGCTATAATTTCAAATAACTCGTTATACTACTTTATAAGCGGAAACTAAATAGTATAAACTTAGTCCTAAGCATAGACGTAGCCTTAAGTCTAGTATCGCTGTCTAATGCGCCTTAAGACCTACGCACAGTCGAATATTAGCTGCTAGTTAAGATATTTTTAAAGGCCGGGGTAGATTGTAACAAGGAGTAGATATAGGCCGCCTATATAGAGACTATACCTATCTAAAACAATGGGGCCTTAAAGGCTGCTCTATTAAGGGCAGTTTATTATAGGGTAGGCTAGGTTATATTTACGGCTATCCACAGAAATAGTATATAGGTGTCCGTTATAATTATAATATATTACTAACGTTTATCTAGCCCTATCTCTAGCGCGACACGTTTTACCAGGCGGGCTAAAAGGCATTAATTAATTATAGCTGATCTAATCTATGTGGAGATAGTGACTTTAGTTAAGTTTGCCTTGCAGTAAGATCTCCTATCGCACTAGGAAGCCCTAAGATTATTGCCTATATATACAATCTTAGGTTATTTAGACATAGTACGGCAAATTGCCTTTACTATAGGCTCTTTTATTAGGGGCAACTATATAAACATTATATTTATCCTGTGTTTTACTAGCTAGTAGCCAGTATAGTAGGATAGGTATTATTCTAAGGGCCTATAGTATTAGCGACAAGTTTCTTAAGATATAGTAATAGCGTACTAATGCTAAGAATAGCATACCCAATATAAGCAGGAGAGGGCGTTAGGTCACGTTACCTTAGCGGCAGCTATAGCAAAAAAAGGATTAGATCCTATTTAAGGTTATCGCAGTTTAGTAAAAATAGAGGCGGCCTATACTATATGGAGAGTAATTAATAATAGTTACGGTTATTAGCGAGATATCTAGACTACAATCTAACTAGTTAAGTACTTAGGGAATGTTTAGTTATAAGTTTAAATTAGAATAAGGGCTTTAGAATAGAGTTAATCTAAAGCTCTAATCTAATTCTAAGGCAACCGTTTAGTTAAATTCTAGTTCAACTTAACTTTAGCTATAAATTTTTAATATTCTAAAAAACACGCTAAAAGTTACTAAAAAGTTGGCAACTTTACTATATATAGAATCTAAACTAAGGTCTTAGCATTAGTTTAAATTAGGAGCTTAAAGCTCCTTATTTAAACTCTAAATTAAATCTAAAGGCTTTAGATTATACATGTCTATATAACCTATAGAGCCATAAACGCGTATTAAATTAAGAAGGAACGCGTTCTTTCTGCTAGACTTTTAGTTTAGATTTAAAAGTAATAGATTATAACTAAATAACCCCTTAAAATCTGGATTATAGATTAATATTAATTAACTACTAGCCTAAAAGGGATAGAAACTAGGATCACTAGGCTTTATAAATTAGGCTATCTTTACCATAATGCGCTTATCTGTTTTAGAGATCTTATTTAGCTATAACATATAATATTACAATATACCGTATTTTACCCAGTGCTATAGCAAAATTGTAAATGTTAAAGGCCTATAGCTACTACCGCTCTTAACTTCTATTTAGTATCCCTATTTAAGGGTTTTACTGCTAGTAAAGTCTATAACATCTATCCTTACTACCCTCCTTATATTCTAACGCCACTAACATCCTTTCTATTATTGTTATCCTCGTTATTATCACCGGCACCGCCCCAGCTATTATTATTAGCGCCCTCTCTATTAGTCTCGTTCTACGCTTCGATATAATTACTAATACCGCTAATATTTGCTGCACCCACAAAGTCAGGGATAGTAATGTCGAAGTTAACGTCCATACTATACAAAATAGGCGTGTGATCGGCTATACGCTAGCGGTAGACACGCTATATAGTTTCGTTAACGTTAAACGGGGCAATAAGTTGCTAAAAGTACTCTTTCCGCTTAGGATTCTTAAGGTTAATAAATACCTTATTATCCTTACACCACTTTTTAATTTTATAATACGCGGTGTTTATAAAGGTCTTATTACTAGTATAATAATTATAGACTACCTAGGGACTACCGACGATAACAAGGCCCGCTTATAGTTTAGTAATTATAAGAAGATTCCTTACTATATTTTAGACAAATTTTAGCGGACTAGCGACTATTATATCATATACTAATAACTCTACTTAGCCGCCTTAGATGCCGTTAACGGTAAAGACCTTAATCTTACTAACTACTAGCGCAAATTCCCGCCACTTACTGCCATCTTACTAGGTATAGCACCATTCTTTAAGCGTATGCAGCGCTGCGGAGTAAATAGCAAGTTAGGCTGTATATAAAACGGCAAGGCTAACCTCTAATAGCTTAAATCTAAAGTCTATTAGCGCCATAGCCACCTAGAATACGCATTAAGCGTAGACTAGGTTATACTTTAATTAGCTAAGCTTATTTACCTATATAGTACCATTAATAGCGAGGAAGGCGATAGGGTGATCGCAGCGCAGTATATCTTTAAAAAAGCTCGCCGCTAGCTTCGACTGCTCTTAGTCCTTAACTATTAGGCTTGTCTAAAGCTGGCTATATAGCAGGACGGCATTTACGAGATATACAATATCTTTAACGAATTAATATTATAGCGAGAACTATACCGTATCTATACTAGCCGCGAGAAAACGTGTATAGAGGGAGATAAATTTCTAATAGTGGAACGGATTATCGAAATCGGGATTAAGGATTAGTTTTGGTTAGTATATATTACTAAGGAGAACCTAAGGCACAAAGTCGCTAGCCTAGATCTATAGACCTCCCTAGATTAAATATGGTCTGCTTTAGGCAAACCTAGTAAAACTACCTAGCTTAGACGCCTTCCCAGCCTTATTATAAAAAACTATACGTATAGCGCTAATGGAATATATATAAGTCTGCGAGACTACGTTAGGAAAACGGGAAGTGGCGTAGGAAATTTAGTTTCGCTAAAAGTGTTTTTAGGGCCCGGGGCTAGCTTTCCGCCATATTAGCTAACCCCCCCTAGCCTAGGGCTAGCTTTTAGCTATATTAGCTAACCCCCCCTAGCCTAGGGCTAGCTTTTAGCTATATTAGCTAACCCCCCTTAGCCTAGGGCTAGCTTTTAGCTATATTAGCTAAGCCCTAGAGCTATACGTTAGCACTATGCTAGCTTATAGCTATAAAATAAATATTATTACTATTATTGTATTTATTGCTATTAGGGTATTAAAATCCTAAAGGCCTCTAGGCAGGCTCCTAGTAGGCTTTCTAGCAGGCTCCTAGTAGGACTTTAATTTTCCTTATTATCTAAATCGTCCGAAGTACTATTAGGTCCCCGCTATATTCCCGACAGCCTCTATACGTGCCTTTATATACCCCTTATACACCTAAATGCCACCTTTACCCTTCCTTCCTTCCTTACATCCTCCCTACTTAGGAAGGCACTAGAACGGTAGCCAGAGGACTGTGACTAGAACTAGACGACCGTCGCCAGAACCAGACGACCGTCGCTAGAACTAGACGACCGTCGCCAGAACTAGACGACCGTCGCCAGAACCAGACGACCGTCGCGAGAACCAGACGACCGTCGCCAGAACTAGACGACCGTCGCTAGAACCAGACGACCGTCGCCAGAACTAGACGACCGTCGCTAGAACCAGACGACCGCCGGAGCCAGACGATAATCGTTTAAACGACCAGCCAGCAAACACCATGATTAATTCAATCGATCGATCGAATTAAACTAGAGCCTTAATATTATCCCATTACCAAATCAAATCGAATTAAGGCCTCTTAGGGAGGCACCCTAGACGACCACCGTTTAAACGTACAGCCAGTGAACGCCCAGAGAGAATGATTTAAATTAATATAATTAATCGCAATTAAATTAAGCAGAGCCTTTGATCGGGCCGACCTCTCCCCCAAATTATAGATATAGATAGGTAGGTATAGACAAGTAGGCACGACCGGTAGGCACAGACAGGTAGGCACGAACAAGTAGGACGGTCAGACGGTAGGATAGGTAGGATAGGTAGGACAGGTAGAATAGGCAGGACAGGTAGGACAGGCACTAGGCCTAGTTAGGAAATCAGTACATGGCCGGCGGATTATTGGGAACGCCGCCAATTGACGATTTGGAGACTCTGCGAGAGATATCCCTTATAGCTACTATTAATTTTAAATTTTTGAATTTTGAATTTTGAATTTTGAATTTTATTATAATTATATATATTGCAGCTATAGGAAATATTATATAAAATATATAAAACGTATAAAATGTATAAAACGTATAAAACGTATAAAATGTGCTAATGTTGCTAATATGGCCCCAGGCTAGCCCTGGGCTAGCGTAAATAAGTGTATATAAGTAGATCAGCGGATCTAGCTGAAATGACCCCGGGCTAGCCCCTACTACCCTCCCGTTTTCCTGACGTATATTAGGTATTATAAGAATAACATTAGCCTTCTTAGCCAGGTCTATAATAACTATATTAGCCGCAAGTATTAATCCTATCTTATTATTTTACGTTATATTATTACTAAGCGTAAATTAGTATAAGTATTAGCAGAATTTGGCGTATTTAGTTGTATTAGGGTCTATAATAGGATATAGGTTTCCGTCGCTATCTAGGACACCTATAAGGCGTAATAACTACTAACCTTTAGATAAATCTATAACCTATAACCGCTTATTAAAGCTGGTAGCATTACTAGCCTTAAACGTACGGTAGAGTAGAAATACTACATTTAGTATAGATGCGTCCTCGTTAATTATAGCATAGTCATCCTATTCCTCGAAATACTTAGGATAAGTATTAATACCTACCACTGTTCGCTATATAACGGTATCCCGCTTATAGACCTTAGTTTCCGTTAAGCGCATATAGCGGCAAAAGACGATAGGAAATTTAGTAAAACAGCCTTATATAATTAATGCCTTATAGTCCTCTATAAGCGCATTATTAATTATCTTAGCTAGTATATTTAATTAGCGATTAAGCGGCAATAGGACCTAGATTCTAGTAGGATCCTACTAAGGCGACCTAAGTTAATACTAGTATCGTACTAAAATAGTTAGGAAGATTAATTTCCTAACACCACCAGGGCCTTATATTAGCAAAATACCACCTATTATATATTTAAGCGCAGTACAGGCACCTATTTACTCTTCATTAAGTAGCAGTAAAACAACCTTAAGGGCATTATTAACCGAGTTCTTCCTATACTTAGCGATATTATAGTTAAAGTAATTAATACGCGGGAGATCTATAAAGTTATTAGACAGCGCAATTTGGCGCTTAATATAGAAACTATTACCTCCTTACTATAGGTGGCGTAGAGTATTAATCTCTTAGGAGATTTTAATCTTAGGGACACGCTTAGTTATAAGACATTTAATACCCTATGCCGTAATTAGGGTCTTACTTAGGTTACCAACTATTATAAAGTTATTACTACTTAGGATATACTCTAGAGCGAATATAGGGTTTAGTATAAACTTATAACCTACCCGTAGTTAAAAAATAAAAGTATAGTAGTTATAGCCGGAGCTAAAGGGAGTGGTATTAATAATAACTCCTTTTTAGCTAGCCTAGCTATCTGCGTCTTTACCTAGGAATAAGATATTAATAATAGAGTCGGTGTAAAGGGTAAGACCATTAACCATCTAGATAGCAGCGTAGTAGACTCGGTTTACGCTACCTAAAAAGGTAATAAGACGAATAATAGTAGGTACTTAGGGGTTCTAATTAACGGCCTTAAGGCTCGCGACTACGGTATAGAACTAGACCGTAAAATACTTAAGAACGCTATTAAACTAATACCTCACAGAGATTTTATATAATAGTTAGTCCTCCACTAAGAGCTACATGCTAAGCTAGACATTTATATTATAGTTCTTCTACTAGCAACCTAAAGGATTATTAACGCTCTGCTATTATAGGCTCGCGTTTAGGCTCGCGATATAACTATTAAGCCATTTAGTGCCTAGTGTAAAGAAGTAAATAACGACCATAGGACTATTTAACAGTATATCCTAAGCTTTATGGATTTACGGCGTAAATAGGCCGAAGTCCCCATTAATAAAGAAGTACTTACTAAGCAACGTACGCGTACCTAGTATAAGTTTATTAGAGGTAACAACAAACCTAATATAGTAAAGTCGTAGGGTTGTAGCATCTTACGGGAGAATGCGAGTAAGATACTTAAGTGTGGTTAGATATAATAGTTATTAAGTAACCGGAGAAGTAGCATTAGTAGTATTAACCTTAATGTTACCGGCGATGTTAATATCTATAAATTAGATAGACGCCGTCTTATATAAACAATAAGTAGGCATTTTACTAGTCTCGTAAGACACCTAGAATGTAATACCATATACTATAATATACTCTTTAATAATTTACATAATAAACTAAACTATAAGGTAGTTGTTATTTAAAAGCTAAAGTATATCTAAAGGTTTAGCTATTACGGAATTACTATCCTTTATATAAGTGTCTAGATTATCTACTAGGCCATCTACTACTAGATAGAAGCCGGCTATATTAAAAGGTTTAGGCGATGGAGAGGTAGTAGCTATACTTAAAGTGGCAGCACTTAGTGTATCTACCTTGCCTAGAGCGGTTACGGCGTCTATCGCCTAAATTAAAGTAGGTCCACTTATGCAATCATTAATATTATACCCTGCAACTTCGTAGTTCTTATATACCTAACTATAGAAGACAGTTTAATAGTCCAGGGAGCTATAGTTTAGGTAAGTCCGCTTCTTCTTACCTAATAGCTAGGAATAGTCTTACTTTCTATGGCCTATGGCACTATATTAGTTACACGTCATACTAAAATAGTTACTCTTAAGATAACTAGCTTCCCCATAATTATTACACGTAGGGTTAAGGCAGTTAGCTTTAAGATAACCAGCCTTACTATAGCCGTAATAAAGTTAAGAGGCTTTCTTAAGAGGATAATCGGCGCGTATATAGCCGGTAAACAGATAGAGATAGTATTTTAAAGTGTTGTTAGCCAAGAGGTATAGACTACCAAGCTCTAAAAGAAGAGGCTTATTAAGTGTAGGGCCCTTACCGTTACCTTACGAGATACTAAAGCCTATAGTTACCATAATTAAGGTAATCTTAAAAACTATAACGCCCTTAGCAAACTTTTTGTAGTTATAGACGTAGTTAACGTCACAAGTTATAAAATAATTAGTAGGTAGGTCCATTTTAGTAGCAGGCTATATTAAGCAGTAGTCTATATAAACGTATTAGTAAATATAAACCCTCCATTATATAGCTAAGGCCGAAGATAAGGCAGCTAACTTACTACGTTATAAGGCTCTATAGCTTAGATAGATCTATAGAGGCACTAGTTATAGAGGTAGATACTAGTAGGGTAAGAGTAAGGGTAGGTAGTTAGTAGAGTTAGGTTAATTAGTAAAGGTAAGGAAATAAGGCACGCCCTAATAAAATTATATAAGTAAGGCCTTAGCGGTAAAGTATATAGTTATATACTCTGCAGGTTAAACGCGTATAAGGGTAAATCTATAGTAATAAGACTAACCTATAGAGGAAGACGCGGTATAGTATAAGTTACGGGGACTACCCTACCTAGCCTATCTCTTAATATAGGCCAGGCGATAGTCTAGCACTATTAAGCTTTTATAGTTTATAATATAAGCATATAAATATATAAAAGGGTAAGGGAAAAGAGAAGTAAGTAGTAAAGTAAAAGCACTTTACTATAGGTAGGCTAATTACGTTATAGGTAAACAGAAACTTAAACACCGTAATCTGTTAAAAATATCACTAATAAGTATAGCCTACCACTGCTAGAAAGTACAAGTCTTTTCCTCTCTTAATTAGTAAGAGAAAAGGCATTATTAACTAAATAATCTCTTACTAGAGTACTAGGTGGGGAGTAGGATATTATAAAACTATATATAGTTTTAAATAGATCTAAAATAAAGATATTAAATTTAAGAGACTCTAATATAATAAATACTATAGTAGAATACTAACCTTTTATATAACACTAAATAGATAAATAGCGAGATAAGTTAATATTGCTAAGTGGCTGGATACTAGTATATACAACATATTTACTATCCTAAAATGCCCTAAAATATTGCAAAATACCACAAAATGCTATTAATTATATAAACTTATAATATAAAATATAAAACCTCCTACTACCTTTTACGGTAGATATACGTTTAAATAAGCACTAGATATTTATGTATAGACATAAATCCTATATACTAGATAATTATTATTCCGGATAGACTTATCTGGTAGGCCCTTAAGTGCTATATAGTATAATAATAATACTAGTAATTACGAAGTAAGTGTAATATATCGCCGTTTACTAAAAGTACTACCTATTATATACTAAGTACTTTACAGTAATAAAGTCCGCATATATAGACGTAGGCTAGCCCTTTAACTCTAGTAGCGCGTATATCTACCAACTTTATATAATAATAAGAAATATAGTAACGCCTATAATAAGTGCAATACATCGCCGTCTACTAGAAATACTACCTATTATATAGTAAATACTTTATAGTAATAGAGCCCGCACGTATAGATATAGGCTAGCTCTTTAACTCTAGCGGCGTATATATATACTAACTCTATACAATAATAAGAAATATAGTAACGCCTATAACCTCCTATAGTCTACTATACTATAATAACTAGTTACTCCTTTATAGGCACTTAATAAATCGCTTATATTAAAAACTGTAAGAGTTTAGCGGTACTAAACTGCCACCTAGCCCTAAATAGGCTAGGTAGAGTAGTCCCTATAAGTTATATAATTGTACCCTTATTTAACTATATAGTACTAAGTCTAGCCGTATTTACCCTAACTAGTAACAGTAAACTATAGCCAATTTTACCTCTATATGGGTATATGCGGGCAATTATAAGATCTACCTCTTTACCTCTTCTTAATTAACTTTACTTACCCTACCTTCTATCTCTCCTATAACTAACCTCTAACTATATCTAATACTAAAGTTATACTAGTATAGCGCTAGCCAGCTACCATATAAAGCTCTTCTACTTTAATAGTCACCTTCTACTTAATATATGCCGCAATATTACACGTACCTAACTAAATAAGCAACTTAATAATAACGCAACTATAGGTAAAGCTAGACGCGTGGTATAAGGCGAACCTAAAGCCAACTAAAGATATAGATATTGCCTAAGGCTTCGGAATAAGCATTAAAAACTATAATAGACTAAAAGAGAAGGTTAAAGATATCGCGATTAAAGTTAAGCCTAAGCACGTAACATATTGCGGCAACTTTATAATAATAAAAGAAGGGCATATTAAGGAGTTTTGTAAACAACTCCTATAATTTACCAATACTCTACCGGATTAGAAACTATAGGTAATCCTAAAAATTATAAAAAGTACTTATTCTAATTGCGTAAGGAGGGTACTAAGTACCTCTAAAAGTAGGCATACTCTACGTGAATATATATTACCCCTAAAGACCAAAGCATAAGATAAGATAATGCTACCTTAGCTACTGCATGCGATATAGCCTATAAACGTTACCATAACCCCACTATATGGTATCCCTTTACCTTAGCTAGCAACCCTAGTAGCAAGCAACGCAATTAATATAGAAAATATTAAGATTAAAATTTAATCCACAGGCTTAATAGGTAGGTTAATAGTTAGGGTAGTTTAAGTCTTATATTTAATAAGCGGAAACCTATATATAGCTCTAGGCAAGCTATAGGAGGAACTGCGGGCCTATATAGAGCTTAACATTAATAGTCCGCCTAAAAAAAACATCTATATATCGCTGTAGAGATATAAAAACCTTATAATATGGTTAGAGGGCACACTTATTATAGCTCTTAGCGAAATAGCGCGAAATGGTATAAAGGAGGCTGTGCTTATAGTATTACTCTTACCTCCTAGCTTAAACTCCCAAATCACTGCCATTAATAATATACCACTAGCTATCGAATCTAAGGCGCCTAAACGCGACGGATATAGCGTAAAAAATAGCTAGTAAGTCCTAATGCCGCATAAAGCTAGCGGCAAGAGTAAACTGGGAGAAGGCAAAAAGCAAAGTTATTTAAAATTAGCAGTATATAGCTCTAATAAAAATAGCAAGGGCGAGCCCATTTAATATAAAAAATCGGATAATAATAAAACTAAATTGGGCAGATATAATAAGTGGCCTTAACTAAGATTAGTAATAAGTGCCCTAGCGGAGGATAACAAAAGCAAGCCAGCCGCGCCTAGGAAGTTAAATAGTTATAAGGCCAACCTAAATAGAAGTAGAAAACGCCCTTAAGCAGAATTAACGGCAGGCACCCTTATAGAAAATAGTAATAACAAGCCGGTTATACGCAGAAGGCGATTAGTAAAGGGAAGACGTAACCCATCTGCCTATAAGCCTATATTAGTAAGTAACAGCGGTACTAAAGAAATTGCCGTAGATAACGGTAAATCGCCGCAATCTATTACCGAACCTAAAGGTATATACTAGCCTAACAATATAATAGACGACCCTACTACTATATTACTAACCGTTAATATCCCTTAAGATATTACCATAGAGGATAGCAAATTGCCGTAACGTGCTAGTAGATATAATAATTAGTTCCTATATTATACTAATTTTAAGAATATAGAGAGTAGAGACAAAGATAAGGATTTAGTTAATAATAGCGACCAAGATAAGGATTTAGTTAATAATAACGACTAAGATATAGATATAGAGGAAGAACTTAACTAGCAAACTTTCTTAGCCTAGCTCTATAAGGCCAGGAAGGATAACTTAAATAGCGCACTAGCGTATATAACGGAGGCGGATCTTCTACTTACTCTAGAGTATTTCCTACTTATCTTATTAAAAGCACTCTCTAAAACCGCCCTAATTAAACTCCCTAATTAGGGCCTCGCATTAGGCTTTAAATTTAGCCCATACTAAGTAGTATATATAGCTTAGGCATTTAAGCAAAAAAGAACGATTAAAGGAGGTAGTATCTATATAGACGAACCCGGCGCGGGCAAGACTGTATAAATAATTACTTAATAGCTAATAAACTACTTTTATTATTAGAACGTAATAGACGTTTAAGAGGCCTAAGCTACTAGGGACGTAACCCGCCACCTACCTAAGATATATCCGCTAGATTTAAAATACCTATAGGTAGTAAAGTAGCTAATTATATACTACTGTAAAGATAACTCTAAAAAGCTATACCCTATAGACCCATAGCGAGGCTGCTTAGTTGTCCTTATGCTAACCCTAGGCCTGCTAGGATTCCTAAAGAACGCGAGTATAATATTATAAGACGGCGTAATTATAAAGCGCCCTAACCCGCCCTAGATTATAATTCTTGCCCCTAGCTATAATAAAGTTAAGATATTTAGTAAACTAAAAAATGACAAATAGCCGTAAATCCGTAAGGCTCTTAAGTAGACTAATAAGGAATAATAGGAGAATAATAACGATATATATTTAGTTGGCAAGGCTCTCCTATTATACCTATAGGGTAAAGCTAGGTGTAACGGAACCTTGTAGCAAGAACTACGGTGGGCTCGTTATTGGGCTAGGTGTGTAGGAAATGCAAGTATAAAAGTCAACAACGTAATAATAACTGGTGGAGTGGTTGCCTAATAGATTAACTCCAATTATATTCTAAGAATTACTACGAGGAAGGAACTATCTAGGTAGGGACTAAGGGTCCTTAAATATACAACCATACTCCTAAGAAAGTTGTTGCTCTATCTGCTTTATCTACTCTATTTACTCTATAATAGATCTTTATAGATTATATAGATTATATAGATTATATCACGTGACTCTGCTTACTATTCCTTATTACATAGTTTTATGGGTTCTATCCTAGACCGTGCTTATATTAACTAATTAGCTTCTTCCGACTTCTCTTTAAGTAGTTATAATATTGTACTTAAAGCGTCCATAACACTATCTCTCTCCTCTCTATCTTTATCCTTAAAGATACCTAGCATCTTTAGGTTGTTTACTAGAGATATAATATCCATCTAATTAATTTGGTTGATATTGTTACTTATAATGCCTAAAGCACCTTCTTCTTCCTCTATAGCCCGTTAGTCTTATACCGTTGCTATAATATTATCTCTTAGCGAGATAATGCCTTCTCCGTATTCTTATTATGTGAAAGAGGGGCTAGTTTACGTTGCGTTGGCGAGTCCTTTGTCCTAGCAACCTTCCTTTTATTTAGAGTGCACTAAAGCAAATATTTAGTTATCCTATAACGTTCGCTCTATCTCTAATATTAAATATGCGCGACCTATTACTCTTAATAGTTGTCTGGTTCCCTAATTAATTTATTTTAGGGTTTTATGTTTAATCTAAGGCAGAAAAACTTAAGGGTGATCTTGCCGTAGCGCTAGTGGAAGCCTATTATCGATCTAAAGAATCTGCTCGTGCCCTTAAGGCTTAGCAGTCTACCTTTATAAAAGTTTAGCGTCTTTAACGCGTTCGTAAAAAGGTTTACTTTAAGGAGTGGAAACTTATAGAGTAAGGTCTGTAGGAACTAGGTGATAAAAGAACGGATTTTCTTCTAATAGAGAAGGAAACAGATCTAAGTAGTTCGGCAACTGCTCTTCTTAGGTCCCCCTTAGGTAACTTATTCTTTAGCGATCCTTCTTTATTAATGCTGCCTAACCTAATCTCTTCTAATACTCCTATACCTTTTCTATAGCGTTCTTTAAATTCTCTAGTGGCTCCTAGGTAGTTTTAGTATAGCCTATCTACTTAACCTTATACTATATCTCGTTGTTAATATCCTTATAATTAATAATCTTTAATACTTACCATTTGTCTTCTTCTTGTCCTTTATATATGTCTACTTTATAGACCGGTGGCTTAATATTCCTATATGCTGGCTCTAGTATTGCGATATACTATATAGGGTAGATCTTCATTTTAGCTAGTAGGTTTAACTTAAACGTGACCGGTGAAATCCTTTATATAATTTTAAAAGGTCCTAGTCTAACGTAGTTTAACTTCTTACTTAGTTGTTAACTCTTGAAATTTTTGTATAGTAGCTATACTTTATCTCCCTCCTTAAGATCTAGTCCCTTAGATCTCTTAGCATTATAGTACTTTTTTATTTTCTCTTATACTTTCTTTACTAATTCCGTAAGGTCTATATAAAGATTTATTAATATCTTTATTCTCTCTTTAGCTGTACTACTCGTTTTCTTTACTTACTATAGTAATAATAATGTTTTCGGCTTATATCCGTAATTTGCCTTAAATAGTAATATGCCTATTCCTTCTTAAGGTGTTGTATTATATATAAACTATATAACTAGTAATAGTAATACCTAATTATTCTATATATAATTAATATAATGCCTTAGGTACTACTCTAGCGTCTAATTTAATCTTTCCGTTTAACCGTCTGTCTGCGGATAATATACGGTAGAAGTTACTACTTAAACTCCTTGCTCCGCTAAGAATACTTCCTAAAATGCTACTATAAATCTTAGATCTCTATCCGATATAATTTTGCTTAGTGCTCTATATCTTATAAACACTTTTTTAACGTAGATTCTAGCGACATCTTCTGCTAAGATTTCTTCTGTATATACTATAAAGTATCCCCACTTTATAAGCTTATTTATTATTACTAAGATTGTATTATAATCTTATCTGGTAATAGGATCTTTTAATTTTAGTAACTTAATAATAAAGTCCTATAATATAACCTCCTATAGTCTCTCTAGTATTTTAATAGGTTATAGCCCTCTATATAGCTTATGCCTTATTAATTTATTCCTTTAGTAATTTGGATATTCCTTAATAACCCTTCTAGCTATCCTTTAGATTTTATTAATAATATACTCCTTCTAGAGTCTTAACACTAAGCCTATAGCTCTATTGTGTCCTTAGGTTAGTCCCTTGTAGAAGTCCTCTATGAACTACTCTGCTATGCTTCTTAGGATATACTTTACTTCTTAATTTTCGTATATATCCGTCTGTGGATCTTCTAGCTATGCTTTTAGAATTCTTTATACCTAAAAGCTTTCTAGTATCTTGTAGACTTTCTCTAGTTTATTATCTTCTTAAGTTACTATAATTTTTAGATAATTGTACCTAATTAATCCGTCTATATCTTTTCGTAATAAAGCCCCTAATGGCTTTTCCTTATTTTATAGTTTAGCTTTATAGCTTAGAGCATCTGCCCGTGTATTATCTATACCTTTAGTATACTAAATCTTAAAATAGTATTCCGTAAGTATCTCTACCTATCTAACCTATCTTTAGTTAAGTTCCTTTATTATTAGGAATCCTATTAGGTTCTTATAATCCATCTTAACTATAAATAGTTTCTCTGTGCCTTGTAAGAATGCTCTTTATTCCTTTAATACTGTAACTATACCTAATAACTCCTTATTATAGATGTTATAGTTTAACTCCGGTGGTGTTATCTTCCGACTATAGTATGCTACTGGGTGCTATCTATCTTAATGCCTTTATATAAAGTATGCCCCTAGTATATAGTCTAATGTATCTATTTCTACAACCATCTTTAGTCCTAGTTAATAGATCTTAAGAACTAGCTCCTAGGTAAATAACTCTTTAACTTTTTTAAAGAGTTCTCTTTACTCCTTTCCCTATGCCTATAGTTCTTCTTTCTTTATTAACCGCGTAAATAGCTTAATATTCTTTAACTACTGCGCTATAAACCTTCTATAGTAATTACAAAACCCTAAAAACGATCTTAACTATATAACGTTCTTTAGTTCCTACCAATTTACTATAGCCTTAATCTTTTTTGGATCTATGCTAAGTTGGCCTAGTTTAATAATAAATTTAATAAAATCGGTCTTTCTGGTAAAGAACTTGTATTTCTTAATTGCTACTAGTATCTATTCTTTTTATAGTTTCTTTAAGACCTATTTAACGTATTCCCCGTATTCTTCCTTAGTTATTAAGTAGATAATAATATTATTAAGATATACTATAATAAATTTATCTAAGTGTTCTCTTAATATATTATTAATATACTTCTAGAACGTTACTAGTGCGTTTATAAGCCCGAATTGTATAACTAATAGTTTATATAGTCCTTCCTTTAACCTAAAGGCTGCCTTTTATTTGTCGCCTTCCTTAATCCTAATCTAATAGTACGCCCATCTTAGATCTATCTTTATAAAAATTTGCGCATTGCCTATCCTATTTTAAATTTCGCTAATTAAGGGTAAAGGATACCTATCCTTCCTAGTAATGCTATTTAACTATCTATAGTTAATACATAGCCTTAGTTTACCATTTTTCTTTAGTATAAATAGTACTAGATAACCTATTAATAACTACAATAGTCTAATGTATCCCTTTTGTAAATTTTCCTAAACAAACTCTTTTAACGCTCTACCTTCTTCTTTAGTAAGCTTATAGATTAGAAAGAACTTTAGACTTATTTCTGGTTCTAACTCTATTTTATAATCCTATACTGCATGCTTTAATAGCTTTTTACTTTTCAGTAACTATAGTTTTTTACCGTACTTATGGTATCTCTTTAGTATATAACTTAGTCCTTTTTCTGTTTCTTTATAGGTTGCTTTTACTTAGTACTATACTAACTTAGCTTATTATTATATCTTGCGGCGTTAAGTATCTCTAATATTAACCTAACCTATAATCTAATTAATTCTTAGATTATATTCCTATAACTAAGGCATACCTAATACTGCCTTGTCCCGTCCCAATGGTAGGATATTAAAAGATATCTTAATTTATCTCCCTTTAATAGTTATTTAAATAGGTCCTGTTTTAAGATTGATGATCCCTCCTCTATAGGTTATTAGATCTCCTAAAATTGTAACTAATAGGTAAGGTTACTCCTTTTATCTGTAAGGTAGCCCTATTCTCTTAACTACTACTAGTAAGATATAGTTTTGCGTTACTCTACTATCTATTAGCGCTTTAAACTGCTAATCTTGCCAATTAATCCGTAAATTTAGGTGTTATCCTTAAATTCCTTTAAGGGTCTAAGGCTCTATTACTGGCTCCCTCTAGTCCTATAGGCCTTTACTTTTCCTAACTATTAGCTGCTTAATCCTAGTGCACTTAGCTCACTCTTTAGCTAATACCTAGTTTGCTTTTTATCCTTAATATACCATAAACACGTATTTTCTAGGCATTTCTACTACTATTATCCGTCTAAGTATTCTTTCGTAAGGAATCTTCCTAGTTAAAGTACTAAACTCCCTTCCTCTTGGACCTCTGCTGGATACCATCTATATATATATTTAGCATTCCTATACTATTGCTTGTCCGTTATCTAGTATATCCTTATAGGGTATTTCCAATTCTTTTCCTTTGGATTCTTATATATTTTGCATATATTATCTATATACGCAATCCATGATAATATATAGTGTGCTAGGTGCTTTAGGTTAACTCTTAGCTTATCTTTATCCTTAAGTTTAAACCTTTATCATACTAATCTAAACGTTGCGACTTTATTTATAGGTACTAAGATGCGTTTCTTACTTCTTTAGTCCTTTAAACGTTCCTCTAGATCCTTTAATGTTATAATTAAGGCTCTTTTAATATACGTTATAGCCTTCTTTATAATTAGGTGGTTTTAAATAACTTTTTTATCTAACTATATATAGAAATCTTCCTACTTATTATTATGCCTTTGCCTATACTACTTTTAGTACAGCTACTGGAGTGTATATAGTTTATCTATAAGGAAGTATCTTCTTATTACTATATCGTGATAGCCCTTTATATGTCATTCCTTAAACCTAGTTAAAATCCCTAAATCCTCTTTATCTTCTAGTTTAGTAAGCCACTTAGCTCTTAGTATACCTGCTCTTGGCCTATTAGTAATTCTTTATACTAGTGCTCTATCCTTTATACGTCCTAATATGCTAGATCTCTTATCTAGTTTCTGTTCTTATTATGTAATAATTCTTTACCTAAATTCTTTTATAGTTTCTTTTAGTTTGCGCCTTATACTCTAATCCTTAAAGTTGTCTTACTTCTTAATCCTAGTATTAACTTTTTAATCTTTAGTTTAAATATTTCGTTTAACTAGTAAATCCTCTAAGTCTATATATTCGTCTCTTAGTCTAATTGCTGTTTATATTATAGATTCTCTAATCTATAAAGAAGCTCCTTGCCTCTTATCTATAGGTGTCCTAATTTATACTCCGAATTCTTAACTCCTTAGGTTTTTTAATCCCGAGCTCGCTTCTAACTTAAGCTTAGCTCCAGCCTTAGTTTAACTAGGCTTACTTAGTGTTCTTATCTCGTCTTAAGAGTCTTAAATCTCACTTATCTTGTCTTAAGAATCTTATGCCTATAGGAACTTTTATCCCAAGCTTATTCGTATAGTTCTAAACTAAGCTACTACTCTACTCCATCGGTTATCGTCCATTATAGGTCCTTAAGCTTGCCTTATCTCGTCTTAAGAATCTTAGTTATCTTTTATCTCATCTTAAGAATCTTAAGCCTTTGGCCTTTTGCCTTTATTAAGTACCGAAGTAGTTTACTGTCTTACTTCTCTTGCGTCTTATAAAGCAATAAACATCATATCTAGTAGGGTTTCAATCCCTACTAATATTCCCTATTCTATAGTAGAATCATCCTCTACCTCTAGTATAACATCTCTAAGGTCTGCTTACTCCTAGTAAGCGGCCCTTATTACCTTATTATTATGGAATGTTTCGCCTAAGTTAAATTTATCGTCCTTAATGTCCGATCTGCGAACTAGTTCATTAGTTCCTCTGCATCCTATAGGTGCTGGCTCTTATAGCTAATAGCTTACGCCATACTTAGCATCCTTATGAATTTGGTATACGTTATTATAATAAAACGCAAAACTTCTAATTAAACATTCTTTTGTTCCTTGCAGTATATTATCGTCCCTCTATATATATATATTATCTACTAGTCTTATACCTTTTACTATGTAGTAACTCTGCCTACTTCTATAGTCTCTAATATAATAACCCTGTTTTCCGCAATTTATATAAGCTCCTTCTTTAAACCATTTTTCTTACTATAGAGTCCGCCTAAATGTCTTCTACTAATAAGATCCCTAATTTAGCCTCTGCTCCTTAGACCTTTAATTACTTAATTCTTATCCTCTAGGTTTCTATAGTTTGCTCTATCTTTTATAGGCTTCTTTAGTACTACTTAGGTCTATTAGCTCTACGCCGTACCATATTTTCTAACTTAGCTTTTATTATTGCGTACTCTACGCCTTATATAACTATAGAACTCTATTCTAGCCTCTCTTAGCCTATTCCCTTTAGTAGATTTAATTGTTAATCTTAATTGCCTAATCTATTAGTTCCCTTAGGGTATCCATATCTTCTATTAGGATAATCACGTCCTAGACTTTAGCCTTAAGTCCCTGTTTATACTATGCCATAAGCGCCCTATTATTCCACTCTACTTATATTACTAGTGTCTAGAACTATATTATATACTTAATTACTAAAGTTTGTTACATAAGGTTCTAGAGTTTTCTTTTTACTATAGTTATTTCTTCCGGGTCTCCAAATATCTATATTAGTTATTCTATAAATCCTTCCCAACTTAAGAATATAAATCGCATGTCTTAGTTAGTGGTCGTCATTCCATTTACCTGTATCTCCGTAAGGTAAGGTTTAAACTACTTAAGTGCTTTTCCTAATAAGAATAGTCCTATATAGGCTATCCGATCCACGGGTATAGGTAACTTTACTCCTTCTTATAAGACCTTAAAGTGCATTTACGTAAGGAATCCTTTAAGCTTTAACCTCTCTCTAGTAAATCTCTTAATTAATAGTAGCTTAATCTTTGCTGCTTCTATCCCGTTAAGTCTTTCTTCTAATACTATATTATTAGCTGTTAGCTAGTTAACTATTTCCTATAGCTATCCGACCGTTATAGGTTACTATAAGTTAGTATCTGCCATACTAGTATCACCTCCTATCCTTAAAGTAGTTGCTACCGTCAATAGTATTATGGTGGCTGCTTTTAGTAGTATGTTGTTTAACTTCTTATATTAATACTATAACTAGGTAGTAATTGTATAACGGAACCTTGTAGTAAGAACTACGGTAGGCTTATTATTGGGCTAGGTGTGTAGGAAATATAAGTATAAAAGTCAACAACGTAATAATAACTAGTAGAGTGGTTGCCTAATAGATTAACTCTAATTATATTCTAAGAATCACTACGAGGAAGGAACTATCTAGGTAGGGACTAAGGGTCCTTAAATACACAACCATACTCCTAAGAAAGTTGTTACTCTATCTACTCTATCTGCTCTGTTCGCTCCGCGATAGATCTTTATAGATTATACAGATTATATAGATCACATCACGTGACTCTACTTACTATTCCTCATCACATGGTTCTATGGGTTCCATTCTAGACCGTGCTTATATTAACCAACTAGCTTCTTCCGACTTCTCTCTAAGTAGTCGTAACATTGTACTTAAAGCGTCCGTAACACTAGGTTTAAGAACAATTATAGCCTTACCCCTAATGCGACGGAACTATTAGCGCTAAGATACTTAACCTAATTCCTTTTAATTACTACGCAAAATTATATTACTATATAACGGGTTTATTATCATATAAACCAATATATAGAAATACCTAAATAGCCGATTCCCTAGAACGTATTAGAAATCGAAGAGTGTAATATAGGTTAGGCGTATCCTCTAGGACGAATGCTACCTAGACGCGACTGGTAAAGTCTTAATATTATTTATTAAGGATATAGTTAAGAAGTACCGCATTACGTATAATCGCAGCCCTACTATATAGGGTGCGTCTAGTACGCCTAATAATGGAAACCTAATATAACTAATGCAGTTTATTATGGTAGGATTAAAGAGGCTAAAGTAGGAAAAAGCTAATAAGCTAAAGGGAATAGAGTTTAAAGTACTGCTTAAGCTTAAAGAAGAAAACATCTAGCTAAAAAAGAAGGAATTTAACCATCTTTATAAGGATGCAAAGACTAACCTAGCTAAAGTAATAGTAGATAGGAAATTCGGCGAACTAGCTGCATTTTTCCGTATAGTCATTCCAACGTTTTAGATATGTAGAGGGGAGTTAACACTCTAGTTTAACTAGTAAAAGCTTATCCCAAAGAACAGCTATCTTAAATTAGTTATATTATAGGCCGACCCTAATAATACTAAGGCGGCTATAATTATAGCTATAGAGGACCAAGTAAGGATAGAGTAAAGGCGCCGATATAAGGAACTTCTAGCTATATAGGAGGAAGATAGTAGCGATCTAAATACTAAACTTAAGATACTAAAACTTACCTAAGCCAAGTTATATACTAACGCGAAAACGGCAGTAAGTATAGCCCAGGTTATCCAATACTGGGACTAGTATGCCCCTATTATAATTAAGTCTAATAAGTCTAACGAGTCCAATAATAAACGCCTAAAAACTTAGAGTTATATACTTAAGGACCTAATTATCGCTAAGTAGACTACTAACCCGCTTAGTAAGGAGTTTACCAATATACTTAACCGCTATTTTTAACAGAATGTAAAGTTCTTTTAAGCTAAAAAAATCTATAATTACGTTTATATTAAAAAACGAACGGATGGTTTAGCGTATAAGATTATTATTACTACTCGCTCACCTCTTATACTAGCTTATTAGTTTAATAGGCTGTATAAAGAATACGGTAAAGATAAGGTACTCCGCTATACAGCCGGTATATCTAATATTAAAAAGGCTGAGGCTAGGTAAACCTTTAATACTAATAACTCTAAGTAAATCCTACTTTGCACCTTTGCATTAATTAGGCTGTCTATTAACCTATAGCGCGCAAATTATACTATTATGGTTAAGCTAAGCCATAAGCTCTTAGAGGTAAAGCAACTATTTACTTAAATAGATTAATAAGGATAGACTAAGCCTGTCTGCTATAGTACTATTATAGCTAATTGGAAGTTAAGTATTAAGTAGAGGATATTAAAGTTAACTAAATTTACGTTGTTACTATATAAGTTGGTATACAAGGAGAAGGCCGATTTAAGCTTAAAAGTAGGCTAAGGTAAAAAGGAAGACACCAAGACTATCTAATGCTAGTAATAATTATAAGAGTATAATATAACTATAGATAGTTCTAAACACTATATATAGCCGCTATATAGCGAAACCTATTATAATTATATAGTGGCGTATATGTAGGCCAAGGGACATATCTTTTAGTAACTTATAAGTAGTAGCGTAGCGTATATAGTAAACTTAGTTAACTAAAATATTTCTAGTATTATTATTTCTAAGAGAGCATTAAGCTGTAGCTTACAGCACTTTTATTATTAAGGCGGCGTTTAGCCGCAAATTACAGCATTATTATTAGCGGTATAGTATATAGCCGCAAAATGCAACTAAATGCGGCTAAATGCTGAAATTACTTAATTAGCATAAACCTAATTTAAGATACTAGTAAATTTTTTTATAATACCGCCCCACCCCCTATGCTTACTAATATTAATAAAATATATATAAAATATAAAATATTAAAATTTTATTAATAATATTAAATTTATAAAAATTATACATTTTTATATGCTTAGTAATATTAATAAAGCGTATATAAAATATTAAATTTATAAAAATTATACATTTATATATGCTTAGTAATATTAATAAAGTGTATATAAAATATGAAAATTATAAAAATTATACTTTTATATATACTTAGTAATCTTATAGTTAGCACTTAGTAGCTAAATACTAACACTTAATTATAAATGCGGCATTTAGCAGCTAAATGCTAACACTTAATTCTAAATGCGGCATTTGGCAGCTAAATGCTAACACTTAATTCTAAATGCCGCATTTAGCAGCTAAATGCTAGGAAATGCTAGAAATGCTAAAAAATGCTAAAATGGCAGAAAAGTAAAATTAAATGCTGGTAAATTTTTTCCTAACGTATATCCCTATTATATATAGTAGTAGCATTATTTTAGGCGTAGTTTATAGTTATAGAGCCTTACGTTATATATAAGGCCATTTATAATTATTTCTTTTTAGATAAGGAGTTTTTGTATTTTTAGTATATATATGCTAACAATAAGGGAGCTATATATTTAACTAGTGTCTCCCTAATAAGTCTCTAGCAACCCTTATATCCTCTTATTATTTTTATTATTTACTTAGTTTACATTTTCCTATTAAAGCTATTAGATTTAGGTAATTTTAAGGCCTAGTATAAGGCGTTCTATATATTTTACTATCTTCTATATAGTTACTATATTATCCGCCTAGTATTCCTTTTCTACCTTAAAGCTATTACGGAACCCCACCGCAGGGGCCTCCATAGGAGAGCCCCGTGCTCTCGCGTACACCTTACGTACAGCTTATGTCAGCTACGCGTAGGTATATTACCTCCTTACGCCCTCGACCCTTACGATCGATCGCGCAACGTCTTGTAGACTCCTCGAATACATACGCTCTGTAGCCACTGCCTACGTTTCGTGACATTACGTTGCGCCTTTTTACCACCAACGCTTAGCCTACGACCAATTCTATATCTTTATAATACTGTAGGCGCTGCCAGAAGCAGCGTGTCTACGAATTACCTTACTTTATACTTTTAAGGAACCCGTAATAGTAAGACGATATTCCTTACTAGCTACTATATTAAACCTAAAGAACAATCTAATGCCTATACTTAACCTACAACGCCAATCAATCCTAGGAGAATTCGATTTATTAGCTCTAGCCTTAACCCCTAAGGAGATGGACACTAATAATATCTTATCTTTTATTAACTATATAACTACAGATAAGTAAACGAAAGGGCTACTACCTATTAAAATTAAAATACGAGACGCTAAGACGTTTGTAAAAATAGTAGTATAAGACCCTAATAAATACTACCGCCTTCTATAGAACTACTACCTAAAGCTTATACGAGCTAAGATGCGTACTACCTAAGATTATAATATTATTTAAGACCTACAAGCTTATAAGGCGCTCGCCGATAACACATATTAAGAAACTAAAGACGACCTCTGCGTGTCTAAATGCGACGTTTAACAGTTAAAAAAGAATAAGATTGTACTAATTGCTATAGTTATAAAAAAAAGGCATAATTAAATACCTATAATCTTAGCTTAATGAGCACATTTGTAATAACGCTAGATACCTCTCTACTATATATAACGCTACCCAAGTCTCTACGCCCCCGGTAACTTTACCTACTTAACGCTTAATAGAGGGTTAGCGCTAAGCAGCTTTACTTAATAGGAACCCCTACTAAAGCAGCAATAACGAAAGCTAAAATAATTGGACCTAAACTGCTACCGTAGGGTCTAATGCACGCTACTTTAATCCCCTAGTCTTCTAAGGAGACCGTAAGAAATACAGCCACTAGAAGATACAAATCCGTAAGAAACTAACTTAGAGTGCCTACTTTTTTCCTATAGAAGATACTAAGATTAGCTATATTATTGGGCGAATAAAGGGTATACTATTTAATAGACTCTTTGCCTAATAGGAGACTAATAGCCCCTAGAAGTGGCAGTCTTACTAAAAAGTCCTTAATAATCTTAACCTAATATACCGCGACTATAACCTACTGGCCACCAACTAAGCTAAACTACGTACCCTAAAGATAAGCCCTACTAAATTATTTAATAAGTTCTATATTAAATTCTAGGAATATACTAAAGCCCTTACCTAAGACAATACTAAAGACTAGGAGGATCTCCTTAAAAAAGTTACTTATCGCCTTAGTTACGTAGCCGCTAGCTATAACTACAACGATATTTATAAGATAGTAGCAGCCCTATAAAAGATTAAATAACAGCTAAATTAGATTGCTACTGCTAACCCTTACTTAAAGACCTCTTTATAGAAGCCCTCTGGGCCTACTAAACCTATATATACTAAACCACCGACGCCTACTACCTTAAGTACCACTAGAGCTAATATTAATCTCTCTATACCAACCTTTCCGTAAAAACTCCTAGATAGAGAGCGCGAGCTACTTTAGAAACTAGGACGCTGCTATAAATGCCGTTAAGAAGGCTGTTATTGTAATAACCTAAACTGCCTAATAGCTAGGTTTAGTACCCGCCGCCTAATACCTAACCTAATACCCTAAACACTAAATATATTACTATACGCCACTACTATATAAGACAAAGATATAGTAATAGCAGTAGAATCGGATATGGAAACGGAAAACGCTAAGTCCTAGCCCTAAGTCGCGGGTTAGGACGCCCTAACGATAGAGGGATCTATATATTGGCCTACTTAATAAATAACTTAGTAAAGATAAACGGACAGAAATTGTTACGGACGCTTTAAGTACGATGTTACGACTACTTGGAGAAGAGTCAAAAGAAGCTAGTTAGTTAATATAAGCACGGTCCAGAATAGAGCCGGTAGAGCCATATGACGAGGAATAGTAGCTAAGGTTACATGACGTTGTACGCAGTGTACGCAGTGTACGAAGGGAACGTACGTATAACACGTATAATACGTATCTCACGTATAAAGGGGATTTCTTAGAAGTACGGTTATGTATTTAAAGGACTATAGTCCCTACCCAGATAGTTCTCTCCTTAGTAGTAATTCTTAGAATATAATTAGAGTTAATCTATTAGGCAACCACTCCACTAGTTATTATTATATTATTAACTTTAATTTGCATTACCTATACACCTAGCCTATTAACGAGCCTATTATAATACTTACTATAAGGTTCCGTTACACAATCACTACCTAGTTACGGTATTAAATATAAAAAGTTAAACAATATGCCACTAAAAGCAGCCACCACGACGCCATTAACGGCGGTAACTACTTTAAAATTAGGAGGTAACACCAGTATAGCAGATACTAACTTATAGCAACCTATAACGGTCGGATAACTACAAGAGATAGTTAACTAGTTAATAATAAATAATGCGGCGCTAGAAGAAAGGGTTAATAGGATAGGAGCAGCAAAGATTAAGTTACTATTAATTAAAAGGTACTTAGGGAAAAGATTAAAACTTAAAGGATTCCTTATATAAATATACTTTAAGGTTACGTAAGAAGAAGCAAAGCTGCCTATACCTATAGATCGAATAGTATATGCAGGACTATTCCTATTAGGAAGGGCACTTAAGTAGTTTAAGCCTTACCTTACGGAAATATAAGTAAACGGAATAACGACCACCAATTAGGAGGTATGGTTTATATTCTTAAGCTAGGAAGGGTTTACGAAGTAACTTATACAAATATTTGGAGACCTAGAGGCAGTAACTACAGCGGAAAGAAAACTCTAAGATATTACGTAATAAACCTTAGCAATTAAGTATACAACATAGTTCTAGACGCTAGTTACGTAAGTTAAGTGGAATAATAAGGCGCTTATAGCATAGTATAAGTAAGGACTTAAGGCTAAAGTCTAAGATATAATTATCCTAATAGAAGATACGGACACCTTATAGGAACTAATAGATTAAGTAATTAAGATCGATAATTAGATTTACTAAAGGGAGTAGGTTAAAAGAGGCTAGAATAGAGTTTTATAGTTATATAAGGCGCAAAGCACATAATAACTAAAGCTAAGTTAAAAACTATGGTATGGCGCAAAGCTAATAGACCTAAGTAGTACCAAAGAATCTAAAGGATAGAATAAGAAATTATAGAAACCTAGAAAATAAGAATTAAGTAATTAAAGGTCTAAGGAGCAGAGGCCGAATTAGGGATCTTAATAGTAGAAGACGTTTAGGCGGACTCTATAGCAAGAAAAATGGTTTAAAGAAGGAGCTTATATAAATTACAGAAAATAGGGTTATTACATTAAAGACTGTAGAAGTAGTTAGAGTTACTATATAGTAAAAGGGATAAGACTAGTAGACGATAATATGCTGTAAGGAATAAAAGAATATTTAATTAAAAGTTTTACGTTTTATTATAATAATGTATACTAAATTTATAAGAACGCTAAGTATGGCGCAAGCTATTAGCTATAAGAGCCATATTTAGCAGAATATAAAGGGACTAACGAACCAGTTTATAGACCAGATATTAAGGACGATAACTTTAATATAGGCGAAATATTTTATAATAATAAGGTAATAAAGGCGGTTTACTAGGAATATATAGACCTTAAAGATATTATATAAGAGGTAGAGGATGATTCCACTATAGAATAGGGAATATTAGTAGGGATTAAGACCCCACTAAATACAATGTCTATTGCTTCGTAAGACGCAAGAGAAATAGGACAGTAAATTACTTTGGCACTTAATAAAGGCAAAAGGCTAAAAGCTTAAGATTTTTAAGGCGAGATATAAGATAACTAAGATTTTTAAGACAAGGTAAGGTAAGCTTAAGGACCTATAACGGACGATAACCAATAAAGCAGAGTAATAGCTTAGTTTAGTAATATATAAATAAGCTTAGAACGAAGTTTCCTAAAGGTATAAGATTCTTAAAACGAGATAAGTGAGATTTAAGACTCTCAAGATAAGATAAGAACACTAAGTAAGCCTAATTAGACTAAGGCTAGAGTAAAGCTTAAGATAAAAGCAAGCTTAGAATTAAGAATCTTATAGGACTAAGATTTCTAAATATAAATAAGGACTATTAAAGAATATAATACTAAGATTAAAAAGTAAAAAGACTTTAAGGATCTATCTATAAGACGCAAACTAAAGGAAACTATAGAAGAATTTAGGTAAAGAATTATCGTATAGTAAGAACAGAAACTAGATAAGAGATTTAGTATATTAGGACGTATAAGGGATAGAGCGCTAGTATAAAGAATTACTAATAGGCCTAGGGTAGGCACACTAAGAGCTAAGTGGCTTACCGAACTGGAAAACGAAGAGGATCTAGGGATTCCTACTAGGTTTAAAGAATAATATATAAAGGGCTATTATAATATAGTAATAAGAAGATACTTCCTTACGGACAAGCCGTATATACTCTAATAGCTATACTAAAAGTGGTATAGGCAACGACATAATAATAAGTGGGAAGATTTCTATATGTGGTTGGATAAATGAGTTATCTAAGACCACCCGATTATAGAGAAGGCTATAACTTATATTAAAGGAGCCTTAATTATAACGTTAAAGGATTTAAAGAAATAATTAGAGGACTAGAGAAGCGAAAGGCGTATCTTAGTACCTGTAAATAAAGTTATAACATTTAGATTAACACGGTAAAGGTTTAAACTTAAAGATAAAGACGAATTAAGAGTTAACCTAAAGCACCTAGCACACTATATGCTATTATAAATTGTATATATAAACGATATATATAAAATATATAAGAATCTAAAGAAAAAGAATTAGAAATACCCTATAAGAATATATTAGGCGCTAGATAAGCAATAGTATAGAAATACTACGTATATACACGGCTGGTATCTAACAGAAGTTTAGGAGTTAGGAGACTTAACACTTTAGCTAGAAAGATTCCTTATAGAAGAATACTTAGATAGATAATAGTAGTGGGAATACCTAAAGAATACGTATCTATAGTATATTAAAGATAAAAAGCGAACTAGGTATTAGCTAAAGAGTAAGCCAAGTGTAATAGAATTAAGCAGCTAATAGTTGGGAAAAGTGGAGGCCTATAGGACTAAAGGGAGCTAGTGGTAGAGCCTTAAACCCTTAAAGGAATTTAAGGATAATACCTAAATTTATAAATAAAGTGGTAAGATTAGCAGTTTAAAGCGCTAATAGATAGTAGAGCAACGCGAAACTATATCTTACTAGCAGTAGTTAAGAGAATAGGACTACCTTATAGATAGAAGGAGAAACCTTATCTATTAGTTATAATTTTAGGAGATCTAATAGCCTACGGAGGAGGAATTATTAATCTTAAAATAGGACCTATTTAGATAACCATTAAAGGGAGATAAATTAAGATATCTTTTAATATCCTACTATTAGGACGAGATAAGGTAATATTAGGAATGCCTTAATTATAGGAATACAATCTAAAGATCGATTGGATTATAGGTTAGGTCAATATTAGAGATACTTAACGCTGTAAAATGCAATAGCAAACTAAGTTAGTATAGTACTAAGTTGGAGTAATATATAAAGAGACTAAGCGAGGCTTAAGTTATATATTAAAGAGATACTATAAGTATAGTAAGAAACTATAGAGCCCAGAAAGTAAAAGGCTATTAGAATATACAGTATAGAACTATAAGATAGAGTTAGAACTAGAAACAAGTCTAAGATTTTTTCTAACCTATAAGCTTACTAAAGAAGAATCTAGAGCACTTAAAGAGTTTGTCTAAGAAAACTTATAAAAGGGATATATTAGACCATTACAGTTATTAGCGGGTTATCCAGTACTATTTATACTAAAGAAGAATGGTAAACTAAGGCTATATATTGACTATAGGCAGTTAAATAGCATTACTAGAAAGGATAAGTATCCTTTACCCTTAATTAGCGAAATTTAAGACAGAATAGGCAATATGTAAATCTTTATAAAGATAGATTTAAGATAGGCGTACTATTAGATTAGGATTAAGGAAGGCGATAAATAGAAGGCAGCCTTTAGATTAAAGGAAGGACTATATAAACCATTAGTTATACAATTTGGGCTTATAAACGCACTAGTAACGTTTTAAAATCGTATTAACAACGTATTAAGAGAGCACTTAGATAAATGTATTATAGTATACCTTAACAATATTATTATCTACTTAATAACTAAGGAAGAATATGGGGAACACATTAAATGGGTTTTAAAGAGACTATAAGAAGAATAGATACTAGTAGTAATTAAAAAATGCGAGTTCTTTATAAGGAAGACTAATTTCGTTAGATTTATTATTAAACTAGGCCAATTTAGTATAGATCTAAAGAAAATTAAGGCTATAGTGAATTAGCAAGAACTAGAGAACGTTATATAGTTAAGATTATTTCTAGGGTTCTGTAATTACTATAGGAGGTTTATAGCGCAGTGGTTAAAAGATATTAAATTATTTATACGATTAATAAAGAAAGAAGAACTATAGATATGGGGAAAGGAATAGTAAGAATTATTTAAAAAAAGTTAAAGAGTTGTTTACCTAAGAACTAGTTCTTAAGATCTATTAACTAGGACTAGAGACAGTTGTAGAAACGGATATATTAGACTTTATACTAGGGGCATGCTTTATATAGAAATATTAAAATAGATAGCACCTAGTAATATACTATAGTCGGAAGATAACACTACTAGAGTTAAACTATAACATCTATAATAAGGAGTTATTAGGTATAGTTACAGTATTAAAGGAATAGAAAGCATTCTTATAAGGTATAGAGAAACTATTTATAGTTAAAACGGATTATAAGAACCTAATAGGATTCCTAATAATAAAGGAACTTAACTAAAGATAGGTTAGATAGGCAGAGATGCTTATAAAATACTATTTTAAAATCCAGTATACTAAAGGCACGGACAACACATAAGCAGACGCTTTAAGTTAAAAGGCTAAACTATAGAATAATGAAAAGCTATTAGGGGCTTTACTACAAAAAGATATAGATGGATTAATTAGGTACAATTATCTAAAAATTATAGTAACTTAAAAAGATAACAAACTAGGAAAAGTCTATAAGATATTAGAAAGCTTTTAGGTATAAAGGATATTTAAAGTATAGCTAGAGGAACAGTTAGAACATCTAGGAGAAGAAATATTGTATAAGTACTAAGAAGCAAAGTATATTCTAAGAAGTATAGCAGAATACTTTATGGAAGATTTCTATAAGGGAATGACTTAAGGATATAATAAAGCAATAGGCTTAGTGTTAAGACTCTAGGAGGAGTATATTATTAACGGGATCTAGGGCTTAGTATAAAAAGTTATAAAAGAGTATTTAGATTGCTAAAGGAATAAACTAATAAGGTATAAGCTATATGGAGGGCTATAACCTATTAAAATACCAGAAAGACTATGGGAGGTTATATTATAGGACTTTATTATTAAGTTACTAAAGTTAAGAGATCCTATTACCAGATAAGATTATAACGCGATTTTAGTAATAGTAGATAAGCTTATAAAGTAGGGATACTTTATAGTATATATAAAAGAAATATTAGCAGAAGATGTCGCTAGAATCTATATTAAAGAAATATTTATAAGATATAGAGCACTAAGTAAGATTATATTAGATAGAGATTTAAGATTTATAATAGCATTCTAGGAGGTATTCTTAGCGGAGTAAGGAGTTTAAGCAGTAACTTCTACCACATATTATCCGCAGACAGACGGTTAAATAGAAAGGTTAAATTAAACACTAGAGCAGTATCTAAGGTATTATATTAATTATGCATAAAACAATTAGGTATCGCTATTACTAGTTATATAGTTTATATATAATACAACACTATAAGAAGGAATAGGTATATTACTATTTAAGGCAAATTACGGGTACGAGCTAAGAACATTGTTGTCACTATAATAAGTAAAGAAAATAAATAGCACAGCTAAAGAAAGAATAAAGATACTAATAAATCTTTATATAGACCTTATGGAATTAGTAAAGAAGGTATAAAAGAGAATAAAAAAGTACTATAATACTAAGAGATCTAAGGGACTAGATCTTAAGGAGGGAGATAAAGTATAGCTACTATATAAAATTTTTAAGAGTTAACGACTAAGTAAGAAGTTAGACTACGTTAAACTAGGACCCTTTAAAATTATATAGAGGATTTCACCGGTTATATTTAAGTTAGACCTACCAGCTAAGATAAAGATTTACCCTATATAGTATATTATAATACTAGAGCTAGTATACAGGAATATTAAGCTACTAATTTACGAAGCAAATATGTATAGAGGGCAAGAAGAGAACAAATAGCAAGTTTTAAAGATCGTTAGTTATAAGGATATTAACAACAAAATATAGTATAAGGTTAAGTAAATAGGCTATAATAAGACTACCTAAAAACTACTAGAAAATTTAAAGAATACTATAAGAAAGGTATAGGAGTATTAGAAGAGATTAGGTTAGGTAGTATTAATAAAAAAGGATCGCTAAAGAATAAGTTACCTAAGGGGGACCCAAGAAGAGTAGTTGCTAAACTACTTAGATCTGTTTCCTTCTCTGTTAGAAAAAAATCTATTTTTTTATTACTAAGTTCCTACAAACCTTATTTTATAAGCTTCTACTCCTTAAAACAGACCTTTTTATAACCCTTTTTAAGATGAAGTAATTAAGCGGACGCCGTAATATAGGCTTTAAAAGCCTTCTACTCTACGTTATAAGAACGTTCTAGCTTAGTAAGAGCCTAAGATAGTTTACTATCTAGCCGTGTAGTAGTAGATTAAATATAAGACCCTAAGACAAATTAATTAAGGAACTAGACGACTATTAAGAGTAATAGGTTATATATATTTAGCATTAGAGATAGAGTAAACGTTATAGAATAAACAAATATTTACTTTAGTGCACTTTAAATAAGAGGACGGTTATTATAAAGATAGGTTTACTAACGTAATATAAACTAACCCCTTTTTTAAACAGCAAGAATATGGAGATAGTATAATCTTACTAAGAAATAATATTGCAGCAACAGTATAAGCACGACGTTGCGCCTGCGAGGAAGAAGGAGCTTTAGGTATAATAAGTAACAATATTAACCAAATTAATTAGACGGATATTATACCTCTAGTAAATAACTTAAAGATGTTTAGGATCTTTAAGGATAAAGATAAAAAGGAGGGAGATAATGTTATGGACGCTTTAAGTATAATATTATAACTACTTAGAGAAGAGTTAAAAGAAGCTAGTTAGTTAATATAAGTATAGTCTAGAATAGAGCTAGTAAAGCTATATAATAAGGAATAGTAGCTAAGGTTATATAACGTTATACGCAGTATACGTAGTATACGAAGGGAATATATATATAATACGTATAATACGTATCTTATATATAAAGGGGATTTCTTAGGAGTACGGTTGTATATTTAAAGGACCACAGTCCCTACCCAGATAGTTCTCTCCTTTATAGTGATTCTTAGAATACAATTAAAGTTAATCTATTAGGCAACCACTCCACTAGTTATTATTATATTATTAACTTTAATTTGTATTACTTATACACCTAGCCCATTAATAAGCCTATTATAGTACTTACTATAAGGTTCCGTTACAGAAATAGATAGTTTTACCTATAATAGGAACTACTGCTATAAAATAATATAAAAGCCGTTTTATAATTAACTGCAGAACTACTAACTAATTTATAGATACCTAACTTATATATACTTATAACCTACCTACCTTACCCCTTACTAAAGCCTGCGCCCTATAACTTGCTAACAGTAGTTATACTATATAGAAGATTACCTATATAGTATAACTCTACTTAAATATAAACGGGCACTAGGAAGAGCTTTAGGCCTATATTATACTACTTACTAACTACCCTATTATCCTTAGAATAAGCTAGCTTAAATAATATAACCCCACTATTAACTAGAAAAAGAGAGAAGCAACCTTTAACTTTAAATACTGTAGAGAGACTTACCTAGGATATAGCCTAGCCGCCTCTATTTACTTACCAGGATATTAACCTAAGAAACCCCTTATTATCCCACCTATAACTAACTGCCACTATATAAATGCCGCGGCCTTTTACCGTATAGCACGTAGGAAAGGCTAGACCGTTACTACAGCTTCCTAATTATAACTATATAAGCTTAATAAAGAATAAAACTACGTCCTCTATAGTAATAGGATAGATATAGTTAACCTTTTAGAAGACGACGCCCCTGCGGAACTCTATGGACTTTTACCTTTAAACTTTAAGAAGTTTATAAAACTTAAAAAAGGACTTACTAATAAAGAACTCCGTAAGCTCCTCCCTAAGAGGTACTATAACTTTATTAACATATACTTATAAAAGGGCGTAGATATACTCTCCCTATATTAACCTAATAATTATACCATTAATATTAAATAAGGAAAAACGCCACCTTATAAGAGACCCTACCTAATATTAAAAGATAAACTTCTAGTTATAAGAAAGTATATTAACAAGCACCTTAATAAAGGGTTTATTCGTCCTAGTATATTACTAGCAGTCGCCCCTATCCTTCTTACTAAGAAGCTAGGAGGAGGTATCTAATTCTACGTTAATTATAGAGGATTTAACGCTATTACGATTAAAAACTAATACCTAGTACTGCTTATACGGGAGACCTTTAAGCGGCTTAGCTAAGCTAAAATCTATACTAAGCTCAATATTATTACCGCCTTTAACTATCTCTAAATACGGGAAGGTAACGAATAGAAAACCGTATTTATATCGCGCTTCGGCCAATTTGAATATACCGTTATGCCCTTTAGTGTATATAACGGCCTAGGCACCTTTTAAAGCTATATTAATAATGCCTTACGGGACTACCTTAATGACTTCTGCTCTGCGTACCTAGACGATATACTTATTTATAGTAATAACCCTTCTAAGTATACCAAACACGTTTAAAAGGTCCTATAGCGCCTTAGGGACGTAGGACTTTATATTAATTTAAAGAAATGTAAATTCTTAGTCATAGAAGTAAAATACCTTAGACTAATTATTACTACTAAGGGTATCTATATAGACCCCGAGAAGGTACGCATAATTACTAAATAGTAAGCCCTTAACTGCATTAAGGACGTATAAGCCTTCCTTAGTTTCGCCAACTTTTATTAGAAATTTATATATAACTTCTTAGGCGTAATAGCACTACTTATAGCAATAATATAAACAAAGGGCCTTTTTATAAAAGGAAGAAAAATATACCTACGCTTTACCTAGACGCTTAAATACGAAAAGGCGTTTTAAGACCTTAAAAATGCCTTTACTAAAGCACCTATCCTAGCTCACTTTATACTAGGACGATAACTCTATCTTAAAACCAACTTCTTAGACTACGTTAACGTAGGCATCCTCTCCTAAATAGGTGACGATGGTTTCCTTTACCTAGTCGTATTTTACTCGTCTAAGCTTATACTATAAAAGTATAACTATAAAATCTATAATAAAGCACTCCTTATAATTTAGTGAGGTTTTTAATAAGCGAAAATCCAGCCAATAAAATATTGGCATTTGCCAATATTTGCAGTGTTAATATTAGAATATTGGCAATTTTTAGATAAAATTATTATAATAGAAATATACTTATTTTAAAAATAAATATTATATAAATTATTGGCATAGATTAGCAGTTTTATAATATAATTATGTAACTTAAGCTACGTAATCTAGTTATATAATAGCGCGCCTTTATATAATTTTTTAACATTAACCCTTTACTTTAACTTTAACTTTACCTTACTAATAATAGCAATAATAATATACGTATATCCTCTAGATAGATCGTATAAAGCTAATATTAACTTAGGGCTCTTATCCTCTATAATGCTGCCGCCGCCGCTACTACCCTTACTAGCGCCAACGCTAACCCCGTCCTCATTATAGGATAGTAGTAGTTAGCTCCCTAGTATTACAGTCCGCAGAGCTATATATTGCTAGCCCTTCCAGAGCAGGATATGGAGTTCATATAAGGCGCAATCTCTCCTTATTAAATAGCCTCGCACCGGCCTTTATATATTAACGCCATCCTTATATAATCTTAGGGTTGGGTAGTAGGTAACCCATATACTGCGTGCCTTAGCGCTCGCCTAGGCTACCGCCCGTTTCTATTATATTATTAGGTACCTAGGCACTTTAGCGGAGTATATAGGAATTATAAATAGCGTAACTATATATCCCGCTGCTCCGTATGAGATAAAAATAGAGGTAATAACGGTAGACCTCTACGCTTGCTATAAGCAGGGCTTAGTAGCAATAGTGGGGACGGCACAGCAGCGGCACCGTTATTAATTAATAACGAGCCTAGGGCTACAGCCTAAAACGTAATTATTCTTGCATAAGGTACGTATAAACTTTTATTTAGCATATATTAGCACATATCTAGCTGTTAGAATTATTAGCAGCACTTATACAAAATCTGTGGCTTAACGTGCCGTATAAGCTAAGTAGTTATCTTATACGATAAAACCAAAACAGATTAGCATATATATAGATAATTAAGATAGATACTATTAAATTAAAAGCTTTATACAAAAAATAAGTTAAACTACCTTAAGTAAGAGCTTAGTTTGCTGCTATTATTTTAAACATTCTACTCTTTTAAGACTCTCAACACCCATTTACATCCTCTCCCATAAGATTATATAACGCCCTCCTAAAAAGGATCGTTCTGGTTTATCACTTATTGCTAGAATTAATAGAATAGTAATAGCCAGTAGCGATAGTCGTGGCTATTATACACGCTGTTGCTCTTAGCACCACTATTTAAGGGCAGAAAGCTTTCTAATTTAACTTAAAGGATTAGCAATATAGTCGTTATACTCATCTTGGCTTTAAGGTTAAGAAAACTTATTAAAATCCTTAATAATCTAATTATACAAATCTAATTCTTATTTAGTAGAGGCTTACCTATATAGTAAAACTAATGGCTAGGTAGAAAGAGTCTTAGGCCTAAGAGCTTACGATCGGTAATCCTTCTAGAGTCTTTTAACTTTTTTAAATGCAGCTTTCTGCTATTTCTTTTTCTAATTTGCTTGGATATATTTTGTATAATATTTAGGATAAAGGATAATTGCCGCAGCGTATAATAGGGATTTATTAAACTTTAGATAGTATTTATTAAACACCTTCCATCCAATTTAAATCCTTTAGCTAAAGTAGCTATTATCCTTATAGTGTTCCTATCGTACAACGTTAGAAAAACTCTTAAAAGTAAAGAGAATTCTTATAAGACTCTACTTAAAATGCCTCACAAGAATATCTATTAAAAAGAGAATATTTAAGATCGTTGCATTATATCCCTAAGTTTTTAACGTTACCCTTTTAAAGATCTAGAGGAAGTTGTGTATTATATAAAGCGAAGTCTAATCCTATAAAGTTAAGAAATCTTCGCCTAAGGTCTTAGCATGCTTCTTTATATAAAGATTAATTACTAACTTATGCTTTAAGGCAACCTAAAGTATCTAATACTAGCTATTCCATCTCGTACAATTATCTAATGGAATTCTTCTTTAAGCAAGAGTAAAGAAGTCTTTTGTACGGCTAGGTAAGCTTTAAGTATATATAATAATATTATAGAGTTTGCCTAGTGCACTAAGAGCTTAAAATTGGCTACTTTTAGAGTTTAGGTTAACTCTAAGTCCTCTCTCCTCTTTAATATTATATAATATTAGCTCATTTTCTTAAATTAAGTCTTTAAAGAGGAAGGCCTTAACAGTAAGGTGGATAATATGGCTATTATACCAGATTCGTTGGTATATGGGTTTCCACTCCATATTATATTCTTCTTAAAGATACTTCTAAATCGTACGATATAGGACATTAT
This sequence comes from Cenococcum geophilum 1.58, assembly GCF_001692895.1. Taxonomy (NCBI): domain Eukaryota; kingdom Fungi; phylum Ascomycota; class Dothideomycetes; order Gloniales; family Gloniaceae; genus Cenococcum; species Cenococcum geophilum. The sequence continues at coordinate 1,303,030 of NW_027137608.1, forward strand.
TTATAGATATATTATTAGCGATAATAGCACCAAGTCTCTATACGATACTATAGTCCTAAAGTATTAGAAGCAGCATTTAGAACTAATCCTCTCCGCTATATAATAGAGTCGTATAAAGCGTAAGAAGGCCTCTTTTTAATCTTTTATTTTGATCTATAAAGTGTGCGCAAACCCTAAGCAAAAGATGTCGATTTGGGGACGTCTAGATATCCAGTAAGAGATAAACCTTAAATATTACTAATTAAAGCTTCTTTTGTACGATGTCCTTCTGCACTATAAATATATTCTAGATTATACTATTAACCGTAAAGTAAGCCGTTGTAATATAACCCTTAACCTCTAGATTAAGGACCCTATAAAATACGTAAAACTCTAGCCATTTAACTATTCTAAATAGGAGTCTTTGTATAGTAATTAAGGAAATAAGCGCTATAGTAATAGCTTCCCAATTTAGGGTGTTTTAAAGGGCAAGCGTATTAATATTATTTAACTGCTTTGTATCGCGGAGCTATATATAGAGATATTAAAGTTAATTGCGGGTTTTCGTATAAATAGGGCCCTCTTACTTTTCTAAGTGGATATTATACTTAGTTCTTAGGTAATTTTAAAAGTTTGTGGTAGATTTTAAGTAATATACTATTGTTATATAATATTTGCAGTATATAAGCCTTATTCTCTTATAGTATATATCCTTATCTTTATCCGGAGCCTAAGTATATGTCTATAGGTTGGAAGTCTTCTTTTACTAGCGGTTTAACAACTCCTCTATATTAAAGGAGTCTAATATAGGTGTAAAAAGTAATAAGTCTGCTTCAGAAGCCATAATATTTAATAATCTATCCGTACAATGTTAGGGTTAAAAAAATTTTAAGGGGTGCTAAGAAGATCTGTAAATATTGCAAATATGGCTAATACTCGCCAATACTCGCCAATATTGATTAGTAACAATATTGATCAATCTAATTGGCAGTATTGATATTAAAAACCTTACTATTACAATTATATAAGTGTTTAAAGAATTTTAACTAGAACTCTCCTTAGTAGAGCCTAACTAGCTAACTAAAGTCCTTACGGACCATTGCAACCTTAAGTACTTTATAACTACGAAGTAGCTAAACCGACGCTAAGTATATTAGAATAAGTTCCTCTCTAGTTTTAACTTTAAAATTATATATAAACTAGAAGTATAAGGTACTAAACCTAATAGCCTAATACGCCGCTTATAAGACCTTCCTTAGTCTAAAGATAACCCCTATAATTAGTTCTAACAACAAACAATTCTAAAAGCACGAAATTTAGCCCTAGGTATACTACCTACGATAAAGCTAACTATACCTTAGCTTTATACCACAGAACTAAAGTTACCTCCTAAAATTAATAAGCTTATTACTACGGCATATAACACCTCTGTTAACCCATTACTATATTAACTTATTGCCGTAAAGACCGCTAGCGCCTATACACTGCCCACTAACCTCTAAAGCTTAGGCTAAATTAATATAGCAGCCTTAGAAGTAAAAGAGAATAGGCTCTATTATAAAGGTCGCCTATTTATCCCTAACTTAGAAAATCTACAACAGCAACTAATCTAAATAGCCTATAACCTCTAATTAAGCGGCTACCTAGGCAAAGGAGGAACCTATAAGCTTCTTAGCCGATACTACTTCTGGCCAAAAATAATAGACTTAGTTAAACGCTTTATAGGCGCCTACTATAGTTATAAGCGCACTAAGGCCTTTAATACAAAGTACTAAGGACTACTATACCCTCTACTAGTACCTATATAACGATGGGTAGATATCGCTATAGATTTCATTGTTAACCTACTACCCTATAAATGACACGGCCGTACCTATAAGAATATCCTTATAATAATATACCGACTTATAAAAGAGCGCCACTACGTCCCAACTAAAGGCGTAGCTATTAGCGACGTTACTAACGCCTTCCTTTGCGAAGTTTACTAACTATATAGGTTATCTAACTTAATTATATCCGACTAAGGTATATAATTTAACTCTAATATATAAAGACGAATCTACTAACACCTTAGCATCTCCGTTAAGATGTCTATATCCTTTTACTATAAAACTACTAGGTAACCAGAAAACACTAATACCAGTATAAAAGCGTACCTATAACAGGTAGTCGCCTATAGTTAAGATAACTAGGTAGATTACCTCCTACTAGGTAAATTCGTAGCGAATAACTACGTCTTAACCACTATAGGACTTACCCCGTTCTTCGCGAATAGGGGTTATTACCCCTAATCTAGTATAGAGCCACCAGAACCTATTAATAAGAAACTACTATATAAAAAACGCCTTAAGATACTACTTACTAACTAGCATATAGACCGTATAAAAAATCTACTTAACTACTACAAGGGAGAAATGGCCTGGGCTTAAGCAAAGTAGGCCTACTTCGCCGACTACTATAGAACGCCACTACCGGAAATGCGTGTTGGCAACTAGGTATGGCTAAATATATATAATATCTCTACATAGAGGCCTATAAAGTTACTTAATTATAAGAACCTTAGCCTCTACCTAATTAAACGAGTTATTAATAGGGGAGCCGTATATAAGCTAGAACTCCCACCTACCCTAGCTACCCGCGGGATATGGCCTATATTTTACCTATAGCTACTATACCTCTATTAGCCTAACCCCTTACTAGGGCAGATATAGCTTAAACCCCTACTAGTACTAATCTAAGATAAGAACGAAGACGAGAACCATAAGGAGTGGACTATTAAACGAATTATTAACTTTAAATACTTTGGCAAAGGTAAAGGACGACGGCTTTACTACAGAGCTATATATATAGGATTCGATATAGATTAGCCAGAATAGCAACTATAGGAAGACTTTAAAAATGCAAAGGATCTAATTAGCGACTTTTACTACGTAAACCTATGGAAACCGGGCCTAAGTAGAGATTTTATACCTAATCCTCTATAGGAGCCCTTATAGAGTTAAACCATTATATATTACCACGTAAGGGCAAATTACTATTAGATTGCGGCAAAGTATAATCATATAACCGGAATATCGTTAAGATATCTAGGAACTTTAACCAGCGGTTAAAGTTATCTAATTGGTTGGATTCTTAGATGCCAAGCCTTATTATATAACGTTATTTTAAACCTTTAGCAATACCCCCCTTTCTTCTTTTCTATACCTTAAGTGTCCCTTCTATATATATATAGTAACCATAGCGTCGCTAGAGCTCCGCCTCTATAGGAGGGGGGGTAGTATTACGGAACCCCACCGCAGGGGCCTCCATAGGAGAGCCCCGTGCTCTCGCGTACACCTTACGTACAGCTTATGTCAGCTACGCGTAGGTATATCACCTCCTTATGCCCTCGACCCTTACAATCGATCGCGTAACGTCTTATAGACTCCTCGAATATATACGCTCTGTAGCCACTACTTACGTTCTGTGACATAAAGCTTATAGAAACCGCTAGGACTTTAACTAGGTAGTCTTTATAAAGCACTTTTATACTAATACGTTCTCCTAGCCTATCCCCTACCCTTATAGCTCGTTTCTTTACCTATTAGTCCTTTAAAGTAACTCTAATATTTCCGCTCCTAAGGTATTGGACTATAACTACGTTATAGACCTCTTTATAAATCTCTATAAGAACTTCTGTTTCTAATTATCCCCTAAACCCCTTTACTTTTTCTATATTTAGTTATATTATAATTATATACCCAGTTATTATCTTAAGGGGGGTAGGTTTTTTATGCTATAGAAGTATAGCTACGGCGGCCCAGGTACGGTTTACCGGTAAAGGGGGATTTTATTTATTTTTAATTTTGCTTAGCCGTTAGAGGATTTAATTAAGGGTTTACTAGAGGGGCGCCTAAGGTTTACTAGATTAGTAGAGCTATTCTACTAGCTGTATTAGTTTATTATAGCTAATAATTACTCCCCCACAATTCTAGATACTAAACGCGTCTAGTAGGCTTTATATTTTATTAGATGCCTTCTTAATAGAGGTATTTCCGCTTTATGGTATAGTATTCGCCCGTCTTTATTATAGAGGGCCGTTATTAGGCGTGGATCTGGCGGTTGCGCGCGAGTGCAAGCCACCGTCGGTCGACGTGTGCCTCCCCTGCGATGCATGCATCTCAGGGGGATTCTCTGGGTGTTTTTCAGGGTTCTTTTTGGTTAGTTTTGGTCTTTTTGGGCCGGGTGCAGCAAGAGCTCCTTTTTTAGCTGGATGGATATAATATAAAGGTAAACGACTACTATTTAATATAAATACACCTTATAAATAATATATCATATATATACTATGAAATTTAGTCTCTGTATTTCGTATTTAATTGCCTTATATTATAGAATTTTTAAAGAAAAGGTTAGCCTATAAAGTTCTAGGTGGATAGAAGAGAGCTAATAGAGCTAACTTCCGTAGATAATACTTAGAGTCTAGAGAATTCGACCTACTTCTACCTATTGAAAACTCTACTTACCTACTAAAACACTGCAGGTAGTATCTTGTATACGTTAAAATTAGGTCGTTATCTCTTATTTAAAAGGAGCTAATAATTCGTTGGTGCTTAGAACTTATTTAAAGAGGTACGTAAGTTAGTTAAACTAGAATTATATACCCTAGAATAAGACCGATAGGACAAGTATCATTTATTTTCATCTACTCCATAATCTCACCAACTTAATCTTAAACACTACCGTCTCTAAGTTCCGGTGTAAAACAATCCCACTATGCACAAAGCTAAAACAGGCGGACCTTAGTACAAGTCAACCACAAACCCCAAACCCGCCTCCCACCAGGTATCAGAAGGAAAGAGAAAAACACCACAATACCAAAATGCTAACATGCTAGAATGCTCAAAACGCTAAATGGCAGTGCCGAGCCACTTACGGCTTACTCAACTGCTCCTTCCTAAAAAACGCAAAGAACCCCACACAAATCCCCATCTGCAGCACCAGCGCAACCCAGAACCAGCCCTTCCCCAGCCCCTCCAGCACGCCGGCCGAGAAATCCGGGAACACATCCCCAGGGCCAACTTTATTCGGCGCCGTCGCACGCGCCAGGATAGTCGCGATGGAGCCGAGGACCTGCGCCGCGATGAGCGTAAACGCGACGTGGATACGCGTCAGCGTCTGCAGCAGGATCATGCCGAAGCCGACGCCTTGCACGGTATCGAGGAGGCCGAGCCACAGCCACAGCGAGCGGCCGAGCAGCGCGGACGAGATGGGCCCCCCGGCCCACGGGAGATAGAGCCCGATGGACGACGTGCCCCACAGCATCTGGCACCAGCGCGGCGCGCCGAGGCCGATGGCGAAGATGGGCAGGATCCACGAGTGCGACTTGCTGAGCGCCGCGAACACCCACAGGATGGCGGCCCAGGCGAAGACGAAGAAGATGAGGACGAGTAGGAAGACGGCCCAGGCGGGCGCCACGCGCGAGCTCCATAGGTATCCCCAGTTGCGGCCGTAGGGCGCGGAGAGGAAGTAGTTCTGGATGAAGATGGCGATGAAGAACCAGGTTATTATTTTGCGGCGGGCGAGCGAGCGGTAGAAGGATGGGACGGCGCCGGGGGCTTGGCGGTAGAAATCGGGGAGGCCGATGAAGAGGACTAGGCCGATGACCCACATGAGGACGGCGATGGGCGCGGCAATGGCTGTCATGATCCAGGAGGATGTAATGGCGTTGTGTGTCGTTACGCCGCTGGCAGTCGCGGTGGTCAGTTTGCTGCCCCAGTACCAGAGAGCGACGACGTAGATTTGCTGCGTGCCTTGGATGATGCACGCGCGGTAAACCCAATCTTTGACGGGGCTGCCACCCTCGTCACCGAAGTTGAGGGCGAAGAAAATAGAGCCACTTGAGGATGCCGTAGCGTAAAATCCAGTAGCTACGTTTTGCATCCATCCGGTGCCAGCTTCAGTCTTGAGAAGAGGCGCTAGGCCAATGAGAAGGAAAGCTAACCCGTAGAAAATGAATGGCACAGAGAGAACATAGATCGATTTGAATTGGCGGAACACCATCCACCAAAGAATGGATGTGACAAGGTAGATTGTCGCAATAATATAAAGCTTTTCTGCAGCCTGACCAACTTCGCCCGTGAGAAGGGTGATTTGGTATGAGTTTGCTGCGATGATTTGTCCAAATGCTAGAAGGAAGGTATATGCTGGCCAGTCGCCGACCTTGACTTGGAGATATCTAAGAATAAGGTTAGCTGCACCCGACGTGTTTGACTGCCAAGGGACCGTACTTTTTCAGCCCTGTCGGCGGCTTGTAGTCTCTGCCAAGCAAGAACTCATCATCCTCCTCATCAAACATCTCTTTAACGTCCCCATTGGTTGGTGAACTATCTCTGTTCATACGGAAAACCGACGGAGCGGGACTCGATGTTGCCATTTTACCCAACCTAGCGTCTCGGAATCGGTCGAACCATTGCTTCTCGCTCTTGATGAGATAGTCCTCGATGCACAGCTCGCTCTCCGATGTTTTGCCATCAAGTTTATCCAGTCGCTTCGAGAACGCATCATAGAACTCTCCGGTAGTATCCGTAAAGAATGGATCTACCTTCTGGAGCTTGAAGTCTTTCCGCTCTCCAACAACAGAGTCAAGGCTGAGTGCAGAAGAGTTCCCTTGCCCTAGCGTATAGAATGGCGCTGGAGGAAGAAGCGAGTCTTGGACATTTGGACTGTTAGGAGTAGCCGGTGTATTTAGTGAAGGTGATTGCGATGGAATAAGCGATCGACCGCCAGCAAATTGCGGTATTGGCGGTGTATTCAGTGTATGTGATTCACCGCCCCTAAGCCTGCGGGCCTGTTCCATCTCCTCTTCAGTTAGTGTGTACTCATTAACGAACCTTCCAGTCACATCTTCATCATCCGTCTCGTATTCGGATACGGAAGCAATGGTAGAGGCCATAGAAATTCCCCGTCGGTTATTTCGCCTCATTGATGGGTTCATGTGGCTTGACGCATGCCCAGGGCCGGATTTCACGCCTAGGGAAAGAGTGCGCTTCAGTCCTGGCCCAACTGGGGGACCTACACGAGGCGTTGATGGGCGAGATGTATCGAGACCACCGAATCCTGACGGAGGGCCTTCACGGGGTGTGGATGGGCGAGCAAACTCGGCGCCGTGTCCCAAGGGTATTGGAGAGCCGAAGCTTGAATTGCGGGAGTGAATCTCGAAAGGTGTATTACTACCGCTAGGCGTGTCGAAGCGCCCTGGGATAAATGTGGGAGTTGGAGAAGAGGGTCTTCCTGGAGTTCGTGATCCTTTGCTTGCCTCCCTTTCGTGGACCTTGATGGCTGTGGTTTGTAAAATCTCAAGGTCTTCTTTCCATTGCGCGACGGGGAAACGTTGCTTTGCGGATCGAGCTCGCATCATTGCTCGCACCTCTGTCTTAGAGGCCAATGCGGAATCGATGGCCATTTTAAATTGATGAAGCAGATGGACTGTCGTAGTGGACTCGACTGTATACCACCATCCAGGCATCTGGCCAAGACCACCAACTCTCGCACCCACACCAAGAGCACCCTTTCGACCGAACTCGACAGCTACAAGTCCAAACGGTTCGTCTCGCGATGGAATCAGAGCGAATTCGGCACCGCTGAAGATGTAGGGTGGAAGAGCAGTGAATTCGGGCTTCGAGAAGACACGGCCAGGGTACTTCTCCATCATCTTTCCCAGTTTTAGCGCAGCAAATTTTCCGTAGAGATCGATGACAGGCCCAATGCAAACTAATTGAACTTTAGGGTGTTCTTCAAGAACTTTGGGGAAAATATCGGCGATAAGGTCGACTCCTTTTTGGAGTGACCAACGACCGACAAAGACGAAGAGTTCAGCGTCGGCTCTTTGCTCGAGACCAGCCCATTCTTGTGCTTGACGCTTTAGCTCAGCCCGGCCGGCTTCAAACTCTGGATCTACTTTGATTTCATCGTCTGTGGGCAACTTCTTGTCCCATTCCGCAATATCTGAGGGGTCGGGATTTGGTAGTTTGCCCACCTTGGTTAAGCCCCAGAAGATTGGGTAACGAGCGAATGATCTCTTGCCGTACTTTTTCGACACACCAACCGCGCCGAAGCCCTTTTGATGTACACGAAGGTAGCTTGCGCCAGCGTGGAGAAGGTTGAACACGGAGCCGAATTGAATATATTCCTGGACAACGGCTTGGTCAAGGTTGAAGACTTCACAGACTTCTTTACGCTCTTTCGGTGTACGCATTGGCCAAAGACCTTGGAACTCGGCATTATGCAAAGATAGACAGCACGGAATAGTATCAGGTAATAAGTATAATGGAGCAGCAGCTCCGTGGTAATCGTTGATGTGATAGAGATCAACCGGAAAGCGTTTGATCGTCTCAGCGATGCACGCGTTCCAAGCTGAGTAGTAGATGGCACTGTCGAGATCATCCATTCGAGGCGGATAAGGTTCCGACTTCGTCTGTTTCCTAAACACAGGTGCGTCTAGGAGAACGTAGGTAATGTTCTTGAGAATGTGATACTGAACTTGAACCTCGTAGGCATTCCCTAAGATAGTGACAGTCATAGGCTCGGCAGGCTGATCGGTAGGATAATCAACGCCTCCAACGCACGGTACAACCCAGATGAGATCTTGATGTTGCAGATTTTTCCCCATCAACTGGGCCATAACACCGAGGCCGCCAATTTTTATCTTGATACCCCAGTCCTCGATGTCATATTCCATCGTGGCGATTAAGACACACCGTCTAGCGGTGGCACCATTTCCTGGAAGCACGTTTCCAAACGATGAAGATCTAGACCTGGTGGAGAGAACCATGCTCGCACCTCGGCTCTTGGTGAAATGATCGCGAGCCCGTCGCAAAGCGAGAGGGATGAAAGAAACTTTCTCGGAAATGCCAACCTCGTTGAACTTTACTCCGTAAAAGGATTGCATGAACACCCAAGCGCCGAGTGCGCCAGTGAAAACTGGTAATAACCAAAGCAGAAGATAAAGAGCTAACTGTTGCCACTGGTTACCCACAGGGACAAGATCGAAACGGTAGCTACCATCATCCAGCGATAGTTGGTAAGCGAGATATGGGGAAGGTGGTGGTTCAGTGAAATTAATAGCCACTTTAGCAAGTGTATTTGGCGGCATGCGGTCAATCACAAAATCATTATCAACATCACCAAATAAGCCAGTGTGATCAGGCTGACCATCTGGATTCATGCCCCATGTATTGAGCTGGAAGTTGTCGGGCCATTCGCTCATGAAATGGAACTTCCACCTGCCATCATTGTCGAGCTCTAGTTTATTCTTTAGCCCGGCATCGAAGCCAAACTGATTGAACGGGCCATGGGCAAAGAGGTGAGGGAAACGACGTGCCGGCTCATTAAGGCGGTTGAGGTCTGCATGTTGTATCACAGAACTACTGCCGATTAACTTGCTCCAATATTGAACCATAATATGCTTATCGTCCCATTCTTGTTCTTTTGTGCCAGTCCAGTTTTGCGCTGGAAGAGTGTTGTTTCCACCAGTGTAATTGGACCAGTCGCTCCAGGTAGAACCCCAGTTAAGGGAGTGTCGCCATTTATCTGCTCCAGCAGCCTTGTGTGAAATGTAAAGCGTATTATTCTCGGGGAATTCGTGAAGCAGTGCTCGAGTGTAATTGGCGACCCGCGGGAAAACAACTGGATTGTCCCACTGACCAATGCGAAGGAGGAAGTGATCGACAGAGTTGGTGAAATATCCATCCGTCGAGGTAGCGTTATTGACCGTCACCATATGTATGCCATTAGATACCTTATCAAGGGTGCCTTTCCAAGTCCAGACAGTAGGCAAACTACCAATGAATTGAGAAGAGTTCATTGCGGCTATGGTCGAGCAGTTGACACTATTCACATCAAGCTGTGGAACAGTATGATCTTCGGTGGTGGAGTTGAACTCCAGAGACGCTGTCACCTTGTCGCAATCCATTTGCTTCGAAAAATGGATTTCTATTTCAAGGGACTCCTGTTTGCCGGGTGCGACCGTGGAAGGAACACGGAAATCGTGGCCCGGGAAAAACTGGGTGATCATTGGTGGAGGTGTAAGGTGTTGATTCTTTGGAACATAGGCCTTAAACTCATAGGCTTGCATCTCCAGCTGTCCCACGCATCCGTTTGAGTTTGTGGAACCATTAATTCCTAACTTCGTACTCGATTCTCCAAGGACAAGCTCATCGTATGGGTAGAACAAGTTCTTCACGGTTGTGCCCGCATCAAATGGGGAGATTAAAGAGTTGTTCGTGTTTTTGCAATCGAATTTATAGGTGACCGTGGTGTTATCATTATGATAGACAAGCCAGACCGTTTGGTTGCCTTTACCCACACCGGAAAGATCTTGGAAATCCGGAAATACGGATCTCATAACACTCCACAAGCCAGTCTCCGTTGCAGTTCCGTTACTTCCTGGGTAAAAGATTTGTCGCGTCTGGTTGGAGAGCCCTTGAAGGTAGAAACCATCATTGAAAACTGGATATGCTTCTCGCAGGAAGTACATCGCCTTAATAATATTCCTGACTGGGTGTGCGGGGTCCCGATGATCCAAGCTGACACTATCGTCGTTACACCCATTCAAGGCAGCTTCCAGAGGCATCTGATAATATTGAGCACTCCCAATCCGATAGCAGCCGTGCGTTTGCCATGCTAAGGAGGAAGAGATAGGCTGACGTCCATAGATATAATTGCTCGCGGTATTGTCCAGAATGTAGAATGCTTGTTCCTCCCCCCAACCCAGTAAAGGTATACCCGGCATGTGCAACGTAGTGATGAAAAGCCCCAGTAACATTCTCTCGGTTCCATTCCTGATTGATGGCCAGCGAAACAGGTCTTGATTGGAAACACCATACATGTGTCTTGGGTCAAAAACGCCTGTACTTGGGTTAATGAGATCGTTACTCAGTACGATTGTGTTCCAAGCTTCGACCCAATCTATGGGCGCGTCGTAACCAGCGGCAAGATTGCCGTCCATGCCCAGAAACCGAGTAAGAGAACGGTATATCGTATAATGGAAAGCTGCGGCGTCTAAAGCATTCTTGCCAAGATCGCGGATAAAGTTGCTTGAATCTGACTTGTTGGTCATGGTCACAGCTGTCTTAAGATCTTTCGCGTATTGTTCAGGCTGTTTTCCCCGTCCCAAATAGATCGAACCAAAGCTGTTGCCACCAGTGATTTCACCGGGCATGAAGAAGTTTTTTTTCCCGAGTTCTTGGACGCATTCCCGCATGTAGTCGCCAAATTCTCCTTGCGCATCTACAGTAACTTGGGTTGCCTTATCGAAACGGAAGCTATTATAAATCAGCAAGGTCTCTCTAGTGTAAAGTAGAAAGACCAATTATACCCGTCAATGTCAAGCATATTAACCGCGATACATGAGAAGTGAGATATCTTCTCTCGCACTGATGGCACCCACTCACGTAGACCTAGCCAACCATTAACAAATGTTGTGTAACGCAAAATATGGGCAACTTACGATCTTGGACGGAGGCGAATTTTGACAGCTGACGTTGCCAATCCGGGAAGACGCCGAAAGCTTCAGTATCACCGTACTTTTAGAAGTTATTAGATATGTCAGAAACCTTTGCGTGAAAGGGAAACATACTTGGTCAAACTCGCTGTCGTAACAACCCACCATCTGGTCAGTCACATCAGGACCCACTGGTTCTCCGGTCTCTAACCAGAACCTAGGATATTTACAAGTCTGGTTATAATTATTGGAGAATGAAAAGTCGAGATATGTTCGGTCAGATTTCCATTCAGCTTTATGCTCCTTGAGACTGAAAGGCGTCGAAGTATTGAGGAACCCTGTCAATCCGATGAGGTCGCCCATACTGCATCGACGGTTAGTCTTGACCATGAGGAAAAACGGCCGTTTAGAGGTTCCTACGTTGCCATGGTATTATCTAGCACAATATACATCCCCCGCCTATGGATCTCGTCAATCACTGTTCGCCAGTCCTCAATCGTTCCGAAATGCGGGTCAAGAAGAGAAAAGTCCACCGGCTGTCTTGGAGTTAGCCCGCTCGGTATGCATGGAGTCCATCCTGAACACCTACTGAATATGAATCGGCCTGCCATGGCTGGTTGATAAAAGGGGAACCGGCAACGTAGATGGCCTTGATACCCATACCCTGAAGATAATCCAAGGAATCCATCACTCCTAGTATATCTCCGCCATGGCGCAATTGTGTTGACATGATATCTTGTTCGAAAGTGGTTCCATTGGAATTGTCGTTCGTAGGATCGGCATTCACAAACCGATCGAGAAAAAGCGTATAGAAAGGAAACCGCCAATTTTCAGGCGATGGATGGAAGGCATGGTTGTCCCACTTGCCCCAATAGTCGAGTGGGTTGACTGCAGCTTGGTTTTGATTTAGATTATAATCGACATATTGCGGATCGTATCGTAAGGCGGTTACGCTGGCCGTGAATAGGGCCAGCAGGCAAAAGAATTGGCACGTCATCTCGTCAGAATGAGTGTAGGAGGTTATCAAAACTCCATTAAGGCTATGCAGTAGTGTATAGTGAACGTGAGAGTAAAAACGAGTGTTCGTAATGTGCTCTATTGGAATCTAACAAGGATAAAGGAATGTGATTTGGTATCAACAGGAAAGGAAACTCTGAAGAGAGTGACAAAGATCTGAAAAGACGTTGAAAGAGCGGAGAGAGCGGCTGGGCAGGAAAAGATTTGTGGTGGCTAGTATTTTGCATCAGTTTCCCCTGAGATGAGCCCCATTCTCCACAGACGAACATGCCATCCCTCTCTAGTATGCTCCCAACCCCAAGATCCTGTTCCACAAGTAGGCAAATCGGTTAGCATCAGCCATAGTCCGTATTCATCAAGGAGAAGTTACTCATTTCGAGCGTTTCCTAGATGGGCTATGTTCATACGAGCTGACATGGTCTAACATGGTAGGCGCTTTCGTGTGAAGCTTGTCCTGCGAGCTGCAGGCCTAATTCGTGTATGCCGGGTGCCAGCCGCCATGTTTCCGAGTGGAACACGGTGCGTTGCAAAGACAGGGAAAATAAAAAAGAGGCTTCGAATCGAGCTGCAAGCAATGACAAGAACTTGGGACGTGCATGTCTGGGACGATCATGTCAATTTCTGGCTTCCTGAGTGGTGGGAAAGATACCGGGAGCAGCGGAAGGCGGCCACGGTCATTGACAGAAGCGCGGGACCTGCATTTGCGGATGCACGTTGAAGCCTCGCAGCCACTAACATGGATGAGCATTTTGTTGTAACGTCGGTGATAGGATTATGACGGTGATAGGGTTATGGGGAGTCAAGCATGCGCGACAGGTCGAAACGCCAAGATCTGATGTCGTGGGGGCCACAGATGCTCTCAGCCTCGTGGTTGAAGATGGTCTTTGCGCTCAGTCAACCGCATGGCGCTTCTAGTCAGGTGGTCCGATTGGCAGCAACTTCAGTAGTCTTTCGATCGGCGGAAAGCTAGCGATAAGGCGTAAGGATCAATGCAAGCCTTAACTTACTATGTCCTAACGCCCATCTTTGGCCTGTAAACTATGAGCTTCCAGTGAGCAGAAAACAGCTTAAACTATGACTAGGAGAAGAGTGGGATAGGAAAATTCTCTAAGAGGAGCAGACATCTGAAACACGAGCGTTGCAGCCTGAGAGATCGCGTAATAGCTCCAAGAAGGGAAATGTTTGGTGTCTAAGAGGAGGTGAGATTCAGCCTTGCGGGGGCTAATCTTTTCGTGCCAGACTGTCGGAAGAATCTGTGACGATTTCCTTTCGCCAGTGATAAATTTAGACTGTGGAAGCGCCAACTGCAGGGGGTAGGGGAGCCTTTCGATTTTTTAGCGTGGTGGGCGGTTTGATTATTTCGTTAACGCTCCTTGGTCTTCGTGTTCGGGCAGTGGCGTTGCGTCTGCACCAATTCAAACGGTCAATTTCAGCCACAAATTATGCGCCAAGATATTTTCTTTTGCGCCTCGCCCACAAAACCCCAAGGTGTATCTTCGACCTTCGCAGCCAGACATAGCGTATCCGTTGGCCTGCATGCAATACCGCCTTCGGCTGGCCAGTTACGGTCAGCTTCGGAGCGACTTCCGCCGCTTTTGTGGTTTGGAACAGTGTTGAACCTCTCTTTTTGGCGGAGTGCCTCAATCTTGGTCGCCCTCATACGAGTCAGAAACTCTTCCAGCATGTCGTGTTCTTGCACGACGATCAGTGTATTACTCCGAGATACAAAAATCGTAAATTGAAATTGTGATGGAAAATCCCGTAATCGGTTACCTGGAAGCCGTTGAATCTCGTATCCGTCCGAACAGCCGTGCAACACTTGGTGATCGTTCCTTCCTGTGGTAATTTTGTAGACAACCAGGTGGCTCAGCCTCAGGTCCCACACTTGGCCGTACATTGTCTTGGCAGCATCTGCAACTGAGACGTGTCGTCCCAAGAGATAGAGAAATGGCCAATAGGAGAAGATTAATAAGCCCATGGACCCTGTTTTTTCTGTCGACCAGATAAGCGATTTTGGGGCCCAGCAGGACCTTTATCATATGAGTGCGTCCAGTATTACGGCAGAAGGCGGTAACAAGGCTTTTGCTGTTGGGGTGTGACCGCTGTATATTTGTGTGACCAACTCCCACTGTGGATTCCTGGGAACGTTCCGGATGCTCGCGGTTTTCAGGCCATTCGCGACCGAAATAAATCAAACCCTGGATGTCCATGAGTGCTCTCGATACAGAACGACACTGCACGATGGCGCTCTTATGATAAGGATAAGTATTTTTGCTTCAACGGACATGATCTAGGGCCAAAATCTCAAGCGATTACTTCTGCCTCTCACTTGTTTGTCGAATGTCTTACCCCAAACGCAGTGGATCCCTCAGCCACGTCTACTGCGAGCAGGATTTCCGAGACGGCGGCTGAATCACCTCCAGTCCAAGTCATTCCTTGCAAAACCTGACTCTCATGAAAACAGGGCCAGATTTCTAGGATCATGGCTTTCGGGGCTAATGTTCCGCCAGCAAAATGGCTTGAAAAGTGTGCAAGTTGCCAGCCAAGTGAAGTAAGGAAGTTCCGCTTTCCCGGAAACGGAGAGAAAGGGCCTGAAGAGAAGTCATGAAAATCTTAGGAGTCCCACATTGGCTATGAGTTCAACAATGCCAGGCCTTCGTGACAGGCTCACAGGTACGTCCACTGAGAAGCGGTTAACCCTTAGCCAGAAACTATCTTCAGTCATGATAATGCTTGCGTGGGTGGTAGTTTTAGAATCGTACAAACCAATCCACTTTACCACCCGTCGTAGGTCAAATCAGGCGCAACCAAACAAGGCGATGCTGTGCAGTCGCTGCCACGGGTTTCTAGATGAGCACCAAAGCCCCTTCAAGAAGTGTTGCGAAGGCGTAATCGGGAATCACATCGAGTGAAGGGTTTGACAACGGGCGGGATTAGGTCACGACACCAACAAGTGCCGCTGGACGGAACGCGATCGGTTTGCCACAATGTCGGCCTTCGTTCATTCCAGTATCTCTGAGATCAGCAGCCTGTCACAGAACTTTGCAAGCTGGCAGGTTAATCTGACCTATAAAAATAGGCCGAAAAGCTGTCGTCTCAAGAGTTCCAGCGATCAGCGTGCTGATACCGTCGTGATTAAAGCGAGCTTTGGAGTTGGAAAGCTCCACTACGGTACCAAGCCAAGTTTAAGAAATGTCATTCGGCAGGAAATTCCGGGAGATTTCCAGTAGACCTCTGCATGAGGACAACTGACAGGGAGCGTACCCCTCCAGAGAACTGTATTCCTTCGCCAACTCGCCCTTATAAGCTGTAGAGTCCATGATAGGAGCCCATCGTATCCAGAAGGATACCAGGTCAGAGAGCGGATTGGGTTATGGTTCGCATGGAAGGACGTTATAGGGCACGGCATTCGAGTTGGTCCTGAGTGGGTGAGGAGCTTATCTGGAGCGGAATCAGAGTTTCTAGGTGGCTTCAGAGGCTCGACCGGAGAGTCCATGGTTGTTGATCATGTAGCGAAGGGTTGAAATCGGCGTGAAGTTGTTCCAGAGTACACTGGGTGTCGTCATTATCAGGGGGAAGAATGGCGGCGGATCACGCACGCGACGCTTCGAAGTTGCCGAGGCTCGTAGAAAAGAAAAAATGTATTCCATGTATTTAAGATGTATTTAGGGCATTTCCCATATTATGAATGAACGTAAATTTTCAGCCCAGGCAGACCTCAGCTGAACATTTCAGTTTCTACCCAACGAGGGCTGAGATAGATGCTGACACCCATAGCTGGATACCAATAGCGCCAAGATTTTACTCCAGCAAAGGACCAATTGTCACGCTCCGCATTCATTTGGCGTGCTTCTCTTCAGCTGGGAATGGTCTCTAATTTGGCATTGATCACATACTCTTCATCTACGCGGTGACAGAATTTCATAATGCTGACTTCCAACGATGCCCGTGTTGGGCGGTGGCGGAAGAAGTCTAACGTGCCTGATGACAATGCTGAAGATCTGATCGAGATAATCTGGATACCCTTGATTGTCAGTAGAGCCTTGGGCTTGCCTCTAACCTGCCCAACCAGCAGCAGCCTAATATTGCTGACTTTCTCGCCCAAAGCTTCCTGCGGGAGATTTCGGTGTTGTCGGGGGCATTTCAACATCATGCTCGCACGACTGTGGCCTGACTGCAGGCACTCGGAGCCCGTTGTGAGCCATAACGAGCAATTGTTCCCCACACCAACAAATTCACGCTCTTTACTTAAACCTACCTGTGAATGCTCTCTTCTTCCGCCTGCCTTCTATCTTTTATCTTCACTCTCCACTCTCCACTATACAGCACCCGAAAGGCCACGCACGCGGACACCCTGAAACGAACACGGCCAGTCCCGGCTTTTCTTCGTAGCGGCAAAACTGCATCATCTGGTCAAGGTCAGTCCCCCGCCGCAAGCCCTTTTCGGCTCCCGCCCACGCAGCAAGTCTTCGCGAGGCGGGAGGCTGCCAAACGGCGCAGTCACAGCAAAGCATAGCCACATTAACATTTCCACTTGCCAATTCTAACCGTGATTATATATGTGCAGCCTCCGCAACCCCGCCAGCGTGCTTTACAAATCCCAACTCCTACCACAGACTGAAAGCCCCCCTCCACGCCTCACTATCTGCATTCCCTCCCCGCTCTGAACAACACCAGGCGACAGCAATGGCCCTCTCCACATACATCCTCCCACAGATTCGCCGCTACTCACAGCAAATCCCCCGCGACCCACACTATCGCCTAAAAGCCTCGCTCATGACTGGCTACCTAGTCGGCGCCTTTACGCTGCCCTTCGTGCCGCCGCTGCTTGAGTCGCGGAGGACAAAAGCAGACGGTTCTTATCTAACGCGGTAAGAAGCCCCCCAACCCTCCAATGCACAAGTCAGCTTTACCCAGGAACTCCCCTAACATCACCGAATACACGCTCTCTTCCCACGCTTTCTCTACCGCTCCACACTATCGCATCCAATCGGACCAAAGGCCCAGCCAAACCTCCTACTAACCCCTCACAGTCCACGCATAGAATTTAACCCCAGCCCGAAATTCTAGCCTCGTCCTTCTTATACATAAGCACTCTCTACAACGGCTCTTTTCTTTACTCAACCACACCGCGTAGATTTCATGCATTGGGCAGACCCCTCTGGGTTTCGCCACGACATCAGAGCACAGCCGGCGTATGGATATTAATGGGCGTATTTCATTATGTGGCATCATTATGTTTTCGCGGCTGCAGTGTCTATGGACGCGGCCTGGCGTTTGGCTGGAATAGTACGGGCGTTATACTTGGTAGAAGTACAGTAAATACTCCCAGGAAGACCAGTATCAAGATTGTAGGCTAGTTCTGCAGAGAGAGCTTTTATTGAAAGTATGCTGTTTTATGCTTAATCGAAGCTTCTTTAGGGATTGCTTGTGAAAGTACCTCATGCCAAAACCCGTTCTTGGCAACCCCAGGAACCTCTAAGTCTATGAAGCCAATTAGAGCTCTCCGTTGTCATCACTACCTTATACTTACTCTTGACTCTGATTCAAGGAAGCTATACACAAGCATAGACCTCACAGTATTCACTAGTCTCACTCTCATTCATCTTTCTCAGACCTAAAACCCAGAAATTTATCTATTACAACCACTAATGTCATACTGTATCACGCACCCGCGATCCCAATCTTAGCCCAGAAGCAAATTAATCACATACTCCACCAAAAATGCATTGACCAGCCAAAAGAATGAATCTCGCCATCCAATACACGCCCCGCCCATCGTTTACAACACAAGCCATCCCCGCAGCACCCTTACAACGCAATCGCAACCCCCAACACCGCCGCTCCAACCGCCAAGCCAGCTCCCAACGTCTTGCCCACCGCACCGCCCGTCGCAGACGCAGACGCCGACGCCGCAGTCGCCGAGTCGCCAGCCGCCGAGGTCTCGCTGCCCGTCGCCTGCGCAACCTTGATGCCAAACTCCGTCGTCGTAATCGTGGACCCGTTAACAATCGTAGTCACCACGCTCGTCGCCGTCGTAGTCGCCGCACACCCGGTCCACGTCGTCCACGGCGCAGCCGTGCTCCACGGCCCGTCGGTCCACCCGGTCCATGTCGAATCGGGACACGCGCTGGTGCCCCACCACTTGTTCCAGGCCCCGCTCATCCAGGCGCCGGAGCTGGTCCACTGGCCCCAGGCGTGGTTCGGCCCGAACGGCCATCCGCCGGCCCACGGCCCGCCGGGTCCCCCGGTTGTCGGCCATGCCGTCTGAGTCGTCCAGTCGGAGTTTGAGCCCCACGGCCCCATGCTGCTCCAGTCTGAGGGCCAGGCGCTGCCGCCGGAGGTTACGGAGAAGGTCGCTTCGGGGGCGACGGTGATGGAGCTACCCATTGCGGCAGAGGCAAACAGGGTAGCTGCAGCTACCGTGGTGAATTGAGATTTCATGTTGTGGAGTTTGGCGACGTGTCGGGACTGATAAGAATATAGGCAGAAGAAGAGTCAGATGAGAATAAGGTTGAAATTCTGGTCAAGGTCCTGCGGTGCTGCTTCTTGATATGGACAAAGTGGAGCAACGCAGCTCGATATATATTGCTCAAGATGTTGCGCGGCCCCATGCATCATTGGCCGCAGCCCCCAACAGTGTCATCAGCACACAGCTCGAGCCCGGAGGGGTCCCGTGAGGCTGAGGGCACATCTTTTCTTTCCTCAGGAAAAACCCGGGGAAAGGCAAGGCGCTGACGCGTCAGAACAGTTGTGGGTTGCGGCAGCAGCGCGCCGTGGCAGCGCACAACCGCGCTAGCTCGCACCGCAGCTCTGAAATCAACCGCAGGATCTTCAGCCTTACAGTGGCTTAGGAACTATGCGCCAATCGGTAGCAGTGGGGCGGTCGGCACTTGGCACGCCTGAATCAGCTGCCAGAGACAACTTTCGGAGAATAGAGTGGGGAGAAAAGGCGGAGGGTTTGCTGACCGCCTGTGTGCATGCGTCATCCTTTTTTAGCCTCTCAGCGAATCCGAGAGCTCGTATGGAATGTCTGCTAGACGATTCACATCTGCTGGGTTAATTGCGTAAAAGATCTAGAGAATTATTTCAGTCTAGAGGTAAGCTGAGGTTGACGGATGATCAAAGCGGGGGCCGAGCCGAACGACGATCATCTTAGTAGGAAACGAAATTGAAACCTCTGCACTCACGCCGTATCAATCACCTCCCAATTATGACTAACGTTGAGACTAGGAACTATCCGTGATACAGTTAATCACCGCGCGTCAATGCTTGTCTATGAAATCACTTATCATAACTATTAACATCAACAATGTCATAACCTCTGATGGAGGCTCATTCCGACTTCGAGAATGAGCATCTCCAATGAGGATTACGCCAATATGAACTATCTAATCGCTGCGATCTGACATCTCTGCTAACCGAAAGGCGGATCTCTAACCAACTCACAAAAATCAGCTTAGTGGCCTAACGTGGGTCACCAGGTTATGACGGACCACCTAGTTATGACGGAAATCTGACCGCCTTTCTAATTAGGAAAAGCGGTCTCCACTGCAAATCGGCATTTGGCAGTATTTTGGTGTTCGCGTCATAACTAGGTGGTCTGTCATAACCCGCTGACCCACGTTACCATTATTGGAGCGCGTTTCATTCATCAGTCAGCTTAGTCGGCTGCTATTAGTGGAGCGCCAAGCTTGGGCACAGAAGACAGGCGTATTAGGCGTGTCATACAGGACGCGTAACTCATCTATAAGGCGCCGAATATGTATGCCAATGTTGTCTTTTCTTCTTGGCCACTACTAGTTGCACACTCCCCACTAAACAGGCTTAGATTCTTCCTCCTCAGGTTAGAACGTCACGTGTGTTTGACTTGTTTATCTGCATCTGTGTCTTTTTTTAGGCCCAAACCCTTTTGGAGACTACAGCTAAAAGCGACTTCACAATGTTTTTCAAAGAATTACGATTAAGTTGTACCGAGGCTTTGGTGACGACTACAAAATCTTGAGAATAGCATAGCCTTAGACTCTTACCTCTTCGGTGCTAAGCCTGCTGGCTCTGCGGTCGGTCGCACATTCGTGCTTTTTTCTATTTCCATATTGACAGGTCATTTCGAAATCAGTCACGGCCACGTCACCTGCTTCATCTTGCGCGCTCTCTTCACATAGGACACCATCTCATGGCAAATCAAACTACACAATGGAATTACCGGGCATTAAGGCCTCTTCAAGGTTGCTGATTCTAGAACTCATTTTTCAATAAAATCCAACCATCCGTATGGCACTCTTCGGGCTCGCTGACCCAGTGCCGAGGTAGTATTTTTTCGGGGTATCAATTTTCGTTTTTCCACCTGCAGGTTTGAATTCCCAAACGGTTAATATGCCTGAGATGAATATCAGGACCTCCCTCTCTGCGAAGAGCCTGCCCTTGCATATTGATTGGCCGCCGCCAAAAGCATTTAGATGACGCGGATCAGCACGTATCTGCGTCTCATTCTCGCCATCTGGAACAAGAAAGCGACTCGAATCGAAATTCTCCGGATTTGACCACAAACGAGGATCCATCTGCATTGTGCCGTGCGGACTGTTTTTCATGTCAGTACAGACCGCAATAGTTGAGCTGCAGGGCCAACTTACATAGCGAGGAAAGTTCCGGCTTTGATATGATATGTCTGTGGCTTTGGCTTCCCAAGCGTCTCAGCATCCTCTGGACTTTCGGTAAGTGTTAAGTCTTGACAGACGTTCTTATACGAAGTGCCAGCCGTGTAGAGTCGCATCGTCTCAAAGAACGTCGCTTTTAGTAGCGGACATTTCTGTATCAAGCCATCAACATCCAACGCCAGCCTACTCTGCTCATCAACTCCACGACGCGCATACGGCCCGATCTCTTTCCTGACATTCTCAAGAAGCTCAGGGTCCGAGATTATGTGTAGCAGCATCCAAAACGTGATTTTATTTGCATTAACCATCAAGCCCCAATAGGTCGCGAGAGTCGATACGGACGCAAAAATATCCTCCGAGTTAGTGTCCCGCAGCGCTTTAACGCGCAATCTCATCGCTTCAGGCACATCTGACAGGTCGTCCCATTTAGGTCCAGGATCTCTCTCTTCCAGCATTGCCGTAACCGCATCATTCCATTCTTTGACAGCAGCCTGCAGGCGAGTGCGCGCCGCTCTCGCCCTAGCCATCTTCGGCATCAGGCTTGGCAAGCCCGTCAGCAGTGCGCTAAAGCTGCTGTCAAAAGCCCACAGATCCTCGAGGATGCCGGGGTTGTTCTCCACAAAGGCGTGGCCCATAAGGGCTACACCCGCGCTGCTGGCAACAAAGTCCATGATGAGCGGATACAGGTCAGCTTCCGCGCTTTTCTCGCCCACCAGCGCGACATTCGCGGACCGCTCCCAAACACTCTGCTTCCCGGCGTCCGAGGACAGGCGGATCAGGCTCGTCGCCCGCTCCTCGACAAGGGACCGCGTGGTCGCTGTCGCGGTGGACAGGAATGGCTCGCGCATGAACATACCCTGGGAGCCGTGCACCTTGTGGAAATCGTGCTCAGGCATCCTCTTTGATGCGCCACTATCTCCGAAATACTTGTCGTAGATCCAGTGCAGGAAACTGTCGCTTGATATCACGGACGGGCGCTGCACGAAGAACTGCTTCACGAGCGATGGCATGAGCACGATGTAGTGCTTGTTGCCCATCATGTGCAGTCCGAAGATTCCATCTTTGGTGTTGTCGCTGCTCGAGTATTAGCGCGGATAAAGGGTGCGAGGTGCGAGTGAGGAGGGCGTAGCGACGCACCGTGCTTTTGCAAGCAGATCATCGAAGGACCAGCCGAATTCGAGCGCGTGGCCTAGATAGGGAAGCCAGTATGGCAGTGTCGGGATTGGTTTGGTGGACAGCGAGACTTGTCGCTCGATTCTGGATTTTTGGTACCCAGTGCTGAGGCGTGTGAAGAGACAGAGCAGTGCACATAGGAGGAAGAAAGTCGTATACGGCGATGACTTCACCAATGAAATACCATCATGTATGAATGTCGTCGCCATGACTTGAATCCACCGGAGCACTTATTTACCTATTTTTGTCGCGTGGAGTTTGAGGCTGCGCTTCGAAAACTGCAGAATGCAGACAGACAATATGCCGCGCGGCCGCTATTTTATATATATAAACGCTTGTAATCTTGATAAGATCTTACATCGATCGGCTTCGTTAACTTCCCTAGTTTATATTAGGGGGCCTGCAACAGAAAATGTCTCAATATTGACGCTACAGCCTCCCTCTGGTGTGCGCCCACATCCAATTTCACTAAATTAGTACGTGGAGCTAGCAGGAAGGAGTGTAGTGGCCGCAGAGGCCACAAGGATCTTGCCCACCTCGAATTTGAAGCTGTTCTTAACGCCCCTTCCTCTCAGAAGTCGTGATATCTGTGCCAAATCGTGGTGTTTCAAAGCCTCCCTCTCTTATTAGTATGGCTCTAAATATGGGCGATTAGTAGAACGCCTTTATTAAAGCCCTTTTCACCGCCAGTGCAAGTAAACGTATGTGCCCTTTAAGCCAATTGCTCTACTAAGGCGATATAATATATTTAGAAGAAGATAAGGCTTTATGTTACGGACCTAAACCTATCCCTTAACCCGCCAAAATTCACAAAGCAAGTGGTCCGTGCGGAACACCAAGATCAGAACAACATGTATAGGCTTAATAAATTTAATCAATGCAAACCATCAACTTCGCCTTCCAATTGTACCTCCAATGGCATAGATCTTGTTCAGCTGACTCAATATAACGTTCAGCTAAATCATGTTTCAAAAAAAGCCTCCCCCGGAGCCTTGGCCGTTGCCCGATTTTGAATCTCTCCACATCAGCTGTATATTCCTGATGGCCGGCGATTTTAATGCATTGATTTGATTGGTGAATCTTTATCGATAACGCGTGGACGAATTTTGGCGGGTTAAGGGATAGCTTCTCTCCTAGTAAATCTTAGTCTTACTATTAGATAAACTAAATAATTTAATATTATAATCTATATACTTTTAATATACTTATTGTTATTCATTCATTGCTTAACATCTAATACGGATCCTGGCTCAGCCCACGCAGATTACTCCGCATATAGGGGTAACTTGTGTATTTACAGGAAGAGAACCCTTAATATGCTGGGGGGGGAAAAACCCTATAAGCTACCTTAGTAGGATAAAAAACCCCGATTTGTTATTTCTGCACGTAGCTACGGCCCCGTTAGATATTAGATCTCCTTAGTAACCACTATATCCTTCTTCCAGCTTCCGCAGCTAGGGTTTACTGCGTCCTACCTAGGCCTGCTATTAATTGTTAACTTAGCTATCTCTTAACCTGCCGAATGCGTCCTACCGTTATCGATAAGGACTAGCCAATCAGATCAACCAAATCGAATCGTCGTAGGAGTAAAATCGGGCAGCGGCCATGGCTTTAGTAGTGGCTTTTAGCATATCAATTTGGCTAAACGTTATACTAAATCGGTTGGACAAGGCCTATATCATTAGGAGTACGATTAGAAGGCATTATTAATAGTAATTAGCTATACATGTTATTTTCATTCTAGTATTCAAGCACGGACCAGCTTCCGGTAGGACGCCGGCGGGTTAAGGGATATACTAGTAGTTTCCCATATCTTAACCGTCTCCTATACACTATCTCTTATAGACTATTGCTATATACGCCCTAATCCCCCCTCTAAAGCTCTTAAAGGCGTAAGGGGGATTTATTTATTCTAACTACCGCTTTAATACTAAAAGGTGAGCGAGATATATATATATATATATACTCTAGATTCAACAGAGCCTACACCTATTAGCGACTCAGTCAATCAAGACATAAGCACGGCAAAAGGGTCGCGCAAGCCTGTACGATTGGATTGTCTATAAACGAGAATCTAAAGCTAGGGAAAGGAAAGGAGAAGAAGAGTAGCGCCGTTCGGTATTTTATAAGATCTTTACGTTATATAATCGCAATATGCGGCAATCTATGGCAATCTGTGGCAACTTGCCGGTGCGAAGTTCTGCCAAGTTCTGCTAAGTTCTTCTTCTCGGATGGTAACCGTCCAGGCGCGGACGGTCGGGGCGCCAGGCCCAAAACGGCCTAGTTTACACCGTCGTCGGCCGTGCAGATATGGCCTATGCGCGACCTCAAGAACATCAAAACCTCCATCATAATGTGAACAATTCTATTAACACCCTATATATCTTTAACACTATGGTAAGAAATAGGCTTTTAATAACGAGGCTTAATTCTACTAACTATATATCTAAACTAGCTAGCTAGTTTAAAGAAAAAAGCCCCCTTAGCCTAGGCGCTCTACTTAATTTCATACCTCTATATATTAATAATAATAACGAATATAGACGCCTAAAATCTTTTATATATCGTTAATCTAGGCAATACATATAGTAATAGTTTAAGCTATTTCTTTACTAATAAGCTACTTAATAAACTAGTAAACTTTAACTAAACCTATATATGTAGGCTGTATTTAACACTAGAGGATAAATAGCTAAAGGGACGCCTTATAATATATAGAAGTTAATATATAAGCTAGAGCTTTATGCATACTTTTATAGTGCTAATCTATATATAGGATTATATTAATTAAACTAACTATTAAAAGACTATTAGCGATAGAACTTTCGGCGTAAGAACGATTATATATATATAATATCGGCGAATATATTTTCTATACGAGATAGGCAGCATATAACCGCTATTTCTACTATACTATATCTTAAAAAGATCGTAATAAGGCCTTCTATAGTCACCTTTAAACGTATTTGGACCTTAGTAAGATATATAAACTTACTATTATTAATATTATTACCCTAGAGTCTATTCTTACTATTAATAAGACAACTAACCCGTTTACTAATAGCTAAGTATTTAAAATAGTTATATTCTAATAAAGCTAATAATAGTAGGTTATAAGATATGGTCCTAGTATATTAAGGTTACCTTCTTAACTTATTCTTATACGGTCCTATACTTAGTCTTTCTATGATAAAACCAATAATTTAGGTATAAAAAACTTTAAGGGAGACGTGAGTAGTAATACAGCATATACCCCTCTAAGTTATTACGCCTATACTATATTTAATAGGAGGAAAAATACTATTAGGTTAACTGCTTTTAAGACTAATAGTCCCTAATAGCCTATCTTACCCTATCTACCCTTTATACTATATACTTCTATATTATTATAGATTGCTATTAGATATCGTTTGCCTATCCCTAACCTCTTACTACCCTATATACGTATATACGCCTACCTACTATCCTCCTATAACCCTCCCTAAGGTAGTTTAACCTACCTCCTATCTCATCCTTTATTCTAATAGCTTACTTAATCTAGTATTATACTAGCAATAGAATGGTTATACTAGGCCAAACCTATAATTAATTATCTCTATTAACATACTATATAATTAACGAATAAATTAGGGGGTTATAGTAGAGTAATACCTACTATAAGATCCGGTTAAGATATATACCTCTACCTATTAGAATATTATGGGATTAGTTTTTTTAAGCGCGTATAGAGTTAGCCGTATAGTACTATCTTTGCGCTATACCATTTACTTATCTGATGCGATAGGTGATCAGTTCCTAATAAGATAGTATTATGCCTAGTCCGGTTTAAGTATACTAGACGTATACGTAAAGACGTAATAGTTTATATTCGTAAGCCTCCGTGTAGGGCTTACCCTCACTAGTAAGAGAAATTCTAGGCACTTCTACCACGTCGCAGCACTAGCGCTGCGCTGTTATACGTATATCTCTACGTTTACTCCTAGTAGTCTATTAGTATAATCCTAATAAATATACTAATTGTTAGCTGCTAGTTCCTAGGCTCTACCGCGTAGAGGTATAGAGGCTAATTTTATACCAGCTCTAATTAGATATATTATATGAGGGGTAAGAAGAAGAGTTCCTTTAAGCTAGATAAGTATTAATAGAAAGAGGAAGGATTTACTAAATGTAATTAGTAGTACTTAATTTACTAATATAGGTAGAGAAGAATTTTAAAAAGCGCCTTTACTCTCTAAATAAGTATATAGTTTAGCTAGATAACCTCTTTACCTTTATTAGACTTTTTTTAAAACCTTAAAAAAAAGGGATTAGTAGTGCTAGAATAGTTAGAATAATAAAAATAAAGTATAAAGAGTAGGAGGAAAGCGACGGGCTATATAATAAGGTATATCTATAAGAGTGGGACTATATCAGGAAATAGAGGTTTCCTTTATGGGCAACGCGCCCTCGCTTACTAGCCCGCCGCTTTATCCTAGCCCGTGCTTCGACCTCTTTATATAAAAGCGTCCTCTACTCGCCATTTTACTCTCCCTTCTCTATCTTCTCTTTCCTCCCTAACGCCGCGCACCCCCCTTATTAGATATCATCGCCCTGGCCGAGCTTCCTTACTCCGCCCCTAAGCCATTTTACTCCCCTATTGGCGTCCGCGCATATATAAGCCCTACTACTTCCCTTAATTTCCGTGTCTCGGACTAATAGTAGCGTAGCGCCTCTTAGGCTCTCTAACGACTTCCTCCCTTATACTCTCTTTATAGTAATAAATAAAACGGCTCTTTCTATTCTCGCCACTAGAGTAGTAATAGCTATTTGTCCTTCTATAGCCCAACCTTAAAAGACTTGTCCTACTTACGCATATAGGCATTTATAATATTTAAAGCTTTCCCCCCTTCTATTTAGGTTATTCCTTCGCCTCTAGGGAGCTACTACCTACAGCTGCCAATTAACGGGATCTGTAGGAATTACCACGTTAGTAATACTGCCTACTTTATTTTTCTAGGAGAGTCCTTCCTAGAGCAACAGCGCCTAGTCCCTTGCCGCTATAAGCTCCCTTATATTATTAAACAGCTCCTAGTTACCTTACGTCTTATTTTATTTTAGCTAGCGACCCTACTTAATTATACGGACATCCTCTCCCCGAAATGGGCTATATGCTATTAGCCCTAAGTACCTTAAGTTATAGAATTTATAACTTAATCCCTATTGGTATAGCTATAAATAGCTATAGGATTATGCTAAGAACCGCCTAGCCATAGATTATACGGGTTATAGCTACTATAAGCTGCGGATATATTAGGCAGTGTTATATTATAGTGTTATAATAAAGGCAAAGCCGGACGCTGAAGTGGGTCCTTAGCGAAACAACTATAGGTTAATACTAATCACTTAGCTTAGTTAAAGCTGCGCTACTAAAAGCTAAAAGCCTTTGCTTTCCTTAGCGCCTTCTCTACCTAAACTTAGATCTTACTTTTGCCTAATAATTAGAGGATTAAATTGCAATCGGATAAGCCGCCAGGCTTTAGTCTAATTTAGTCCCCTATTTAGCTAAGGAGACACGGGTTATATAAAAACATTCCTTATATAGACCTAAGACTTATAAGGCGGAATCTAGAGGTAAACGGCCTATCTAGTAGCACAGCCTGGCGTTTAGTAGAGTTAGCGTTATAATCTTGCTCTTAGCTAATAAATACTAGAGGAAAATTTGCGCATTTAATCTCCTAATGGAGACGGACTTTATACAGTGGCTGCATTAGCTAAAAGGGCGCAGTAAGATGGATATGGGTGTAATTGCCTAATCTACTCGCGCTATCTGCCCCCTTATATCGTTTATAATATCCGGTTATAGAAAAAGGTAAAAGCAAGGCTTTTACGCATATTTAGGAGGTTAAGGAGCGGCTGTAAGCTCCGCACTATAACTAAGGATCCTAGGGAGAGATCTAAGGATGCCCTTATTACTTAAAGTGTCTTTTAATACTTACAACAAAATTATAGCACGCCTCCCACCTGTTTAACCCTAAAAACTATAGTCTCGTAGAGGATCTAGCACGGAAGATCCAGTTTGCCGATATAATTGGGTTAGAAAACGGATATATTAGCGCTAGCCCTAACTCTAAGGAATAAGGGTAGAGGAGGCACTTCGCCACTAACCTCCTTAATAAGGAGGCTTGGTACAATGCCCCTGTTAAAGGCTGAATATACCAGCTTAGTTAGTTAGGTCTTAATCGCAGTTTCCTAATAGGCGTTAATCTTATAATAGATTTTAAGCCTATATAAACCTTTATATGTTATAAATGGTAATTATTAATAGAGCGTAGATTACACATTTTAATTCGCTATTAAGCTAGTGGGGTTATTTTAGTATAGATGCTGCGAATATAAGCTAGTAATAAAGAGGGGACTAGCTTAGACTTAAAAGCCCAGCATAACCCGTCCTTTAGAGCTATTGGAAAAATATAAGGTAATAATAACTCTAATAATAATAGCGGCAGTAACTGTGGCATCTTTTTAACCCCTTCGTTTTTATTTAGAAATTTTACTTAATAATATTAATTTCTATACTATACCCCCTAAAAAACCGAAGGCTTCTTAGTATTATACGATTACAGCTTTTAAGGCAAATATAAGTAACACACCTAAAAAGAGAACGAAAAAGGGGAGAGTACCTTACTTCCCTTTAAGAGATAATCCTATAAAATATTTGGGCTGGTTGCGCTTAGGCAAGTTATTCTACATTACCTTTTTTAAATAATCCACCTAATAAGGCACCCGTAGATTCTAAAGCTTTTAATAAGTATAAAAATATTTATAAGAATAAAAGTAACAGCTAAGACGCTAGAGGAAGCAATTAAGGTAATTTAGTAATTATCCCCTTCTTTTTTTCCTAACAACTATAAATATATCTAACGGCCAGTAGCGAATCTAATATTTATTAAAGATAATATAGCTAACCTAGACTTGAAACCTAAAGCCAAAGGCAATAAAGCTAATAAAGCCGGCGATTAACTAGCATCTTATAAGTTAGGTATACACTTCCCCCCTATATGTTAGCGACTCAGTCAATCGAGACATAAGTACGGCAAAATGGTCGCGCAAGCCTATACGATTGGATTATCTATAAACGAGAATCTAAAGCTAAAGAAAGGAAAGGAGAAGAAGGGGAGCGCCGCTCGAAGCTATATACGATCTTCGCGTCACGTGACCGCAATATGCGGCAATCTATGGCAACTTGCCGGTGCGTAGTTCTGCCAAGTTCTGCCAGTGCCGTAACACTATATAACGGCCTTACTTAACAATTATTAGGTAACGGAAATAACCGCAGCGATAAGGACGGCGAGGATGAGGAGCTACCTTCTTTAGAGGAGCTAGAAGATCTCTTTAGCGCATCTATATATAACCATCTTAATCCCACAGCAGAAGACGTTAATAAAATAAATAGCCTAGCTAAGGGAATTGATATTACGGCTGTTTCCTAGGCTATACAGAAGTTAGAGACTTACGTAGTAACTAACTAACACTTAATAGCCAATAATGCGGATAATATTGGTAAGTTATAAATATTAAAAATATTATTACTATAACCTAATAACTATAATACATAGACAATCCGCTTATTAGAAAGGAGGGCAATTATAAAAAAAAAAGCATAAAAGGCGAATTATTCTTAATACTAAGGAAGCGGAAGCTTAATCAGCTTAAGCAGGACGGCGTTATTAATTATAATTCTAATAACTCTGCTAAAAATAGTAGTGGGGGTAGTAAGGGCGGCAAGGGTAGTAATAGTCCACGTCCCTAAAAGCAATAAAGGCTACTTACCTCTCGCGAAGACTTGCCTTCTAGTCCTCCTATCCCTATCCTTAACCTTAACTCTTAATGCCCGCAAGTTAACTAGCAAGTAGTATCTACTCTACGGCCTACTAGCCCTTTACTTTAAAAGTCTACCCTTCTCCACGGTATTAAACCACCGTATAACGAGGCTAGTAGTTATATTTATAATAAGGACAAAAATAGTAATAATAATGGCGTCGCTAATAACTAGAGCGACGTTTTAAACCCAGAGCCTACTATAAAGCGCCGTATCTAGGCTAAAAAAGATAAAATTAATAAAATGAACTTAGGTAATAAATAGGAGATTAACGATATTTTAAGGGAAAGAATAACTAAGTTAGGGCGCAAATATAAGGTGGCTTAGAAGCCCACCTAGGTTTATAAAGGCGGGCTTTTAAATTCTAAAGATGCCCTTAAGTCTTACTAAAGACGCGTCCGGCATACTAAGGTTAGATTACTGTAGGTATACTCTATAAAAGTAAAGGGCAGAGCTGCCATACGCAAGGGACGGAGGTAATAGTTTAGGATATCCTTGTTCTTAAATAGTAGTGCTCTTTTTAGCTTAAAGGTCTATTTCTAGTTCAGTATTCTTATCCTTAGCGCATTTAGTAGAAGCATTTTATAATTTCCAGTCTAATAGATTTAAATTCTTTATACGCTCCACATAATATACGGTAGTAAAACTCTAATTACCGCCCCACGTAAGCCATATTCTCGCTTAGCTAATTATATTATACTACGTTTCTATAGTCTTAATACCGCTCTAATTAAGAACACTTTAGTATCCTAGCTTATCTCCCTTAGCGGCTTACACGGATCACTTTATATCCTACCTTTTACTTATCCTACGTTACTAGTGCGCCGAAAAATAACTACTATAAGCCCTACTAAAGGACTAATAAAATGTACCTCTTAGCCTAAGAGAATTCTAACTAATTTCCAACCAATTTCCACTTAAATCCCTCCTTTACTATTTAACTTAGAATCTTTTTAGGATAACCTCCTTCTCTCCTTAATAAACCTAATACTATAGTATTAATCCAGGCATTATAACGAAATTAGCACTAATTATTACTAATTAATAGCGCTATAACTAAACTCCTTATAACCGCTAAGATAATTAAACTCTGGGAAGGCGTAAAGCCTTATAAGCGTAAACGTATCTAAGAAGCCTTTAATATACTTATAAAGCTAACAGAGCCTCTTAGCTTAAAAATAGGTAAGAGGTAGGAGAGCTTCCGGCATTTCCTAAAGAGGATTAACAATAACTATAGTCCTTAAATAGTAATAATTAGTGCTATTAGGCTTAGGTAATTAACTATTATAAATATAAGGGAGTATAATAGACTCCGCCTCCCTTTAGAAATTAAGGAAAATAAAAAAGCCTTAAAATCCCTAATTCTTTAAACGTTGGCAGAGGAATATACTATAAAAGGTTAAAAAGTCCCGCTTTAATAATACCCAACAGCTAACCAAACTAGTCCTATTAAGTATGCACGGTACTATAGAAAACTAAACAGCTATTACTATATGGGCGTTTTAACAGACCGCGGATACTTTACTGCTATAGCCTATGAAATCGGATTGGTTAGCCGCGCTAAAGCTAAGCTCTCTAGACACACGTAAGTAACCTTATACTAAGTATTTAGAGGCCTCTAATCCTATACCTTTATTAGGCGTCACTAAATCTAAGAAAGGATATAAAGAATAATAGCTTTAGGGCGAGCAGTTAAGTATATAAGATATTCCTTATTAGGCAAATATTTGCTACTAACTAATATTTACCTTAGACTTATTTTCTAGGCGGGTCTTCCAGCTAATATTATAAGACGTTTAAGCTATTATTATATTTAACTAAGTCTGGGGTAAAGTGTGGTTAATAGAACCATACTAAAACCACTTATTCCCATTTATAACGATAGCTATCTCAAAGGCAATATATAACTACTTTAGTGAATAATATTACCGTCTTATATAAGGTATCTATATGCGAATATAAAATTAGCCTATTTCTTTACGGCATATTTAATTTTGATGGCCCTAAGGGAACAGTAGTACTATTTAGCTTCCTACAACAATATTACCAATCTATTACCATTCTTACTATCTTCTATCCTAACTATACCAATAAAAATATTTCCCTATTTGTTATCCGATTTCTAATAGATATTAAGAGAGCCACTAACGCTAGAGATATTAATAATAACGGCTATAGTGTTTTTAGGTGGGGAGGTCTAATATATAGTTTTGGTAAAGGGGCCAGACTTAATTCAGCACTTATTATAATTTAGCTACTTAAAAATTAGTCTATAATACAATTATTCCTAACTAGACTATAAAGAGAAACCTACCTCTATCTTGCATATTTTTATAAGTTCGCTATCTATTAAAGACTTTAATACCTTAATTATACGCACTATATCCTAGTTAGTAATGCGCTCTACGCTTCCTAGTCAGCTAAAAGTAATTAAGTGCCCTTAGGGATATCACAGCACGGGAGTTAGAGATATGGCCGAATATCCGAAATATAGAAGGTAAGGATATTTAAGGAGTTTAGATCTTGTGTAAGAATAAGAGCTCTATAGATATAAGTATATAAAATGTCGTAAATTTTCCGTAGCCCTAATATGCTCCGAATTTACTAGATAGTATATAGCTGCGTCTACGACTACGCCTAGATTTACTAGCCCTCGGTACTATTCTACAAAGGGATATATATATTATGTTAGTGAAAATTATAGCAATGCTGCCCAATAACTGGTAAGATTGTCTTACGCCCGCCTAATTGCGGTATAGTGGGGCATTGGCTTATATATATGTGATATAGAAAGTTGCCTACCTAAACTAAGCACGGTTACTAAGCCACACTCTAGGTACATAAGACTCCGCCTATTAGTTAGGCACTTATTAGAAGGAAGATTATAATTTAAATACGCATATATAAGCAAAAAAGAGGATTAACCACTTTACTCTCCTTAAGAAATAGTTTCTTAGATACAGTCGCTTATAAAACTAGCTTTACCTCTAATTACGTAGCTAAGACTTTAGCCCGCCTCGCTTAGGAGTTACTTTACCTAACTAAGTTAAGCGAATGCTCTTACCCTTATATAATTACTCTATTAGTTATAGGGCCTGCTATTAATACTATAGTTAGGGGCCAGTCTTAGCACTTAGGCGTTTCGCCTACTAAAATAGAATACCTAAATTAGTAAGGGGTAGGTTTTGGTTGCTCTTTAAAGGAGGGTTTTCTAGCTATAAAAAACAAGTATTTAAAGTAATAATGTTACGGCATACCTAGTAATAATACCCCTTTGAATAAATTAAATAAAAGTTATATTGCGCATTTAGCTGTAATAGGGGGGATGATCTATTAAGCACCGCTATGCTATTACTAAGTTATATTTAGGAGCTTCTTAAGGCCTATAGTATATCCAAATTTTATATCTTAATATCTCCTATCCTTCCTATAATATTTTCTCGGTAAATATCTCTTAGTAGGTCTTACCCTAATTAAGGTTAAGTAGCATCTCCTTTAAATATTAAACTTTCTCTAGATCGTTATAAGCGTTATAGTAATTAATGAGGTTTTA
The DNA here is from genome assembly GCF_001692895.1 of Cenococcum geophilum 1.58. Taxonomy (NCBI): domain Eukaryota; kingdom Fungi; phylum Ascomycota; class Dothideomycetes; order Gloniales; family Gloniaceae; genus Cenococcum; species Cenococcum geophilum. The sequence continues at coordinate 1,336,749 of NW_027137608.1, forward strand.
GAGAGCCTTATCTTCTTTATTGTCCGTTATTAACCTATGGTCTTTAAAATAAGAGTAAATAATATCGCGTTATCTCTCGAATTCCTTCTTTTAGTCATTACTAATTTCACTCTATTTTAGCGTTAGAAGCTAGATTAGTTGTAATATATAAAGCTATAAAAACTTATATATAAAGGCTGGCAATTATTTTATATATTATACACGGAACATATTACTAGGGATATGATTTCGTAGATATTAGAAACGCTAGGGGAGTATTCTTAAAGCCGAGCGTATAACTGTCTTTAATTAACCGTATACTATATCCTTGACCTTAACTTAGACAAATTAAAAGACTAAAAATATTAAAGAGTGAAGAGATTTATACGAAAGTATGCGTAGGTCTAAAATTGGAGGCTTTAAATAACCTAGAAAATGAGAATGGAACACTAATTACCTATAAAAAAATTCATTAGCGGGCTATTGCAGGCATAGAGGCGTTCGGATAGCTAAGCTAGTAAGTACTAGAGTGCTAGGGAGACAAATCGGCCGCTTATTTAATGCTTTTTTAGTAGGGATCTAGCTAGAGGTATAGAGAGGCGGTAATTGCATTGTATATATATATGCATAGCCATCTATTATACTCCGCCTTACCTTTGGCATTTAGGAACCGTTAGAGAACTATTAGAAAACTATTAGAAAACCACTAGAATAATACTAAAATTGAGTTAGAAGGCCATTAGTAGTTAAAGCGACTACTTAAACCTATCTCTTTGCAACAGCGCCTTATATTAATTATGCCTTCTATAATTAGATTAGGCGATGTCTTTTTTTTAAGCTCACTCTAGTGCCGGAGCTGAGATCCTATATATAAGCTAATAAGCATATACACTATAGCTTTATTTACTATAACGGAGATGATATTAATATATATTAACTAAAGCCTACTAGGATTAATTAGGGAAGGTAGCCTATTACTAGAAGAAAGGTGTAGACATACCTATGGCACAGCTTATATTATATAAGAAAATGGCAGATTTAGCCTAAAAAATAATACTATCCAGCTCCTCTTTCTACTTAGCTCTTTTTTTAGATTAGTATTATGTTACTAAAGCTTTATAGAGTAACAATGCCAGTTATATCTAAGCCCGTTACGCTAGCGCCTTTACTACCTTATAATAGTATAAACACCCCCCTTAATAGCCTAAGCCGAATGCATCTATATTATAAGCAGTTAGCGCAGTATATAATTAAAATGTTTGCGGCTATATTAAAGATAGTTTAAGCAACTTAACCTTCTCTACCTCCTCTACCTCCTCTACCTCCTCCACCTCCTCTACCTCCTCTACCTCCCCTACCTTCCCCTACGAGTTTAGGGGTTAAAGAGATACCCGAAGTAAGGGGTTCTAAGGTTAAAGTTAAGGTGTTAAATAAGATATATGCTTACGAAATCCTTAAAACACACTTAGAAATATACTAATATAGCGTCTACTATAGCTAGGATAAATAAAGCTGCTAGTATAAGACTATAGAGACTTCGCTAGATACGTTAGGTAAGCGTAATATATATAACTAGTATATTTATATCCTTCGGAAGAAATTTGGTCTATTTCTTAGGTGCCTTTAAACATATCCACTTAAATACTAACTCTAAGCTAGAAAAGGATAAGAAAGACTATAGCATATACCTAGGCATAAATTTAGGAGAAGTAAGAGACGCCTTATAGGTAGTGCTAAACGGCGTATAAGCTATCTCCCTTTAAGAAGATAAGCCTATAGTAAGCGGACCTTTTTATAGATATAGCTTATTCTAATTTAACTTCTAGATTCCTATAAATATTATATTTAATTTTCTACCCCAGTTAAAAATATACTAGAAAAGTCTTTCTCCTAACTTAATTAGCGCTAAGCACCTTTAGGGGTTACTAAGATTCCTTAAAGACCATTTCGCGCCTATAACTAATAGTCTCCTGCCGCTTCTAGACTATGGCGAAATTAACTTTAATCTCCTTTAGGCCTTGTTTAAACCAAATACGCATATCCTTATGATTTGCGAAGGCTCGGATTAACTAAGATGCCTTATATATAATTTAGGTAACTTTAAAACCTCACTTTATAGTAAAAAGAGCTTTGAACTTAACTATTACTATTTTGGCTATAATAGGAAGGCGTTTAGCGAGGTAAAAACCACCCTCTTTATTCCGGAATTCCGTTTAACTATAAAAATTACGTCTCTTAAGGTATTTCCGCTAGAGCGTTATAAGAGACAAGCCGAGATAAAGCAGGATCTTATTAGTAATGGCTGGAAGTTCGTGTCTTTAAGAGGTATTAACCACCGTAAATATAAAGGGATCGCCTTTTTCTGGACTAAAGATAGCCCGTTAAGATTTTCTATAAGCGGTCGTATTATAGCGGACGCAATAGCATTTTATTATTAGAATCCTAACTATAGTAAGCAGTTAATTGTTATAAATATATACGGAATCGGCGTGTATAATTAAGGGACTAATTAGTAAGGCGATATAAAGAATTAGGGTTTAGTTTCTAAGGAGATAGGAGATAATAAGTACCTAATCTGTCCACTAATAGCTCTGGCCTTTAGTTTGGCGGATAAAAAATAGGGTTAGGCTTTCTATGCACTCTTTTTCTGGAGCTAGCGAATTATATATACTAATATAAGCACTAATAGGTGAATTTGCCGTCGTTAATATTAAGGACATTAAATAGAATCCCTTGGCATTTAAGTCACTCGCAATTAAGGAGGATAAGAAAATAGTACTTTAAGGACTTATAAAGAGCTACTAATCTAGGTCTAGGAAATCAAAGTTTAATAATATAATTAAAGGGAAGGGGAAAGGCCTAGTTTTCTTACTATAGTAAGTTTTCTAGTAAGGCACTGGCTGTTTTAAAGGCTAACCGTTTCAGTGGCCTACCTAGGGTAGGAAAGACATTAATAGCTAAAGCGCTTGCTAAATCTTAGAGGAGACCCCTCTATATAGTTTGTTCCCTTTTATAAGTATATTTATATACTAGTTTAATTATAAGAAGGCTTATACGGGAGACCTTAATATAGATCTAGCCCGTTTAAAACAAAACCTAGCCCTAATAATTAAAAACGTTTACTACTAGAACGCTGTCCTTCTTATAAATAAGGCTAATATCTTTCTTGCTAAAAGAACTTTAAATAATATTCAACGTAATAGCCTAGTATCTATCTTCCTGCAATAGATAGAGTATTCCTAAGGCATTATATTTCTTACAATAAATAGGATTACTATATTTAATGCAGCTATATAGAGTAGAATATATCTTATACTTAGATATAACGAGCTAAAGAAACTAGCAAGAGAGTAGGTGTAGAAGACCTTTTTAGAGCGAGCCGATGCTTTTAATATCTCTAGAAAAGATATAGAGCGGCTTTTAGACTATAAATTAAACGGAAGACAGGTAAGGTAATATTTGAGCGAAAGTTATAAGCCTAGCGCTAATATATACTGTATTAGATTAAGAACACTATATAGACTAGTTACGGCTTAGCTAAAAGTAAGGAAGAGAAACTTATATATAAGCATTTAAGAATAGCTTTTACGTTAAACTAGGATTTTAAAAGTAACTTTAAAGGCGTAGGATTAGTTAAGAATTTGAACTTGTATACGTAGATTCGCTTATATATATATAGTATTAGTAAATACATTTTGTAGAACTTATAGCTAGTAGTATTAGTATTTATTACTTTCTTAAAATTATAATTATAGATAGCTTCTATTCCTATAAGGACATAAGCCCATATACTTATTTACTCCTATAATAATAAGGCCTATATAGTAGGCTATAATGTAGGTAAATTGCTTATAGATTTAGGAACGGGAGAATAGAAGTTATAGGGGATTAGTTCCCGTAGGGGAGCAGTAGACGTGGCTAATAGCCCCTATAGGGGAGTAAAAGCCGTATAGGAATATAAGCCGTAGGGGATTGGTTCCTATAGGGCGGCGGAATATATAGGTATTGGCACCTGTAGGGGATTTATTAGAGTAAGGGATTTATTAGAGTAGGGGGTTTATTAGAGTAGGGGATTTGTTAGCATAGGGGATTTGTTAGCGTAGGGGATTTGTTAGAATAGGGGACTAGATTCTATAGGGGATTTGTTAAAGTAGGGGACTAATTCCTATAGGGCGGCGAAATATGTAGGCATTGGCTTCTATAGGGGATTTGTTTAAGTAGGGGACTTATTTAAGTAGGGGATTAGTTAGAGTAGGGGATTAATTCTTCTATAGCCTCTATTTAGGCGGCATAAGGCTGCTTCTAATAGGCTAGGGAGTAGATTACGTGTTTTATAGAAATATAAAGCCTATATAGGATAGTGGGGTATAGGGACCTAATGATCTGGTAGAAGATTAGGTTATCCACTTTCCCGGGTTTATTTAGCCTAGGCGACTTACCCTACGCTATTTTATATACGTTTCAACTAAGGCTATTACTTAGCCTTAGCCGCCCAAATCTTCGTAAAACTTCACTTATATAGTAGAAAAGTAATAAAATATTATTCTATCTACTCTGCTAGCACCTTTAGATCCTTCCTTGCTTCCTAAAGCACCTCCTTTATTTAAGAAGGAAGTTTTTTATCTTTTCCCTTTCGCCTCCTACTGCCTAAAAAGATTACCTTCCGCAATCTATTAACCTAAGAGATTAGTGGCTAATAGTATAGTAAAAAGTTATCACCTGTAGTCTTAAGAAAATCCTCTTTATTAGCCACTGCCTCTTTTTTTATTTTAGCTAGCTCTTCCATATTTATAAAATTCCACTTATTAAACCTATTAATAATGTTACCTTTTTTATTAGGTCCATTATAGTAAATATATATCTAGAATAGCACCTAAAAGAACGACTTAAAATTATGCCAAGCTAAGTGTATCTCGCTTAGGAGCACTCCAATTGCTATAAACGCTCTTATACCGGTCTTACCCCGCGCTCCTAAGGGCCCTTTCTACTGCTCCTTTATCGTAAGATTAAAGTCAATTAAGAATGCCGGCTAAGAAGGATTATTGTCTTCCTTATTTATTATAAGGTTGCCTATTAAAATGTTATATTAGATAATACTAGCCCGCGTATATAAAGACTCGTATTCTTTAATGCTACCCTTTAATATAGTAAGTATTATAGCCTAAGAGCTTGCCTTGTAAAGAGGCTTTCCGTAGTCCTTAATAATAACGCGTTAATATACTTAATTTAGGGTTATAAGGCGCTTTCCGCCTTTAGGTGGAGAACCTAAACACATACGCTTACTAGGCGGTAATGGGACATTAATATAGCTAGAAGATCTCTTTTTACTAAAACTTCGGCCTTTTCTTATACTAATTTGTACTTTAGCCGGTCTTAAAGGCATTATTAAGCCTTCTAGCTTGTATTTTATTACTTTTATAATATCTAGCCCCTTACGGATATTATAGATATTATCATTTTGTCTATTTATACAAATAGTCTTATAGTAATAGTACCTGGCCACGTTAACCACTCCCTTCTCCGATATCTTATATAGCAGTTTACCTTCTTCCTTGCGCTCTAGGTACTGCTATAAGTCTTTAATAATAAGGGGTTTCTTAGAGGCGTCCCCCTTATAGTGTCCTCTCTAGCAAGTTGTTGTCTAACCCATAATACAGCGTGCCCGCTTAATAACTTTGTTAAGGATAAGACGCTTAGTCTAGCCGTTATATATAATTTCAATATACCGTTTGCCGTCTAATGTTAAAATAGTAGGATTAAACCCGAGCTACTCCTTGTTTATTTAGAGAAATCCTAATATTACTAAGGTAAATTATAGCCCGTCTTTATTAATATTAAATAGTAATAACGCGATGCCTCCTACCTGGTTATATTCCTATAGCCGTATAATAGGTCTATAGAGGGTAAAGCCTAGGATAAAGCGACGAGTGTCCTAAGTGGCAAAGACTTCTCTTATATATTTCCCTAAATCAAACCACGCCTGTAAGGCTATATCGGTATTTAGATTACTTTTTAGCTCTCCTAGTATAAGTATATACGACTAATAGTATTAAGAGCTTTCGCTAGCTATTAGATCATCCACAAAACTAATATTTAGCTTTCGCTTTGCTATAGACCCTTATAAGGGCTGCTCGGTATATATAATAAGCATTTATTACGTCTTTAGGGCGGACCTATACTCCTCTACGAAATCCAAAAATAATTCAATTAGGTTATTAAACCACTTTAGGACATTATCTTGCTTTGCGCTTTTAGGCCAGTTACGCTAGTTACCCTTAGCGTATAGTAGATTGTCCCCTTCCTTACATTTCTTAAAAACGGCGGCGCTTGCCTCTTTAAGACCTTTTACTTCCCTAAAGAATGCTTTATATAAGCCAGGAATTCCTATGTAAAGAGGGCCTAGCTCCTCCTTCAGAATATAATCTACGTATTTCCTATATTCGGATAAGTTAGTAAAGCTGCTTATATTGCGTAGAAGTAGGGTTTAAATATAGAATGGTAGCAGTTGGGGGGAGGACGTGGACTTTATTACGGTGGCGTATACCTTTTCCTAAATAACCTCATTAGGTTTAATTTAAAGGATCGCATTTAGAAGAGGCAGGAATCGTTTAACATCAAAGTCGTCAGAATTAACTACTGAATTAAGTCTTAACAAATCATAAGGAGGTTTTTATTGCCGCTATTAGACGGCAATAAACAAGAAGTATAAAGGCTCTATAGAGCAAGTATTAGATTAAGCAAAATATCCTTTAGTCCTATAGGCGTTAGATAAAAACTAGTAACAGGTCTATTAACAGTTACCTTTATCGCCTATTTAGTGCAACAAGTCTAAAGAGCTAAGGATGCCCAGATCCTAATAAGTTAAGTTAAATAAATTATAAAAGTTATTTAGCCCTTCTCTAATAGGCTTTATTTTTATTATCTCTAATTTAAAGAGATTTGTTATTATGGGCGGGCGCGCTAAGAGTTACATTGGGAGGGCCAACGTAGTAGGCGGGTAGGTAGGCGAGGGGAGATTAAAGAGACTAGTATATAAGGATGGTATAATAGCAGAGAAGTAAATAAGTGTAGGGAGGTTAAATATATGCTAGCGCGTCTTAAAATAAGTAAATAGTAAGAGAGGAAAGTATAAGGGAGGAAGCAAGGTACGAGCGAATGTAAGGATTAAAGATTAGGCGCGGAAAAGTTAAGCTAACCTAATATGGCTTAAACTAAGGCTTCGTAGGGCTTAGTTAAATACTAAGCTATAATGGCCTAAATGTGGGTAGGCAGCGTTTTCTAGTCTATAACTAATTATACTTATTGGTTTTAGTTTATTCCGTAACGCGTAAGGCTCTAATATAGTGGGGCTCTTATATAGCGAGGCTAAAGAGCATTAGGTGGAGTTACTCCTATAAGCGCCTATAAATAATTACGTAGCTAGTTCTAAAATAAGCTAAACCTAATTTAGACGCTGGCGGGTTAAGGGATAGATTAGCCTTTATAGCCTCTAGACCTAGAAACCCTTATAGGCCCCCTTTTCTTCTATTATTCTATAAACTAACTTCTATTTTAAGGACAAATTCTATCCTTTACTAGTAAAGAAGACACTAGTATAGAGCGACTAGACCTAAACACGTAATAGGGGAATATAATTCTACTTGCTTTAAACGCTAAGCTTAGTTAGATCTGCTGGCTTATTGCTAATTAAGTATATAAATATGGTAAATACTTGCTATAAAGGGCAGGGCTAGTCCTAACTTAAATTTAATATATAAATCTCCTTTAATAAGCAAACGATATAATAACTAAAGAGCGTACTATTTAAGCAATAAATTTCCTTCTTAATTCTGGAGACTTCTCTATCCTTAGACTAAGCGTGCCCTTTTCCTCTTAAATGCCGTAATCTTATTTCTAGCCTTTACAACCCATTTATCTCCGTAATTTAAAGTTTTATTACTACCTCTCTTAAAAGTATGGATTTTATTCTAAAACTGCCTAATAGTATCTTTTATTTCTTCCTAGTCACTTCTTAAGCTATTAGTCCGATCGTTAATCTTCCCTAGATAACTTATAATATAGCAGTCATTTTTTTTAAGGCTATTAATTTTCCTATTAAGTTAGCTAAGCCTATAGCTAAGTTAATTAACTAAGCTACCTAGTCTCTCTATTGCCTCTAATAGAGTAAGCTAGGGGTTAATAAGCTTTATTAAAAGGAGTTACTAAGCGGACTATATTAAAACAACTTCTTTATCTTATTAGTGCGGGGTGAATATTTCCTTATAGTTCCTTCTGTATCAGCCTTATCGTTCTTTAAATTACTCTTACGTTCTAGTGCTAACTAGATATTCTGCTTATATTAGTAAGCTAGCAAATAAATAAAACTATAGGGAAGTAACTATCGTATACCTACCCTACTATATTAACGGCCTTATCGGAGCCCTTAGGATTAGAAGTAAGCGGTATATCCTAGCTCTATTAGCGGTATCTTATAAAGAATTTAATATTTAGAGCGCACCTTAATCTAATATAATGTGGTATCCACTATTATAGCGTCCAAGTCATCCGAGTCGCTTATTATTAAAGAGATAAGGCAGCTAATAGTTTAAGTATCTTTATAAGAAAGTAAGGAGAGATTTCCTTAAAGGATTTTGTACTTAATATAGGTCTAGTCAAAGGATATAGAGGCCTTTTATATCCTACTCCTCTCTGCTACTTAGTTAATAGGAGAGCTAACGGTGGGCTCCGCTTTAACTATGCCTTAAAAGTTAAGCCAATTTACTAACTTAGGGATACTAGTATAGTATTATAAACGCACTACAATATAGCCACAACAGGAGTATGATCCTTCCCCGTCTATACCCTACTTTACTATGCCTCTATAGGAGGGTTATATTAAACAATAAGGGCTAGCATTAACCCCTTTCTTCTAATCATTTTAAGACGGCGATATTAAGGCAGCCGGTTAAGCGTTGCTTCATATAGCAATGCTTATTTAGTTGCGTGGCTTTACTCAAGCCCTATTATACACCTTAACGCAATTTCCTATCACCTTAATAGCTAACGAGCCTGGCCTAAGGTTAAGATAAGGTAAATAGATAATTTAGCTTTTAGATAGCCCTAATAGTGCAGTGTTTAGAGGCGTTTATATAAAGTTATAAACTAGAACTAGAAGCCAATAATAACCCCCTAATAACGCCTTACCTAGTAGAAATAGCATTATATAATCTACTCCTAACACCCACCCTTTACGGAGCAGGACACTACTTAAGTAGTAGACTTATCTCAGCCAGTTAATCTCGTATATTCACTCCCTATCTGTGGTAAAGGAGCTATTAGTGCGTTATAGGGTAGTTTAATTAGCATTCTAGCTAAGCCCTTTATAAGCGCTCCGCCTTATATAGGCGGTATAATAACTCCTATTAATCTGCCTTACGTTAAGGGAGGACTTATATTTAAGACGCTAAGCAGCCGGTACTTAGAGGCATATAGACTTATACCCTTATTTATACGTTCTACCGCGTCCTTATTTCTATAAGTAGTTAGTTTACTTTTTACTTATTATTTGTCTATTACTCTATCTTCTTCTTTTTTCACTAGCCATTCTATTTAGTTATTAACGTTAATCCTCCTCTTCTCTATAACAACTATTCTAAAATTTGCTTTAGATTCTCACTTATAAAATTAACTAAAAAAAAAAGCTAAACGCACTATTGTGGATTTAAGGCGTTAGTGTTAGCCTAAGTACCATCGGACTTTTTAGTCTTTACTATATATAGGTACCCTCTAGATTACAAAATCGCCCTTCTCTATTGTGTTCTTTCTAAAAACAATTAAAAACCGTGCTTATAATAGCATATTTATATTTAGCAATATTCTTAAAAGCCTGTTAAGCAGCCTAGATAAGGCCTAATAATAAACGATTTAATAAAGAGGCTAGTATAGGCCTATAAAACCCCTTATATCTTAAGCTAATAATTAAGGAAAGGTAGAAAGTAGCTTTAAAGCATAAGATACCTGCCAAGGATTAGGTTCGTGCCGTCTTATTTAACTTATAGATAAATATACTTCTTCTTGCCGTTTCCGTCGGCTTTATAGTTAATTATCTTCACGTTAATAGCATCACTATATTTATTGTTAACTTTATTACTATTATCCCGCTTACTATAATAATTAGTTACGCTACTAAAGAGATTACGCTCCACGCCGGTAATATATTAGGTGGTCTTTTAAACGTAACTTTTAGGTACGTTTCTCCGCTTCTTATTTATTCTAATATTATCTAACATTTAGCGCAAAAACGCTATTAAATTAATTATCTCTATCTTAGCCCTAACTAAGGGCCAGATTACTATTGTCAAAACTTCCTTAATTAGTAGTATGCTTTTAAACTTACTCCTTATCCTTAGCATATGCTTCTTCTTTAGAGGCATTAACTAAATAGAACAACATTTTAATATAATAGTAGCAAATACTACAGCTAGTCTTCTAGCTTTATCCGTCGGCAGTCTAATTATTCTAACCGCCCTCCACTCTACGCTGTTAAGTAAGTTTAATAATAGCTTTAGACCTATAATAGATACTAACCTACGTAGCTATAAGCCTTAATAGCTCTATACTTAATCGGGAGCTTTCTTACAGAATAGCTATTATCCTCTTAATTATATACGCTTGCTACCTTATATTTTAATTAAAGTTATATAATAAAATATATAATGCTTTAAGCTAAAGGGCTCCTAAGTATAAATCCTCCTAAGTTAAGCAGGATTTAAACGCAGAAAAGGAAGATAACGAGATTAAGGTGCCTAAATTAATAATCTGGGGTGCAATTATAACCCTTAGATTCTTTACTACGTTAGTCGCCTTCTATTCTAAGTTTATAGTTAATAGCATTAGTAATATTACGGCAAGCGGCACTATCTCCACCACTTTTATCGGTCTTATCCTACTCCCAATTGTTAGGAACGCTGCTAAGTATATAATAGCGGTCATAGTAGCTTACAAGGATAAAATAAGCCTAGTAATTAATATTGCTATTAAATCTAGCATATAAATCGCCCTTTTAGTTCTCCCCTTTATTATTATACTTAGTTGGACTATAGGCTAGGATTATATAACGCTTTTATTTAATACCTTTCTAATTACTGTTTTATTTATTACCGTGCTTCTAGTAAACTATCTTATCTAAAATAGCAAATCTAGTAAGTTTTCCTTTCTATATAGGTAATCTACTCTAACTAACACTAAAATAGACTGGCTTAAAGGCGTTCTTATTATAGCAATCTATACTATTATTGCAGTTGCTAGCTGGTTTTATCTAAAACAAGTTTTAGATCCTCTTTATCCTACTTAATTTAAGCCTCTAATTACTATCTTACTCCTTTATTAGTGTTAACCAGTTTCCATTACTTAGAGCTAAATATGATTTTTATAAGCTATATGTATAGCTTTCTAGCAAACCTTAGGCTAATCTTCTCGTATCTGTTAAGCCGTCTAGGTTAGCTAGAATGTTACTTTCTTTTATCTTCTCTTAAAAAAAAAATCTTTAAATCGTTGCAAAGTTTATAGGAGTCTTTATATAGGAACTTCTTTAATGTTTCTAGATATAGGACTTATATATTTCTTTTTTTTCTAGTTCTAATATTTTCCTAACATTTACTTCTTACTAATTGCGTACTAGGCGTAAATAGGTGCTAGGCCAAACTACGCAGCTCTAACCTAGCTCGCACTATTACCTAGCTTATACAACTAGGGCTATAATATTAATTGCGCACTAGATATATATACACCCCTTACCTTATTTAGTTTAGATACTTCCTTACTAAGTTTAGACGCTTCCTTACTAAGTTAGAACATTACATACGTTTGACTTGTTTACGCCTATATCGCGAAAATCAAAGTACGCGGCATATAACTTTTATAACCACAACACCATGATTAAGTCTTGATTTTAGTTATAGTACAAGTAGTAGAGTCTAAATTAGATTTAGAACGTGCCAAAGGAGCGATTAATTAAATTGCGTAGTGCTTTATAAGGCGTCGCGTAAACTAATTTAGGTACTACTACCTACCTCTACCGCGCCCACGCCCACGCCTAAGGGGAGTTTTCGCACAGTTGGTGGCACCTACTTGTCGGTTTTTGACCGGAAAACTAATACTATATAGCCCTGCCCTTTGGTAAACTTATAGATATTATTAAGTATAAGCTTTTAAGAGTTGTATAGCTTTAACGGAGGTGGGTTAAGAACTATAGTGCATTTAAATAAGCGCGTACTTTGATTTTCGCGATACAGGCGCAAATAAGTCAAACGTACGTAATGTTCTAACTTAGTAAGGAAGCATCTAAACTAAATAAGGTAGGGGGTATATGTGTATTAATTAGGGGGTGTACGTGTATTATTTAGGGGGTATATAAATAGTGGTAACCTTTCTTTATAGAGGACTAAACGAGTTATGGGACGGCTGGCTCATCGCTACTAAGTATAAAAAGGTGGAGAACTCTCAACTTCAATCTAATATGCAAAAACTTGTCTATACACGTAAACGACAACAAGATATTCTTAACATAAAAGTAACTAGATAGAAATAAAACACTAAGCTAAGGAAATCCTAAATAACGCCTTAATTCTTAATGCCGAAAGACAAGAATATTGCAAAAATCTTCCTTATAAGAAATTTCTTATACCTTAGACCTCTTAGGATCTCTATCTATGGTAGAATCCACCTTTCTCTTACGTACCCTTCTCCTTAATACCTCTTTTGATAAATCTTCTAATGCCTTTCCTAGTTAATCTCCTTGCTTATACGGTTTGTTCCTCTTGGCTATCTCTATTATAACATCTTTAAGTAGTTTATATATCTTAGTATGACGGCAAAAGAGATAGGGATTCTCAGCATAGTATAATATAAGTCTGTTTAGTGGTATGTCTACGGCTAAAACCTAGGTAGGATACTAGTATATTACTGCGATAGGGCCAAACGTAGATACGAATGATTTATGACTAGGGCTTTAAAGACGTCTTAAGTCCTTTATTATAAAACAAGAAGGCAATTATAAGACGAGATACTTTAGTTGTTTACGCGAAATCATGGCATTGGAAATCGTTAATATTTTAGATAGGGGAGATACAACTCTAAGAAACGTCGTAAGATTAGCTAAGCTATTCCCTGCTTACTTATTAGTATTGCTAAATAAATATAGGTGTTTTATAAACATACCTAAAGGTATTAGTAAACCTCTAATATAACCTCTTTTAGTTGAGGTAAGTCTGTTTTAGCCTCGCTATAGCTCTCCATTGGCTTAGGTAAGACTATCTTAGTTTCACTACGGCCTTTTAGGCTCTTAAGGTAATTGGCGTATATTTCCGTATCTTCTTATATATTACCCTCCGTATTGTTATTAATTTTATAAGAGTTAACCTTATTAGGTGTTTGAGTAGGTATATAAGGCATTTATTTCTATATAGGGTCGGAAAGCTATAATTATTTCTTCTCCCTACTGGCAGATGCTATGTCTTTATTACCGATGCGATTCTAGGATAATTTAAGGTTTCCAGTAAGTTGATAAATAGGTATATTATCTTTAGGGAGGTAGCATATAGTAATGTTTCTATAAGCACTAATTAAGGACCTATAGGTTATGTTAATAACGTATCTAAGCTTAGTTAAGGTAACATATATAATATCTAGTATTCTTATAAAGATGGTAAGGGATATATAGTTAAGGGGTCAGATTTAAAGGTAAGTCGAATTAATAGCATATAAGAGCCAGGAGTACGACGTTTATATTCCATTTCTCTCTTAGGGCGGAGTTAGGACAAAAGGTAGAAAGAAAAGGCGGAATACACTAGCCGCTCTTTTCTACTTTATATAGTGTCTATGGTACAATATTTAGTGGCTATAATTACTCTTAGCTTATGTATTGTCTGCGCCCAAGACTATAGGCGCCTAAAGTAATCTATAAGTAAAGCATTAAGTAAAGCATTATTAGGGGTAGCCATTGGCTAAGCTGTTGCTAAATTTAAACGGCTGATAATTCCTAACAGACGCTATATGCCTTAGTAGGGTTTAGAGGCGTTTATATAAAGTTATAAACTAGAATTAGAAGTTAACAATAACCCCTAATAACGCCTCTTTTAGTAGGAATAGCATTATATAATCCACTTCTAACACCTATCCTTCCTGGGGCAAGACACTGCCTAAGCAGTAGACTTATCCTAGCCAGTAAATCTTATATATTAACCCCCTATCTATAGCAAAGGAGCTATTAGTGCCTACGGGGTGGTTTAATTAGCATTTTAGCTAAGCCCTTTATAAGCGCTCCGCCTTATATAAGCGGCAATCAACTCCTATTAATCTGCCATACGTTAGGGGAGATCTTTTACTTAAGGCGCTGAGCAGCTAGTACTTAGAAGTCCACAGGCTTATTTTATATCCCAATAACATTAACCACAATTTATCCTTAAGTGGTATCCCGTAACCCTAAGTACCTATAAATATAGCGTCCCTAAATTATTAGCTAGTGAGTAGGCGTTTATAGATAGAGAAACCGACTTTAGAGATAGCAACGAGGCGTTAACTAGTTAGGAAAGTGGCTTTAGTAATAAGGATTAAGAATAGGACGCAGAGACATTATATGGTGGAGAAAATGGTGTTAGCACTAAAGGTTAAAAAATAGGGGCAGATAGTAATAAAGAGATATTAAGCGACGAGGCTATATAGGCGACGGTTAAATACGGTGGCCTTAGCTTTATAGTCTTAAATCTATAAGTACAGGATATAAATACAAAGAAGATTTCTAATAAAAGCTGGTAAAAGGGTTAAAACTTTAGCCTCTTTTCGTTTAGCCTATCGCGAAACAAAATAATATTTCACTATTCCTACTAGAGTCTCTACCCGCTTAACTTATAGCGAGCTATAAAGCATTCGCGATAATCTATACTTCTACTTAGATAAATTTATTTACTACCTTAAAAGCGATAATAGAAGGTAAATCTATACTAACGACCTAGGATTTTTTAAATTTCTTATAGACCTAGGACGTATGCTACCTTAGCAACTATTAGTCGTATTTAAGACTACGGTACTTATAGATTTATATCTTAAGGATATAAACATATTTTTTTATAGTGTTTTCTTTTTGTTTAAATCATTTCTCTGCTTATAGTATATAGCGGTTGTTTATCTATTCTAGTATAGTAGGGAGGGGTAGTTAGGTTACGCGAGGGGGCTTAAACTTATAGCTACGCTTATAGGGTTGTTTATATAGGAACTTCTCTAAGTATATATAAAGGGGCTTAGACTTGTAACTATAGGGCTATTTACGTAGGAACTTCTCTAAGTATATATAAGGGGGCTTTAAGTCGTTATAAAGTTTATAGGGGTCATTATATAGGAACTTCTTCAATGTTTCTAGATCTGATTTTATATATTTCTTTTACTTCTAGTTTTAGGATTTTTGTAATATTTGCTTCTTATTAATTTAGGTTTATATATAATATATAAGGCTTAAATATAGTAAGGCTAAAGAGGATGCTAGTATAAGGTGCAGCTAGCTTCTAAGGGCGTTTTTACTACACAGCGCCCTGAAGATTTTGGCGTTAGGGGCCGGAATAGGCTGCTACGATGCCTAGATTGGGTATCGCTAGTATAAGGAATGTTAGTATAAAGATAAGGCTGGCGTTAGAAAGGGAGCTGTTCTAAAACCTTATATATAAAATAGGCTTACCGGTGCTCCTACTATAACTATATATCTGCTTAATATATACGCCCGTCTAAAAGCAGAATAGGATAAATATTTAAGTGCATTTTCCTTAAAGCAATGCTGTATACAGCCGTTTCTATCTAACTTATACGGTCTAGTATATCTAATATCTTATTTATCGCAGCCTTGTTAAGCTAGTAGAAACAATATAAATAGTGTATACACTTACTATAACCTAAGCTATCGAAATTTGCACCTTTACTAGGTACTCCCTACTCCTTATAATTTTAAGAGTATAGCCCTTTAACTTAAAAAGATATCCTAGAGGCGTTCTAAACTTTATCTACTCTTATTAGCTATATTTAGCAACTTCTCCTATATATATTAGTAGGTTAGACTTTCTAGGAATATTACTTAAGTTAAAAACCTAATTCTAATTGTTATTTAGTAGTACGTTATTATATACGAAATATTAATAGATTAGTGGACTTAATGTAGATGCGTTAATTATAAAGTTCCTAAAAAGTGTTGGAATAACGTTAAGGATCTATACCGTTGCCTGGATAGGGTGTAGGTATTAAAAACCCTATTACTTAGGTATTACGGTTACTTAGTTACTACCCTATTAAGCTTTTCCGCAAGCGATAATTAGGGGATTATATATACTACACCTAAACCTATATATATAGTGTTTTAGTAGATAGAGTATAATAGGCTTAGGTCTTTATAAAGAAAAAGCTATATATAAAAATGCTATAAACTATTCGCATTTAGAAACTATACGTATATTTTAGAT
This sequence comes from Cenococcum geophilum 1.58, assembly GCF_001692895.1. Lineage (NCBI taxonomy): Eukaryota > Fungi > Ascomycota > Dothideomycetes > Gloniales > Gloniaceae > Cenococcum > Cenococcum geophilum. The sequence goes on from NW_027137608.1 coordinate 1,353,206, forward strand.
TTATATTATAAATGCGCTAAAGCATATTGTTTCCTTTAAACGTCTAATTGATTTAAAAAACTAAGGCCATATTTAAGATTATCCTTTCCTTACCGATCTACAGTTTTATTTACTTTTGGCTATATTAGCGGATAGGAAAGTTAACTAGCTAAAATTAAATCGCCAACTTTAACGTTAAACGCTACAACCTAAGGATAACACTCGTTTGTAAGTACACTATAATTAAAGATAATATCTACTTATTCTGATGTCCTCTAGTCTAATATCCTTATAATTAGGTGGTATAGCTCTATAGTATCGGCGCTATTAAACTGCTGAACCTAAAATCTTTTAATTAACTTGGTATTGGCCTACTTAATAGAAGTATAGACCTTTTTAAGTTAGGCTAGGCGCGTTTGGATAAGGACCCGTACTAGGCGTACTAGAAGCTTAATTAAAAGCGACGCTATAAGCGTCTCCTGTTTAATAATATTAAGCGTTTATTAGCTAAAAGGTTATGCGAGCTAGGTAATTATATAAGCTAGGGGTTATACGGGCTATAGGATCTTATGAGCTGGAGATCGTGGGAGCTAGGAACTTGTAGGAGCTAGGAACTTATAGGAGCTAGAAACTCGTAAGAACTAGGAAATTATACGAGTTAGAAAATCGTGCGATTTAGGTAATTTAAGCTAGGAGGGTTGTATAAACTAGGTAATTGTACGAGTTTAGGGGTCGTGCGAGCTCTCAGATCTTGCAAGCTAGAGGTCATAGGAGCTAGGTAATCATAGGAGCCGGGAGATCGTAGGAGCTAGGAGACCGTACGAGCTAGGTGACTTTATAAGCTAGAGATCTTACAAGCTAGGTAATTATACGAGCTAGAAAATCGTGCGCGTTAGGTAATCGTGCGACTAAGGTAATCATGCGACTAAGGTAATTATGCAACCGAGGGGTTCTGAAAGTAAGGCGCTTAGAAGTCACATTAGTCCTTAGTTAAGCGACTAACGTTTAAAGCTCTAACTAATTAACTAATTCTATCGCAGATTAGACGAAGCTAATAACTACTTCTTAATATATATATAGAGGCTCTAGAGCTATGTTTAATAAAGCAGAGTTCTTATTCTTAATCGTCCTGTTTAATACTAAATTACTCCCTTAAATATTGCTTAAAACGCAGTTAAAACTAGAACTAGAAAAGAAAACTAATAAAATATATTATCTAAAAGTATTCCGCTTATCTTAGCGTAGCTTATAGATAGCAAGAAATATAGCAACTTAAAACTTATATACCAGGGGCTGGAGTTTAAAGTCTATAAAGCGATTATATGTACTAAATCTCCTATGCTTATAGCTGCCTATAATAGGGGCTTTTAGGTAAAAGCTAACTAAACGTCTAGTGGAATTAACCCTAACTAGGAACTAACTAACGGGTAGGAGGTAGCGACTAATATTATAAATATTAACGAGTTCAATTCTGGCACCGTTAAAAGAATAATCTAATTTATATATAAGAGGGACTATAATAATGGCGAGGAGGAGTAAGAATCTAATATTACAAGTATAGAAACGCTCGGCTAAGGTAAGGGATATATTTATATGCTAATCCAATTTATCTATACTCAAACTTTAATCTATAGAATTAGAGGTAGCGTAACTTAATAATGCTAATGCCTTATCGCCATTTAAACTAGATAATAGCGGTGGCGATAATAAAGATATAACGACACGGCCAATAACAGCCAATATTATACTTCGCCACGTCTATATTAATATAATTGCCAATTATTATAATATACTATAGCTAAAAGAGCTTATAAATATAAAAATTTAATATATTTTAGAAACTAGCTAGTCTACAAACAGGTTTCCTAATATTATTAAGGATATCTTCAGCCTAATAGGCGACTTAGTATTATATAATATAATTACCTTAATAGCGGCTAAGTATATTAAAAAGCTTATTAAACTTAAGGACTTTATAAAGCTGGACGTTATAAGTAATTTTACTATCGGCATTATATAGACGGCGATTACCATATTTAAGAATATAGAGGAAAATTTTATACAGAAACTTTAAGCTGTTTAATCTCAGCTATAATAAACAAAGTTACTACTTTAATCCGCTAAGGCGAGGTACGCCGCGGCTAAGAGTAAAAGCGAAAACATTAATAACTATCTTAATACTCTCTGCGGGACTGGGACCTATTATAATATTAGTTGCGGCGCCAAGTTTATATACTATATTAAGGACAGCAGTTATCTACTTAACCCTAATCACCCTTATATACTTCGTTGCTTAAAATACTAGCGTATAATTTAGATAATTTAAGAGCCTATAGCCATCCTATAAAATAGCAGGTAGGATAGATAGGTTACTTTAAGCAAGTATATTGCATACATAGGAAGAACCTTTTACTGCCATTTCTATAATCTAAGCTAGCTTCCCTAGTCGCCTCTATAAGCTTCTACATTACGAGAGCCCTTTTTAAAATAACAAGGTAGTCTCTAACTACTTAAACTAAATTCTCCCCAGTAGCTTTCCCGGGGCTAAACTTCCTATTAAGACCCTATAGCTCCTCTATATTTAAACCTAGCTAACTTAATAGCTATAAGATAGGTTTTACAGCCTATTGTAATATTTTGGCTAACCATTCTAACGTACATAGTTTATCCTAACCAACTATAACGCAAGGAGCGCCTTTAGTCTCTTTTATTTTAACCGCGATCTTATACATTTTGCCATTACCCTATTTATAACTAATAATTTGGACCTATTACATTATTTAAAGAGCTTACTTAATCTTATTACGGTTAAACTAATAGTGGGCGAATATCTAATCTATTCTAAGATAAGTTTGTCTCTAGCTATACTAAATGCGAATTACATTAGCCGATTATATTTAGTCTAAACCTAATTATTACGGTTTAGTGCCGTCTACTTTAGTAAGGGGTTATAAATTAACTCTATAATCTGTTTAGTAAGCGGATTAGATATAATATACCTTTAAGAGTATAAAAAGGTTAAAAAAGTTAAATATAAGGGGGTTGACTTATTAGAAATTTAACCCTAGGCGGTAGCCTATTTATATATCAATTACTAAAGCCCTAGTATCTAGCTAGTCTTATATCCTCACATTTATTAGCTGGAATAGGGAAGGGCGTATATATCTACGTGTGGAAATATAGGTTAATTATTAGGTGACGAAAGCTGCTAGAATGTTTAGGTGTGGTATTTTAGAGTACTTAGTTAAATAAAAATAATAGGGCAAATGGGTTAGCCTCTAATGCGCGCGATATCTGTCTTATATATTAAGGCTTATATATATACTAAGTATTTTCCTACTACCCCTCCATTTAGATAAAGCTAGTTATATAACTAAAAAACCCTACTTATTCTAATTTACTAAAAAGTATTATCCGCGCTTTTTATTAACTACTTAACGGTAACTAGGCCGCATAAAGCGGTAAGTAAGACCTTCGCTAGAATCTTATTAATACCAATACTAAAAAGTGCCCTTCCTTAAATGTAGTTTCTATACGGTCGATCCCATATCTTCCTAATACGGCAAAATCCCTTATCTTTTTTGTTGGAACCCTTCCGCTCTTATAGATATTACTTATACCTAAATATTTATATTAGATTGAACTAGATACTAGCGATACAATAAGGAACATCTATAAGGTGCTAAAGAAGTAGGAAACTACTTTTATACTATCTTTAGAGCCGGGTATAGACAAATACATATTAAAGGAAGTGGATTAGAAAACTACTTTTACACTATCCTTAAAGCCAGGTATAGAGAAATGCACGTTAAAGGAAATAGATTAGGAAACTACTTTTATACTATTCTCGGAACCGGGTATAGAGAAATGCATATTAAAGGAAGTAGATTAGGAAGCTTTGCACCTTTATAAAGTAGCTTAACCAAAGTTATTTATAAAGGTAGGTAGTAAGCTATTAAATTATATATAATCTGCTAATAATTTAGCAACCTCTATAACGCTAGGTTATTTTTTAATCTATAAAAGAGGATATATATATAGGAACTTAAAGAGACCAGTTTATCATTCCTATCTAGATCTTAAAGGCGCCTATATATATTACTAATAAAAGTACTAAACAGCAAGTAGAGCTGGCTTGCGGGTGTGCTGTCCTTTATGCTGCCGGTAAGCCAGCCGCTATTAGCAATAGGGTAGTGTTTTTTATTCTGTCGCTATAGCCGGTCTAAAAGAAAAGCCTAGTAGGCGGCTTATAGTTCTATATTAAGATTTGTTAAGTTAAATGCTTTAAAGAAGTTATATTATAGTTTAAAGGATATAAGGAAATTATTAAAGAGGTTATATTATGGTTTAAAGTCTATAAGGATCCCTAGCGTAGAAGGGACTTTATTTTACGTTAGAGTTAATAATTCTCTACTTATTCTATTATCTAGTATTACTAAATAGTTTTTAGCGTCTGTTAGCGGAGTAAATAGATTTAATAAGAAGCTCTTAGGTCTATTCTTAGTATTAAATAAGACTATTATACCTTTATAACGTGCCTCCTGCTATATAGGGTTTATTAGGACCCCTAGATTACTATAAGTTATTCCCATCTAAATTTATAACTAGTTCTTGCTAAATAGTCCGTTTGGCCTAGATGCCTAGGCCTGCTTAAATACGTCTTCCTTAAGGTTAGGTACCAGTTATAAAACGTATTTATAACAGCACTTACTATACGGTATACCTCTTTTATTATTTATTAAATATAATATATTAAATAGCTAAGCTCTATTATCTCTATAGCCTAATAATAGATTATATAAATTGTTTTTAGGGTTTCCTAATAAGAAGTTAGAATTTTCTTAAGCACTTAGTTCTATTTACTTTTACCCATATCGTTTCTAGTGGCATATCTATATACCTCCTATACGTGCGGTATCGGAGCGGCCTATTAGAACGTAGTAATGGGATTTACTACGTTATATTAGTCTTACCTTATAGTGCTAGCACTCTACTCTACCAAAAGTAAGTTCCCCTCTCTTTAGACCCTAAGTCGCTTACTGTCTAGTTATTTAACAGTTTCTGATCTTCTCTTTAGAGCTTCCGGAATCTAATTAATCGCTTTATATATAATAGCCGTAGTAGCACCTAGTAAAGTTAGTATTTATACTAAATTATAAGGATTTTAACCATACTAATGCCTTCTCTAATTAAGCTTTTGGTAAGTATATGGTATTTTTTTAACGTATCTAAGATGCCCGCATCTTTAAGGGCTTAGATTAATTCGTTATGGTTAGAACCCGCCTTTAGGAACTTCTTTTCCCATCTAAGATTATAGTTAGTATATAAATAACCACTATTTACTACTAAACTTACACTCTATCTTCTATTTCTAAAGGAAAAAAGAATAAGACACCGGGCCCTCCTAGCACCTTACTAATTAGGCAGTACTTGCTTCTACTAGTAAAGAAATCTTCTATCTCTTTAGTAAAGTCTTTAAGCGGGATTTTGGTGTTTAAGCTAATTCTATAAAAGTCTTTAGCTATTAAGCTTGCCATATATCTATTTTTTAAGAGCTTTTATAGAACTACTTAACCAAATCTATAAAGGAGTTAGTAGTATACCTTCTTTATTTTAAGAACTAAGTAGATAAAAACAGTATAATTAAGCGAATTCTTAAGAAAGCTCTTTTAATCGTCTGTATAGGTTTTCTAAACTTAAGGGTTTTAGAAAGCTGTCTTTCCGGCCTAAACTTTAGTAAGAAATGTCGCAACCCTAGGGTTAGGCTTAGAACTGCGTATCTTTAATAAACTTAATTACAAAATACTAGTTTCTTTAGAATTAACCCTAAAAGTTATTTTTTTTGCGAAAGATTTTAACTTCAACTTAGCTTTATAAACTAACTTAAGGACTTTATTTACGTTTCAGAGTAACTATAAAAAAGTTTAGTAAAGAGGTAGTATCTATAGAATAGGTGAACTTACGCTCGGCTCTAGAAGCGCTAGCTCTTCTTATACTAGAGCAGCTCTAAGTTTTATAGTAATATTAGTTATTTTATAGGTGTTATAAAAAGTCCTAACAGCAAATAGCAGGCAAAACCCTTTACTTTAAGCAATGGTAAGCTAGTATAGATTTAGGGCACTAAAAAACCTATAGGTTTTTTAGTGCCCTAAATCTATACTAGTGTAAACCAACTCCTTTTATATACTAGCCTCCTTAGTAACGCGTCCCTAAAGAGTTAAATTAATTACTTAAACTAGATAGACGGGAGATTTCTAAAATAAGTTAATACGAGCCTTAATTAAGGTTCTATACCCTAAAAGCCTTTCCTACTAAAAACTAATTGGATTCTTCCCTATATTCCTTAGAGAATTAACTTAATCCTAAATCTAAGTAGGTGCTTTAATATTGCTTTACTAATAGCTTAACTATATTAAGCCCGGGTTCTATTTACCGTTGCAAAACTTAGAACTTACTAGTAGAGTTATAAGGCCTATAGGCTAACTAGGCTAAGAATGCAGTTGCCTTCTTTCCTTCACTATAATGCACGCTCCTCTACCTATAGCTACTACGTACGTTTGTATAGTGTTTATTTATTACCTTATAATTTTCCATACTGTCGCCCTGTAGTATTATAAGCTATAGCGCCTTTAGTGGCATCTCGTCTTTAATATAGTATTTCTTTTTCTTATCCCCAGACTCGTAGTTACTGCCTTAATTAGGTATATAAAGTATTAGATTATTTATCTACTTTAGGACATACTATAACCAATAGCCGTATTACTAAGATCTTTATTAGCGATTATGTTAGCTACTAAGGTTTATAAGGCCGCTATACTAAAGGAACTTACTAATAGGAAGCTAGATCTAATCTCTATAGGGTTTTATTAGCATGTTTATAAAGGGTCACTAGGTAGTCCGCACTACCATTCTTCTCGCTTTTCTACTCCAAAGCTTAGATATTGGGCGATTCTTCTCTATATTGCGCTAGCTACTACTATATATTCTAATAGCAGTAGAAAGTTTTTTAGTGCATATCTTATTTGCTACAATTCCAGTCTTTAAAATATGGTAAGTAGGCGCAAAATAATATATATGGAATTAAAGATCATTACAAATAACCTTAAGGGTTGGAATACCTAGCATTATTCTAGCTATAGTAAGTATAATCCTTCTTACTATTTATTGGATAGATTATTTCCTTTTAGTAAGCAAATATATAGCCTCTAAAGACATCCGCTAATAGAGGCTAGGGGGAGTATATTATAGCGTATTTTATAATATTTTCCTTAAACTACGTAAGGGTTTTAAATTATATATCGCAGGATATTCTAATAATTAAAGACGGCGAATCCAATATTTTATTTAGAAGAGACGGCTAAAAACAAAACTATATCCGTCCGTTATCTATTTAAGCATCTATTAAAACTAAAGCGGACTATCTACGCCTTATTCTCGGGGACTTCTTTACTAACTTTACTCCTAATTCTGTATCTTTATCCTTAACACCTTTATTTTTATTAATTTTTAAACATTTTATCTCTGCTATTATATATTGCAAATTATATTTATATTTATTATTTATTACTACAGTATTTATAGCTGCGGTGCTGTCTATAGTATTTAGGGTATTTATAGCAGCATCTTAGGCGGACTTTATAATAGATTTTAGAAAAGTGTTCTTAACCTTACTGGTGATATTTATAGTGGCGTCGGAGGTAGCTTTTATGTCTGCGATAATAAGGTCACCTATAATAGTTATAGTAATCTCTAGTCTCTTCTTTTAATATTTCTTAGTCCCCCTAATTGTTTCCTTTAATCTTTATTTATAAAGATATAAAGGAAAACAAAGCGAATCTGCCATGGCCTCTGTGTCTTTATAGCTAAAACCAAACTTATTAGCCTTCTTATTATAATAAAACGCTATTACCCTTACTATAGATATATAAAGTAAAACTAGAAAGTAAAATAGTAGGACGCCTTACGCTTTAAATAGAGTATACTTCTTTTATAATAAAGACAGAAAGTCTATATAGAATTAATCTTTAAAACTTAATGCTTAATTTTATAAACTATATAAGCATAGCTTTTAAAGTATAAAACGCTATTTAATGTTATATACCTTTCCCTATACACTAGATAGCTATAAGAAATTTTTACATCTAATAAGATAACGCCTAGCACAGCCCGCGATTTTACAATCTCTACCCATTTAAAGTCAATTATTATTACCTAGCTAATCTCTATATTCTAAAGCATATTATAGGGTATTATATCTTAATATAACACTCCTAGCTAATATACGGCCTAAATTAAGCGCTTAACCTGTTTAGTTAGGTATTACCTATTATCGCCGTTAATACGTTAAGAGATAAACTTCCCCCTAAAACTAAGGAACCTTATATAAACAATCTCTATAATACCATTATAGAAATATAGATGGCTAAATTAATATTTCCTAAATATACTAGTATATAGATCCCTTAAATTGGACAGAGGCGCTTATAAATAGTGGCCTCCTACTTTAGGTGGTTAGGTAAAAAGGGGCGAGCTAGGTAATATCTATAAACTTTAGGAATCTTATTAGGAACGTAATTAAGAATATTAGACAGACAGTCCGTAGGTGTTAATAAGATACTTTATATATATTATATGCATATCTCTTAAAATACATTATGCCCTCTATTTGCGTAAAACATTTAGGATAGCGACATTTAAACTCTTTTTAATACTTAGGTAGTTAAAAGTGGGTATCCATATACTTCTTTAGGACATCTTTTCGCGGTATATAGCATATCCGTTTTTCGTATAAGAACTTGTTATTACCTATATAAATAAGGCATACTAGGTAGGGAAGCTCTATAGGATATAACTAAACAGTCTCAGCTTTAGCGGCGTCTAAAGTGCTAAGCTCTTATTAAATAGTCCCGCAATCTTTATTATCTAGCAACTTTTTCTTTAGGGACGTATAACTGGGAGTTTAGTAATTTAAGGTACTCTTAAGACTAATATCCTTTCGCTTTCGCATATAAGATATTTTCTCGCCTTTAAAGATGATAAAGTCTATTTTCTTTCGTTTTGAAGGTTTATGTTAAGCCGTTTCTTATTAATAACGCAGTTAAGCTAGGTTTTTAATAAACTTGACTTAGGCTTTTTTATTTTTAAAAGGTATAAAGAGCATTCTAGTAATGGTAGCCTGCTCCTAAAGTTTAAATTCCACCCTTAGTAGTATTAATACCTTAGTTAGGCCCTTCCTACTAAGCTACCTGGCTATCTTAATCGTGTTAATTAAGTTATAGAATTCGCGAATAGCGGTTATTAATTATTCCCTTTATAATCTTTAATACGTTATACCAATCTTCTACTTGGTCTCTTTATATTACTAGTATAATTTAGTGCCTTTGGCCTTAGTAATGGGGTAGAGGCCTTCGCTGTAGATACGGTTTTTATATTCTTCTTATTTATTACAAAGTGCTTTAAGCTTAGGGTTATTACGGACTTCTTCTAGCTAGTTATTATTAAGCTCTATAGGCGCTTATCAATCTCGTAATAGCCCTATTCTCGCGACAGATTTAATAAGGAGATTCTATAAAGGACTTCCAAAATAGATACTCTAGTAATTGCGTGCAATATGCGTTGGTATATAATACCTCTTATACGTACTACTAAGATAGCCTATAGTCTAGTTCCGCTCTTTTGGAGTAATAGTGTCTATCTATATAATTAATATACAACTAGGTTTAAAGGTAATTGTCAAGTAAACCTACCGTTAATATTTTTACCTAAAGCCCGTCGCAGCTAGTATAGCTCTAGTGCCTCCTTAAACCCAGTAATAAGCCCTAGGCGTATAAATATGTTACGGTATTTAGCGTATAGAAAGGCCTTTTCTTTTATAATATTGCTACCCCTAGTTATATAGCTGACGTCGCAGAAGAATGGCTAATCTAATACTTTGTTCTTCTATTTAACATATAGTATATCGCGGTACGCCGGTACCTTAAGGTTAAAGATATCTTAAACACTTATAAAGTTATCTAGGAATGCGTCTTAACTAACGCTAACGGCTAAGATATGCGAAACAATATAAAATATAGGAAGGTCTTTAAAACGGAAGGTAAATTTCTTTCTATAGATTTATAGTTAGTAGGATATATTATTTATATACAGTATAAAGCTTATAGTTTACTATTCTTTTCTTTGTTTTTAATGTGTTCTAGGTTTACATTTACTATAATTATGCTCTTATTAGAGCGTTTCTTGCTATAAATAACTATAACATTAATATTCTTAAACTAGACGGCTTTATTACTGCCTTTAGCACTAGCGCTTTCCACTAAAGCGCCTGGTCTTGTGGCTATAGCTATGCTAAGTAGGAGAAGAAGTGAAATTTAGACTCTAATAAAGCTATAGAGTGGCTTAGTATCGTTAATCTAAAGAGCGTAAAAGATAGTATAAAGGTCTTAGACAAACATAGCGTACTTTTCCTTTGCTAACTTGTTAAGCCTAAGGCTTAGGATCTACTTTTACAACTATTAGTCTGCCTTAAAGGAGGGGTAGGAACTTATATTATAAACATTATTAAGGATATTACTGTCTATCTTATAGCGTGTAAGGTCTATATAGTACATACTAATTCGTTTCTAATAGCTCCGCATTACACTCTCCTTCTTAATTTAAAAATGTTTCTTCCGCTAGTGGAGATATACTTTAAATACCTTTAGGGCGTATTTACGCAGCTAGTTGTCTAGGGTTTTTTAGGTTTTCTTTTTAATCTTTAGGCAGTACCTAGTTTGCAGTAATTAAAGGGTGTAATAACAAGTTAGCGGGAATTTTATAATTTACCTCTTCTAGATTTCGCCTTCCCTCTTCTATAGTTTCTTGGTATAAGGAGTATGGTTTAGTTTTATAGGTCCCTCCTCTTCTAATTTAGCAATGTCTTTTAGTATTTCCTTAGCTTTAAAGTCTAATTCTACGTCTAATCCCGTATCTAACTCTGTATTAGACTCCGCATTTAATCCTATATCTAACTTCGCATCTAATTCCGCATCTAATTCCGCATTTAATTCCGCATCTAATTCCGTGTCTAGTTCTATATCTAGTCCTCTAGAATCTAAATCTATACCATCTTCTAAACAAATATATATATCTAGATTGGTGTCTGTATTTAAGTCTAGACTTTAGAGTTATAAATTTAAGTTTTAATAAATGGCGGCGGCGTAGGGCGCTCCTCTCCTCTCTATCCTGTGGGCCGGAGCAGCTACTTCAATAGGTATACTACCATTTTGGCGACGGCGAGTTTGCTAAATAGGTAAGGTAAGCATTATAGATAAGGATTAAATCGCCAGAGAGGAAGTAGACCAAGGATGGTAAAGGGAGAGAGAGAGAAAGGAAGTGGAATAAGGGTAGTAAAGGGAGATAGTATAGGGACAGGGCGAGCAGGCCATTTCTTTAAGTAAACGCTAGCCTTTCTACCTAGGCTATACTATTGTTAAATTAACGTAAGCGCTAACGAGCTTTGCTAAAGCTTATGTCCCGTTTCTAACCCTCTAGGATAATAGGCGGGACATAATAAGGATTGGAAGTGCTTAAGCGAATAGAGCTTCTTTAAAGCGGTGATGTGATAGGGTCTAAGCGAGGTGAGAACGCCGCTAAAAGCGGCGGCCAATAACCTCCAAAAACAGATGCAATCCCACCACCATATGTATTTAAATAGTTATATAATAAACAAATTAAGCTATAGCTTATATAGCTTAGGCTCTTCTATAGTTCTAAGATTCTATAAAGTATATATTATATAGCTATATTAAATAATAATACTATAATAGAATTTACTNAGAAAGATANGTAGANAGTTCTCTTTATAAGAACTACCGTAGATAATAAGTAACTTAACTACTTTAACTCTACGGCTATCTTACTAAAGTTATATATTATTAGCTTTTATAAAGGTACTTTAAGAAAGGAAGTGTCCGGCTACTATAGCTATAAAAGTAGCTTAA